>NC_071657.1:23954874-24610010 GCF_014839835.1 Dryobates pubescens | reverse complement strand
CAGATTGTCCTTGTAGAAGAGTGGTTGCAGCCACCTCATCATCTTTATATTCCTCCAGTGCTGAGGGCACCTGGGCTGGACAAAATTCTCCAGATGAAGTCTTACAATATCAAGTAAAGATCTGATTGCCAGGCTTCTTTGATGCAGCCCAAGATGTGATTTCTGGGCTGCAAGTGTACCTCATTGGCTCATGACCTGCTTCTTATGTACCAGCACTCCAAAGTCCACAGGGCTGCTTTCTGTCTTTTCATCCCCCAGCTGGTATTGATAATGAGGATTTTTCCAACCCAGGTGCAGGACCTTACACTTGGGCACGTTGAAACTCATGAGGTTCACCTGGGCCCACCTCTCCAGCTTTTCAGGGTCCTTCTGGATGACATATCATCTCTCTAGCATACTGACAGCACCACTTGGTTTTGTGTCATCTGAAAACCTGCTGATAGTGTACTTGATCTCACAGTCTATGGAACAGATAGAAATATAAAACAGTACTGGTCTAGTACTGGTCTCAGTATGGACTCTTGAGAGACACCACTTGTCAACAATCTTCATCTAGACTTCAATCCATTGATCACTATCCTCTGGTTGTGACCATGCAGCCAACTCCTTTTCCACTGAACTGTCCACCCATCAAATCTGTGTCTCTTCAACTTGGTGAGTAGGATGTTGCGGGAGACTGTGTCTAAGGCCTTGCAGAATTCCAGATAGGTGACATCCATAGGTCATCTCTTGTCCACTGAAGCAGTCACTCCATCATAGAAGGCTACTAGGTTTGCCAGGCAGGATTTGCCCTTAGTGAAGCCATGCTGGCTGTCTTTTATCACCTCCTTGGCCTCCTTGTGCCTTATCAGAGCTTCTAGAAGAATCTGCTTCATCTTTCCAGGGACAGAGGTGAAACTGATAGGTAAGTAGTTGCTTGGGTCCTCCTTTCTAAGTTTTAAAAAATGGGAGTAATGTATCCCTTCTTCCAGTCACCATAACCCTAACTCTTCCCCTGGCTGCCAGGACTTTTCAAATTTTATGGACAGTGTCTTGGCAGCTATGTTAGCCAGTTGTCTCAGGTCTCTGGAATGCATCTGATCAGGTCCCACAGACTTATATATGTTCAGGTTCCTCAGGTGGTTATGAATCTGATCTTCACATACAGTGAGAGGGACTTTGCAGCCCTTATCCCTGGGAGGTGTTGGCAGAGAGGTTTCCAGTGAAAACTGAGGAAAAAAGTGTTGTTGAAAACCTCAGCCTTCTCCTCTTCTGTTGTTACTAGGTCACCATTCTTGGGTTTCCAGGAGGGTGCTTTTCCTTTAACCTTCCTTTTTATATTGATGCACTTGTTATTCTCTGCATGCCCTACTAAGTTCATCTCCAGCTGTGCTCTGGCCTTCCTGACCTTATCCCTACACAAATGGGCATGATCTCTATACTATTCCCAGAATACCTGTCCCTGCTTCCATTGCCTGTGCAGCTTCTTTCTGCCTTTTATCTTGACCAGCAGGTCTCAGATCAGCCATGCTGGTCTCTTCCCTTCCTTGCTAGATTTCTTACACCTGGGAATTAAGATCTCTTGTGTTCTATGGAACATGTCCTTAAAGACCTGCCAGCTCATTTCTGCTGCCTTGTCCCTGAGGACAGCCTTGCCTCCCCCCATCTGAGCTCTTAAATCCCAGTTAAGGCTCTAACCACCACACAAATATTGAGGTGGGTGAAATCCCCCAGCAGAATGAGAGAAAAATTTTAGCAATGTGTTGTTAGATGGGGGGGTTACATAATATTCGTGGACATTTTTACCTTTGTATTGTGAAGTATCTTCAAAAGATGCTTACAAGTAAATAAATGACCTTTCAAATTACTTGTATGTGGGTATCTTTTTCCACATTGTGACTATACTGTTATGCAAGGTAGTAGGGTAAGAACACTTCAGAAAGAAGCTTTCTATTTATCTGTAACATGGATATTATGCAAATAATATAATTTTGATAGTCTTTGCACTCTTTTTTCCACTTTCCATCTTGTTTTGACACTTAGATGGCAAGAAAAAAATGTATATAATAGGTTGACCGAGGTTAACACAGTCTGTTCCAATAAGCCTCCCCCTCATACACAGATGAGAGTGAAAGTAACAGGAAAAAAAATTCTCTGGGTTGAGATAAAGAGTTCAATGAGATGATCTTCTGCAGAACCTTACCAAAAGCAAAAACAGCAGCAGAAGCCAGGATGAAAGCATGAAGCAGCACAGCAGAAAAGACCCACACCCCAAACCCAAAAACTGGAAGCAGTAACCAGAAAGAGGAAGCCTCTTGTGTTACAGCCTGAAGTTCAAGCTCCAAGACACTTTGCTCCAGCCAGCACTTTGATTCTGAAGCTGGCATGACATTAACATGGTGTTCAGTATCCATCACTAGATTCAATTCAGCCCCACGACATATGAACAGTGATTAATATTCACTAATTAACACTTTCTGAAGAACCATTTACAGATCAGTGTAGGCATGGCCCAACTGTTGGAAAGTCTGGTTGCCATCCAAGCTTCTACACTGCCAACAGCAATTTATTTAAAATGAAGATTGTTCCATTATTAATAAATTCAGAAAACATAGACTCTAACTAAGACATGTGAAATTCCAAATAAAAGGAATGTCTTGGAAACACATTTTTCTGAAACCATACCATGCCCACACAGACCTAACAAACATTCCCAACAGTGCAAAAAATTGTTGTACCTTCCTCCTGTTATAATACGTACGTCTCTGGGGAGGTAGTAGAGTCATCGTCATTAGAGGTGTTCAAGAGGAGCCTTGATGAGGTGCTTGGTTGCATGGTTTAGTTAATTAGGTGGGTTGGATAATAGGTTGGACACAATGATCCTGAAGGTCTCTTCCAACCTGGTCTATTCTAGTCTAGTCTAGTCTAGTCTAGTCTAGTCCATTCTATCTCTAGGAAGGCTTACGGCCTTTGTATCTTGCACGTATCTTGCAGCTAGTAGAGGATTAATGAAAAATGGCTTTACTCTGATATTTCTTTCCTAACATGTTTTTAGTGACTGAAGTAAAGTACTCTCTGAAAGTAATACACTGTAAGTTGTCTATTTGTATCTCAGCTTGCAATTCACATTCATCTGTGGCAATGTCAGTAGTATCAAGCCTAATCAGAACCACTGAAAAGTTTGTTTAGTTCAGAATATTGAATGATTTAACATAGGGAGGATAGGGGCAACCTTGGCTGCAGTGTCCATCAGATTATGTAAACAAGAAGCAGGGCAATAAGTAGATTTGCAACCCTAAATTCAGGAGAGCTAAGTTTGACCACTTCAAATAAGTACTTGGAGGAATCCCATAGGTTAGGCTTTTGAAAGTAGCTTGTGAGAGACAGGGGGGTTATAATCAAGCACCACTTCCTACAAACTCAAGACTGGTGCATCCCCATGAGTAAGAAATCAAACAAAGAAGCCAAGATACTTCCTTGATGTGATAGTATTAGGTTATGCCTTTAAAATTTTTTCACATATCTTGAGGAGAAAAGTTGTAAAATGTAAATAAATCACTATTGGTTGTAAAAAGTAAAATGAAGATAATTCTAAACAATACCATTGGAGAGATAACTTAAATGGATTGTACCAAAATAATCACAGTATCACAATATAACTAAGGTTGGAAGAGACCCCAAGGATCATCAAGTCCAACCTGTCTCGGTAGACCTCATGACTAGACCACGACACCAAGTGCCATGTCCAATCTCCTCTTGAACACCTCCAGGGACGGTGACTCCACCACCTCCCTGGGCAGCCCATTCCAATGAAGAATGACTCACTCAGTGAAGAACTTTCTCCACACTTCAAGTCTAAACCTTCCCTGGCACAGCTTGAGACTGTGTCCCCGTGTTCTGGTGCTGGTTGCTTGGGAGAAGAGACCAACCCCTTCCCGGCTACAACCACCTTTCAGGTAGTTGTAGAGGGCAATGAGGTCACCCCTGATCCTTCTCTTCTCCAGGCTAAACAATCCCAGCTCCCTCAGCCTCTCCTCATAGGGCTTATGCTCAAGGCCTCTCACCAGTCTTGTTGCCCTTCTCTGGACATGTTCAAGTGTCTCGATGTCCTTCTTAAACTGAGGGGCCCAGAACTGGACACAGTACTCAAGGTGTGGCCTAACCAATGCAGAGTACAGGGGCACAATGACCTTCCGGCTCCTCCTGGCCACATTATTCCTAATACAGGCCAGGATGCCATTGGCCCCCTTGGCCACCTGGGCACACTGCTGGCTCATGTTTAGGTGGGTGTCAATCAGCACCCCCAGGTCCCTCTCTGTTTGGCAGCTCTCCAGCCACTCTGACCCCAGCCTGTAGCTCTGCATGGGGTTGCCATGGCCAAAGTGCAGCACACGGCACTTGGACTTGTTAAATGCCATGCCATTAGACTCTGCCCATCTGTACAGTTGGTCGAGGTCCCTCTGCAGAGCCTTTCTACCCTCTAACTGACTAATATCTGTTCCCAACTTGGTGTCATCTGCAAACTTGCTGATGACTGACTCAACCCCCTCATCCAGATCATCAGTGAAGATGTTAAAGAGGATGGGGCCCAGCACTGATCCCTGGGGGACGCCACTGGTGACTGGCCTCCATGTGGCACCATTCACCACCACTCTCTGGGCTCGGCCCTCCAGCCAGTTCCTAACCCAGCACAGAGTGTTGCGGTCCAAACCACGAGCTGACAGCTTAGCCAGCAGTTTACTGTCGGGGACGGTGTCAAAGGCCTTGCTGAAGTCCAGGTAAACTACATCCACAGGCCTCCCCACGTCCACCAGATGGGTCACCTGATCATAGAAGGAGATCAGGTTGGAGAGGCAGGACCTGCCCTTCCTAAATCCATGTTGGCTGGACCTGAGCCCTTAGCCATCCTTCAGGTGCGCAGTTATTGCCGCCAGGATAATCTGCTCTATCACTTTCCCTGGCACTGAGGTCAGGCTGACTGGCCTGTAGTTTCCGGGTTCCTCCATCCGACGCTTCTTGTGGATGGGGACCACACTGGCCAATTTCCAGTCATCTGGGACCTGTCCGGTGAGCCAGGACTGGAGGAAAATGATGGAGAGCAGCTTGGCCAGTTCGTCTGCCAGCTCTCTCAGCACTTCTTCACTCTGGAGAGATCCTAACTTGCTTCTGCTTGACCTTGGCTGCATTGTTTCAGTCAAGTCCAAAAGAAACTTTCTCTGCTGGTTTCTCTTCTCCCTTTTGGACAGGGGTGTCCCAAAGGGACAAAAAGCCTCAAAAATGCTCTGAAACACACAATGAGGCAGGAGCTAGTAGGTCTGCTTTTTCAGGCTTTTCAGGTCTGGGTTTTCATTGCCCAGGCTTGCCTGAACATGTCTTGAAGCCCGAGTGAGCCAGGTGAGCATGCTTTTGGGCACATTTGAAGAGAAGCCTTTCTATAGGTTACTATATCAGGGTTTTATCCCTCAACCTGTGTTGTCACTGGCCATTATTGCCTCAGGAAATCTACAAGTACCAGCAAGAGCCAGAGCCTTTCTTTGCAATTGTCCACACTCTGGAAGGAGCCACAAGCCTCACTTGGAAGCCAAACTGTGTTTACGTTTACCCAAACAGGACAGCAAAGACCTCTTGCTGTTTTGCTGTTTTTAGTGTTGTAAAGCCCAAGACCAGACAGACACCTCTTGCCAGGCCAAGAGGCGAAACCCCAGAGGAGCTGAGTCCCCAGGACAGTTTCGTTTGATTAGAGCAAGGAACCAGCACTGCTGCAAAAGGATTGCACCAGAGGAACCTCTTTTCTACAAAGCTTTCAGCTACAAAGCCTTGGGAGTAAATCCTGTCTCAGCAACAAGCTGCAGACACCAACAGAAAGTGAAACTGTGCTCCTGCAGCTCCCATGTGGGCGATGTCATTTTGGTTTTGTCTAGATCTTAACATGTGCCACGAGGTATCAGGATCAGTGAGTAATTACAATATCTGATTTTTATATGCATCTATTGAAGGTCTGTTGCCCCAGGGAACTCTGGATTTCCCCCCACCCCATCGTGGGCAATCGCTGGCTTCATTGCCGATGTTCCTTTTCTTTACAGTTTAAAGTGTTGTTTGTTGTTTCTGGATTTTTGTGCACATTGTTTAAATTGTTACTTGTTCCTGCTGGTGAGGTACCTGTTCCACAACTGAACATCTCGAACCTGTAAATAGGTCTTATTTAATATTTTTGTGGGATTTTTATGATTAATAAAATTATTAATGTTTTTATTAATCACTCTGCTTATTGAATATTAAAATAGCCTTTTACCAGTCATAACAAGGGGCATCTGGGTAGGCAGTGAAGGAGAACCTAGTAGCTTCCCCTGGTCTTTGACCAGGGGCTTCTTGTGTTGTTTGTTAATTGCAAATATCTGTAAATATTGTAAATACTGTATACTTTGTACAAATTCATTGCATTTCATTGTAGATTGTAGTTTTGCCTGTAAATACAGCTTTCATTTGCTTCCACCTGACCTGGTTTGGCAAATTTAATGCTGGGGGCGGGATTTCAACCCACCCCACATGAATAAGCAAGGAGGTCCAGAGAACCTCAAATGTTCACAGTACGTGGAAAATAGAATTGGCTACTTAGGAGGGATACAGGAACATTGTCAGAGTAGGTGGGGATGCAACAAGAAAGACTAAGGCTTTATTGGAATTAAATCTGGTAAGGGATGTGAAAGAAAACAAGAAAGGCCTTTTCAAGTACTTCAGTAGGAAAAGGAATACCAGGAAAAATGTGGGCCTGCTTCTGAATGAGGTGGGTGTCCTCGTGTCAGAAGACAGAGAGAAGGTGAGGTTACTGAATGCTTTCTCTGCTTTAATCTTTACTTCTAAGATTGACATTCAGGAATCCCAGTTGCAGGAGGCAAGAGAGTGTCTGGAGAAGGGAAGTTCGTCTTTCCCAAGAACGATAGAGTTATTGATCATTTAAGCAAACTGGATACACACAAATTCATGGGCCCCAATGGGATGCACCCGCAAGTGATGAGGTAGCTCGCAGATGGTACTGCTAAGCTACTCTCTATCATCACTGAAACATCGTGTAGGTCAGCAGAGGTGTATGAAGACTGAGGGAAAGCAAATGTCTCTCCAGTCCTCAAAAATGGCAGGAAACATCCCTGAAAAGATGGAGGTGATGGAACAGCTCATTCTGGTTGTCATCTCTGTACATACAAAGAGAAGATTATCAGGCATAATCAGAATGGATTCACAAAGGGGAAATCATGCTTGATCAATATGATATCATTCTGTGATGATGTAACTGGTTGGGTAGATAAGAAAAGAAGAGTGAATGTTGTCTTTGATTTTGGCAAGGCTCTTGGCACTGTCTCCTATAGCACCCTCCTAGGTGAGCTCAGGAAATGTGGGTTAGATGAACAGAAAGTGAGGTCACTGAAAACTGGTTGAATGACAGAGCACAGAGGGTTGAGATCTGTGGTGCCAAGAATAGTTGGAGGTGCATAGCTAGTGGTGTTCCCCAGGGGTTAATACTGCATCCAGACTTCTACAACATCAGTGACCTGGGTGAAGGTAGAGTATACAATCAACAAATTTGCTGATAATACAAAACTGGGAGAACTGACTGATACACTAGGGTTCTCATTTCAAGGCAGATGACAAACTACTGGAGAAAGTCCAACGGAGAGCTACAAAGATGATTAGGGGACAAGCTGAGAGATGTGGGGCTGTTTTGGCTGATAAAAAGAGATGGGATCTTATCAATGCTTATGAACACCTAATGGGCAGGTGTCAAAATGATGGGCCCAAACTTCTTTCAATGATTGATGGGACAAGGGGTGATGGGCACAAACTAGATCATAGGAAGTTTCACCTGAATATAAAGAAATATTTCTTTACTGTCAAGGTGCTAAAGCACTGGAACAGGCTGCCCAGAAATGTGAAGTATCATAGTCTGGAGACTTTAAAAACCCACTTGAACACATTCCTGTGCAAACTGATGTAGACAAACCTACTTTAGAAGTGTTGGACTAGATGATGTTCAGAGGTCTTTTCTAACCTGTACCTTCTGTGATTCTGTAATGATTATGTGGGATTTTTTTTTATCAAATGCCAGAAAGAAATACTATTCCTGCATGTTCAGAGCCACAGAACTCCAGCAGGAAGACTGAAGATGCCCTAATGAGACACAAATACTTCAGATTATTCACCTAATTAAAAAACTAAGGAAAATCCCATGTTTTCACCAGCCTGAGAAGAGTTAATGAGCTTCACCAGGAAAGGTGAGAAATTGGAACTGAGAGCCCACTGATCACCCTCATTTTAAGGCTCCCTTTCATCAGTAAAATACTCTGAAACCTCATGCAATACTAGTTATTCAAGTCACAGTACCACAGTATCACCAAGGTTGGAAGAGACCTCAAAGATCATCGGGTCCAACCTGTCTCGGTAGACCTCATGACTAGACCATGGCACCAAGAGCCACGTCCAATCTCCTCTTGAACACCTCCAGGGACGGTGACTCCACCACCTCCCTGGGCAGCCCATTCCAATGACAAACGACTGTCAGTGAAGAACTTTCTCCTCACCTCGAGCCTAAACTTCCCCCGGTGCAGCTTGAGGTTGTGTGCTCTTGTTCTGGTGCTGGTTGCTGGAGAGAAGAGACCAACCCCTTCCTGACTACAACCACCCTTCAGGTAGTTGTAGAGAGCAATGAGGTCTCCCTTGAGCCTCCTCTTCTCCAGGCTAAGCAACCCCAGCTCCCTCAGCCTCTCCTCATAGGGCTTGTGCTCAAGGCATCTCACCAGCCTTGTTACCCTTCTCTAGAAAACAAGGTGTGTCTCGATGTCCTTCCTAAACTAAGGGGCCCAGAACTGGACACAGGACTCAAGGTGTGGCCTGAGCAGTGCAGAGTACAGAGGCACAATGACTTCCCTGCTCCTGCTGGCCACACTATTCCTAATGCTGGCCAGGATGCCATTGGCCTTCTTGGCTGCCTGGGCACATTACTGGCTCATGTTTAGGTGGCTGTCAATCAGCACCCCCAGGTCCCTTTCTGTGACTGAAGATGAGGAAAAGGCTGAGGTCTCCAGCCACTCCGACCCCACTGTGTAGCTCTGCATGGGGTTGTTGTGGCCAAAGTGCCGCATCCAGCACTTGAATTTGTTGAATGCCATTATATTGGACTCCGCCCATCTGTCCAGTCGATCGAGGTCCCTCTGCAGAGCCCTTCCACCCTCTAACTGACCAACATCTGCTCTCAGCTTGATGTCATCTGCAAATTTGCTGATGACTGACTCAATCCCCTCATCCAGATCATCAATGAAGATATTAAAGAGGATGGGGCCCAGCACTGATCCCTGGGAGACACCACTGGTGACTGGCTGCCAGCTGGATGTGGCACCATTCACCACCACTCTCTGGGCTTGGCCCTCCAGCCAGTTCCTAACCCAGCACAGAGTGCTGCTGTCCAAGCCACGAGCTGACAGCTTGGCCAGGAGTTTACTGTGGGGGACAGTGTCAAAGGCCTTGCTGAAGTCCAGGTAGACTACAGCCATAGGCTTCCCCACATCCACCAGGTGGGTCACCTGATCATAGAAGGATATCAGGTTGGAGAGGCAGGACCTGCCCTTCCTAAATACATGCTGGTTGGACCTGAGCCCTTGGCCATCCTTCAGGTGTGCAGTTATTGCCGCCAAGATAATCTGCTCCATAATTTTCCCTGGCACTGAGGTCAGGCTGACTGTCCTGTAGTCTCTACGTTCCTCCATCCAAAGTTTCTTGCGGGTGGGGACCACATTGGCCAGTTTCCAGTCATCTGGGACCTGTCCGGTGAGCCAGGACTGGTGGTAATGATGGAGAGTGGCTTGGCCAGCTCATCTGCCAGCTCTCTCAGCACCCTAGGATGGATCCCATTCAGTCCCATGGACTTCTGAGTGTCCAAGTGGCTCAGCAAGTCCCAAACTAATTCCTCATGGATTTCTGGGGCATTACACTGCTCCCTGACCCCATCACCCAGCTCAGGAGGCCACTTGTCATGAACATCTCCTGCCTTACTGCTGAAAATTGAGGCAAAGAAGGTGTTCAGGACCTCAGCCTTTTCCTTATCTTCATTCACAGTGTTCCCCTCCAGGTCCATAGTCAGCCATATGACTATGATGGTCTGGCTTTAGAAGGTGAAAAAACAACACCAAGAGTTTAAAAGACAGAAAATAACTTAGCCTGAAGGGCAATGAATTAAAAATTGGCTGAAGCATTACGGAGGATACAAACTGAATGAATGAAATTAAATCAGACATTTCTCATCAACTCATGATACTCAAAATCTGTGTATGTAGCCTACCTAGATTAATTTTCATTATTAAATAATAAGTGGCTGAGGTATTTAATGGGCTTGCTTTGAGAGTTAACACCAGATTAAAATTATAGGCATAAAAGTTTGTTTCAGTGCACTTCAATAAGATTTATATAATACAACGGTTCATTTTTAGAACAAAATCTTGTTTTAAAGGCAACAGTATTATGAGGTCAAAGAAGAAGGTTTCTGTTCCATGCAGCAACAAGATTCTTTCGAAAGTTATCACACTAGATATGCTCTCACATGAAGAAACACTGAGTGAACCAGAACGACTTCATTTCTCCGCTTCTTTTGTGTCACTGCTTGGCTTGTCAGCTATCCTCTACCTAAAGTGCAATATCCTAATATTAGATTGACAATAATTGTGAAATCTGCATCTTCCACAAGAAACTGTTTGCGTTTATTATTAATACCTTCTGATTATGAATGAAAGGGAGACTTTGAAGTCAGCTCTCAAAGTACAAAGATCCTAAGGACTGCTGACTAAAAAAAATAATTACTTTCAAGGAAGAGTGTCTTGTTCTTACGAAAGTGTATCAGAGTGTATGAAAATGGCCTATCCCTCAAATGGAAAAAGATTCTAGGAAGGGAATTGGTAGGTCTCATAGATAGGGCTTTAAACTAAATTCAAAGGGGGAAGGGGCTGAAACCAGTCCCCCCAGGCAGGAGTCTGGGGGTGATAAGCTAGAGCCAGAGGTGAAACTGGCAGCCTGGCTGAAGTGCATATACACTAATGCATGAAGCATGGGTAACAAACAAGAGGAGCTGGAAGCCTTGTTGCAGCAGGAAAGTTATGATGTAGTTGCCATCACAGAGACATGGTGGGATGACTCGCATGACCAGAGTGCCACAATTGATGGCTACAGGCTTTTCAGAAGAGACAGGCAAGGAAGAAGGGGTGGAGGGGTGGCCTTGTACATCAGGGAGGCACTAGATGCCATTGAGCTGGAGATCAGGGATCATAACGTTGAGTGCCTGCGGGTGAGAATTAGAGGGAAGGCCAACAAGGCTGACATCCCAGTTGGAGTCTGTTATAGACCACCCAACCAGGAAGAAGATGTTGATGAAGCATTTGATAGGCAGCTTAAGGCTGTCTTAAGATCACCTGACCTTGTTCTCATGAGTGACTTCAACCTGCCTGACATCTGCTGGATCTCAACACAGCAGAGAGGAGACAGTCTAGAAGGTTCTTAGAATGCATGGAGGACAGTTTCTTATCCCAGGTGCTGCATGAACCTACCAGGGGTGAGGTTATGCTTGACCTCCTCTTCACCAACAGGGAAGGGATGGTGGGTGATGTGGTGGTTGGAGGGTGTTTAGGGGCCAGCAACCACGAGATAATTGAATTTTGAGTATTTGGTCAAGCTAAGAGGGGCAGCAAGAAGACCTCCACTTTGGACTTCTGGAGGGCGGACTTCAGGCTACTCAAGGAACTAACTCAGAAGGTTCCTTGGGAAACAGCCCTTAAAAACAAAGGGGTCCAGGAGAGCTGGGCCTACTTCAAGGAGGAACTTTTGAAGGCATAGGAACAGGCTGTCCCAGTGTCCCAGAAGATGAGCCGCTGGGGCAGACAGCCAGCCTGGATGGGTAATGAACTACTAAAAGAACTAAGGGAAAAAAAGAGGGTGTATCACCTTTGGAAGAAAGGCGAGGCAACCCATGAAAAGTTTAAGGATGTTGCTAGGTCTTGTAGGAAGAAAATTAGGGTGACAAAAGCACACTTGGAGCTTAGACTGGCCTCTGCTGTGAAGGACAACAAAAAGTCATTCTATAAATACATTAATAGCAAGAGGAAGGGCAAGGACAACCTCCACTCCTTGGTGGACACAGAGGGGAGCGTTGTAACAAAGGATGAGGAAAAGGCAGAGTTACTTAATACCTTCTTTGCCTCATTTTTTTCTAGCAGGACAGAATGTCTTCCAGACAGCTGGCCTGCAGAGCTGGCAGAAGGATTCAGGGAGCAGCATAGTTTTCCTCTGTTCCAGAATGGGGTAGTTGGTGATCTGCTTAGCCACTTGGATCCCCACAAGTCCATGGGACCACATGGGATCTATCCTAGGGTGCCGAGAGAGCTGGCAGATGTGCTGGCCAAGCCGCTCTCCATCATTTTTCAGCAGTCCTGGCTCACTGGAGACATCCTAGAGGACTGGAAGCTGGCCAACATGGTACCCATTCACAAGAAGGGCCGGTTGGATGAGCCAGGGAATTCTAGGCCTGTCAGCCTGACCTCAGTGCCAGGCAAGATCATGGAACAGGTCATCTTGAGTGCAGTCACACAGCACTTAGAGGATGGCCAAGGGATCAGGCCCAGCCAGCATGGATTTAGGAAAGGCAGGTCCTGCCTCACCAACCTGATCTCCTTCAATGATCAGGTGACCTGCCTGGTGGATGTGGGAAGGCCTGTGGATGTAGTGTACCTGGACCTCAGCAAGGCCTTTGACACTGTCCCCCACAGCAAACTCCTGGCCAAGCTGCCAGCCCATGGCTTGGATGGGAGCACACTGCGATGGGTTAGGAACTGGCTGGAGGGCCGAGCCCAGAGAGTGGTGGTGAATGGTGCCACATCCAGCTGGCAGCCAGTCAGTAGTGGTGTGCCCCAAGGATCAGTGCTGGGCCCCATGCTCTTTAACATCTTTATTGATGATCTGGATGAGGGCATCGAGACCATCATCAGTAAATTTGCTGATGACACCAAGCTGGAGGCAGGATTTGATCTGCTGGAGGGTAGAGAGGCTCTGCAGAGGGACCTTGACAGGCTGGACAGATAGGCAGAGTCCATAGGCATGAGATTGAACACATCCAAGTGCCGGGTTCTGCACATTGGCCACGGCAACCCCATGCAGAGCTACAGGCTGGGGTCAGAGTGGCTGGAGAGCAGCCACGTGGAGAGGGACCTGGGGGTGCTGGTTGATGGTAGGCTGAACATGAGACTGCAGTGCACCCAGGCAGCCAGGAGGGCCAATGGCATCCTGGCCTGCATCAGGAACAGTGTGGTCAGCAGGAGCAAGGAGGTCATTCTGCCCCTGTACACTGCACTGGTTAGGCCACAACTTGTGTACTGTGTCCAGTTCTGGGCTCCTCAGTTTAGGAAGGATGTTGACTTCCTGGAGTGTGTCCAGAGAAGGGCAACAAAGTTGTTGAGGGGCTTGGAACACAAGCCCTATGAGAAGAGGCTGAGGGAGCTGGGGTTGCTTAGCCTGGAGAAGAGGAGACTCAGGGGTAACCTTATTGTTGTCTACAACTACCTGAAGGGGGGGTTGTAGTCAGGCAGAGGTTGGTCTCTTCTCCCAGGCAACCAGTACCAGAACAAGAGGACAGGCTGCGGCAGGGGAGGTTTAGGCTGGAGGTTAGGAGGAAGTTTTATACAGAGAGAGTGATTGCCCATTGGAATGGGCTGCCTGGGGAGGTGGTGGGTTCGCCGTCGCTGGGGGCGTTCAGGGTGAGGCTTGACAGGATGCTTGGTTGCATGGTTTAGTTGATTAGGTGGTGTTGGATGATGGGTTGGACACGATGATCTTGAGGGTCTCTTGCATCCTGGTTTGTTCTATTCTATTCCATTCCATTCTATTCTATTCTGTTCTCATAATGGAGATGCTCCAGTCCTCTGATCTTCTTTATGGTCCTCCTCTGGACCTACTCCAACAGTTCAATTCCCTTCTTATGCTGGGGGCCCCAGAACTGGATTCAGTCCTCCAGGTCACACAAGAACTGAACAAAGTGTCATAATCACCTCCTTCATCCTGCTGGCCACACTTCTTTTGATGCAACCTAGGACACAGATGGCCTTTTGGGCTGCAAGAACACATTTCAGACTCATGTTGAGTTTCTAATCAACTGACACCTCTAAGTCTTTCTCCTTAAGACTGTTCTTAAGCCACTCTCCACATATCATGTATTTGTGCCTGAGGTTGCCCCAGCCCAGATGTAACTTGCATTTGGCACTTCAAGACGTTATCATGGCCTCACCTCTCAAGTCTGCCCAGGTCCCTCTAGATGGTATCCCTTCCCTGAAATCAACCAGACCACGCAGCTTGATATCATTCACAAACTTGCTGAGGGTACATTCAATTCTACTGTCCATATGGGTTACAAAGATGTTAAAAACTACTGGTCACAGTACTGACCCCTGAGGGATGCCACTCATCTCTGTTCTCTAGACAATCCATTGACTATAACTCTCTGGCTGCAATCATTCAGTCATTTCCTTATGCAGTGAATGGTCCACCTCTCAAGTCCTTGTTTTTCTAATTTGGTGCCCAGAAAGTGACATAAAACAGTGTTAAATTCTTTGTACATATTCAGGTGGATGATGTCAGTTGCTCTTCCCTTACTCACAGATGCTGTAAGTCCATCATAGAAAGCCAACAAGTTTGTCTAGTATGATTTCACCTTGGTTACCACCAATCACCTCTTCCTCTTTTTCTATATGACTTAGCAGAGCCTTCAGGAAGATCTGCTCCATGGTGTTGCCAGCCACAGAAGTGGAACTTACAGGCCTACAGTTTCCAGAGTCTTTCTTGTTTCCCTTTTTGAATATGGGGGCTACATTTCTGCTTTTCCAGTCAGCTGGAACTTTACCAGACTGCCATGACCTTTCAAATATGATGGATACTGCTTTGGCAAATTCATCTGCCAGTTCCCTTAGGACCCACAGATGGATCACATCAGGCCCCATGGACTTCTGTACTTTCACATTCTTTAAATGGTCTTGAAACCCAGCTTCATTTATAGTGGACAGATCTTCCTTCTCCCAGTCCCAGCCTTTGCTTCTGGAGCTTGGCTGGTGCAGCTAGAGCCCCTTCTGTTGAAGACTGTGGCAAAGTAGTCATTCAGTACCTCTACCTTTTTCGTATCCCTTGTGACGAGTGACGCCAGATTTTCATCTATCACCAGTTAGAGGTCCATGGACTCCAGTTCATCCCTGATGTAGAGGGCAACACGCTCTCCCCTGCCTGTTTTTCCTGAAGAATTTCTATTCATCTATTCCTAAGCTCAGGTAGTGAAAGCCATTCCACTATATTCCAGTGATGCTAATGGCATTATAGCCCTGCAGGCATTCACATGTGTAGCTCTTCTTACTTGCTCCCCTGTTCTCTGTGTTAGTGTAGAGGCATTTAAGCTGGGCCTCCATTGAAGCTGATTTACCAGCAGTAGTTCTCTTATCCTGCATTGCAGGTTCTCTCTTCCCCATCTACAAAACAGCTTCAGGCCCAGGGTGTTTATTTGTGTCATTGGACTTGATGTGGAATACATTGAGAACCACTACCCCCTAGAAACCCTACTTTAAAACTCTCCTCACTAGACTGGAAAGCTAGTGGCCAAAGATGTTCTTTCTCTTCTCTAAAAGATGTACATCATCAAACCCAGGAAGATCAGATTTAGAATCGAATCGAATCGAATCGAATAGAGTAGAAATAAACCAGGTTGGAAGAGACCTTCAAGATCATTGCATCCAACCCATCATCCAAAACCACCTAATCAAGTAAACCATGCAACCAAGCATCCCATCAAGTCTCCTCCTAAACACCTCCAATGATGATGACTCCACCACTTCCCCAGGCAGCCCATTCCAATGAGCATTCACTCTCTCTCTGTAGAACTTCTTCCTAACACCCAGCCTAAACCTCCCGTGGTCCAGCTTGAGACTGTGTCCTCTTGTTCTGGTGCTGGTTGCCTGGGAGAAGAGACAAAACTCCACCTGTCTACAGCCTCCCTTCAGGTAGTTGTAGAGAGCAATAAGGTCACCCCTGAGTCACCTCTTCTCCAGGCTAAGCAACCCCAGCTCCCTCAGCCTCTCCTCATAGGGCTTGTGCTCCAAATGCATCACCAGCTTTGTTGCCCTTCTCTGGACTCATTCCAGCAAGTCAACATCCTTCCTAAACTGAGGGACTGGACACAGGACTCAAGGTGTGGCCTAACCAGTGCAGTGTACCGGGGGAGAATCACCTCCCTGCTCCTGCTGGCCATACTGTTCCTGATACAGGCCAGGATGTCATTGGCCTTCTTAGCCACCTGGGCGCACTGCAGTCTCATGTTCAGCCTCCCATCGACCAGTACCCCCAGGTCCCTCTCTGCCTGGCCGTCCTCCAGCCACTCTGACTCCAGCCAGTAGCACTGCATTGGGTTGCTGTGGCCAATGTGTAGAACCTGGCATTTAGATGTGTTAAATCTCATGCTGTTGGACTCTGCACATCTGTCCAGCCTGTTTGGGTCCCTCTGCAGAGCCTCTCTACCCTCCAGCAGATCAACACCTGCCTCCAGCTTGGTGTCATCAGCAAATTTACCAATGATGAACTCAATGCCGTCATCCAGATCATCAATAAAGATGTTAAAGAGCATGGGGCCCAGCATTGATCCTTGGGGCACACCACTAGTGACTGGCCGCCAGCTGGATGTGGCACCATTCACCACCACTCTCTGGATTCGGCCCTCCAGCCAGTTCCTCATCCAGTGCAGGGTGCAGCTGTCCAAGCCACAGGCTGACAGCTTGGCCAGGAGTTTGTTGTGGGGGACAGTGTCAAGGGCCTTGCTGAAGTCCAGGTAGACTATATCCACAACCTTCCCCACATCCACCAGGTGGGTCACCTGATCATTGAAGGAGATCAGGTTGGTGAGGCAGGACCTGCCTTTCCTAAAATCCATGCTGGCTGGGCCTGTTCCCTAGGCCATCCTGCAAGTGTTGTGTGATTGCACTCAAGATGACCTGTTCCATGATCTTGCCTGGCACTGAGGTCAGGCTGACAGGCCTAGAATTCCCTGGCTCATCCAACCAGCCCTTCCTGTGGATGGGCACCACGTTGGCCAGCTTCCAGTCCTCTGGGATGTCTCCAGTGAGCCAGGACTGCTGAAAAATGATGGAGAGTGGCTTGGCCAGCTCAACTGCCAGCTCTCTCGGCACCCTAGGATGTATGCCATCTGGTCCTATGGACTGGTGGGGATCCAAGCGGCTAAGGAGATCTCTGCTTCCTCCTGGATTACAGGGGAACTATACTACTCCCTGCCTCCATCTGCCAGCTCTGCAGGCCAGTTGTCTGGAAGACAATCTGTCCTGCTATTAAAATTTGAGGCAAAGAAGGTATTAAGTACCTCTGCCTCTTCCTCATCTTTTGCTACCATATTTCTATCTGTGTCCACTAAAGAGTGGAGCTTGTCCTTGCCCCTCCTCTTACTATTAATATATTTATAGAAGGATTTTTTGTTGTCCTTCACAGCAGAGGCCAGTCTAAACTCTAAATGCGCTTTTACCTCCCTAATTTTTTTCTGCATGACCTAGCAACATCCTTAAACATTCTATGGGTTACCTCACCTTTCTTCCAAAGATGGCACACCCTCTTTTTTTCCCTTAATTCCTTTAGAAGTTCATTGCCCACCCAGGCTGTCTGTCTGTCCTGGCAGCTCATCTTCCTGCACATTGGCAGATTGTTCCTGTGCCTTCAAGATTTCTTTCTTGAATTAGGTCCAGCTCTCTTGGATCCCTTTGTTTTTAAGGGCTGTTTCCCAAGGAACCTTCTGAGTTAGTTCCTTGAGTAACCTGAAGTCCACCTTCTGGAAGTCCAGAGTGGTGGTTTTCTTGCTGCCCCTCTTAGTTTGACTGTATACAAGGTGTGTCAGGTCCGGTCACAACTGTATGCTTCCTCCACTGTTTACCAGTTAAACTTTTATCAACCTCCACCTTATTTAACTCTTGAGATCCACCAGTGACTCCCAGAATAGTTATAGGCTCTGATCCCTGATAATTTGATGGCATTATGGTGCACTGAGCTCCTGTGTCAACCAAGGCCCTGTACTTCCGAAATTGTGAAGTGCCAGGCCACTGGATGTACACATCCCAATTGATTCTGTTATCTCTATCATCCCTCTCCTCCCCCTGGTGGGAGGCAAGCCACCCCTAATTATGGGGAATATGCCTACATGTGCAACAAGCACAGCGTCCAGTGTTAGAACTGGAGCCACTGTTGGAGCTATTATAGTTGTCCTGGGGAACTGTGGAAGTAACAGCTACCCTTCTGGTATTGCTACCTCAGGTTCTGCTACTTTGCAGTTCTCTCAGTCTCCTGAAGAGATTAGAAGTTGGTTGACCATCCCATCTGTTCGTGTTCTCACCATACTGATCACACAGAGTTAACCAAATACTCCCTCATGATTGCCTTGGTGGTCTGTTTTGATTTGGTCTGTTTTGGAATGGCCTCCTTGGAGGACGTCTATTCCTCACAGATGAAACTTGTATCCATCTTGAGGAAGAATTGGAATTATTTCCTTGTGTCAATTGGGATATGGTATTTTTAAATTCATCCTTCCGCTCTTTCATGCAATTCTTTATCTCACCAGACAGAGTTTCAATGGCTGAAACCAAAGAAACAGGTGTCAGGCTATCCACCAGTTGCCTCATATGATCAGTGAATTGGCCAACCATAGGAGGAGCTCCACCATAATTTCTTGCCACAATTCTGCTTGCCAGAATGTTTGCATAATTCGGAGGAGCAAGTTTGATGAGTGTTTCAGCAAGACCAGTTCCTACAGGAATTTCATCAGGATTCAGAGATTCATGGTTACCATAAAGTACCTCTCTGAGAGCAAATTCTCTAAGATGCTTAATTCCCTCATCTATGGTAGTCCAGGGTTTAGGATTCCATGGAAGATCATCTCGGGAAGGGTATCGCAGGAAAACTGCCATTAAAAGGCGTATCCACAGAGTAAGCTTACTGAGAATCCTGCCTAGATGTCTATTCCATTATCCTTTGAGAGAGTTCCTAGCTGAGCTACTGACTTGTCTCCAGCCATTAGAGCTGCTGAACCTGTATTGAAACATCTACCAAGCCAAGCTAGAACTGGCTCATTCTCTGCTCTGATGTAATCCTTCTGCACATGTCTAAGTTCTTCGCGGGGGCTGAACAGTGCTGAATATCATCTGCCTCCTCACCTGCCTCCTCTTCCTCAACTTGTTGTCCCCATAATCCTGCTGACACTTTCCTAAGTATCTCTTTAAGCTCAGAAGCACCTCCATTAGCTGCTGACCTACCAGGATCTGCAATTTGCCCTGCATCTCCATCCAGTAATGATCTCAATAACTCAGCTATATCTTTAAGTCAAACCTTCTTTTCCTCCCCAGCAGGCTGCTCTCTTCTAGCAGAAGTTCCCTCATCAGCAGCAGTATCTTGCTGTTCTCCCCCATCAGCTCCTGGATCAGCTTTGTGCTTTCCACTTCTTGTATTTAAAACTGCTACATGTTTAATTTTTAGCTGTGTTTTAATTTACAACTGCCTTAGCAGAAGCTGACAGGTTTTGAGACGGACCAGCTGCTGTGTAGGATACTTCCAGTCCTGCTGAAGAAGAAGGAAATGGCTTTGCCTCTCTTATGTCTGCCGAGGATGTTGGAGTCACCGTGTTAGGAGGTGCTGCTGCTGCTGAAGCTGGCTAATTGCCAGAATCACCAACAGCACCGTTCAAAGCAGCTTTTCCAATAGCCTGTTATCTTTGTCTTTACCTGATACAGATTCTCTATTCTCTTCATCCCTAGAGATCTCTGAGTTCGAATTAGAGCTATGCTTTCTTCTATTTAGTCTACACTTAATAACAAAACAAGTCTTAGATACCTTCTCTCGTCTCAGAGCTACTAACAAGCACACATTAATCACTACCAGCAGCCTGATTACACACATGAAATATACCACCTTTGCATCCCAGCCATCACTTAAAATTACTCTTTCACCTACTGGAAACTTAAACTCCTTTATCTCGATTGGAAGAGTGGTAGATGTCACATTTCTGTATCTATTAAGCCAAAAGAATCCCAGACACCGGTCATAGAGAAGCTGAATCTTATACTTAAAACATAAATATATTTTATACATTAAGTATCTGCCTAAGTGATCGCAAATCAATCCTAGAACATGCTTATAGATCAGGACACTACAAATTGAAATGACCAGATGCTCTAAAATCCAAAACACTTTCATGTTTGCAACTCCGACTCAAGCAGACAATAAATCAAACAAATTTTGCCCTGCTTCTGGACAGCAATTATCCACAAGCCCCGAGTTGGGCGGCCAAATGAATTATGTGGTGGTGAGAGAAAGTTCAGTTCTTTCCACACACAAACAAACCACAGCTAACTCAGTTGGAGAAGCAGAGATGAATTAAAGCTACATTTACAAGCAGGATGAAATGCAGTGGATATATACACAATATACAGTATTTACAAAATATACAGAAATATACAGCAAAGAACATAATACAGAACAAAACTCCCTCCTCCAGCCAGGAAGATGTCCCCCCGCCCCATTCCCCCTCTTTCCTCCTACCTCTCTTTTTTCCCAAAAAGGGTTAGAGAGAGAGAAAAGTAATTCTTAAGGAGGTAATTCTGTTAGCTCAAAGCGTATGCAAGAATTAGTTTCTTATCTGTTAGTTCAAGGTTAACTCCATCCAGCAGCTGTTGCTCAGAGAGAGACTGAAACAGACAGGCTGAAAAAAGACAGACAGACTGAGACTCAAACTGAACTAAAACTTAAAGTTGGATTTTACCTATCTACAAATAAAATTTGTTTAGAATATCTTTGTTTTTCAAAACATTCAGCCAGAGTGTTCCAGCAACTGTCCCTTTCTTAAAGGCACAGCCTAAAGTGGTCACATCAACTTTGGCCTTTTCAAGCAATTGCTAGGGGAAATCTCATGGAACAGGGTACTAGAAGGCAGAGGGGCCCAGACAGCTCTAGATCAGAGCATCCCAAAGGGTAGGAAATCAAGAAAGGGAGCCAGGAGACATCCATGGTTAAGTAGTGAGCTGCTAACCAAACTCAGGTGGAACTAAAGAGTCTACAGATTATGGAAGGAGGGGGTGGCCACTTGGGAGGAGTATAGGACTGTTAGAAGATGTAAGGAGGCAACTAGGAAGTCTAAGGCCTTATTGGAATTCAACTTTGCAAGGGAGGTCAGGGACAATAGGAAGGGCTTCTTCAAGTAAGTTGGAAGACAAGCTAATACCAGAGGCAGTGTAGGCCCACTGCTGAATGAGATGGGTGCCTTGGTGAGGAAGGACACAGAGAAGGTGGAGTTACTAAATTCTTTCTTTGTCTCTGTTTATTCCTCTGGATCTGTCTTCAGAAGCCTCAAATCCCTGAGGCCCCAGAAGGTGACAGGACAAAGAAAGTATTTTCCATGGTTGACAAGGACTGGGTTAGGGAACAGTTAAGTAATCTGGACATCCATAAATCCATGGGTCCGGTTCAAATGCACTTGTGGGTGCTGAGGCAACTGACAGAGATCATTGCCAGATCACTGCCAGATCACTCTCCATCATCTTTGGTAGGTCATGGCAGACAGGAGAGCAAATGTCACTCCAGTCTTCAAATAGGGTAAGAGGGAGAACCTGAGTAACTATAAAACAGTGAGCCTCACCTCTATCCCTGGAAAGGTGATGGAGCAACTGTGGTGGATTAACGCCCATTCTGAAAACAAAACCAAAACAGGGTGGAGGGCTTGTGGGTGATTTGCCATCCCTACAGGGCATTTTCCCCCTGGGAAATGGAGTCTGTTCCACTCCTCCCTCCCTGCCCAGCTAGGGCATAAAAAGCAGGACATTACAGCTATTAGCTCTCCATTTGGCTCCTGCCTTTCCTGGATGAGCGCTATTGCGGATGCCTTCCTGCTCCTCTGCCACGTGGTCGGGCCTGATCCTTCACCCTGCTGCCTCTGTGCCTCTTCAGAGAGAGACTGGTTTTGTATTCTTCTTCTTTGTCCCCCTCCTATCCATCCTTGTTTCTTGCCCTTGTGAACCTATTTTGGTTTGAGAGCCGATTGGGACTGGCACTTTGGGTCTGCTCCGCTTGAATCGTGCTCTTTCCGCTTCGCTTTTCATTTCCTTTTGGGGTTTTGAGGGTCAGGAGGACTTCTGGTTGGCAGAGGCGTCCGGCAGGATCATGCTCTCGCAAGCCTGCTCAGGATCGGGAGCATGATGTCAGCAGCGGGGAGGTTTAAATCCTGCCCAGGCTGTGCGCACAATGCTATTTTGGTTTGAGAGCCAATCGGGACTGGCACTTTGGGACCGCTCCACTTGAATCATGAGCTTTCTGCTTGGTTTTCTGCTTTCTGTTCTTTAGGAGAGACAGGCGAGGGAGAAGAGAAGGAGGGGTGGCTCTGTATATTAGGGAGTCACTCTTTGCCACACAACTTGAGGTGGAGGATGAAGGGATTGAGAGTCTGTGGGTTAAAATCAGAGGAGAGCCTAACAAATATGACATCCTGGTTGGAGTCTGTTATAGAGCACCCAACCAGGATGAGGAGGCTGACAAATTATTCTATAAGCATTTGGAGGCTGTCTCAAGATCATCAGATCTTGTCCTTGTGGGTGACTTTAACCTGCCAGATATCTGCTGGGAACTTAATTCAGCAGAGAGGAGGCAGTCCAGAAGATTCCTGGAGCTCATGGAGGACAACTTCCTGATGCAGCTGTTAAGTGAGCCTACCAGGGGTCAGGCTCTTCTTGACCTGCTGTTCTCCAATAGAGAAGGGCTGATGGGAGATATGACAGTGGGAGGCTGTCTAGGGGGCAGTGATCATGAGATAGTGAAGTTTCCAGTATGCAGGGAGATAGGGAGGAGCACTCATAGAATCCTCACTTTGGTCTTCTGGAGGGCAAACTTCAGCTTGTTTAAGAAATTTATTTGGAAAGTTCCCTGGGTAGCAGCCCTTAAGAACCAAGGGGTCCAGAAGGGTTGGACCTACTTCAGTGAGGAGCTCTTGAAGGCACAGGAACAGGCTGTGCCCATGTGCCAAAAAATGAGCTGGCAGGGAAGGTGACCGGCCTGGATGAGCAAGCAGCTCTTAAATGAATTAAGGGGAAGAAGAGGCTGTATCACCTTTAGACAGAGTGGGAGGCTTCTCCGGATATGTTTAAGGATGTTGTTCGATTATGCAGGAGAAAAATTAGAGAGGCAAAGGCCCAGTTAGAACTTAAGCTGACCACCTCTGTGAAAGATAATAAAAAGCATTTTTACAAATATATTCATGCTAAAAAGAGGGGCAAGAAGAACCTCCACTCCTTATTGGACCTGGAGGGGAACACTGTGACTGAAGATGAGGAAAAGGCTGAGGTCCTGAATACCTTCTTTGCCTCAATTTTTAACAGCAAGGCAGGAGGGCATCAGGACAAGTGGCCTCCTGAGCTGGGTGATGGGGTCAGAGGGAAGTGTAATGCCCCAGAAATCCATGAGAAATTAGTTCGGGACTTGCTGAGCCACTTGGACACTCACAAGTCCATGGGACTAGATGCCATCCATCCTAGGGTGCTGAGAGAGCTGGCAGATGAGCTAGCTAAGCCACTCTCCATCATTTTCCACCAGTCCTGGCTCACCAGAGAGGTCCCAGATGACTGGAAATTGGCCAATGTGGTCCCCATCCACAAGAAGCGTCGGATGGAGGAACCTGGAAACTCCAGGCCTATCAGCCTGACCTCAGTGCCAGGGAAAATGATGGAGCAGATTATCCTGGCTGCAATAACTGCGCACCTGAAGGATGGCCAAGGGCTCAGGTCCAGCCAACATGGATTTAGGAAGGGCAGGTCCTGCCTCTCCAACCTGATCTCCTTCTATGATCAGGTGACCTGTCTGGTGGATGTGGGGGAGCCTGTGGATGTAGTCTACCTGGACTTCAGCAGGGCCTTTGACACTGTCCCGACAGCAAATTGCTGGCCAAGCTGTCAGCTCGTGGCTTGGACAGCAGCACTCTGTGCTGGGTTAGGAACTGGCTGGAGGGCTGAGCCCAGAGAGTGGTGGTGAATGGGGCCACATCCAGCTGGCGGCCAGTCACCAGTGGTGTCTCCCAGGGATCAGTGCTGGGCCCCATCCTCTTTAATATCTTCATTGAGGATCTGGGGATTGAGGGGATTGAGTCAGTCATCAGCAAATTTGCAGATGACACCAAGCTGGGAGCAGATGTTGGTCAGTTAGAGGGTGGAAGGGCTCTGCAGAGGGACCTCGATCGACTGGACAGATGGGCGGAGTCTAATATAATGGCATTTAACAAATCCAAGTGCTGGATGCTCATTTTGGCCACGGCAACCCCATGCAGAGCTACAGCCTGGGGTCAGAGTGGCTCGGAGCTCCCAAACAGAGAGGGACCTGGGGGTGCTGATTGACAGCTGCCTAAACATGAGCCAGTATCACAGTATCACAGTATAACAGTATAACCAAGGTTGGAAGAGACCCCAAGGATCATCAAGTCCAACCTGTCCCAACAGACCTCACAACTAGACCATGGCACCAGGTGCCACATCCAGTCTCCCCTTGAACACCTCCAGGGAAAGTGACTCCACCACCTCCCTGGGCAGCCCATTCCAATGACGAATGACTCACTCACTGAAGAACTTTCTCCTCACCTCGAGTCTAAACCTCCCCTGGCACAGCTTGAGACTGTGTCCCCTTGTTCTGGTGCTGGTTGCCTGGGAGAAGAGACCAACCCCTTCCCGGCTACAACCACCTTTCAGGTAGTTGTAGAGGGCAATGAGGTCACCCCTGATCCTTCTCTTCTCCAGGCTAAACAATCCCAGCTCCCTCAGCCTCTCCTCATAGGGCTTGTGCTCAAGGCCTCTCACCAGCCTTGTTGCCCTTCTCTGGACACGTTCAAGTGTCTCGATGTCCTTCTTAAACTGAGGGGCCCAGAACTGGACTCAAGGTGTGGCCTAACCAATGCAGAGTACAGGGGCACAATGACCTTCCGGCTCCTCCTGGCCACACTATTCCTAATACAGGCCAGGATGCCATTGGCCCTCTTGGCCACCTGGGCACACTGCTGGCTCATGTTTAGGTGGGTGTCAATCAGCACCCCCAGGTCCCTCTCTGTTTGGCAGCTCTCCAGCCACTCTGACCCCAGCCTGTAGCTCTGCATGGGGTTGCCATGGCCAAAGTGCAGCACACGGCACTTGGACTTGTTAAATGCCATGCCATTAGACTCTGCCCATCTGTCCAGTTGGTCAAGGTCCCTCTGCAGAGCCTTTCTACCCTCTAACTGACTAACATCTGTTCCCAACTTGGTGTCATCTGCAAACTTGCTGATGACTGACTCAACCCCCTCATCCAGATCATCAATGAAGATGCTAAAGAGGATGGGGCCCAGCACTGATCCCTGGGGGACACCACTGGTGACTGGCCTCCAGCTGGATGTGGCACCATTCACCACCACTCTCTGGGCTCGGCCCTCCAGCCAGTTCCTAACCCAGCACAGAGTGTTGCGGTCCAAACCATGAGCTGACAGCTTAGCCAGCAGTTTACTGTGGGGGACAGTGTCAAAGGCCTTGCTGAAGTCCAGGTAGACTACATCCACAGGCCTCCCCATGTCCACCAGATGGGTCACCTGATCATAGAAGGAGATCAGGTTGGAGAGGCAGGACCTGCCCTTCCTAAATCCATGTTGGCTGGACCTGAGCCCTTGGCCATCCTTCACGTGCACAGTTATTGCAGCCAGGATAATCTGCTCCATCATTTTCCCTGGCACTGAGGTCAGGCTGATAGGCCTGGAGTTTCCGGGTTCCTCCATCGGTCCCTTCTTGTGGATGGGGACCACATTGGCCAGTTTCCAGTCATCTGGGACCTCTCCAGTGAGCCAGGACTGGTGGAAAATGATGGAGAGCAGCTTGGCCAGCTCATCTGCCAGCTCTCTCAGCACCTGAGAATGGATCCCATCCAGTCCCTTCGACTTGTGGGTGTCCAAGAGGACTAATTTCTCATGGATTTCTGGGGCATTACACTGCTCCCCGACCCTATTACCCAGCTCAGGAGGCCACTCAGCCTGGACTCCTACCAGTAGTGTGCCCAGGCAGCCAAGAAGGCCAATGGCATCCTGGCCAGCATTAGGAAAAGTGTGCCCAGCAGGAGCAGGGAAGTCACTGTGCCCCTGTACTCTGCACTTCTCAGGCCACACCTTGAGTCCTGTGTCCAGTTCTGGGTCCCTTAGTTTAGGAAGAACATCGAGACACACCTTGTTTTCCAGAGAAGGGTAACAAGGCTGGTGTGAGGCCTTGAGCACAAGCCCTATGAGGAGAGACTGAGGGAGTTGGGGTTGCTTAGCCTGGAGAAGAGGAGGCTCAGGGGGGACCTCATTGCTCTCTACAACTACCTGAAGGGTGGTTGTAGTCAGGAAGGGGTTGGTCTCTTCTCTCTAGCAACCAGCACCAGAACAAGAGGACACAGTCTCATGCTGCATCGGGGGAAGTTTAGGCTCAAGGTGAGGAGAAAGTTCCTCACTGAGAGAGTCGTTTGTCATTGGAATGGGCTGCCCAGGGAGGTGGTGGAGTCACCGTCCCTGGAGGTGTTTAAGAGGGGATTGGACGTGGCACGCAGTGCCATGGTCTAGTCATGAGGTCTGTGGTGACAGGTTGGACTCGATGATCTTTGAGGTCTCTTCCAACCTTAGTGATACTGTAATACTGTGATAATCTTACCTGTTATTGTTATATATATTTTTTTTAAAGAAAACTCTTTACCTCTCTACTTCCAGGCCAACTCTAAATTATTGTTTGGTGCATTTACTCCTTCCCTTTCCTTTTTTTTTTTTCTTCCCTCTGTTGGGAAGGATGAGCGGGGAGTGGGGGAGAGATTCTCAGCCTTGCCCTCATCTGAGCTCTTAACTCCTAGTTAAGGCTCAAACCACCACAACAACTTATTCTTGGTACCATTCATACGCATATCAAGGACATGAGGGTCATTAGGAATCAACAACATGGCTTTACCAAAGGGAAGTCATATTTGACCAACTTCATAGCCTTTTATGAGAACATAACCAGTTGGATAGATGATGGTAGAGTTGTGGATGTGGTCTATCTTGATTTCAGTAAGGCATTTGACACCATCTCCCACAGCATCTTTGCAATGAAACGGAGGCAGTGTGGTCTTGGTGATCAGGTAGTGAGGTGGATTGTGAACTGGTTGAAGAGAAGAAGTCAAAGAGGGACAATGGGATGGAATCTATTCAGAGGCCTGTTTCTAGTAGAGTCCCTCAGGGGTCAGTACTGGGACAAGTACTGCTCAATATATTCATTGATATCCTGGATGAGGGCTCAGAGTCCATATCAGCAAGTTTGCTAACCACACCAAGCTCGGTGGAGTGGGTGACACACCAGAAGGTTGTGCTGCCATTCAGCAAGACTTGGACAGGCTGGAGAGCTTGCCAGGGAGAAATTTGATGAAGTTCAATAAGGGTAAGTGTAGGGTCTTGCACCTGGGAAGGAACAACTCCATACATCAGACGGGGGACAGACCTGCTGGAGAGCAGTGAAGTCAAAGGGGACCTGGAGGTCCTGGTGGATGGAAGGATGAGCATGAGACAGCAATATGCTCTTGTGGCCAGGAAGGCCAATGCCATTTTGGGGTGGATTAGAAGGGGTGTGACAAGGGAGGTCAAGGGAGGTTCTCCTCACCATCTACTCTGCACTGGTGAGGCCACATCTGAAACATTGTTTCCAGCTTTGGGCCCCACCATTTAACAAAGACAGTGAGCTACTTGAAAGAGTCCAGCACAGAGCCACAAGGATGATTAAGAGAGTGGAACATCTTCCATACATGGAGAGACTGAGGGAGCTGGGGCTCTTTAGCTTAGAGAAGAGAAGACTGAAAGTTGACCTCATCAATGTTTATAAATATGTAAAGGGTGAGTCCTGAAAGGATGGAGCCAGGCTCTTCTTGGTGATGCCAAATGACAGGACAAGGTGCAATGGGTAGAAGTTGGGGCCAGTTTCATGTAAATATGAGGAAAAAATTTTTCACTGTAAGGTTGACAGAGCACTGGAACAGGCTGCCCAGAGAGGTTGTGGAGTCTCCATCTCTGGAGATATTCTAAACTCACCTGGGTGCATTCCTGTGTAGATTGGTGTAGGTGATCCTGCTCTGGCAGGGGATTTGGACTAGATGATCTTTTGAGGTCCCTTCCAGCCCCTGAAATTCAGTGATTCTGTGATAATTGGCAAACAGCATTGTGAGTAAATTGGAATATTCTTTAGTCTCTGAGAAATCCCTGCCTTTTGTTAGTAGGGATAACATACAGCTTTTGGATTTATCTTTTCGAAATATTGTTTTCTCAAACTATTTGTAACCATTCCAATACTCTGCAGATATTCTCAATCACACATAGGAACATCTATATTTTCATAACTTTTGTACATAGTTATGTGGGTGGTGGAGGGAAATTAATGCAAAATATTTCTATTTTTATTAATTCGTCACCTCACCTCTTCATTCATAACAGTCTCAAGAACTTGTGAGAGACAAAAAATATCATTAGTTATAGTTGTTAAACTACAAAAAGTCTAGTTACAACACCTACATATTCGGATCTTGGAGGTAGGAGAAATTGTTCCCAAAATTCTGAGGTGCACAGTGTGGTGAAGGCACATTATGCCCAGATACTGAATCTTGTCCCAGCATGTCATGAAAGTGGGCAAGAGTCACAGAATCACAGAATGTTAGGGGATGGAAGGGACCTTGAAAGATCATCTAGTCCAACCCCCCTGACAGAGTAGGATCACCTATACCAGGTCACACTGGAATACATCCAGGTGGGTTTTGAATATTGCCAGAGAGGGAGACTCCACAACCCCCCTGGGCAGCCTTTTCCAGTGTTCTGTAACCCTCACAGTGAAAAAAATCTCTTCTCATATTGTGGTGAAGGCACATTGTGCCGAGACATTGAATCTTGCCCCAGCATGTGGGCAAGCTCCCCCTCCCTCAGGAGGAAGACAAAAGCCAGGCTAGCACCCTGCTGGTGCATGCTGTGCTCGTGCATTCTCCAAATATGGAAGAATTCTAGCTTCATGCTTTCCCATAGGCTGAAGCCAGTTGTTTATGAGAATGCCCATTGGTCAAACCCAGCCTTGAGGTATTCTATAAATATTACCCCAGTGAGTAAACAAGTGCTTTTCCTGCCTTCCTGCCTTCCTCCTCCATTTCTGTCTCTGTGCTAGCTCGAGAGTTAAGTCCGAGACACTGCCTCTGCAACTGAGTTTATTGTTTAGCTTCTGTTACATACATGCATGCATATCAAGGCATCTGCATGTGAGAAGCGACTGGAGGAATTATTTCCATAGAGGAAGGATACCACGCTGAGCTGAGAAGCTAGCGTTGTCACAGCCAGTCCCACTGACCGGGAAAGGAACACCCCCCCCCGTCGCTACTGCATGGACTGGATCAACCCCCGAGGGTAAGATCTGCCTAATTATCGGGGAGAAGGGACTTGACCGTGCCAGGTCCCCGCGTAATTGCTTAACCCCACTATAGTGGAGAGAAGAGCACCACATGCCGCTCCGAGCCCTGTTAACTCCAGGGATTACTCAGCAGCATTCGTGCTTACACTGCACTGAACTTCCTCGAGACCGCTCCGGGTATCCTGCTGTTGCTTTGAGCCCAGCTGCCTGAGAGAACTTGCCGAGCCAGGCCCACCCCGCCGATATTCCTCGTTCCCGGGGCCGCCCCTGCATATCCGCGTACCGCCGCGTCCCCCAGGCAAGTCTGCCGGCGATCGCCGTCCCGCCATGTGGTGCGGATCAACTCTGAGGACCAGCTCGTCTCCGGACCAGCCCTACCAGCCCATCCTCTCGTGCAAACTAGCTCTGCGAGACCCCAGTCTCGAACCGGCGGCACACAGAGACAGAGCTCCGTCTGAGCTCGACCAGGAGCCGCGCACGTCCCGTCGAGTCGCCATCTAGTGGCCAAGCGGCGGAACTGCACCCTTCTTGCATATAAATATAGAAATAGCTTGTAATTAGCTCAAATAAGTTCTAATCATAATACTAAGCCAGTTATGGGATATATTTCACGAACGTGCACTAGAACATGTATATAAGTTGGTGATTCATCAGTTATTGACAATTTTATAATAATAATAAAAAATTAATTTTCATAAATCATAAGTCATAAGTAATAAAGCAATAACCTCCCTCTTCACCACACATATTTCCATGGAACTTCCTATGCCTCAACTTCCACCCATTGCCCCTTGTTCTGTCATTGGGCATCACAAAGAAGAGCCTGGATCCATCCTCTTGGCACTCACCCTTTACGTATTTACAAACATTAATGAGATCACCCCTTAGTCACCTCCTCTCCAAACTGTTTAGCCCCAGCTCCCTCAGCCTATCCTTGTAAGGAAGATGTTCCACTCCCTTCACCATCTTTGTGGCTCTGCACTGAACTCTTTCAAGCAGTTCCCTGTCCTTGAACTGAGGGGTCCAGAACTGGACACAATATTGCAGATGTAGCCTCACCAGGAGAGTAGAGGGGGAGGAGAACCTCTGTGAGCCACCTACTAACCACACCCCTTCTAATGCACCCCAAGATACCATTGGCCTTGTTGGCCACAAGAGCACATTGCTGGCTCATGGCCAACTTTCCATCCACCAGAACCCCCAGGTCCTTTTCCCTTTCACGGTTCTCCAACAGGTCAGTCCCCAGCCTGTACTGATACATGGGGTTGTTCTTTCCCAGGTGCAAGACTCTACACTTGCCTTTGTTGAATTTCATTTGATTTCTCCCTTCCCAGCTCTCCAACCTGTCCAACTCTCACTGAATGGCAGCACAATGTTCCTGTGTGTCAGCTGCTCCACCCAGTTCTGTGTCATCAGCAAACTTGCTGACAGTGCTCTCTGTGCCCTCATCCAGGTCGTCGATGAATATATTGAACAGTACTGGTTTCAGTACTGACCCCTGAGAGACTCCACTAGATACAGGCTTCCACCTAGACTCTGTCCCATTGACCACAACTCTCCAACTTCTTTCTTTCAAGCAGCTCTCAATCCACCTCATTACCTGATCATCCAGACCACACTGCCTCAGTTCAGCTGCAAGGATGCTGTGGCAGACAGTGTCAAATGCTTTACTGAAATCAAGATAAACCACATCCACTGCTCTACCATCACCTATCTGCCTGGTTATGTCCTCAGAAAAGGCTATCAGGTTGGTCAAACATGACTTCCTCTTAGTGAAACCATGTTGATTGCTCCTAATGACCCTCTTGTCCTTGATATGCCTAACGACAGTGCTGAGGATAATTTCTTCCATTACCTTGCTGGGTATGGAGGTGAGGCTGACCAGTCTATAGTTATCTGGGTCCTCCTTCTTACCCTTTTTGAAGAATGGAGTGACCTTTGCCTTCCTCCAGTCCCCAGGCACCTCTCCTGTCCACCATGACTTACCCAAAACAGTGGAGAGTGGTCTGACAATGACCTCCACCAGCTCCCTCAGCACCCACAGGTGCATCCCATCAGGACCCATGGATTTATGGATGTTCAGATTACTTAACTCTTTACTAAGTCAATCTTAATCAACCCAGTCCTCACTGACCAAGGAAAACTCCTCTGTCATGTCTTCCTCTGGGGCCTCAGGGATCTGGGGCTCCTGAGAGTAATCTCCAGCAGTATAGATGGAGACAAAGAAGGCATTCAGTAACTCTGCTTTCTTTGCATCCTCTGTCACCAAGGCACCCACCTCAATCAGCAGTGGGCCTCCATTGCCTCTAATATTAGTTTTTTCTGCAATGTATTTGAAGAAGTCCTTCCTGTTGTCCTTGACCTCCCTTGAAAGGTTGAATTCCAAGGAAACCTTGGCCTTCCTAGTTGCGTCCCTACATTCTCTGACACCAGCCTTATACTCCTCCCAAGTAGGCTCTCTTCTTTCACTTGAGTTTGCTCAGCAGTTCCCTACTTGACCATGCAGGTCTCCTGGCTCCCTTTCTCAATTTCCTACTTGTTGAAACGCTCTGATCTTGAGCTTGGAAGACGTGGTCCTTGAGTATTAACCAATTATCATGGGCCCCTTTGCCTTCAAGTACCCTGTCCCATGAGATTTCCCCTAGCAATTGCTTGGAAAGGCCAGAGTTGGCCCTGCTGAATTCCTGTGAGGAATGCTGAAAGTAAAAGGGTTTTAACTTTCTTAAGTCTGCTGATTTGTGGCTTGAATACCCTGGAGAAGCAGAGACTTGAGGGAGAGGATTTAAAATGACATATGAACTTTAACTGCTGCAGCTCCCTGAAGCCTGGAGGGGAAACTGAGGCATCGTGACTAGTACCCTAATAAACCACAGCTATGGGCTAGAGGAACTTTGTCCCAATATACATGTGGACAAGTTCCCCCTCCTTCAGGAGGAAGAGAAAAGCCAAGGCATTAGCCAGGCCAGCACGCACCCAGTGCTCATGCAAATACCAAGTATGGACATAATTGTAGCTTCATGCTTTCTATAGGCTGAAGCCCATTGTTTATGAGAGTACCCATTGGTCAAGCCCAGCCTCAAGGAATCTATAAGTATTACCCCAGTTGGTAAACAAGTTGCCCTCTGTCTCTGTGCTTGCTCGAGAGAGCAACTCTCGAGCCATAGCCTCTGCCATTGAGTTTCTTGTTATTAGCTTCTGTTATACATGCACACATACTTAAAGCCTCTGCATCGTGAGAAGCAGTTGTGAGGATCATCTCCACAGAGGGAGGACCTTCGCTGAGCCCAAGAAGCCCAGCGTCACCACAGCCAGTCATACTGACTGGGAGAGCCCACTGTGCCACCGGAGGACTGGACCAACCCCCTGAGGATAAGATCTGCCCAGTTGCTGGGGAGAAGGGACTTGATTGAGACCGAGTCCACAGATGCATAGCCCTGCTGTAGTGGGAGAGGAGCTGCCATATATGTTGCTCTGAGCCCTGTAAACCTCAGGGAAGACCAAAGCATTGTTCATGCCTATACTGCACCAAACCTGGGACCACTCCGAATGTCCTGCTGTTCCTTTAAGCTCAGTAAGCGATAAGCCACAGCTTACCACAGCCACATTCTCTCCCCGAGGCTGTTTACATCAGACCCGACAATTGTCGTATCTGGGCCGACCCCGTAGCTTTGCCTGCTGCCGTGTCTTCCGAGCCCGCCTATCAGCAACCGTCACCCCGCCCTGTCGTGCAAGCCGACTCCCAAGGGCTGACCCCATGGGCCGACCCTGACCAGGACCAATCCCTGTTGTCTGGAGGGAATCGACCGAATCCTGAAGGGAACCTGCTTCTGAGCTAAGCCCAGGTTCCATTATTCCCTCTCCACTACTGCAGAGAGAGGAGACAGTAACCCAACACCACTGTCCAACTCGACTAGGAACCAGTCCAGCGACAGTCATCTGCCAGACCTCCACTTTGCTACATACAACAGCTACAGAGTATCTTCCACATGCTTTCCATCCACCAGCACTCAGTTCAAAGTATCCACGTCTAGCAGAGTAATTGCTGACGTATAGGAAAATTATAATATTGCTGTGTATAGCCAGGAGCCACCTGCCTCCCACCAGGTCACCATCTAGTCGCCAAGTAGCGGAACTGCACCCGTCATTATATAAATATAGAAATGGTCTATAGATAGATCAATTAAGTTCTAATCATAACATTAAGCCACTTGTGGAATGTATTTCATGAATGTGAACTAGAACATGTATATAAGCTGGTGATTCATCGGTTATTAATAGTTTGGTAATTAATAAAAATAATATTTTCATAATTCATATTTCATATTAATAAATTTAATAACCTCTGCACCACACACAGTTACTGTTTTCACTGAACAATTTTTTCTCCTTGTTAACATGCAATCTACAGACACACAAACTGGGGAGGGTGGATCTGGTAGGCTGCACTGGAATGCACGTACAAAAGCAATCTTGTTTGCAGAGTATTTTAATAGAGGCATCCTATGTCAGAGAACATGGTCCATGAGGAGTGGCATCCAAAAAAAGAAATGGGTACTTGCCTGTGTCTAAAGAATGGTATCAGATGTCCTACAAAAAAGAAAATTTTGAAAGACAAGAAGGAGAAACTAAGAAACTTAAAGATTTAAAAATCAAATTTTCCTGTAAGCCCTGTATTTCTGCAAGAGGAGAATGTAGGAGGGAGTGGGAGAGGGAGTATTTATAACTGAAATATTATACTAGTAATGAAGCATACAGAAGAATGATCATCCAATATGCTAGTTTAGCAAATCAACAAGAATTTCTATTTGCCAAATAATCTCTGGCACACACTACTTACAACCTTCAAAATATGGTGGGCTACCTACACAGTGACACTGACAATCTACCTGGCACACACCTCTTGCAACCACATGATATGGCAAGTCAACTTAAGAGTAAAAGCAGATAAAATGACCAAATGTTGCAGTTTGAGCTGGGTGCCCCTCTGGTGTGTTCACTTCCTGTGTCCAGAAGTCCAGCCCAGAGGGATGGACACAGGAAATTGTGTGTATTTCCTACCATAATTCTTTGCACCACTATAAGATCCAGTGCGGGGTCTAGCACTTTCTCTTTTCTTCCTCCTCCGTCAGCCGGTAACTGGGGGAGATGTCTGCTGGCTTTGGGCCTGGCTAGGCCCAAGGCCACGGGGGGATGGGCAGTCTCAGGCCTGGCCAGCTGAGACTAGCCCAGCAGAGGGAGGGGGAAGAAGGAGCCCTGAGGGTCTCGGGTGTACCCTCAGGTGGGAATGGGATGCCTCTGGATTTGCTTTGGGATCTTTGTTTGTCACTGCGCTTTGGGTTTTCTGTAATATTCACTGCTTTCTATTTAAACTTTCCTCACTTTTGCAATCCATTTGTCTGAGTGTTTTATTCCTGCCTGTGGTGGGGAGAGAGGGGGCTGCCTCAACCCAGCACACCAAAAAATTGGTTTATATGGGATGAGAGTTCAGATAGGAGCAAGAGATGATTGTTTTTAGTCTTTGGATTGAGAAAACCTCTACAATTTTCTTGATTTCTAATCAAATCAGAGCACACCTTTTTTCAATGAATCATAAAACTTAAGGAATATGATGTTCCTGTCATACAGTCTGGAAACCATATCACTGAAAAGAAAAATTGTTTTATGCCATATGTCAATAACCACAGTCTTAGATACTAAACAAACTATTCGTGAATGATGCATTTCCATTTTATCAGACACATATATTTTTGTGAGTTTGTTGTAATAGAAAAGTTAAAAGGCAGACACAGAAATATAAATGAAACTCATGTCATCATGTATAGTCTTTAAGTAAGTGAATAATTTCAAGTATGTTACCAGAATTTATCTGTGCATCTGTACTGTCATGTGTATACACATGCACACACAATTATCTGTGTGCGTATTTGTATATGTATATGTAAAAGATCTTCCCTCTATTGGGGCTGCAGGAACCTCCTAGGTGTCCTTTTATGGTGCAGTGTCTGTGTCTGCCCAGGTTGGTAGAAGGGGATTCTCAAGAGTCTTGCCCTTCCACTCTCTGGCCGTGCAGTATTGCTTTACAGTTGGCAGTATATGCCTTTTGCTGGAGTTCCTCCCTGCTGGGTCTGTAGTTCCCATTGGAACTCTCCCTTTTGGAGGTCTTTTCCTGGAGCTTTCTGTCTCGGTCCGGAGAGGGAAGGAGACTAGTTCTTTTGAATATTCCCGTGTTGTGAAATGAGAGGCACAAACGGGGCCAAAATATCAACAGCTAGACTATTTATTACATAGAGAAAATGGAAATAAGAAGGGGAGAGGGAGAAGATAGAGAGGGAGAGAGAGAAGAGAGAGAGAGAAGAGGAAAGGAATCATATTACCACACCCCTCACCCACCCCAAGACAGTTTGAGTCTGTGGAGGAAAGATGCTGGTTTTGTAGAGAAAGGGTGCTGAGGCTTTGGCTGGAGATGCGATGTGATCTCTCTGGGCAGCCTGGGTTGTAGAGAAAGGGTGCTGAGGCTTTGGCTGGAGAATAGATGAGGTCCCTCTGGACAGCGTGGGTCAGCTCCATGAGTGGCAGCAAGCGGGACTTAGGACACGGGGAGAGGGTTCAGTCTGCTTCCTTCCTTCTCAGTGGCATGGTCCTTCTTCAGCGTTTTTCTCTCTGTGTTTTCTTCCTTCCATTGCGGTTTTCTTCCTCTACGGTTTTCTTCCCAACTGAGCCAGTAGTGGTCAAGTCTTTTATACAGTTTTTAGTCCTTAGGTATGTGTCCAAGCATTGTCCCTCAGGAATTCAGGAGCCAGGAAATCATAAGTATCCAGATATCGTTCCCCAGGAAGTCTTTTTTGTGTATTCATGTGAGTTTGGACAGTGGTCTGGATGGAGGGGGGGGGGGGGGCCTCTGCCTCCTTCCTCTCCATCTCCCTGCCTACCCACTTATCACACATCAGGAGACAGGTGGAGAGTCCATTGACTCATCACCCTCCCTTCCTGGGAGTATCTGATAACTGTCTTGAAGGCGTGATGGCTGGGTCCTTGGGTCATTGTTATAGGCCAGCTGCAGTCCAGTGTTATCACGATGCAATCGCAAGGTGATTTGCATCCAGGATTGGTACTGTCTGGGCAAGCAGCAAGTGATTTTATCTTTGTTGACTCACACCAGGAGTTGACTCTTACACTTTCCTCTCAGGATGCTGCTGGGTTTAGCCTTTTTGGCTTCTGTGGCAGCTTAGCTTTTCCACAGCTTGTGGCGATGTTGTGGGCTAGACTCATATCTGGAATCTGAGTCTGAAGTGGTGCTCCATGTGTCTCTGGGATCACAGTGAGCCCTCTTGCTGGGATGCTGTGCAAGCTGTTGTCAAATTGGCTTGGCTACCTTATTGCAGGAGCTTCTGTTTCCTTGCTTACCTCTTGGGCTGCTATGCTGTGGGAAGCTTGGTCACCTGCTGCCCTGGGAGTCATCTAGCAATGCTAAGTTGAATCTCACCTTTTTGTGGGGATTCATTGCTGTTGAAGCTGGTAGCTTTGTTGTTATCCAGTGGTGTGGAGCCTGGTTTGGCTTCCCAAACTGGTGTAATAGATGCTGACCTGTCTGGTGAGGGTGAGCTAACATCACTCATGTGCTGGTACTGGGCAGCTGCTCAATCAAAGTCATCTGGGTTCTGCTTGTCAGCTGGAACAGGCAGAATAGGAGAGTCTGGCTCTTGTGGATGTGTCCTGAATACTTTGCAGGTAGCATGTGGTTGCCATTGTGCCTTGAAGGCAGACATGGTCTCTTTTATGTGCAGCTCAAATAAATCATGAAGGTTTTGTGCCTCTGACTTTGCCAGTTCCTTTTCCAATAGGGAAACCTTCTGGTCAAAAAGTTTGATTTCCTCCTGTATCTGTATGATACAAGATGCCATCAGGACAGCATGTTTGGTGCTGGGTTTGCTTAGCTTTGCAAAAATGCCATCTGGATTTTTGCAATTTAATTTTATCCACTCTGAGTCTGGAGCTGTAATTTTGTATCCCAATTTATGGAAATATTTCACAGCTGTGCACCCTGCTCATTGCACCATTAATGTGATTCATTGGCTATTAACTTATTAATATGAATTATGTAAATATTTTTATCATTGCAATTATTAATAACCAATGAATCACTATTTTATATACATGTTCTAGTGTATGATTGTGAAGCACATCCCATAAGTGGTTTGGTATTTATAATTAGGACTCGATTGGAATATTTACAGAATCACTTTCTATTTATATAACAAATGGTGCAATTCCACAGCTTGTCCACCAGATGGCGACTCAATGGGATGCTGGTGGTGGCTAACTATATACAGAGATATTACAATGTGTATCAGATGATTGGACTGGAAAGATTATGCTGGTAGGTGCAGGTGTTTTGAACTGAATGTTAGTGAATGGGAAGCACATAGACGATTCACTGTGTCCTTTGTTTGCAGTGAGGTTAGGTTCCAGCAGACTACTGTCACTGGGCTGATTCCTAGCTGGTCTGGACGGTGATGTTGGGTGGCAGTCCTCTCTCCACAGCAGTGGAGAAGGAACCTAGGCTAACTGGTAGGCAGGTTCCCTTCACAGGATTCAGGCAGTTCCCTCCAGACAATAGGGAGTAGTCCTGCAAGGTCAGCCCAGCAGAGCCAGTAGGGCTGGTCCCGGGACAGGGTCGGCCCTCGTGGAGTGGGGTGGGACAATGGCTCCAGGCAGGTGGGCTTGAACATTTCGGATCTGACACAGTGGCAGGTGGGGCTGGACCCAGAGGGGTTGGCCCTGCGGCAATGGGCTTCAGGGCTGGCGTGGATGGCCCCAGGGAAGAAGCGCAACTGCGCAGAGTGGCGGCTTCCCCTTTACTTGGCTCGAAGAAGTGGTGGGACCCTCTCACAGTGGTCATGGCTTTGAAGCGTGGGTACAGACAGTGCTCTAGGTTTCCCTGAGGTTTACAGGGCATGGAGTGGCAGAAGTGGTGACTCCTCTTGTGTGATTCTGGGGTTGCACAGGCACACAATCCTGCTTCCCGATCTGACACAGAGGGTTGTGTCTGCTTGTCAGTCTGCTGCTGAAGGCTAATGTAGATGTGTGAACTGCCGGACTTGGCTAAGTCCCTTCCCCAACAATCAGGCAGATCTTACCCTTGGGGGTCTAGTCCTCTTGAGACATGGTGGGTTCTTCTGGTTGGTGGGACTGGCAGTATGATGCTGGAGCTTCTCAGGCTCAGCAAAGGTCCCTCATCTGGACATATGCCCAGGGCTAAGGCTCGATGAGCCTGCCTGGATGCTGGCTTCTCCTCGTCATGCAGAGGCTACTAGATTGCTTGCGTGTGTGACAGAGAAGACTTAATAGCAATGAGCTACGGGAACTGGATCTTTATGACAATCAGATTAGGAAGACTGAGAACTCGGAGTCTGTGGTGGAACTTGAGATCCTGGACATCTCTTTTAACATTCTCTTTTAACATTGAGGGACTAGATCAGCTCACTCAGCTGAAAAAACTCTTCCTTGTCAACAACAAAATCAGCAAAATAGAGAATCTGAGCAACTTGCAGATGCTACAGATGTTAGAGTTGGGATCCAACCGAATTCGGGCAATTGAAAACATCAACACCTTGGCCACTCTTGACAGCCTGTTCCTTGGGAAGAACAAAACCACCAAACTGCAGAACCTGGATGCACTGACAAACCTGACTGTGCTCAGTGTGCAGAATAACCGCCTGACCAAGATTGAGGGGCTGCAGAGCTTGGTGAACCTGCATGAGCTGTACCTCAGCCACAACGGCATTGAAGTCATTGAGGGACTGGAGAACAATAACAAGCTCACAACGCTGGACATTGCATCCAACAGAATCAAGAGGATTGAGAACATCAGTCACTTAACAGAGCTGCAGGAGTTCTGGATGAATGACAACCTGGTGGAGAGCTGGAGTGACCTTGATGAACTGAAAGGAGCCAAAAACTTGGAAACTGTCTATCTGGAGCGAAATCCCTTGCAGAAGGATCCCCAGTACCGGCGCAAAATCATGCTGGCCCTCCCCACTGTCTGGCAGATTGATGCCACCTTTGTTCGATTCTAAACCTCCTGCTGTCCTCCTTCCTGCCCTCCTTGGAGAAATGTCCCAGCTGGGATTTTTATCCACTTAACCACACAGCCCAAGTCTACAGTACACTGTCACAGAGCAGATGGTCAAGAAAAAGCACTGAGTACCAGATCTTGTGTACGATGCACTCATTGTTTTTGAGATGTTGTTGTTATTATTATTAAATCTTAATATGGAGAAAAAAATATTTTTTTCTGGAGAGCTGCCAAACAGAGAGGGACCTGGGGGTGCTGATTGACACCCGCCTAAACATGAGCCAGCAGTGTGCCCAGGTGGCCAAGAGGGCCAATGGCATCCTGGCCTGTATTAGGAATAGTGAGGCCAGCAGGAGCAGGGAGGTCATTGTGCCCCTGTACTCTGCATTGGTTAGGCCACACCTTGAGTACTGTGTCCAGTTCTGGGCCCCTCAGTTTAAGAAGGACATCAAGACACTTGAACGTGTCCAGAGAAGGGCAACAAGGCTGGTGAGAGGCCTTGAGCACAAGCCCTATGAGGAGAGGCTGAGGGAGCTGGGATTGTTTAGCCTGGAGAAGAGAAGGATCAGAGGTGACCTCATTGCCCTCTACAACTACCTGAAAGGTGGTTGTAGACAGGAGGGGGTTGGTCTCTTCTCCCAGGCAACCAGCACCAGAACAAGGGGACACAGTCTCAAGCTGTGCCAGGGGAGGTTTAGACTCGAGGTGAGGAAAAAGTTCTTCACTGAGCGAGTCATTCGTCATTGGAATGGGCTGCCCAGGGAGGTGGTGGAGTCGCCGTCCCTGGAGGTGTTCAAGGGGAGATTGGACGTGGCACTTGGTGCCATGATCTAGTTGTGAGGTCTGTTGGAACAGGTTGGACTTGATGATCCTTGGGGTCTCTTCCAACCTTAGTTACTGTGATACTGTGATACTGTGATATATAGTTGTGAGGTCTGTTGGAACAGGTTGGACTTGATGATCCTTGGGGTCTCTTCCAACCTTAGTTACTGTGATACTGTGATACTGTGAGCTCAATGGCAGAGGCTAAAGCATGAGCTTTGTCCTTTCAAGCAAGGAGAGGGAACAAAGTGAAAGAGGGGGCAAAGTATTTACTAATTGGGGTAATACTTGCAGGTTTCTCGAGGATAGATTTGGCCAATGGGCACTCTTGTAAACAATTGGTTTCAGCCTATAGGAAGCGTGAAGCTAGAATTATGCTCATTCTTGGTATTAGCACTAGCATCCCATGCGATGGTGCCGTGCCACCTGGCTAATGCCTTGGCCTTTGTTTCCCTCCATGAAAGGAAGGGAAACTTGTTCATATGCTGGGATGAGATTCAATATCTGGGCATAATATGCCTTTACCACAAGATCTTAATACTACTTGTCAGCTACTGACTTCAATGGGAACCCATATACAAACACAAAAATGCACATTTATGTACACACTTACACACATGCAAATGCACACAGAAGCAAAATATCCTAAGCTTCTGGCAAGTACTCAAAATGTGGGTTTGGTTCTAGCACACCGGGAAATGTGGAAGAAAATTATAAAGGCCAGTTTAATGGAGAAAATAGAACTCAGATAAAATCTGATGTTAAAATTGTCTAACTGGATTAGCTATCATAGAATCATGGATTGAGTTGGAAAGGTCCTTAAAGGTTACTTAGTTCCAACTTCCCTGCCATGGGCAGGGACATCTTCCACTAGACCAAGTTGTTCTCAATCCCATACATCCTGCTCTTAAAAATTCCCAACCTGTCCTCCCAGGAGAGGTGCTCCAGCTTTCTGATCATCTTTGTGACCCTTTTCTGCATTCACTGCGATAGGTCCATATCCTTCTTATGCTGGGGGCCCCAGAGCTGAAAGCAGTGTTCCAGGAGAGGTTTCATGAGACTAGAGTAAAAGGCAAGAGTCACTTTCCTTGTCCTGCCAGCCATGTTACTTTTGATGTACCCCAGGTTACCATTGGTTTTCTGGGCTGCAAATTTACATTGTCAAGTCATATTGAGCTTCTCATCAACCAACATTTCTGAGTCCTTCTCTTCAGGGCTGTTTTCAACCAGTTCTTTATCCAGCCTGTGTTTGTGCTCTGGATTGCCTTGACTCGCATGTTGGGCCTTTTATTTGGCTTGTTGATTTCCATAAGGTTTGCACAGGCCCTCCTCTCAAGCTTGTTAAGGTCTCTCTACATAGCATTCCTTCCTTCAATGCAAGGATTGCACCACACATCTTGATGTAATGGTCAGATTTGGTGAGGGTGCACCACTTCTACTGTGCAAAGTTGTTAAACTACATCTGTCCCAGTACTGACTCCTGCGGAATGTCTCCACTGAGATGCCCAGCTATTGACTGTCTCCAGGGAGCTATAATCCATAGCATTGCTGAAAAGGTGCTTTAGCCCTTGAAGAATGCTGATTACTACCTGTTGTTACACTTGCATGTGGACATGAATGATACTAAGAGCAAGAAAGCAAATAAAATGAGGACAGATGGCAAAGCTCTGAGGGCACAGATTAAAAACACTGGGGCCCAAGTTATCTTTTCATCTGTCTTTCCAGTTAGAGGAAGATTGGCAGCAAGGTATAAACAAATGATGAATATTAATTTCTGGCTATGTAGCTGATGCCATCGTGAAGGTTTTGGCTTCTGTGACCATGGGACGTTCTATGGTAACTGTCCTGATGGAATACACATGCCTCAAAGAGGTGAGGGAATCTTTTGTTAGTAGGCTAGCCAATTTGATCCAGTGGTCTTTAAACAGACATTCTCTAGGGGCAGGGTGCAAGGTCACCTTGTTTCTCCATTACATCTCTGAAGTATCTGTATACCAATGCAAGGAGCATGGGGAATAAATACGGTGAATTAGATACCTGAGCACAGATTACAAATTGTAATTGCAATTGTAGAGACCTGGTGGGATTCTACATATGACTAGAATGCTGCCATGGAAGACTGCCTACTTTTTAGAAAGATGAGGCAGTTGAGTTGCTCATTATGGGAGTAAGCAGCTAGAATGCATTGCTCTTAACCTGGGCTGCAGTGTATATGTGTGTGTGTGTTTATGTGTGTGTGTGCATGTGTGAAGAAAGTGTAGAAAGCTTATAGGGGACACGTAAACTTGGATGGGTCTGGTGTGGGTATCTACTACAGACCACCAAACCAAGAGGAAGTTGTTGATTAAGTTTTTTATAGGCATCTGAAATAGCCTCGAGCCTTGTACTCACGAGTGACTTCAATCACTCTGACATTAGTTGAAAAGATCACACAGTCATGCTCTGTTCAGAAAGTTCCTGCAATGCTCTGATGAAAACTTTCTGATGCAGGTGGCTCAAGAACCAGTGAGTAGAGGTATGATGGTGGACCTTCTTAACAAAGAAAGAAGGTCTGGTCAAGGGCATAAGATAGGAGGCAGCCTTGGTGGTAGTGACCATGATATGGAAATGTTTAATATTGTTAGGGAAAGAAGCAGGGCAAATAGTAAAACTTCTACCCTGGACTTTAAGAGAACTAATGTTCTCATATTCTGGCAGAAAGGGACCTGGGGGTTTTAACTGGCAAGCAGCTGAATGAGCAAGCAGTGTGCCTAAGTGGCCAAGAAAACCAATGGCATCATGGCTTGTATCAGAAATGCTGTGTCCCACAGGAGCAGGGAGATGATTGTCCCCTTGTATGCAGCGCTGGTGAGGCCACACCTCAACTATCAGTTTGGGCACCTCAATAGAGGAGGTGCTGGAGCAAGAGCAGAGGAGGGCAATGAAGTTGGTGAAAGGCCTGGAGAATAAATCTTATGAGGAGTAACTGAGGGAGCTGGGGCTGTATAGTTTGGAAAAGAGAAGGATGAGGGGAGACCTCATTGCTCTCTACAACTACCTGCAAGGACATTGTGGAGAGGCTGGTGCTGGTCTCTTCTGACAGGTAATCAGTGATACAACAAGAGGGAATGGCCTTAGGCTACGACTGGGTAGGTGTGGTAGTGTGAAAATTTAATCCTCCCAACACATAAGCCACAACATCTAGAATCAGTTGGAAAAGTGAATGAGACAGCTGTATTTTACAGGCAGAATGACATGCAATGAATATATACAAAATATACAGTATTTACAGTATACACAAAAATATACAGGAACACAGAAACACCCTCCGGAAGAGAATTCCCCTTCGGGTTCCCCCAAAACCCCTTTTCCCCCTTCCTCCCCTTTTTCCAAAAAGGATTAAAGAGAGCAATGGATATTAAGGGAAATTTTGTTAGCTCAAAGCAGTTGTTAATAAAAAAAGTTAGTTTTCTTATCTCATGAGCTCAAGGTCAGTTGCAAGCAGGCTGCCAGGAACAGAAGAGCAAAGAGACAAACCGACTGAACTCAGACTGAGTTCTTAAAAGCCACATTTCTACTGAACTACAAATGAAATTAATTTAGAATTATCTTTGCTTTCCTTTCTACACCTAAACATTCAGCTAGAGTATTCTGTAGCTGTCTTTTCTTAAAGGCACAGCCTAAAACTGTCATAGTAGGTTTAGACTGGACATTAGGGAAAAAAATTTCACAGAAAGAGTGGTACTGGAATGTGCTGCCCAGGGAGGTGGTTGAGTCACCACCCCTGGATGTGTTTAAAGGTCATTTGGATGTGGTGCTTGGGGATATAGGTTAGCAGTGAACCTTATAGAGTAGGGTTATCAGTTGGACTTGGTGATCCTGAGGGTCTTTTCCAACCTGAATGCTCCTGTGATTCTGTGATATTCAAAGACCTACTCAAAAGTGGGCTAGGGCTGTAAAGAGAGCTGGTTAATATTCAAACACTGCCTCCTCCAACTGGTAGAAAATGTACACCCTCAAAAAAAGAAATCTAGAAATCTGATAGAGGAGACATGGGACATGCAGGAGCTTCCAGAAAAGTTCAAATGGAAGAGGGAAATCTACAATACATAGAAAAAAGTGTATGGTCAATTGGGAGGATTACAGAAATACTATCAGAATATGTCAAGATGCAACAAGGAAGGCCAACACTCTCTTGAAACTAAATCTGGCTAGGGAAGTGAAAGGCATCTTGAGACACAAGAGTAGTAAAAGGAAAGATGAGGTGGGAGACATAGTGACAGACTACATAGAGATAGTGGAATTCCTGAATTCCTTCTTTGCCTCAGGTTTACTGATAAAACCAACCCTCAGGAATTTCAGACACTGGAGGTATGACAGCAAAACTGGAGGGAGAAAATGGTCCACTGGTAAATGAAGATTGGTTTAGAGATTGCTTGGATGGAATGAAAACACACAGGTTCATGGGCTCTAATGGGGTACATCCATGAGTGCTGATGGAGCTGGCTGATGTTGTTGCTGCACCACTCTCCATCATTTTTGAAAGATCACGAAGAACAGAGAAGGTTCCTGAGCACTGGAAGAGGGCCACTGTCACTCCTGTGTTCAGAAAGGGCAAGAAGAAAGACCCAGGCAACTACAGACAAGTGAACCTCACCTCCAACCCTGGAAAGGTGAGGGAGCAGCTTGTTCTGGAGGTCATTTCTAGCCACATGAAAGAAAACAGGGTGTTCTAGCGTAGCTAGCGTGGATTCACTAAGAAGAAATCTTGATTGACTGATAGCCTTCTACAAAGTCACGATCAAATGGATAGATGAAGGGAGAGCAGTGGATATCATCTGTGTTGATTTCAGCAAGGCTTTTGATGCCCTCTTCCATAACAGGTAAACTCAAGTTAGTTAGATGAATGGACTGTGAGGTGAATTGGTAAATGTCTCAACAACAGAGTTCAGAGAGCTGTAAACAATGGTGCAGAGTCCAGCATTCCAGAATGCATCAGCCCTTAATTCGTCCTGTTTATTGCCCAAGCTGTGCGTATTTGCATAGAGGCACTTCAGCTGTGCTGGCTGTGCCACCCTCTTAGGTGAATCCCCCTTGATTCCCTTGGAATATGCCAGTTCTTCATCCTTGGCTTGCCTCAGGGCAAAAAGTGGAGAGCCCTTGCAAGCGCTCCATCCCTCTGCGTCTGGTGAGCTGCCCCAATGTTTGTCACATACAAGCATGAAGTCATGAAGTTAACAATCCCCTTCAAATCTAGTTTAAACCCCTAGCAGTGAGCCCTGCCAACTTCTGCGCTTTGCCCCACCTGGGACAGGTGCATCCCATTGGTTACTTGCAGCTCTGGTGCCATGTAAACTGAGCTGTGATCATAAAATCCAAACCCCTGTTGATGACACTAGTCCTGGAGCCATGAATTGACCTCTTGGCTCTTTCCAAATGTTCCCTCATCCATTACTGACATCAGAGGGATGGAGGAGAACACAACTGGAGCTCCTGATTCCTTCAGCAGTTGCCTCATGGTCCTTGTTGTAGTTTGAGCTGGGTGCCCCCCTGGTGCATTCACTTCCTGTGTCCAGAAGTCCAGCCCAGAGGGATGGACACAGGAAATTGTGTATTTCCTACCATAGTTCTTTGCACCACTATAAGATCCAGTGCGGAGTCTGGCACTTCCTCTTTCCTTCCCTCTCTGAGACTTGGTAACTGGGGGAGAGATCTCCCGGCCATGGGCCTGATTGGGCCCAAGGCCACAGGGGGATGGGCAGTCTCAGGCCTGGCCAGCTGAGACTAGCCCAGCAGAGGGAGGGGGAAGAAGGAGCCCTGGGGGTTTTGGATGCACCCTCAGGTGGGGATGGGATCTTTCTTTGTCACTGCGCTTTGGGTTTTCTGTAACATTCACTGCTTTCTATTTAAACTTTCATCACTTTTGCAATCCGTTTGTCTGAGTCGTTATTTCTGCCTGTGGTGGGGAGGGGATCTGCCCCAACCCATTACATTTTGGCGCCCAACATGGGGCGCCAATAAAAAAAGAGTGTGGTGGTTTGAAAGGAAAGGCTCTGCTTTCCCTCCCCCACTGAGAAAGAGAACACAGCTAAACCCAGTCGGAGAAAATGAGATTATATTTTACAAGGAAACAGATTAGATGCAACACAACAAACACAGGTATTTTACAATATATACAGGAATATACAGCAAGTGAACTCAACCAGAAACCAGACCCTCCCACAGAGGGGGCTTCCCCCTGTGCCCCCTTCACCCCCCTACCTCCCTTCTCCCCCAAAAGAGGTAGAAGAAGAGACGAAAAGGGAGTTAGTACAGCAAGTGGGGGCCTATGCACAGGGAGTTAGTTCTTATCTTTTGGCAAGAAGCCCAGAAGCAGATCCAGTCGAGAGGGACAGTGAAGGAAGGAAGACTGAGAGAAAGTTCCCAACTCCCCTGGGTCCAATCTGTCCTCCTACAATCCTACCAATGAAATTCGTTTAGAAAACCAAAATATTTTACAAACATTTAGCCAGTGTGCCCCTTCCTTAAAGGCACAGCATCAAACGGCAACAGTCCTCAAGTCTCTTTTAATTGATTGTGAGCCTCTCACTGCTGCATCATCACTACCTACCTGAAAAACCAGAAGTGGGTAATAGTCTGTAGGACTCACAAGGGTAAGAAGTTTACCTACAACATCCTTTACCCAGGCAGCAGGGAGACAGCAGACCTCTCTATGAAGTGGCTCTGGTCTGCTTATCAGGCCCTCTACTCCCCTCAGCAGGGAGTCACCTACAACAGTGACCCTTTGATTTTACTTTTCAGGATCAGTTTTTATGGCTGGCCTGAAGCAGGTCAGCCTTGGTGGTACCTCTGGCCTTTGTGGCACTTTTGGCCTTCATGATCCCTCATCCTTGCTCACAACCAGTTCATCCTGCAGAGCCTCATACCTGTTCTGCAAGGGAACTGTGAGTGGTGTGCTTCTCAAAGGAGCACATTTGCTCCATTTGTATCTTTTGTTTTGTCAGGTAGCTCCCTGTTCCCATTGACCCTGCACATGTGAGTTACTGCAGGAGGGCTGGGGGGCTTGCTGGTGAGAGGATATCAAATCTTCTGCTCCACTAAGAGTTGACTCCTGCTTTGTATTTGTAAAGATCAGTTTGTGAAAGTTATCAATTTCCTTCTCACTCTTCCTGATGCTTATCTTCACCTCCAGATGGGGTGGTTGGTGCCATGGTTTAGCTGATTAGACGGTGTTGGGTGATAGGTTGGACTTGATGATCTCCAAGGTCTTTTCCAACATGGTTAATACTATTCTATTCTATTCTATTCTATTCTATTCTATTCTATTCTATTCTATTCTATTCTATTCTATTCTATTCTATTCTATTCTACTTACCTCTTCCCTCAGCTCCATCACTTCATCCTGGAGCTGTGCCAACTGGCTGAGCAGGTCAAAAACCTGCTCATACTGGACACACCCATAGTCAGTGTTGCCCCCTGTTGCCTGTAAAAGGCTGTGGCATTCCTCACAACCTGTGGCCTGGATTCGAATAGTTGTAGTTTGAGCTGGGTGCCCCCTGGTGTGTTCATTTCCTGTGTCCAGAATTCCAGCCCTGAGGGGTGGACACAGAAAATTTTGTATTTCCTACCATGATTCTTTGCACCACTATAAGATCCAGTGTGGGGTCTAGCACTTTCTCTTTTCTTCCTCCTCCTTCAGCCGGTAACTTGGGGAGATCTCTGCTGGCTTTGGGCCTGCTAGGCCCAAGGCCACGGGGGAATGGGCAGTCTCAGACCTGGCCAGCTGAGACTAGCCCAGCAGAGGGAGGGGGAAGAAGGAGCCCTGGGGTTCTTGGGTGTACCCTCAGGTGGGAATGGGATGTCTTTGGGTTTGTTTTGGGATCTTTCTTTGTCACTCTGCTCTTGCTTGTCTGTAAACATTCACTGCTTTCTATTTTAAACTTTCATTACTTTTGCAATCCGTTTGTCTTGAGTGTTTATTCCTGCCCGTTGGGGGTGGAGGGGACTGCCTCAACCCAGCACATTCTTGGTAGCAGAGGATGGTTGTTTTGGGGAAGGGGGTCTCCCTTCAAACCCACCACACCAGTATCCATTTTGGTGGGTACATGTGGTGAAGGCACATTATGCCCAGATACTGAATCTTGTCCCAGCATGTGGACAAGTTCCCCCTCCTTCAGGAGGAAGACAGGCTGGACAGATGGGCAGAGTCCAACGGCATGAGATTTAACACATCCAAGTGCTGGCTTCTGCACATTGGCCACAACAACCCCATGCAGAGCTACAGGCTGGGGTCAGACTGGCTGGAGAACAGCCAGGCAGAGAGGGACCTGGGGGTGCTGGTCGATGGTAGACTGAACATGAGCCTGCAGTGTGCCCAGGCAGCCAAGAGGGCCAATGGCATCCTGGCCTGCATCAGGAACACTGTGGCCAGCAGGAGCAGGGAGGTCATTCTGCCCCTGTACACTGCACTGGTTAGGCCGCACCTCGAGTACTGTGTCCAGTTCTGGGCCCCTCAGTTTAGGAAGGATGCTGACTTGCTGGAACGAGTCCAGAGAAGAGCAACAAAGTTGGTGAGGGGTTTGGAACACAAGCCCTACGAGGAGAGGCTGAGGGAGCTGGGGTTGCTTAGCCTGGAGAAGAGGAAACTCAGGGGTGACCTTATTACTCTCTACAACTACCTGAAAGGAGGTTGTAGACAGACAGATGTTGGTCTCTTCTCCCAGGCAGCCAGTACCAGAACAAGAGGACACAGTCTCAGGCTGCACCAGGGGAGGTTCAGGCTGGATGTTAGGAAGAAGTTCTATACAGAAAGAGTGATTGCCCATTGGAATGGGCTGCCTGGGGAGGTGGTGGAATCGCCATCATTGGAGGTTTTCAGGAGAAGACTTGATGGGGTGCTTGGTGCCATGGGTTAGTTGTTTGGGTGGTATTGGATTGGTTGATGGGTTGGACGCGATGATCTTGAAGGTCTCTTCCAACCTGGTTTATTCTATTCTATGTATTCAAAAGCCAAGGCATTAGCCAGGTCAGCACGCACCCAGTGCATGCAGTGCTTGTGCAAACACCAAATATGGGCAGAATTCTAGCTTCACGCTTTCTATAGGCTGAAGCCAGTTGTTTGTGAGAGTGCCCATTGGTCAAACTGAACCTTGAGGAATCTATAAGTATCACCCCAGTTGGTAAACAAGTTGCCCTCTCTTTCACTTTGTCTCTGTGTTTGCTTGAGAGAGTAACTCTCAAGCTGCAGCCTCTGCCATTGAGCTTATTGTTGTTAGCTTCTGTCATACATGCATGCATACTGAAAGCCTCTGCATCGTGAGAAGCAGTTGTGAGGATCATCTCCACAGAGGGAGGACCTTTGCTGAGCCCAAGGAGCCCAGCGTCGCCACAGCCAGTCATATTGACCGGGAGAGCCCACTGTGCCCCGGAGGACTGGACCAACCCCCAAGGGTAAGACCTGCCCAGTTGCCGGGGAGAAGGGACTTGATCGAGACCGAACCCACAGACACCTAGCCCCGCCGTAGCGGGAGAGAAGCTGCCACGTGTGCTGCTCTGAGCCCTTTGAACCTCAGAGAAGACCAAATCATTGTTCTTGCCTATACTGCACTGAACTCGGGACCACTCCGAATGTCCCACTGTTCCTTTAAGCTCAACAAACGAGAAGCCGCCTCTTAATGCACCAGCAATCATTGCCCCGCCCTGCTGACTCCCAAGGGTCCGATCCCTGTCGTCTGAAGGGAATTGACTGAGTCCTGAAGGGAATCTGCTTCTGAGCTAAGCCCAGGTTCCTTTATTCCCTCTCCACTGCTGTGGAGAGAGGAGACAGTAACCCAACATCGCCATCTAACTCGACTAGGAACCAGTCCAGTGACAGTTGTCTGCCCGACCCCCACTTTGCTACAAACAATAGCTACAGAGTATCTTTTATATACTTTCCATCCACTAGCACTCAGTTCAAAGTATCTGCGTCTAGCAGAGTAATCGTTGACGTATAGAAAGATTATAATATTGCTGTGTATAACCAGAAGCTGCCAGGGTCCCGCCGAGTCGCCATCTAGTCGCTAAGCGGTAGAACTGCACCCTTTGTTATGTAAGTACAGAAATAGTCTGTAACTAGTTCAATTAAGTTCTAATCATAACACTAAGCCACTTGTGGAATGTATTTCACGAACGTGCACTAGAACATGTATGTAAGTTGGTGATTCATCAATTATTAATATTTTGATCATTAATAAAAATAATATTTTTATAATTTATATTTAATATTCATACATTTAATAACTTCTTCACCACAGTGCAGAGAGCACAGTCTTCCTCCTTTGAGTAGCCACCATCATGCCTTCAGTATGACTGAAACACCTTGTGTCCTGCCCACAAACCCTGACCTAATTCAAAAGGATTCTGGAGCACACTCAATCACTATTTGCTCTCCCTGTGCCTGTTAGCCTACCTGCACCAATGGCTATGTGCTCCCAGCTGTCTGACCACACCCCCTCCCTCTCACACTCCACTCATCAGGTTGCAACTAGAGAGAAATCTTGTTGCCTCACAGCTCACAGTCTGCGAGCCTCTGCCAGTGTCACTGGGATTTAAATTTCCTGCAGCTTCTCTGGGAATGCCCCCAGCCATGTCGCTCTCTCAGGCAACCTCATTAGAGCCTCTGAGTAGGGTCAGGTTGCCTCTTCCCCTCACTCTCCCGCTCTTGGTCTCCCTGTCTCCAGGAGCCTTCTTTTCTCTTCTAAAGATGTCAGCACAGCACAGAGCTACCTGCTGCTGATGCAGTTGTCTTGCAGCTCACAGTCTGAGCAAGTCTGTGTCAAGAACGTGGTGATAGTCTCTTTTTGGTGGTGCCCAGTGATAGGACAAGGAACATCAGGTACAATCAGCAGAAGGTTCCACCTCAACACAAGGCAACACTTCTTGACAGTGAGGGTGGCAGAGCACTGGAAGAGTCTGCCCAGAATGCTTGTGGAGTTTCCTTCTCTGTAGACTTTCAAAATCTTCCTGGATGTCTTTATGTGCATCCTGCCCCATGTGTGTAATCCTGTATTGGCAGGGGGGTTGGACTCAGTGATATCTAGATGTCCCTTCTAGCCCCTAACACTCTAAGATTCTGTGATTACATCCTTCTAGTTCCTTATTCACTGAGTGGTCCATCCATCAAATCCATGTATCCAAAAGTGTATTAAGAGAAAAGAACAAAAATGAGATCAAGATGCTTCTTGGCTTCTGTTTCTCTTTTGAAAGGATAATGGCAATATAGTTTTAAAATATGATGTTTGACTGACTCTAAAACTTGTGAACAGCTGAACTCAACTTATGTGCTAAACAAAAATACTTCATGTAATGATGAACTTTCACCTTTCTTAATGTCTAGAATGTGAAAAAGGCTTCTGAAGTAACTAAATCTGAATCACAACAGATTATTTTCATTCTTTATGTCCAATTTGATTATGCGACTCAGGGTAATCCCATTTGTGCCAGATCTCCATTTATGACAGATATTTATTAGTTTTAATATGCACAGCACTGCATAATGACAATGCTTAACTGTTTTTTATCAATATTGCATTTCCCAACACCCCTTCCCCCTTCTTTTATTTCATGTGAATCCAAGACTGATATGTGAATTTTCAGAAATCTAAATAGGCAGAAAATGCTTCATTATGATTCTAAAAAAAACCCAAACAAACAAACAAACAAAAGTCCTCTAAGGTCATATTCGTGGCAGTTTGGGCTTTCTATTTTCTTCCACCACCCCCTCAGCAATCATGAAATTATTGTAGCAGATCTGAGTTCAATGTACAGTTGAAAACCTTAAATCACATATAAGGAAGACAAAGCAAAGATGCAAAGATTAGAAAACATCAAGAAGCATCATCTTTTTAGTCCAGCCATGCAGTCTGAATATTAGATGTTCAGTTCTTCCCAAATATACATTTAATATTCTCTGTTCTTAGTTCTATTACAATGAAATACCAGATGTTGTTATGCATTGTTATTATGTTTCATTTATAACATCAACAACCTGAATGAGAGTGGTAGAGGATATCTATCAATTTGTATACTGTTGATATAGTTGTTATATCTAAACTTGGTTCATTCCTTATGGAACTTTTTCAAACATATGAAGTTTCTGATATCCAGTACAGCAAGAAACACTCTGTCTTTATCCATTATTAAATACATTAATTTAGTACCTGTCTGGTATTAGCAACCTAGAAGCACAATGTCCATATATTATTCAATGTTATTAAAATAATTCTTAAATTGTAATGGCATGCATTTACAAAGGGGAAATATTATAATTGCATAACCCTGATTTGGTACCTTTTGCAGATGTGTTATAGTACATTCTGAATCACAAAAAATATTGGGTTGGAAGAGACCTCAAAGATTATCTAGTCCAACCGTCTACCCAGCACTGAAGGGTCAATACTAAACCATGCCCCTAAGCACCAAGTCCACATACTACTTAAACACCTCCAGGAATGATGACTCCACCATTGCCCTGGGCAGACCATTCCAATGTTTGATAACCCTCTCTGTAAAGAATTACTTCCTAATATCCATACTGAACATCCCCTGGAACAGCTTGAAACTGTTTCCTCTAGTCCTGTCACTTGACACCATGGAGAAGAGGCTGCCTCCTCCTTGCTCCAACCTCCCTTTAGGTAGTTGTAGAGAGAAAGGAGGTCTCCCCTTAGCCTCCTCTTCTCCAGACTGAACAAATCCAAATCCCTCAGATGTTATTCATAGGTCATGTGCTCCAGGCCCTTTATGAGCATCATTGCCCTTCTCTGAATATGCTCTAGCACCTCAATGTCTCTCTTGTAGTGAGGGGCTCAGAACTGAACACATTACTCAAGGTATGGCCTCACCAATGCTAAGTACAGAGGCATGATCAGCTCCCTGTTCTTGCTAGCCACAGTGTTTCTTATAGAAGCCAGGATACCATTGGCTTTCTTGGCCACCTGGACAAAGCTGACTCATATTTAGTCAACTGTCAACCAATGCCCCATCTCTCTATCTGTGACTGTTTGAGGCTGTGCCTTTAAGAAAGACAGTGTTGGGAACACTCTGGCTGAATGTTTTGGTACCAGAATGAAAACACTCTGATATTCTAAACGAATTTCATTGGTAGATAGGCAGAATGCAACTTTAAGTTGTAGGGCAGTTGGAATTTTTTCTCAGTTTGGGTTTCAGTCTGTTCTGCCTTCCCTGCCTGCCTGCTTCTCAGCAAACTAAGTGGAGTTGACCTGGAGATAAGCAAACTAATTCCTGCATGTGCTTTTGAAGCCTAATAACATCTCTTTTCCTTAGTAACTCCCTTTCTTTCTCTCCCTAACCCCTTTTTGGGAAAAAAGGGAGGTAGGGGGGAGAAAGGGGGTACAGAGAGGGAAACCCTCCTCTCGAGGAGGGAATTTTGTTGTGTTATTTTTCTTTGCTGTATATTTCTGTATATATATTGTAAATACCTGTAATATATTGTGTTGTATATAACCTGCTTTCTATATATGCTTGTAAATATAGCTTGCTTCTCCAACTGAGTTAGCTGTGGTTTCTTACTCTGTGGGGGAGGGAAAGCTAGGCCCCCTCTCAACCTACCACACTATCCAAGTTTCTGAAGGATAATGTTGTGAGAGACAATGTCAAAGACTTTACTAAAGTCCAGGTAGACAATGTTCATGGCCCTTCCCTCCTCTGCTAAGCATGTCACTTCATTGTAGAAGGTGATTTGATTAGTCAGGCAGGACCTGCCTTTCATAAACCCATTCTGACTGATCCCAGTCACTTGGTTGTCTTGTAAGTGCCATGTGAGGCACTTAACCTGTTCCATAACCTTTGCTGGCACCAGTGTTAGACTGACAGGCCTGTAGGTCACTGGAACTGTAGTTCCCTGACACTACTTCAATCCTTCAGAATTTTGTGTTTCACTCCATATATATCCATAAGTGGACACTATCATAGAAAGAGTAGAACTTAATGCCAATGATTTACTATCAGTGATAATTATAACATTGGTGTTAGAACATATTATGGCAGGAAAAATTGCCCTGAGAGACACATAAACATTGATAGACACCTGACAAAGAAGTGAGTCTTGCTAGAGGATTGTCAACTCCTAGACATTAACTGGTGCCTCTCTGCCCAGGCTTTTATCCTATTTTTGTGTGGGCTCAGCCCTTCAACTACTAAGGACCAGCCATATTGCACCCTCAACCTGAGGTATAAATAGAGTCCCACTATAGACCCATTCTGAGTTGGTCTCCTCAGAGCAAACGTCCTTGCAGTCAAATCCTCTGGTCTTGGAATGGGACACCATCTGAGGATACTTCTGTGGAAATATCACCCCATCTTTGCCAAGAGTATATTTTAGGTACCCTTGGGTGGGAGGTTTCTTATTTATTAGTGTGTGCACATTTTGGCTCATCTTTCTAGAAAAATATTCCTTAATACTTAAGGTTAAATCTTAATTGGTTTTGTAGTAATATACTCCCAACTGACATTTAATTATGTTAATTTTTATTACAATAAATCAGCATTTTTGGGTAGCTGTTGCTGTCTGTTTTGCAGATGCCTCTGTGACACAAGGTAAGGCAAGAAATTAAAAATCCTGATTTCTGTTCCCTTCCTCACAAGCTAAATATCATTCTAGAGGATAATCACTTCTATTTTCCTCTCTTTCCCCCATCTTTCAGGTAAAGAAAAATAGCACAGATGATTAATAAAGTAGTTCAAGTTCCTTACACTAAGGGAATCACAAAGGTGACAGGATTTAGTGCTCTTTCATGAAGCATCATCTGAAAATCAAAACCCATAAGATGGCTATCAATCCCTGACTTCAGCAAAGAGGCAAAAGCTCCTACATTAGGGATGTGAGCAGCATAACTGGACTTTATTCCCCATGAACCCAGTAAAAGATCTGCCTTTCACTTCACATGACTTAGATCAAACCAGCACAGTTTAGTAAAATCAGCTAATTAGGCAAAGGATACTTGTCCCAGCTACCCAGATGGCCCAAATGCTCACCATTCTCTGAAACCAATAAGAGGTCTAGCTACATTCCAGTAAGTGGTGCCAAGAACTCTGTGTGAAAAGAGCTCAAAGTTCTTCTAGAATATATAGTTTAGATAGAACCATAAGAACTAGACTGAACTCAAATCAAATTGTAAATTTTTAACATAATTTAGCAAAGCTCCTTGGTTTTAATTAGAACTAAACATTCTTAGATTCTAGAGGGTGGAGAAGTGACAGGAGAATTCTTATTAAAGTAAGTTTGTCAGCCTCCTGAGAGAGGATCTTCAGGTATATGTCATTCAAGTCATTGGGAAAAAAAGGGAAGTGGAGCAGCCAGCAGAGTTACCATGAAGTATGTTCATTTGGATGAGTCTAAGAACATGCATCCATGCACTTCAGTGGTGCTGACCTGTCAACCTGCTTCAGCTACACAAAGCCCAGAAGTGAGGCAAAAGGCACCTGCAGCATAGAGAGATTTGCGGGGTATCTGAACAGAGTAGAAGTGTCATACTCTTCATTCTCAGAACATGCACTGGAGATCAACCTGCATGATACTACGAATCCTTTTGTCCATATAGATACACACTCACTGAAATAAAACCAGAAATAAACAGAAAACACTCCCAGGTTTTACCACTCTCCTACTTTGCACTGGTTGGGGATATGGAGGATTCTGAACACAGCTTCTTCTTAGAACTGGAGATAGGGGCAGGGAAAAATGGATCAAGTCTCTTCTCTTTTTGCCCCTGATACCAACCTTTACTCTCCCTCTAATCAGATACGTCTCCCAAGTTACCATGTCAAATTGGCACATGATGCTAATTTTAGCCAGGTGATCTTGATAGTATTCAGAGCTCAGCGCCTTTTCCAAAGATCATGACTGCTTTTATTATTTGATGCTGCAGTTGGTAGGAAATGGGAAATAAATTACAAACCTGTATAAGACAGACTCAAAACCCCTCTGTAAAGGAAAGACTTTAAGGCACCTGAGATATTTAGTAGCTTACACTGCTATTTTTATGACAATATAGTAAATATCTTCAAATACCTTCCTTGTCTCCCACTGCCACTGGCCCAGCTACCATCGTTATTACTTCTTGCCTGAGGAAGACCACAAGGAAGCAAGGGGAGCGAAACTAGGGCAAGTAGAAAGGAAGTGTGAGGGAAAGAAAGGCAATACCCAATACCCATAAAAAAAAATTCTTTTTATTTCCCTGGCTATCACAGATAGTGGCTGCTGCTAGCATTTAAGATAAGATTAGTTGGTGTTGTGCTATCAGCACCTCCACATTTTCCCTGCAGGGATTCCTTCTGACAGGCTGAAGCTAGAGGCATGTCTGAGGATTAACATGAGCTAATGATTATACACTAAAGCTTTGGAACTGTTGGACTAATAGGATTAAGCAATACCAGATGCAGGTCCCTGTTCAGGTTAAAAATGCACTTTTTACATTACAAAGTCAGACAGATCCCTTTGAACATGCAATGAATATGGATGTTTTCAATTATCACAGTCTTCCAGGGCTATACGATATGGTAAATTAATCCCTTTAGAACATCGGAAACAGGACAAAATAGCCTTCTTGAAGCTGAAATCCCTCGCTTTAGATTTTCTTTCATGGGGATAAGCAGTGATGCGCCACACATAATTAATCTTATTACAAATAGAGAGAAAAGAGAAGTAAAAAATTAAAAAAAGGGGGCAAAAAATTGTTTAAATATTTGAGAAATGGGGGGAGGTGGAAAAACTTTTAAATCAACTTCTCTTAATTAATTTACACAACAGTGGAAAACGTGGAGTTATTGCTCAGCAAATAAGACTATTCTCCCATTCTTCAGGCAGCAGCAGAACACAATAAATAATATTAAACAAAGTATTTTAAGAAATGACAACAGAATATGTTCTTTATCAGAACAAAAAGTTTTAGAATGCATTTGGATCTGCTTTGAAGGGTTCAGTCTCAGTAACTTTGATCATTGGAGTGCCTGAAGTGGCAAGAATTTGTCCCCTTCAAATTTTTTGATGACGAGGTCATAATTTCAGGAAGGAATGGAGTAAAGAATTAAAAACAGTTTTGAAAACAAGGGAACAGTATAAACTCAAGCTAATTGGAGTCCCAGCACCTTTAACCCTGAATATTGAGAGAAAACATAAAAGTAATGTGATTTGGCAGTCTAAAGTAATGAGAGGAAAATCTAGAAATTATTGAAATGTTTTCTGGTTCAGTTTGGATAAGAACACAGAGGTTCAGTAGCTTCTTCTGAAAAAATATCTTGGTTTGAATAAACACTAGGTTTTCTGTTTTATTTCAAATAATTTCCAGAATAAATCTGTATAAGAAAGACAGAAGAAGAAATATAGCTGTTTTAATTTTTCTCATCTTCGAGTTTGAATGAAACTTGTCTTCCACTGGTGATCAGCAACATGCAGAATGACCCAAGGGTGAGTTTAGACTTCGTACACAGATTAAGGTCATTTAACATACAATATCATTGGTTCTCAACACAGAAATTAGTCAAACACTCTGACTTTCCTTAAAGACATAGTGATGCCAAAAGTGAAGAGGGTTGGAAATCAGTACTCTGACCAGAAACAACATGCATCGGCATGATTCATAGTGTCTTTTGGAAAGGACAGAAATCAAAATGGAGAGCAGTTACTTTGTATTCTACTTTATTTTCATTTCACTTAAGAGCTTTTGAAAACATGTTATTCAATGCATACAGATAATCATAAAATATATGTCCTGTAAAAGCCTTAAGTGAAAGATAAAACTGAGTTAAAAGAAAGATTTTCCCCAGATTTATACTGCAACTTACGGCTTGACCCCTTGTAAAAACTCCAATGTTAGAATACATTTGCTAAGGGATAGGCCTATGACCCTTTGTGAGGGTGAGAATTTGAAACTCTGATTTTTCTTAGTATTTCCCTCTTGTTTGTAGTCAAATGCAAGACACTTCTGCATATGCACCCAGCAACATGTTCATTTAAAAAACAGAGATAACAGAAGTCTAAATATGGCTAGTGTTCCTATATTTGAGTACTGACTTCTCAAACTGTGATTTACAGAATCATAGAATTGTTAGCATTGGAAGGGACCTCAAGGATCGTAGAGTTCCAGCCCCACCCTGCCATGGGCAGGGACACCTCACACTACATCAGGTTGCTCACAGCTACATCCAGCCTGGCCATAAAAACCTCCAGGGATGGGGCTTCTACCACCTCCCCGGGCAACCTGTTCCAGTGTCTCATCATCTTCATGGGGAAGAACTTCTTCCTAATATCCAATCTGAATCCATCCATTTCTACTCTTATTCTATTACCCCAGTCCTATCATTACCTGACACCTTAAAAGTCCATCACCAGTGTTCTTGTAGGCCCCTTTCAGATGCTGGAAGGGCACAATTAGGTATCCTCAGAGCCTTCTCTTCTGCAGACTGAATAGCCCCAACTCTTTCAGTCTGTCCCCATAGGAGAGGTACTCCAGCCCTCTGATCATCTGCGTGGCCTTTCTCTGGATATGCTCCAGCACGTCCAGATCCTTCCTGTAATAGAATCATAGATTCAGTCAGGGTTGGAAGGGACCACAAGGATCATCTAGTTCCAACCCCCTTGCCATAGGCAGGGACACCTCACACTAGATCAGGCTGGCCAGAGCCTCATTCAGCCTGGTCTTAGAATCATAGAATCATAGAATCAATAAGGTTGGAATAGACTTCAAAGATCAAGTCCAACCTGTCACCCTACACCTCATGACTACAAAACCATGGCACCAAGTGCCACGTCCAATCCCCTCCTGAACACCTCCAGGGTTGGTGACTCCACCACCTCCCTGGGCAGCCCATTCCAGGGATGGGGCCTCAACCACCTAGGGGATCCAGATAATAATAGCCCTTATAATAATAGGGGCTCCAGAATTGGATGCAGTACTAGAAGCAGGGTTTCACCAGAGTGGAGTAGAAGGGGAGAATCACCCTCCTCAACCTGCTGGCTATACTTCTCTTAATGCCGCCCAGGATGTGATTGGCTTTCTGGGCTGAAAGTGCACACTGGTGGCTCATGTTGAGCTTCTCATCCACTAGCACCCCCACAACCTTTTCTTCATGGCTGCTCTCAAACCAGTCACTGCCCAGCCTGTATTGGTACCTGTGATTGCCCCAACCCAGATGCAAGACCTTGCATTTGGTCTTCTTGAACCTCATGAGATTGGCATGGGCCCACCTCTCCAGCCTGTAGAAGTCCCTCTGGATGGCATCCCTTCCCTCCAGCATGTCTGCTGCACCACACAGCTTGGTGCTGTCAGCAAACTTGCTGAGGGTGCACTCAATGCCACTGTCCATGTCACCAACAAAGATGTTAAAAGAGACTGGTCCCAGTACTGATCCCACTCGTCACTGGCCGCCACTTGGGCATGGACCCATTGGCAGCCACTCTTTGGGTGCTGCCATCAAGCCAGTTCTTTATCCACTGAATGATCCATCCATCAAACCCATACTTTACCACCTTGGAGACCAGGATGTGGTGTGAGACATTGTTGAAGGCTTTACTCATGTCCAGGAAATGACCTCAGTTGTTTGGCCTTCATCTAGTAATGTTGTGACCTTATCATAGAAGATCACCAGCTTTGTCTGGCTGGATTTGCCCTTAATGAAACTATCCTGATTGTATCCAGTCACCTCTTTGTCATTCTTCTGTCTCAGCAGTGCATGCAGGAGGATCTGCTCCATGATCTTACTGTGCACAGAGGTGAGACTGACTGGCCTGCAGTTCCCTGGGTCATCCTTATTTCCCTTTTTGAAAGTGGAGGTTTTTTTTCCTCATTTCCAGTCAGTGGGGACCTCCCTGGACTTCCATGACTTTTTGGAATATAGTAGAGAGCAGTGTGTCTCTTGTTCTAAACTACACATAATCTTCATCCTCACCATTCAAATCTTCACCTCCTTAAGTACAAAACCAAAACAGAACAGGAGCATTAGCATTTTAATCAGCATAACTAAATGTGTGACACAACCCCCATACTTCTTTCTCTATGATGATATATTATTATGTAAATACAGGGTGACATTATGACAAGAACTTCTGGAGTTTTGGAAATGTTCCCTATATACCAGGCATTTTCTCTATCTGAAACAGAGTTAAGAGTACAGTTTATATTCTCAGTTCTACAATTAGAGCTTCAGAAAACTGTGGCAAACTGCAAGGACAAAGGCTGTAGCCATTCACTGCCATTATCAAGAGAAAAGAAGAGTGTATCGTAACCAGTACCTTTCATTAAAAGTTTCCCTATCTCTCTGTGTATGCAGAGGTTACTGCTCTTCTGCAGCACTTACTGACAATGAAATGGCAGTTTGGAATAGGGATTTGAAACACTCTTATCTTCCTAAAAGACAACAGTTCAGTGGAAGGCTCTGCTCTTCTTCATCAGCTTCCTAAATGCATTTGAGGTCAGCTTAGTGTCAGCTATGATTCTTCTTGTAAAGCTTTATTGGTTTACGCTCAGAACAACAAAACCATGTGCTTGATCACAGTGACACACTAAGCTTAGTGACACCTTTCATTCAGGTCTTTGTGAAAGTGCTGAACAAATTAAAAGTTGTGCTCTATCCTTTTCTCAGTTTGAAACTCTTCTGGTCACTGTCAGAAATTATTTCAGTGCTTTGTTTTTATCTGCCAGAGTTTGGGGACATTTTTCAGCATCATTTGGACAACCATTTGTTGCTAAGAGGAAGTTTGCCTCTTAGCAACATAACTAAACACAGATATATTTTATCTTCTTTTCAGTTGAACATGTTTTTTTGTCTTGATGTCTACTGTGAGAGTACTTCATGTGTACAGAAGAGATAGAAAAAAATGCAATGGTACATAAAGGTACACAATTTGTGGAAGAGATGAAGCAGTTTACAACTATGTTAGGCAAAAAAAGCAATCTGCCAAATAATCTCCCAAGATAGCCTTTGTGGCAAAAAAAGCTAGTGACACAAAATGACAACCCTAAGTAAAATACAGATGGGTCTGCAAATCAGAATCATGTAATCATCTTTAATGCAATTATTTTTTTTTTATCTATGTCATTTCAGTTTCTCAGCCTATTCTCATCATTTCACTTTTTTTGACTTTCAGCTCTGTTTAGCTAAAGCACTTCCATTATGATTTGCTTTTCCTGTGCCTATGAAATAGTTTAGATCTGGTACAAATTTTGGATCTATTCTAGGAAAGTTATAAGAATGAATCAATTCATAATTGTATAAAACACAAAAAATAGCCACATTAAGGAAATTGCACATTAAGATAAAGAAAATTTAACATTCACCTCAGAGATGAGATCAACATAATTCTTGTAGAAATGAATGCAAAAAATACAAAAAAAGCTCTAACAACAAAGAAAACGTCCCTATTTTGAACAACCAATTCAATTTATGAGATATATGCATAACAACCTCCTGAGAGAAGTTAACTTTCATGTACAAAACAGCTTCATGCATGATATTGTAGAAAAAAAGTTACACACTTACTTCAATTTTTAGTGATCTATCACAACTGTATCCATGTAGTACAGCTGAGAGTCTTACTACAGTTACAGTCATCATATATTCATGAAATTGGAAAATATAGCTTTAGTGCAGGTTGTTCTTTAAATTAAAATATTTGTAGGTAAATTATGTTTAAGTGGTTTAGAAGAAAGCACTGAAAATACAGTGTCCTTGAAACACAGACATTGATGGTAAAGAAATTAAAATTAGGTAAGAAATACATATTAGAACTCCAAAACTTAGACACACATAACAAACACTTATTTTCCACTGGGTTAAATGAACTTTCAACACTCTAATACCTCTGTCTTAACTTCAGAAAGGCTTTTGACACTGTCTTCCATAACATCTTCATAGGTAAGGTTAGAAAATGTGGGTTAGATGAGTGGACAGGGAGGTAGAGTGAGAACTGGCTGAATGACAGAGCACAGAGGGTTGTGATGACTGATGTGGGGTCTGGTTGTAGGCCTCTGGCTAGTGATGCTTTCCAGAACTCAGTGCTGGGTACAGTCTTGTTCAACATCTTCATCAATGACCAGGATGAGAAACACTGGGAGAGTTGACTGGTACACCAGAATGCTGTGCTGCCTTTTAGAGAGTCCTGGACTGGCTGGAATGTTGGGAAGAGAGGAGACTAATGAAGTTCAACAAGGGTAAGTGTAGGGTGTTGCAGTGCAGGGAAAACCCAGTGAATCAGTAGATGAGTAGTAGAGAGTCCTAGCACTAGAGTTGGCAGGGCTCATTGGGAGGGCTTTAAACTAGGTCTGAAGGGGGTGGGTGAAGACATCGGTCCCTCTGCAGAGGTAAGAGTAGAGCACAAGGTAGGGTCAATTGAGAGCTCAGGAGCCCAGCTGCAGTGCATGTACACCAATGCACGCAGCCTAGGCAATAAGCAAGATGAGCTGGAGGTCCTAATCCACCAGGGCAACTATGATATAGTTGCCATCTCAGAAACATGGTGGGACAACAGGCACGATTGGAGTGCTACACTGGGGGGCTACAGGCTCTTTAGGAGGGATAGGCGAGGGAGGAGAGGAGGAGGGGTGGCTTTGTATATTAGGGAGACACTTTCTGCCTCAGAACTCGAGGTGGAAGATGAGGGAATTGAGAGCCTGTGGGTTAAAATCAGAGGGCAGCCCAACAAATCTGACATCCTGGTTGGAGTCTGTTATAGACCACCCAACCAGGATGAGGAGGCTGATGAATTATTCTATAAACAACTGGAGGCTGTTTCAAGATCATCAGATCTTGTCCTCGTGGGGGACTTCAACCTGCCGGATATCTGCTGGGAACTTAATTCAGCAGAGAGAAGGCAGTCCAGAAGATTCCTGGAGCGGATAGAGGATTGCTTCCTGACGCAGCTGTTAAGTGAGCCTACCAGGGGACAGGCTCTGCTTGACTTGCTGCTCTCCAATAGGGAAGGGCTAGTGGGAGATGTGACCGTGGGAGGCTGCCTAGGGTGCAGTGACCACGAGATAGTGAAGTTTTCAATATGCAGGGAGATAGGGAGGAGCACCAACAGAACCTTCACCTTGGACTTCCGGAGGGCAAACTTCAGCCTCTTTAAGAAACTTATTTGTAAAGTTCCCTGGGTACCAACCCTCATGAACCGAGGGGTCCAGGAGGGTTGGACCTACTTCAAACAGGAGCTCTTGAAGGCACAGGAACTGGCGGTCCCCATGTGCCGAAAGATGAGCCGGCGGGGAAGGCAACCGGCCTGGATGGACAGGCAGCTCCTGAAGGATTTAAGGGAAAAAAAGAGGCTGTATCACCTTTGGAAGGAGGGGAAGGCTTCTTGAGGTATGTTTAAGGAAGTGGTTAGACTATGTAGGAATAAAATTAGAGAGGCAAAGGCCCAGTTGGAACTGAAGCTGGCCACCTCTGTGAAAGATAATAAAAAGCAATTTTACAAATATATCAATGCTAAAAAGAAGGGCAAGAAGAACCTCCACTCCTTACTGGACCTGGAGGGGAACATGGTGACCAAAGATGAGGAAAAGGCTGAGGTCCTGAACGCCTTCTTTGCCTCGATGTTTAACAGCAAGGTAGGAGTCCAGGATGAGTGGCCTCCTGAGCTGGGTAATAGGGTCGGGGAGCAGTGTAATGCCCCAGAAATCCATGAGGAATTAGTCCGGGACCTGATGAGCCACTTGGACACCCATAAGTCCGTGGGACCAGATGGGATCCATCCTAGGGTGCTGAGAGAGCTGGCAGATGAGCTGGCCAAGCCGCTCTCCATCATTTTCCTCCAGTCCTGGCTCACTGGAGAGGTCCCAGATGACTGGAAACTGGCCAATGTGGTCCCCATCCACAAGAAGGGACCGATGGAGGAACCTGGAAACTACAGACCAGTCAGCCTGACCTCAGTGCCAGGGAAAGTGATGGAGCAGATTATCCTGGCGGCAATAACTGCGCACCTGAAGGATGGCCAAGGGCTCGGGTCCAGCCAACATGGATTTAGGAAGGGCAGGTCCTGCCTCTCCAACCTGATCTCCTTCTATGATCAGGTGACCCGTCTGGTGGATGTGGGGAGGCCTGTGGATGTAGTCTATCTGGACTTCAGCAAGGCCTTTGACACCGTCCCCCACAGTAAACTGCTGGCTAAGCTGTCAGCTCGTGGTTTGGACCACAACACGCTGTGCTGGGTTAGGAACTGGCTGGAAGGCCGAGCCCAGAGAGTGGTGGTGAATGGTGCCACATCCGGCTGGCGGCCAGTCACCAGTGGCGTCCCCCAGGGATCAGTGCTGGGCCCCATCCTCTTTAACATCTTCATTGATGATCTGGATGAGGGGGTTGAGTCAGTCATCAGCAAGTTTGCAGATGACACCAAGTTGGGAACAGATGTTAGTCAGTTAGAGGGTAGAAAGGCTCTGCAGAGGGACCTTGACCGACTGGACAGATGGGCAGAGTCCAATGGGATGGCATTTAATAAGTCTAAGTGCCGGGTGCTGCACTTTGGCCATGGCAACCCCATGCAGAGCTACAGGCTGGGGTCAGAGTGGCTGGAGAGCTGCCAAACAGAGAGGGACCTGGGGGTGCTGATTGACACCCGCCTAAACATGAGCCAGCAGTGTGCCCAGGTGGCCAAGAAGGCCAATGGCATCCTGGCCTGTATTAGGAATAGTGTGGCCAGCAGGAGCAGGGAGGTCATTGTGCCCCTGTACTCTGCATTGGTTAGGCCACACCTTGAGTACTGTGTCCAGTTCTGGGCCCCTCAGTTTAGGAAGGACATCGAGACACTTGAACGTGTCCAGAGAAGGGCAACAAGACTGGTGAGAGGCCTTGAGCACAAGCCCTATGAGGAGAGGCTGAGGGAGCTGGGATTGTTTAGCTTGGAGAAGAGAAGGATTAGAGGCGACCTCATTGCCCTCTACAACTACCTGAAGGGTGGTTGTAGACAGGAGGGGGTTGGTCTCTTCTCCCAGGCAACCAGCACCAGAACAAGGGGACACAGTCTCAAGTTGTGTCAGGGGAGGTTTAGACTCGAGGTGAGGAAAAAGTTCTTCACTGAGCGAGTCATTCGTCATTGGAATGGGCTGCCCAGGGAGGTGGTGGAGTCGCCGTCCCTGGAGGTGTTCAAGGGGAGATTGGACGTGGCACTTGGTGCTATGATCTAGTTGTGAGGTCTGTTGGAACAGGTTGGACTTGATGATCCTTGGGGTCTCTTCCAACCTTAGTTACTGTGATACTGTGATACTGTGATACTGTGATGTTGGGGCTTGACATGCTGGGAAACAGCTGTGTGGAGATGGACCTTGGCGTCCTGATGGATAACAAGTTTGCCAAGAGCCAGAAGTGTGCTTTTTGCAACTAAGAAGATCAGTGGTACCTTTGGGTGCAATAAGAAAGAGTGTGGGCATCAGGTCAGGGGAGGTCCTCTACTAGCTCTGCAGTCATGAGGCCACATCTGGAGTATTGTGTCCAGTTCTTGGCTCTCCAGCTCAAGAGAGACAGCGACTGGAGATACTCCAATGGAGGGGTATAAAAATGATCAGAGGACCGGAGCATGTCTCTTACAAGGGCACACTGAGAGATTTGTGGGTGTTTAGCCTGGGCAAGACTCAGAGGGGATTTTACCAGTGCTTATAATCATCTAAAGGGCAGACATCAAGACAATAGAGCCAGACTTCTTTCAGTGGTGCCCAGTGGTAGGGCAAGAGGCAATGGATACAAACTGAAACACAAGAATTCCCACCTAAGCATAAGGAAAGCCTTTGATTTGAGCATGACAGAGAATTGGAATGGGCTGCCCAGAGAAGTTGTGGACTTTCCTTCACTTGACACTTTCAAAAACTGTCTAGATGAATTCCTCAGCAGCCTGATCCAGGCAAACCTGCTTTAGCAAAGGTTTGGACTAGATGATCCTCAGAGATTCTTCCCAACCCCTACCATTCTATGATTCTGTGATTCTCTGAAATATAAATGTATTGGTTTGGCCCACCAGAGGGAGCCCATAATATTTTATGAATGTAAAAGGAAGGTGCTGATAATTAGGTAGAAAAAATAAATTAATGATATAGTCAAAGTATATATGTATGTGCGTGTGTATTTACAGATTTCTAAGCATTGCCTACCCATCACTTGAGATCTTATCAATCATGGCATCCTGGCCTGTATCAGGAACAGTGTGGCCAGCAGGAGCAGGGAGGTCATTCTCTCCCTGTATGCAGCACTGGTTAGGCCACACCTTCAATCCTGCGTCCAGTTCTGGGCCCCTCAGTTTAGGAAAGATGTTAAGTTGCTGGAACATGTCCAGAGGAGGACAAGAAAACTGGTAAGGGGTTTGGAGCACAAGCCCTCTGAGGAGAGGCTGAGAGAGCTGGGGTTGCTTAGCCTGGAGAAGAGGAGGCTCAGGGTAGACCTTATTGCTGTCTACAACTGCCTGAAGGGAGGTTGTAGCCAGGTGGTGGTTGGTCTCTTCCACCAGACAACCAGTGTCAGAACAGCAGGACATAGTCTCAAGCTGTGCCAGGGGAAGTTTAGGCTGGATGTTAGGAAGTCCTTCATAGAAAGACTTATTTGCCATTGGAATGGACTGCCCAGGGAAGTGGTGGAATCACCATCACTGGAGGTGTTTAGGAAGAGACTTGACGGGGTGCTTGGTGCCATGGTTTAGTTGATTAGATAGTGTTGGATGGTAAGTTGGTCTCTTCCAACCTGGTTAATTCCATTCCATTCCATTCCATTCCATTCCATTCCATTCTACTCTACCATGAATGTCAAGTCAGTAACAAGTGCATTTCCATAAAATGATCCCAGGGACAGATATGTATAACTATGTCATTAGATGAAGACCGAAGAGCAGCAATATACTGAGTAGAAGCAAAGAGCAGTTTGACTTGTAGGTAATATCAGTATAGAATATCAATAAAATGTTGACTATATTAGAATTTAATAAAAAGCCAGAAACTGCTTCTGATGAGAATATTTCTCTGATTTTAACCTTCACAGAAATGATACAGTGTCTTAGCTAAAGTCTAGGTTAATAGCTAAACTCCAGGTTAACTCACCTTCTAAAAAGGCACTATACTTACACACATACACACACACAAAGAAAACAAACAAACAAACAAATTGTAGTCATGCACCTGTCCCCCACTTCTTCTTTCACAAAACATCAATCTACTCTAACAAAGTAGAACAAACCAGAACTGAGACTTTTATGTGAATGGACAGAATCTAGCTGGGGTATGTCCTTACAGACAATATAGGGAAGGTGTCTCAGCTGCCTCTTACTACCTCTGTAAGGTGGTAAGCAAGGGAAAGTCAGGGGTACAGTAATTAAGTGTTGCTTGAGACAGTGTATTACATATCAGCTGAAAAATCTTACTTTCCTCAACTGCTTCTGGTAATGTCACTGCTAAAACCTATCCTGGCTCCTTAAATAATTCCTTGTCCTCGATTTTGTATTATCATTCATCTAGATGTTCAGAAGAGGCTAAGGACAAAGTATTTACCATGAATTTGGACTAGCTCTGGATTTCTGCTTTTATACATTTATTTATTTTGCAATCAATATAAATTAATATTTATTTCCAAAATTCACAAACAACTTCATTTTCTATCATTGAATAATGAGAGAGTCACATAAAAGTGCTCTATTTACTTGGTGATTTGTCAAACAAGAATTCCAACAGCACTTCTTTATTGACAGATTATCAGCTCTTTGTAATGCTGACAGTGCTGTGTTTTATAGAAAAGTTAGATTCAATATTGTGTCAAGCAAAATTTTTAATCCCTGTGGGATACAGTCTTCCACTTCTCAACTATTAATATATCAATACCTTTACCTTTTTCTCTCAAAAAGAACTCCACCCCAACTTCAGAGACCAGCTGTCAAGGTAGGACATTCCAGTTTTGAAGTCTTTTATTACCTCAGCAGTATTACTGCTTTTTCTGCTGTTAATGGTATCAAAATTAAAAGCAATTATTTTTTTACTTCTTTTGGAACTGTATAAAACATTAAAATATTTAATACAACTGTTATACAAAGTCCAGGCAAAATTTTAAAGAAATTACTGAAGAAAACTACAGGTCTTATATATGCCACATTTATTAAATTGGCTCTAACTGTGGCACTCATCTAATCAATAAAGTAATACCATATATCTAACCAAAATATCATAGCTTGAATATTGTCACAATAATTTCACAGTAAAGACTCTAACCTCTCCCTGCAGTAATTCATATAGAAATAATTGTTTTCTTAAATATTTTAAGCTTTCTGAGATTCCAAAAAGTATATCTCATAGACAATATTGTACTAAAGCTTGTTCTAAAATCTAGCAGCCATTTATTTGCATCTAACATACTTTACAAGAACATTTAATCTGCTGATGAAAGGAAATTTCTGGGTTTTACCATATATGACAAATGTGAGCTAGATCAGAAGGTAAATGATCCCAATACAAGTTACTGTCTTCACCAGCAGGTCTGGCTTACGCCAATTATAATTTTCTACTGGTAGATAAAAGATCGAATTTATCTCTAGAAATTAATGAAGAAAATCTGAAGAATTTAGGAAATTAAAACAAATTGAAATAATTAGTTGTTTTTGTCAAATACACTCTCAGAGATGTTCTTCAGGAATTCATGACAAGATTGAAATGATACTTCTCATTTTAACATTTTTCTTGTTATCAGAAATGTTGTGTTATGCTAATGAATTTCAGGGCCCTCATAGTGCTTCATTGCTAGCACCACTTTTAGGCAGTATTAGATATCGAGCACTATTATCTAGTTATAAAGTCTATTATTAAACAAATATGAAGCAGATGTGGCTCTCAAAATGTCACTACTTATAAAACCCTTCAGCTCCAAACTCACACAGTCTCCTTGTAGTTGTACTCAACTGATTAACTGCAACTTGTTTATCACTAAACCACTCATTAAATTTAGCAGCCCATGAAAGCCTCAGTTAAAATGCATCATGTGTACCCTTCTTGGGCCTTAAATAATTACCCATGCCTACTATGTCTTCTAAACTCTTTCTTAATGAACATTTCTAGTGCTTAATAATTTAAAACAATATCAATATAAATCATAATTAAAAAAAAAGTTTTAAAAAGCATAAAGAATGGCAAATGTTTAGATGGTGGAAAATTATATCTATCAGACTGGTGACTATCAGTTGTTGGAATTAAAAATGGAACTCACAGAACAGGTGATTTAGTGACAGATCTAATAAAGAATTTTATGCCACATCAAGCAACTTCCAGACCTACACTATGCAGTGCTTAGTATCCCAAAATTTCATGTGAGGTGGACTGTTCCCAGACTGGATTGAATCTGACTTGCACTTAGGCATCCTAGTTTGGTAGCTTAAAATGAGATTCATAATAGCCAACACACTAGCTTTATTACAGAGGTCCTAGTTGATCATGGCAGTAAGGCATGCCAGCAACCTACTTACAGAGAAGCCTGATAGGGATTATGCTGACAAATTACCTTTTTCCAAGTAATGAGCAGATTCAAGATGCTTAGTCTGTCAAGATACAAGCAACTCAAGATATGTGCAAAATGCACATTTGCGGGCATTTTCTCCATCTGTCTGGGTTATTTCCCAGGAAGAAGGAAGTATTTTGAGGTAAATTCTACAGATCTGAAGAATTATATCAAAGAGCATACTTTGGCTATAAGTACCATATTCTACTGAAGTGCAGACTGACTCATGAAGCTGGATGTCCAGGGAACTGCTGGTTCCAGTGCTAAAGAGAGAGACAAAACAGGCATTGAGCACCTCAGCCTTCTTCTCATCCTTAGTTGCTATGTTTCCCTCTGCATCCCATAAAGGATGGAGATTTTCCCTAGTCCTCCTTTTGTTGTTAATGAATTTATGGAAACAATTTTTATTACCCTTAATGGCTGTAGCTACATTGAACTCTATCTGTGCTTTGGCTCTCCTAATTTTCTCTGTACATAGCTTTGCTACATCTTTATAGTCCTCATGAGAGACCTGTCCCCTCTTCCAAAGACTCTCCTTTTGTTCTTGAGGTCCAGTCAAAGGTCCCTATTCAGCCAGGGTGGGCACATTCCTCGTTGACTAATTTTTTTGACACATAGGGGCAGCCTGCTCCTGTGCCTTTACAACTTCCCTCTTGAAGCATGCCCACCTTTCCTGGATTCCTATACCCTTCAGGGTGGACTCCCAAGGGCATTTGCCAATCAGTCTCCTGAAAGGCCAAAGTTTGCCCAAGGTGGCAGTTATATTAACCCTTCCCCTTGTTTCCCCAAGGATAGAGAACTCAATCATCTCATGATTGCTGAGCCCTAGATGGTCTCCAACCTTTATTTACCCAACAAGTTCTTTCCTGTTCACAAGAAGCAAGTCCAGGAGGGCACCTTCCCTGGTTGGCTCCCTCACCAGCTGTGTCAGGAAATTATCTTCCAGACACTCCTGGAACCTCCAGGACTGTTCTCTCCCTGCTGTATTGCATTTTCAGCAGACATTTGGGAAGTTGAAGTCTCTCATGAGAACAAGGGGTAGCGATTGTAAACTCCCGCTCAAATGATTGTAAAAAAAATCTACCTCTTCACGCTGCTTGGGTGGTCTATAATAAATTCCCACCATGATATCACTCTTGCTGGCCTTACTCCTGATTCTTACTCATAAGGACTAAACCCTATCAGTATCTTCATTCATTTGCATGGTTTCTATATGTCTCCCTAACCCCCTTATGTCTGCACAAATCTCCTTGCACTGCTTGAGTTGCTGGGGCAAAAGGTAGATTCACCATTAATAAAGATAAGACTGGAAAGAAGGGAGTAAAAATGCTTTAGGTTTTATCTTTGTTTCTCACTACCTAACTCCATTTTAATTGGTAGTAGTTTTCCCCAAGGTAAGTCTGTTTTGCCCATGACAGTAATTGTCAAGTGAGCTATCTCAATCCATGTGTTTTTCCATCTTATTTTCTCCTTTTCTTCCACCTTGATGGGGAGAGATTGTCAGAAAGTGTCTGGCTGATGCCTTGCAGCAGGCCAGGTTCAATCCCCTGGAACTCTATTAAAGCCTACTAAAAAACACAATCTAGATAAAATTTTTAGCTAAAAAAATATCCTAAATTGTGAGGATCCAAATTTATATAATGCAAATTAGAAAATATCTCCACCAGAACTGTTGAAGTTTGAAGGAAGTTTAGATAGATAATATAGATGAGTACAGACAACGTGTTTGGAACTGATTGTGATGGAGACTAATGGATAAAAGATGAAAATCATGCAATAAACTGAAAAAAGAGTATATTATGACCTCATATTCATCATCTTAAAGGAAGACACACTGAGTCAGGATCAGTTTTTTAACTGAAGATTTTCCTCTTTTTATTTTGTAACATGGACCGCTAAGGCACTACACAAGGAAGTACTGCACTACCACATTCAGATTGTTCACAGACATAACACAAACCTGAAATCCAGTGAGGGTAGCCAGGGAGTTGTCAAGAAAATGATCTAGACAAAATACAAAGGCATTATCTCCCCTTTCTTAATAAAAAGCATAAAAATTAAGTCACTCTACATTCATACATAACTATTCAATAACTCATCCACAAGTACTCCCAAAGAAAGGGGAAAATAAATCAGTAAGGAAACAGATTTCAATGTCAAGAATTAAAGGGATAATTATAAACAATAGCAAGGGCTTTTTTAATTATGAAAAATACCATGACAGTCTGCTTTTAAATTATGTACAATGGAAAACAAGGTGAGTCACATAATCATACGCCTTTTGACACATAACAATCTTCATCAGCAATCTTCATCCTGCCCCCATGTCAAGACTGTATAAAGGGGGCAGGGTCCCTGAAATATATGAATGTGCATCTAATCTAGTGAACTGAAAATCCTATTGTGCTCACTCACAAGGAATTGCATCTTTTGAAATCACTGAAGCTACTGCAGAACACCTACTGGTTAAGATAAAAAATACTCACCAAATATATCTCCTAATATATTTAAGAAACTACAAGCTTGAAGACCTCGCTGATTTATATGAGGATTTATTGTAAAACATAAAATCCTTTTAAAATTTATCAAGCACAATCTGACAGAGCTGATGTTCAGTGCATGGTGTTCTGATTTGTTACTGTGGTGGGTTGAGAGGAAAGGCCCAGCTTTCCCTCCCCCACTAAGAAGAAATAGCCACAGCCAACTCAGCCAGTGAAGCAAAGGGAAAATGCTGTCTTTACAAAGCAATGACCGCAGGGAATTTATGCACACAAATATACAGTATTTATGACATATACAGAAACATACAGCAAAGAAACAAAAACAGGAACAAGACCCCCAGCAGAGGGGATTTCCCCCTGTACCCTCTTCACCCCCCTACCTCCCTTCTTCCCCAAAGAGGGTTAGAAAGATAAAAGGGGAGTTAAATGTGGCAGAGGCCTAGGTGTAGCAGGAGGATTAAGCTTATCTGTTATTTGGCCAGAAGCCCAGAAGCAGTCAGGTGGAAAGGGTGAGCAAAAGGAAGTGAACTGACCGAAAGTTCCAGCCACACCGAATCTTAAAATCATACTCCCACCTTCCTACCAATGAAATTTGTTTAGGATACAGTATATTTACAAAAACATTTAGCCAGAGTGTCCCTTCCTGAAAGGCACAGCCTCAAACGGTCACAGCTACACATCTGGTAAAGGCAGCCAAAATGTAATCACTAAGGTTAAAGCTAGACTATTAACTTTAAGTTTAGGAATTTGTTTGCCTGATTGATCTTATTATTGGAACATAAGATAAATTCCAATAAAAACCTCAAAAGACATTTACAGGATTTTTTTTAATCCCAAACCTAAGTCTTTAATATAGGCTGACTTGGATTTTCCCTTTTTTTTTTTTTTCCCCCCAAATTGTCTTGTTAAACAAAAAGTTAAGCAGAAGAGCTCATATCTAAATATGGAATTTGCTGAACAAGTTGACTCCAAAGCAAATGTATGTAATAAATGAACACTACTTCTTTTGAACATGCACAGGGTGTCAGTGGGAAATAGCAGAAGAGTAAATGGAACTAGGTTGCTTTATAATTTTCATAAACTTTGTTTATGACTCAAAATTAGCAGGACAATAACTTCTTTTTTTTTTTTTTTCCCAGAACACACTGCCCATGATATTTTTCTCTTTTTGTGGTATCTCAGGATTAGATGAGTCATATTTTTATATGTGAATGCCCCATGAAAAAGCAAGTAGTAACATTTTCATGCCAGCATGCCACCTGATAAGCTGAGAAGAAGTAGAAATGCTTTTTAAAGGATCTGGTTGGTAATGTCAGCTGTTTTGGATGAAGCTTCATGTCCTAGCCATGCTATAAAGGTTGAGCCTATGAGCAGGATAGGTGCAACAGTAATAACCTTACCTCAATACATGCTTAGAATTTCTGATTATTGTGTGTTTTAATCCAGAGGCAGATGTTAAATTAATGATTAAATGAGGTTGCAATCTAAAAGGCAAAATATTTCTTTTGTAACAGAGGTAACTATAAGAAATAAGCAAGGATGCAAAATAAAGTTGCTTATACAGATATAAAATGTCTTCTTGGGAGAAAACAAAATGGAGAAATAAAGGGCAAAATTAAAGCCTTTTTTTAAGCCTTTAAAGCTTCTAAAAGAAAAGCTTCTAAAATCTTTTAAAATAATATTACTAAGGACAGATCTTGAATTATTCGTAACTATATCAGTGTCATTGTCTGAGAAACCATCTCAAAACTTAAGAGTCTATCACTACAGGAAGAAACATTAAGCAAATGGTTGTCATGAGGTGCAAGTCAAGTCTTTAAAGTCATAGTCCTAAAAACTTTCACCTATGTGTTCTGATGGTATTATGGTTTAATCAGATTGACAGAATTTGTTTGGAATAGTGAATTTTTATAAGTAGAATATTTCTTTCTGCTCATAAAGAATCATATTCGGAAAACTGGCCAGGCCCTTCACAGAAAGTTCATGAGTAAGTTTTCCACAATGAGAAAAGGACTTTGTCAAAGGAAAAATATGGCCAGTGTTCATGAAGTATATCTTCTGCAATTTGATAAATTAAATTGCAATACAATAAAATCTTAGACAGGCTTATATGTGTGTGTGTGTATATATATATACACATACATATATGTATCCTTTTTTGTTTTCTTTCTTTTTTTTTTTTTTATAATCTAAAAATCTATTCAATATCCTTTACCTCCTTTTTTACTGGATGCTTGTTTTAGAAACATTTTTGTCACTTTCCCTTCTTCATCCTTTCCCTACCTGGACCAACTGTGGTGCAACTTTATGTATTAAATTTACACATTTTTTACAGTGTCTAAATAAGTTAGGATTCTAAATCCCAAGATCACTTTGAAGTTAGTCATACAAGGAGATATACCACTGCAACAGAGCTCCAGCTCAATGTGTATCTACTGACACCAAAGTCACAAAAGTAAAATAATGTACATTTATTTTTCTTAATTGCATTTTTGAGATGTAAATGAAGGTATGGAAAATTGCATGGTTATGCAGGAAGTAGAAGTATGTGAAATCTAAAAGATCATGCCATTGATTTAAATATGATATAGACTATTTCTGCTGAAATCTGTTCTATACTGGAGACTGCCCAGATTTAAATGTTTCAGAGAAAGGAAAATAGTCCTCTTTTGCCAGTTCTGAATTGTTATTGAACAGCTCAGGGAATGTGGCAGTTGTTGAGGTCTGGGGAAAACCCTCCAGTGGCACACGGGAGAGAGCATAGCTTGAATGAGAAAAATGAGAACCTACCTAATCACACCTACTCACGTAACTCAGGAGATCTAGCATACTTCTGCTTCCACCAGCCTTGAGCTGGAGTTAAGCTTCAAAGGCAAATTAACAGATTCTGGGCTCTCAGAGCTCCAGCGTGGAGGGTCTATCTTAATAACAAACAGAAAATTTCCAGTAGTGCAAGGAACCAAGCTAAGGCCACCAGATTATTTTCCTTTCAGGATCCTTTTAGTACATTAAATGCTTTTATAACTTGTCTTTTAGAAACATAAAAATACAACTGTTACTCTTTGACTAGTTTCAGGATATTTCTGTGGCCTAGTAGTTCACTTTTGTTTTCTTGATTATTTATCAGCAATTTAATTCTGGAGCTAGTATTGATGACGGTGATTGGAATCAATACAGCTGACCAATATGATCAGGTATTGATCCTTTATTGTTCCAGGCCTATGGTGCAGGCCTATGGTGTGAGTATAGCACAGTAAAGTAAAGCATGGAAGAAGAAGGGATAGAAAGGCAGAAGTGCGTAGTAAGGGAACTTCTACAACTTATATAAACTTGGAGTGCCTTGTTGGCATGGACTAATCGGTTCCCTATGAGCGACCACACATCACACTATTATAGATTATTGGTCCAACTACTGATGACACGCGAGGTTTGTTGATGCAGGTGCATGTCCTGTTGTCCCAAGATAACTTGCTGTGTTTATAGCTACCAGTGTCTTGTTTTAGTTACATGCTGCAGGCACAGCACTGTTTGGTACACTGATAGCTGGCTCTGCACTTACGCTGAGCATGGCCTACCACCATGTCAGGCTCTAGGCCTGCACTGCCAGATTGCTCACACTGCTCGTCGTTGGCATTGCCACAAGCTAGGGGAAGGATGTGACTAGAAGATACTCACTCCAGTGAGGCTGCCAGTTTAAGCAGTTTTTTAAAAGTCTAGAACTAAAAATGGGGGGAAAAATCCTTCCAAACCACATTCAACTCTATTCCACGACTTTCCTGCAATACTAGCTTTTCATTTGCTATGCAGACAGTTCTTTAGTTAATACAACTATTGCTTCAGGATTTGAAAGCAGACAAAGCTGACATTGGGAAGCAGTTCAGGAAGGAAGCACACAGGCATTCCAGAGACATTTTGCTTTGTGAATAATGGTGATGATGGTAATTTGTAGTTACTGTGTGCCATTGGAGAATTCCACTAGCTGGTAATCTCCTGCTTTAAGAGTCCAAACATTTTATTTCTGTGTATTGCTGATTGTCATGAAGAATGCTAACAGAAATGTGGACAAGTGGCATTTTAACAATCACAACTGTACTCACATGAACTCTTTTATAGGTAACTTTAACTACAATACTAGACATAGAAATCTGGTTGCAGCCACAAATAAGTCATAGTGGAAATTATTTTTCAGTGTAAAGCCTGAGTTTCTAACATTAGAAAAGAAATAAGTATAACAGATTTTTTCTTGAAAAAGAATTTAAAATCCTTGGGATTTCAAAATGGGTGGTGCTGTAGTAATGCAAAGAGAGAAGATGTAATTAATTACTTTTACAGAAGTACATAATCCAGTAATAAAGTAACCAGTTAGTCTAACTGCATGATTTAAATAACAATAGTTAAATCAAGTAGGTGCTTTAAAACATTTTGCTCAAATAATATGGCAAGTTGATTTCTAAATTAATTTCACTTAAGATTGAGACTTCTAATGGAGATCACATATCAAAATGTGAAAGCCCTTGTGTTTTGTCTGCTTCAGGAATAGTGGCATGAATCCTCAGCATTTCACAGTCATTTTGCAAAGATAATTATTCTCACTGATATGTTTTTATTCAAGATTGAATTGTTTACTTTTCTATCCATTTTAGATAACTTCTAAACCAGATAATATTGTATTTTCAGCTGAGTATTTGTAAATTAAAGAAATATTCTTTTTTTTTTTTTCTTGCAAAGTTGCCATGTATGTTGGCTCTGTCATACAAATACTACAGTAAGATTTCAGAATCTGTTTATTAAAGCTTTCTTGGCAACTTTCAAGTACTTGGTAGCAACTGGCTGTGTCTTCTTTCTAAACCAGCATGGTTAGGAGTGTTACAATCCTTGAAACAACACATACCTTCTTGTACATAATGCTATTGACTAAAGACCACTCACTCAGTGCCATAATGAAATAGGAGGGAGTATAAGTTAGAAAAGAACTGGGAATTTAGAAAAACAAAAGTATCAGTGGTCTTATAATCAAAATCTAGGACATAAGATAAATTTACTTGATAGATGGATGGAAATTCTGAAAATGGTGGCATTGCAAAGTACCAATTTTTGTAAATCACTGAAAAGCACATATACATTTTTAATCAGCTCTCCTCACTCATAGTGTCTAATTCTGAGGCAGCTCTTTATTTTTACCCTGGAGATCATGCTGAAATAAACTGCCAAACATCCCTTACACCTCCATGCCATCTAATTATAGTCTGTAACACTCAAGCATGCTGACAGTGCTGAGCTATTGACTCTTGACACTCTCTAAAGCACTTAATTATCATTTCACACAAGCCCTTTTCAGACCTGTCAACTTCTTTGTATTGTTTATGAAAAAAAGTTGCATATTAAGATTTCAGGATTATGCACCTGAAGTTGAACTTGCTCATACACATGGACCATTAAAAGCAGAATTTAATAAATGACAGGGAGAGAGATGAAAGAATTTGACTTGCTGAGAGTTCTCAAATAAATAAAAGAAGAAAACTTTGGCCCTTTGCAATTGTAAATTCCTAGGATAAATGGAAAGAATTTGAGGGTTTTGATTGATTTTATGAAAGACTGAAAAAAAAAAAACAACCAACAACCAACCAGAAAAACCCCCCAAACCCCAAAAAACCCCACCCAAAACCACCACAACAATGTGGTTTGTATTAATTATTCTTATTCCATGAGATTAAGATAGAGACTTGGAACTTTGTCTGCCTCTAATGAAAACTGTATTTAAGCATTCAAGGAAAAAAATAAAAAAAACAACAACACAACAAAACAAAAGAAACCAAACCACTAAGTTTTTCAAGACTTCTCATGATCACTGAAGCACTTACCAAGTGTTAACAAAATCTAAAGAAACAGTCCAGTTATGTAAGTGATGTAAGTGATTTTAAACATTTTGGAACCTCTATATACACCTGTTGAGTTTATCTTCTAAGTGTCATTGGGAAACAAGATGTCAATCACAATGTCAGTCATGCTGTCTCTATTTATGTGAGAAACTAATTGTCACTGAAAATTGTGGTCACATGGTATTTGTAGTAAGACAGCCTTCAGCTAGGATGGTGTGGTTTCTACATGCATGGAGACAGATTCTGCAACACTTCTGTTTTCCTATAAATTTTAAATCCATTATGTGATTGGATATGATTCTATGTGAATATGTAGAACAGATTTAAAGTGTGTGTTGCAATAGTACAGTGTGTTATCAAAAGTTACTCATATGCTACAATTAATTGAACAAGATAGTAAATTAATTGATCTAGTATCAACAAGTCTCTGAGTCTCAACACTAAATAGGTCTACAACACTTCTTAACTATCATTCATCCTTTTATAGCACTTTGAATAGTCAGCATACTTGTAAAAATCCAAACGTGTTCACAAGTTTTTCCACAAGTATTTTCCAAATAACAAACCTGAAAAATAATCCTAAATATTTTTAGATAAAAGTTACTTTGTTAATATAATCACTAAAAATCAACATAAAAAGAAAATTTTGAGGCTAGAAAAACAAGGCTTATTTTCCAAGGATTCTGCATGATGTATCAGTATTTTCTTAGAACAACCGGTCTAATGGAAATAAAACATTGTTGAGAAGCTATAGCCTATCAGACCACACCAGAACCCTTTCTTTATCACAAGATTTTCTAATCATGTTTATTGTGTGTGTGTGAGATACTGTCTTATGACTGAATGTGAAGGACTTACAAGTTAACATTAAGAAGATTAACAGAAATAGTAACTCCATACCACAAATGTAGGATGCGTCAGTATAGAAAGGTTATAATATGATAGTTAAGTGACTAAATGTGTGTGCAGACAATAGGGTCTCAAGATTATTCTCTTGCTAGAGGACACCAAACAGTGCATCATAAACAGGAAGACATGAAAGACGTTATCTTAAAAGGTTTAGAGTTTTTACACTGGCTTAAATCCTGTATGTGTTAAGTGATTCCTTCTATTACTTCACACATTTAGAAAGCACGCTACAAAAAACCAAGTTCTTAACTTCAAATGCGGTCCCCTGAAAGGGATAAAGTAATGAATTTGAAATATTTGTGTAACTATTTCTAAGCCAAATACTGCTCCATTTATTTGACTAAACATGAGACAGAAAGGCAGATAAGGATATAAGAAGCAATTTTATCAGGACAGTCAATAAGCTCACTTCAGTGGGGTTGTACAAGGTGACATGTTCATTGGCATTGAGTGCACCCCCAGCAAGTTCACCAACAACACCAAGATGTGTGGTGCAGCAGACATGCTGAAGGGAAGGGATGACATTCAGAGGGACCTTGACAGGCTGGAGAGGTGGGCCCATGCCAGCCTCATGAGGTTCAACAAAACCAAGTGCAGAGTCCTGCATCAGGGTTGTGGCAATCCCAGGCACCAATATAGGCTGGGTAGTGACTGGGTTGAGAGCAGCCCTGAAGAAAACATCTTGGGGGTGCTGGTGGATGTGAAGCTCAATATGAGCTGCCAGTGTGCACTTGCAGCCCAGAAAGCCAGCTGTATCTTGGTGTGGTTCCCCCCCCACACATTAATTTTGCCAGACCAGTACAGTTAGAAGCAAATGAAGCTGTATTTACAAAAAAAAATCTACAATGGAATACAATGAATATGCATAAAATATACAGTATTTACAACATTATACAGCTATTTAAAATTAGCAAACAACACAAAATCCCCCTGTCAAGAGACAAGGGAAGACATTCCACTGTCTTCCCACTCCCTGTCCCAAGAGAGAAAGGAGTGGAGAAGCAGTGAGTTAGACTTAGCCAAAGCCAGCTGATAAGCAGATTATCTCTCCTGAGCAAAGAAAAACCAGCCTTGATCAGAAGAGAAAAAGAAGAATTGTTATGGTCCAGCTGCTCTTACTCCAGATATTTACCCAATGACTTTGTTCAGAATAATCTTTTGTTTTCTTTTTTACTCCCATTAGGGATTTCTTTATATTTTTCTACTTTTCTGCTCAGAATCTGTAAATTTAAAAGGCATATCCTAAAACCACCACACCTGGGCTGCATCAAGAGCGGTGTGGACAGCAGGTGTGGACAGCAGATCAAGAGAGGTGATTCTCCTCCTCTACACCACTCTTGTGAGACCCCACCTGGAGTACTGTATCAAGTTCTAGAACGCCTATACAAGAAAGATATGGAAGTGCTGGAGTGTCTCCAGAGAAGGGCCACAAGGATGGTCAGAGGGCTGGAGCTCCCTGCTAAAGAGGAGAGATTGAGAGAGCTGGGGTTGTTCATTTTGGAAAAGAGAAGGCCGTGAGGATACCTTATTGTGGCCTACCATTGTTTGAAGGGGCCAAGCATGCTAGCGAGGGACTATTTAGGATGTCAGGTAGTGATAGGACTAGGGGTATAGATCCAAGCTAGAGGAGGGTGGATTTAGATTAGACATTAGGAAGAAGTTTTTCACCATGAGAGTGGTGAGACACTGGAACAAATTGCCCAGGGAGATGGTGGAAGACCCATCCCTGGAAGTTTTTAAGGCCAGGCTGGATGTGGCTCTGCCCAAACTGGTCTAGTGGAAAGTGCCCCTGCCCGTGGCAGGGAGGTTGGAAGTAGATGATCCTTGAGGTCTCTACCAACTCTGACAATTCTGTGATTCTGTGCGACCTTTGAGGGTTCCTTCCAACCTGATGCAATCTCTGAATCTCTGACATTCTAATTATACAGCAAAAAGGAATATGATGTCCACATCACCATCAGTAATTATTGTTTCTGCCTGTATAACCATTTTAATTATGTTTTGATGTCATGATTTAATGGAAATACATGTGCTCTATGTACTCCTTCACTACATCATATAGCTGCCTCATTTAGACCTTAGACTGGCCTCTGCTGTGAAGGACAACAAAAAATACTTCTATAAATATATTAATAGCAAGAGGAGGGGCAAGGACAACCTCCACTCTTTGGTGGACATGGAGGGGAACGCTGTAACAAAGGATGAGGAAAAGGCAGAGGTACTTTAACACGATGGAGACAGGAGTTAATACGGACGACCAATATGATCGAGTATTGTTCCTTTATTGTTCCAGTATTGTAGGACTATAGTGCAAGCGTAGTGAGTATAGCACAGTAAAGTAAAGCAAAGAAGAAAGGAAAGGAAAGTGCATATCAGGGGAACTTCTACAACTTATATAAACTCCGAGAGCATTGTTGGCATAGCTTCATTGATTCCCACGAGTGACCACACATTGCACTATTATAGATTATTGGTCCAACTACTAATGACACATGAGGTTATTGATGCAGGTGCATGTCCTGTTGTTCCAAGATAACTTTCTGTGTTTATAGCTACCAGTGTCCTGCTTTAGTTACATGCTGCAGGCACAGCACTGTGTTGCTACATTGCCAGGTGGCTCTGCACTTACGCTGAGCATGGCCTACCACCATGTCAGGCTCTAGGCCTGCACTGCCAGATTGCTCACACTGTTTGTCACTGGCATTGCCACAGTACTTAACACCTTCTTTGCCTCAAATTTTACTATCTGGACAGAATCTCTTCCAGACAGCTGGCCTCCAGAGCTGGCAGATGGAGCCAGGGAGCAGTATATGTCCCCTCTGTTCCAGGAGGAGGTAGATAGAGATCTTCGCGGCTGCTTAGATGCCCACAAGTCCATGGGACCAGACGGGATCCATCCTAGGGTGCTGAGAGAGCTGGCAGATGAGCTGGCCATGCTGCTCTCCATCGTTTTTCAGCAGTCCGGTCTCACTGAAGAGGTCCCAGAAGACTGGAAGTTGGCCAACGTGGTGCCTTTTTCTTGTGGAAGAAGGGCCGGTTGGATGAGCCAGGGAATTATAGGCCTGTCAGCCTGACATCAGTGCCAGGCAAGATTATGGAACAGGTCATCTTGAGTGCAGTCACAGAGCACTTACAGGATGGCCAAGGGATCAGGCCCAGCCAGCATGGATTTTAGGAAAGGCAGGTCCTGCCTGACTAACCTGATCTCCTTCTATGATCAGGTGACCCACCTGGTGGATTTGGGAAAGGCTGTGGATGTAGTCTACCTGGACTTCAGCAAGGCCCTTGACACTGTTCCCCACAGCAAACTCCTGGCCAAGCTGTCAGCCCATGGCTTGGAGAGGAGCACACTGCTTTGGGTTAGGAACTGGCTAGAGGGCCCAGCTCAGAGAGTGGTGGTGAATGGTGCCACATCCAGCTGGTAGCCAGTCACTAGTGGTGTGCCCCAAGGATCAGTGCTGGGCCCCATGCACTTTAACATCTTTATTGATGATCTGGATGAGGGCATTGAGTCCATCATCAGTAAATTGGTGGATGACACCAAGCTGGGGGCAGGAGTTCATCTGCTGGAGGGTGAAGAGGCTTTGCAGAGGGACCTCAACAGGCTGGACAGATGGGCAGAATCTAACAGCATGAGATTTAACACATCCAAGTGCCGGGTTCTGCACATTAGCCACAGCAACCCCATGCAGTGCTACTGGCTGGGGTCAGAGTGGCTGGAGAGCGGCTAGGCAGAGAGGGACCTGGGGGTACTGGTCGATGGGAGGCTGAACATGAGACTGCAGTGTGCCCAGGTGGCCAAGAAGGCTAAAGGCATCGTGGCCTGTATCAGTGTGGTAGGTTGAGAGAGGGCTTAGCGCTCCCTCCTCCACAGAGTAAGAAACCACAACTAGCCCAGTTGAAAGAGCAAAGCTATATATTTACAAGCATATATGGAAAGCAGGTTATATATAACACAATATATACAGGTATTTACAATATATACACAGAAATACACAGCAAAGACAAATAACACAACAAAAATCCCACCCCGAGAGAGGGATCCCTTCCTTGCAACCCCCTCTCTCTCCCCCTACCTCCCTTTTTTCCAAAAAAGGGGTTAGAGAGAAAGAAAAGCAAGTTACGAAGGAAAAGAGTTGTTAGTAAGCTTCAAAAGCCCATGCAGGATTAGGTTTTGCTTATCTGAAGGCCAACTCCAGCAGTTCGCAGAGAAGCGGGCAGGGAGAACAGGCTGAAACTCCCCCCCAACTCCCAAACGAAACTGAACTGAGAAAAAAAAATATTCCAACTGCTCTACAATCTAAAGCTGCATTTTTTTCTATCCACCAATGAAATTCATGTAGAATATCAGAATGTTTTGGTTCTAGTACCGAAAACATTTAGCCAGTGTCTCAGCACTGCTTGTTTTTAAAGGCACAGTGTCAAACGGTCACAGTCCACCCCTTTCTAAACAATTTCATTGGCTGTTCGTACTGTCCATCCAATCTAAAACAATATTTACAGTTCGTGAGTAAAGTTCATAGTCCATTCCAGTTATACTCAGATGTAGATGATTCAGAAGTCCAAGAAAAATCCAAAATCAAGAAAATGGAAAACAGTTTGTCTCTCCGCAGACGAAGCGAAGAAAAGGGAAACAGGGAAACAGGGACTCTCAGTTGACTCAGGGCTCTCAGGGTTCTCAGGGTTCGTGCACTGTGGATTCCTCAGGGATTCTTCCTTTGGAAGCGATGTAGCTGTACAACAGTCTGGAACTAAACTCTTTCAGCTAAAGTTAAATCTCTTTGTGGAACACACTGAATTTGACCATTCTCTTGCATTACCCATTAAGTGTGACCAGGACCTTCTACTGAGACCACCCCTCGCACAGGTTTAGCCTCTCCTGAGGGCGAAAATACCCAAACAGTTTTACCTAACAGATTCTTTTCTCTAACAACAGGAACTCTATCGCCTTCTACTTTCTGTAGCAGATCTGAATGTGCCGGACCAGCTTGGTTCACTGAACCTCTACTATTCACCAGCCAGGTTGCTTGTGCTAAATGTTTTTCCCAGTTTTTCAAAGATCCACCTCCCATGGCTTTGAGAGTGGTCTTCAACAAACGGTTGTAGCGTTCAATCTTCCCTGCAGCTGGTGCATAGTACGGAATGTGGAAAATCCACTCAATACCGTGCTCTTTTGCCCAGCTCTTTACAAGGTTGTTCTTGAAATGAGTTCCGTTGTCTGACACAATCCTCTCTGGAGTTCCGTGTCTCCACAGGATCTGTCTCTCCAGACCGAGAATGGTGTTGCGTGCGGCTGCATGCGGAACTGCATAAGTTTCCAGCCATCCAGTGTTTGCCTCTACCATAGTAAGCACGTATTGCTTACCCAAACGAGAACATAGTAGAGTGATGTAGTCAATCTGCCAAGCTTCACCATACCTGTACTTGGACCATCTGTCACCATACCACAAGGGCTTAATTCGCTTTGCCTGCTTAATAGCAGCACAAATGTCACAGTCATGGATGACTTGTGTGATAGCATCCATGGAAATGTCTATGGATCTGTCACAAGCCCACTGGTATGTTGCATCTCTGCCTTGATGTCCTGATGAATCATGAGCCCACCGAGCTAAGAATATCTCACCTTGGTGTTTCCAGTCAAGATCAAGTTCAGAGTCCTTGTCTACTTGAGAAACTCTTGCAGCTAAATCCGCCTGATGGTTGTGCTGCTGTTCCTCAGTAGCTTTACTCTTAGGAATGTGAGCATCAATATGTCTCACTTTCACTGGAATTCTCTCGACTCGATCAGCAATGTCTTGCCACAGTTCAACTGCCCAGATGGGTTTTCTTTTCCTCTGCCAACCATTCTTTTTCCAGTTCTTTAGCCAACCCCATAGAGCATTGTCTACCATCCATGAATCGGTGTAGAGATAAAGCTTTGGCCATCTCTCACGTTCAGCCACGTCGAGAGCTAGCTGGACAGCTTTTACCTCTGCAAACTGACTGGATTCTCCTTCTCCATCCTTCGACTCTGCAACTCGCCGTGTTGGACTCCACACGGCAGACTTCCACCTTCGCTTGTTCCGGATGAGACGACAGGAACCGTATGTGAACAAAGCATACTTCTTCTCATCATCAGAAAGCTCATTGTAAGGAGGAACTTCTTCAGCACGAGTTACTCTCTCCTCTGGAGGTTTAGCACAGTTGGTATCTTCAGGCCAACTTGAGATCACCTCCACCAGACCAGGTCTTTCAAGATTTCCCATTTGAGCTCTCTGTGTTATCAGAGCCATCCACTTAGACCAGGTGGAATCTGTGGCATGATGTGGTGTGCAACCTTTGCCTTTGAACATCCAATTCAAAACTGGTAATCTGAGAGCTAAGAGAAGTTGTGATTCAGTTCCAATTACTTCAGAAGCTGCTTTTACTCCTTCATAGGCAGCTAGAATCTCTTTCTCTGTTGGAGTATAATTTGCCTCTGAACCCCTGTAACCTCGACTCCAGAAACCAAGAGGTCGTCCACGTGTCTCACCTGGAGCTTTTTGCCATAAGCCTGACCCACCTGACCTCCTTCTATGATCAGGTGACCTGCCTGGTGGATGCGGGGCAGGCTGTGGATGTAGTCTACCTGGACCTCAGCAAGGCCTTTGACACCGTCCCCCACAGCAAACTCCTGGCCAAGCTGTCAGCCCATGGCTTGGATGGGAGCACACTGCGATGGGTTAGGAACTGGCTGGAGGGCCGAGCCCAGAGATTGGTGGTGAATGGTGCCACATCCAGCTGGCAGCCAGTCACCAGTGGTGTGCCCCAAGGATCAGTGCTGGGCCCCATGCCCTTTAACATCTTTATTGATTATCTGGATGAGGGCATCGAGTCCATCATCAGTAAATTTGCTGATGACACCAAGCTGGGGGCAGGAGTTGATCTGCTGGAGGGTAGAGAGGCTCTGCAGAGGGACCTCGACAGGCTGGGCAGATGGGCGGAGTCCAACGGCATGAGATTTATCACATCCAAGTGCCGGGTTCTGCACATTGGCCACAGCAACCCCATGCAGAGCTACAGGCCGAGGTCAGAATGGCTGGAGAGCAGTCAGGCTGAGAGAGACCTGGGGGTGCTGGTTGACTGTAGACTGAACATGAGCCTGCAGTGCACCCAGGCAGCCAGGAGGGCCAATGGTATCCTGGCCTGCATCAGGAACAGTGTGGCCAGCAGGAGCAGGGAGGTCATTCTGCCCCTGTACACTACACTGGTTAGGCCGCACCTTGAGGACTGTGTCCAGTTCTGGGCCCCTCAGATTAACTCAGCTATATTTTTAAGACAAATTTTCTCTTCCTCCCCAGCAGAAGAACCTTGCTGTGCATCCCCATCAGCTCCTGAATCAGCTTTAGGCTTACCCCTCCTTGTTGTTAAAACTGCTACTTGCTTTACTGGAGCTGTGTTTGGGTTTCCAGCTGCCTTATTATCAGAAGCTGATAAGCTTTGAGACAGATTAGCTGCTATGGAGGACGCTTCCGCTCCTGCCATGGAAGAAGGAGGAAACGACTTTGCCTCGTTAATGGTGGCTGCTGAGGACGCAGGAGCCGCTATGTTTGGGGCTGCTGCAGCCCCTGGCAGTTTGCCAGAATCAGTAGCAGTGCCGTTCAGAGCTGCCTTCCCGATTGACTTTTTAGCTTTATCTTTAACTGACACAGATTCTCCATTATCATCATCACTGGATGTTTCTGAAACAGAGCCAGGGTGGTGTTTTCGTTTCTTTGTCCTCCGTCTAATAACAAAACATGCCTTAGACACTTTTTTCTCCCGGTACAGTGCTGCTAGCAAATACACATTAATCATCACCGATAGCATGACTACACACATCGAGAAAATCAGCTTTGGATCCCAGCCATCACTCAAAATTACCCTTTCACTGACTGGAATCTTAAACTCCTTTATCTCAATAGGCAGAGTAGTAGATGTTACATTTCTATATCTCCTGACCAAAAAGAATTCCAGGCACCTATCATATAGGGGCTGCATCTTGTAGTTAAACCCCAAATATAATTTTTGCATTATATATTTACCTATCTGATCGATAATCATACCCAGGCAATACTTGTAGATCAATACACCAAAGACCAAGAAGAACAGACACTCTAAAAGCCAAAACACCTTCATGTTTGCTCGTCCGACTCAAGCTAACCATAAATCAAACTAATTTATCACCAAGCCCCACGTTGGGTGCCAATAATGTAGTAGGTTGAGAGAGGGCTTAGCTTTCCCTCCTCCATAGAGTAAGAAACCACAACTAGCCCAGGCAAAAGAGTAAAGCTATATATTTACAAGCATATATGGAAAGCAGGTTATATATAACACAATATATACAGGTATTTACAATATATACACAGAAATACACCTCAAAGAGAAATAACACAACAAAAATCCCTCCCTGAGGGAGGGATCCCCTCCTTGCAACCCTCTCTCTCTCCCCCTACCTCCCTTTTTCCCCAAAAAGGGGTTAGAGAGAAAGAAAGGTAAGTTACTAAGGAAAAGATTTGTTAGTAAGCTTCAAAAGCCCATGCAGGATTAGTTTTTGCTTATCTGAAGTCCAACTCCAGCAGTTCGCAGAGAGGCAGGCAGGGAGTACAGGCTGAAACTCCCCCCAACTCCCAAACGAAGCTGAACTGAGAAAAAAAAATATTCCAACTGCTCTACAATCTAAAGCTGCATTTTTTGTCTATCCACCAATGAAATTTGTTTAGAATATCAGAATGTTTTGGTTCTAGTACCGAAAACATTTAGCCAATGTCTCAGCACTGTTTGTTCTTAAAGGCACAGTGTCAAATGGTCACAATCAGGAACAGTGTGGACATCAGGAGCAGGGAGGTGATTCTCCCCCTGTACGCTGTACTGGTTAGGCCATACCTTGAGTCCTGTGTCCAGTTCTGGGCCCCTCAGTTTAGGAAAGATTTTGAGTTGTTGGAACGTGTCCAGAGAAGGGCAACAAAGTTGGTGATGCATTTGGAACTCAAGCCCTATGAGGAGAGGCTGAGAGAGCTGGGGTTGCTTATCTGGAGAAGAGGAGGCTCAGGGGAGACGTTATTGCTCTCTACAACTACCTGAAGGGAGGCTGTAGCAAGGTGGGGGTTCGTCTCTTCTCTCAGGCAACCATCACCAGAACAAGAGGACACAGTCTCAAGATGCACCAGGGGAGGTTTAGGCTCGAGGTTAGGAAGAAGTTCTACACAGAGAGTAGAGCCCATTGAAATGGGCTGCCCGGGGATGTGTTGGAGTCACCATCATTGGAGGTGTTTAGGAGGAGACTTGATAGGGTGCTTGGTTGCATGGTTTAGTTGATTAGGTGGATTGGATAATAGGTTGGACGTGATGATCTCAAAGGTCTCTTCCAACCTGGTCTATTCTATCCTATCCTATTCTATTCTATCCTATTCTATTCTATTCTATTCTATTCTATTCTATTCTATTCTATTCTATTCTATTCTACTCTGTTCATTCTTGATCATGAATTCTCACAGGTTTGTAGCTTTCCAGTCTAATATTGTCTCATATTTTCTGCAAACGTTTCTAAAACTCCATTGGTGACTTGGAATGCTGCACCTCTGAAATGTAATGGTTTAGAATTTACCACCACATTAACAAAATCTTGCCTCACTCAATTGGGAAAGCAAATGGAAGCTATATTTACAAGCAATAACTACACTCTAGAAATAGAAATAGAATAAACCAGCTTGGAAGAGACCTTCAAGATCATCGCGTCCAACCTATCATCCAACCAGCATCATTAACTGTTAGTGTTCTTATCTACAAGGTCAGTAGATAAGATTCTCTTCAGCAAAGCATCCAGGCAGCCAGAGAAAAGATAAAGGAATGAAGTAGGATGTGTGATGCTAGGGGTATGTCTCACACATCTGCCCAATGAAATTCCTTTAATCTTTTGTTTTCCACTTTACATCCAATTGTGAATTGTTTATACTTCTCCACTCTTCTCCTTGAACTTTGCAGCCAACTTTTAAAGACATAGCCTGAAACTTCCACAACTTCTTGCTGCTTTAACAATTGCTCTTTTGCACAAATTCAGAGATTTAGTCCACCAGTTCAGTGATTTCTTTTCCCCTTTAGCATCACTACTGTGGCTTTACCTTTTGCCCTGGCATCAACAATTTCTTAAATTGTGTGCTGTAGCACACCACTGAACTAGGAGACTTTCTTTACCTGGATTGTCAGGTGGTGGATGATATTTCATCAATCACAGGACCTCGATTTCTGAGTGTTCCAGGCTACAACAAGCAGCAACCTGTACAGAGTGTGGACATGTGTATTATGGGGAATGGGAATGTGCATTGCTTTCTTCAAACCTTTATCATTCAGAAAAATCTTGCTTATCTGCCCAAGTAAACATAGAAGAGGGAGAGAAGGGGATGGGAAAAATTCACTCAGTGCACCAGGAAAGGTTTTTCTTGGAAAAAAATTCATTTTGATATAATTATATGGTTCCTAGATTTCCTTATAATTAAATTGTAAGATGTGTCTTATTTGGAGTCAAGCTAGGGAGAAAAAAAATAAACCATCTCAGCTTTGGTTTATGATTCTACAACCATTCACTAGGGTCTATGTATTATAGTTCAATTATAAGCAAGGACCACAGAATTTCTTATCATAAATATTTATTTTAGAGAGTTATACTTTCTCCATAAATGTTTATTGTTGGTCAAACTTAGAAAATTCTATTTAATTATTTTTCTTCCATAATTGTGAGGCAAATTCATCCTGAATGTTAGCCTTACTGAAAACATGAAAATGGTTACCGTATTTCCTGTATTTTGAAAATACATTTAAGCTATCTTTCCTGTATAATTAATTTTTTCTCATTTTATTTTTCCATACTCTGTAAGTCCCTTTAATCATATTTGCAGAGTAAGCTGAAAAAGTAGTGAGTGGCAATGTTCTTTCACTTTGAGAAAGATGCAGATTTCACTTGAAGCTGTTCTGAGTCCATTTCAACAGTATTTCATACACACAAAAAATATCTTGGTTTAGTTCTTGTGGTCATCCCAAAGTAAAAACCCCAAGCTTGAACATCTCTGTAATGTAATATATTTACCTCAACAAGATTTTTTATATGCACTTAGTAAAATTAAGGCAATTTCTCATCAGCATTTCTAATATTAATTTATAAAGATAAATGCATTCTCAGGGACATAAATCCTAACCTGTTCTATATTGCAGAAAATAAATGGGAGAGAAATCATAAGAAATTAAAATTGTCTGGGCATCTGTGTAAACATGACAAAGTTTAAAAACAGAACTATATTAGAACAGCAACAGAAATCATCTGCTTTAGCAATTTTGCTAAAATTTCAAACATCACCTCTCACCCATTTCCAAGAACAAGATAATCTCATGTGGCCGTTTGACGCTGTGCCTTTAAGAAAGGGGCACACTGGCTAAATGTTTGTAAAATATTTTGGTATTCTAAACGAATTTCATTGTCCAAGGATTGTGGGAGGTCAGATTGGACCCGGGGGAGCTGGGAACTTTCAGTCAGTCTTCCTTTCTTCGCTGTCCCTTTCGGCTGGATCTGCTTCTGGGCTTCTTGCCAAAAGATAAGAACTAACTCCCTGTGCATAGGCCTCCGCTTGCTGTACTAACTCCCCTTTCTTCTCGTCTTCTACCTCTTTGGGGGAGAAGGGAGGTAGGGGGGTGAAGGGGGCACAGGGGGAAGCCCCTCTGTGGGGGGTCTGGTTTCTGGTTGAGTTTATTTGCTGTATATTCCTGTATATATTGTAAAATACCTGTATTTGTTGCGTTACATAGAATCTGTTTCCTTGTAAAATATAATCTAATTTCTCCGACTGGGTTTAGCCGTGGTCTCTTTCTCAGTGGGGGAGGGAAAGCAGAGCCTTTCCTTTCAAACCACCACATCTCACCATTATAACAAAAGTCTTTGCTACTAGGACAGCCCTGAGGAATTCCAGACTTTGGAAGTAAGAAAGAAAGTGTGTTAGAAGGACAACTCTCCAATGGTCAGTGAGTATTGCTTTGAAGATCATTTGGGTAAACCAGACATGCACCAATCCATAATCCATGGGCTGTGATAGGATGCACCTGTGAGTGCTGAGATTCCTGGCTGGTGTTGTTACTCTGTCACTCTCTATCATTTTCAAAAGATCATGGAGAACAGGAGAGATGCCTCAGGATGGGAAGAAAGGCAATATTAGGTCAGTCTTCCAAAAGGGCAAGAGAGACGATACAATTACAGAACATTCAGCCTCACCTTCATCCCTGGAAAGGTGATGGAGCAGATCATTCTGGAGGCATCCATTATGAATTTACAGAGGGAAAATCATGTCTGACTAATCTGATAGCCTATGATTGTGTGACTGAATGGGTAAATGAAGGGACAGAAGTGGATGTTGTCTGCTGTAACTTTATCTAGGCTTTTGGCACTGGCTCCTTGTCATAGTTATGTTTATTAATTTGAATTATGAACTATTAATGATAATATTAATATTTATTATTATAGAATATTAATAAGATTTTAACAGTTTATATCTGCAGATTCTAGTGTACAATCATGGATATATTCTCCATAAAAGGAACAGTTTAACAATTTTGAACTATGTTAGAAAAATACAAAACCGTTATTTAATAAGAACCAGGGATACAAATCTGCTGCTTGTCAACCAGGCAAGACACCTGGCAGATGAATATAGTGGGTAAGCTAAGCATCAGGCACATACAATTTTATTGGAACCTGTCAAAGAGACTTAAACCAATATCCACTCATGAATTTCAACCCTGGGCATAACTAAGGCTGCTGCATTAAACCCCGCAGGTTACAATACCATGTGGGCTAAAGCATGGGAATTTTAAACAGAACCAACATTGTTGTTAAATATGTGAACACTGAAAAGAAATACAGTTTCTCTTGCTGAAAGACTCTGCTAAGCTGGTTGCTGTGCTGGTTGCTGCTGATAGCTGGCTCTGGGGAAGTCCCTTCTGGATGCAGTGAAGGCAGATTTCTCCCTGTGAGTGTGTGGTGTGGACTCTGTGGGGCTGCGCTGGAGGCTGGTTCACCTGGAACAGGCTCTCAGGCACTTCCCTTGGCACTGGCAGTGCTACAGAGTCTGCAGGATGCTGTGGCTTTCTGGAACAGTCACAGGTAGTTCTGACAAGGCCTGGACAGAGAGCATGGCAAGGGTGGCTCAGACTAGCTTTCTCCCTTTCTCAGCTCGGAAATGAGAGAGTGTTTTTGATTCCTCTCGGTGGCTGCCTTTCTCAGGGCTTCTCAGGGCTGTGGAAACTGGGCCACCCTGCCACTTAGCTTACAGGGCTATGGAGCAGCAGGCCGCTTCTTCTCCCACAGCTCAGCAGCTGGCACACAGGAATGGCTGGGCACAGTTCTGGTTTTGGCTTGCAGGTCTGCAGCTTTGTAGCTTTGCTGCAGACACAGTTAGAAATGCTGAAAGGGATTTGGGCAAATTCTCCCCCACTGGTGAATCTTTGCCAATGGGGTTCAGGCCCTTCAGGGTGTGGTTAGGCAGCTTCTTCCTACTGGCAGGACTGGGATACAACACAAAGCTGGCTATAGTTACGAGCAGCTTATGCGAAGGACCCTTTGCTGGTTTCTGGGTAAACTGAGGCACGATATCTCTTCGTGGATAGCAAGGCTTCCTTCTGGACTGCAGACAAAGGCAGAACATGTGCATGAAGGCAGAGCATGCACACGGAGAAAGAGCAATAACTAAAGACCTTAGCAGGAAAAGAGCAAGAGCAAAAGAGCAAGTTGTTTACAATTTGGGTAATATTTAAAATTTGCTTAAGGCTTGGATTTAGCCAGTAGTCAAATTCTTGGTTAACATCATTAGTGAATAGTAAAGCATATGGTCAGACTATGCCCAAACTTGGAAGAAGCACAAGCACAGCACAAGCATCCCAGAAGATGGGGACATGCTCATGTTCACCCCAAAAAAGGCAGGTTGGGTTGTTTACCGCAGCTTGTTCATGCCTGGCCCTTTGTTTACGCAGCTCTGGGCTGAGTACCCACTCCAGAAGGAGGGGGAAGAGGAGATTTAGGCAAAACATGTAAGGACAAGTTTTGACAATATTTGGGGCATAATTCTGGGCATATGCAGCCTTTACAACACTCCTATAAAACTCTCATATGTAATCTAGCCTTAGGAAATGTGGGTTAGAAGAGTGGACTGTAAAATGGATTGAGAACTGGCTAAACAGCAGAGCACAGAGGTTTGTGATCAGTGCTGCAGAGTCCACTTGGAGATGTGTAGCTACTGGTGTTCCCCAGGGGTCAGTATTGGGTCCAGTCTTGTTCAACATCTTCAACAATGACTTGGATGAGGGGATGGAGTGTACCCCCAGCAAGTCTGATGGTAATATGAAACTAGGAGGATAGGCTGATACATTGGAAGTCTGTGTTGCCATTCAGTGAGATCTAGACAGACTGGAGAGTTGGATGCAGGGGAATCTAATGGAGTTCAACAAGAATAAGTACACCTGGGGAGGAACACCATGTACTAGTATAGATTAGTGGTTGACCTGATGGAAAGCAGCTCTGTGGAGAAGGACCTTGGAGTCCTGGTGGATAGCAAGTTAGCTATGAGCCAATAAGATCACTGGTACCCTGGGGTGTAATAATAAGTGTGGCCTGCAGGTTGAAGGAGGTTATCCACTCTTTCTGCCCTTGTGAGGCCACATCTGGAAGATTGTATCCAGTTCTGGGCTCCACAGTTCAAGAGACAAAGGGAACTACTGGAGGGAGTCAAACAAAGGGAGACAAAGATGACTAGGGGATTGGAGAATCTCTCTTACAATGACAGACTGAAAGACCTGGGACTGTTTAACATGGGGAAGAGAAAACTGAGAAGGGATCTTATTAATGTTTATAAATATCTGACAGGCGCTGTGGCAGTTTAGGCTGGGTGCCTCCTGTTGTTGCCACACAACATACACCTCCAGTGTCACAAGTGTCCAGCCCACTGGGTGGACACAGGAAACAGCATATTTCTTTCCCATAATGTCCTGCTCCCTATAAATCCATCTGCAAAGTCTCTCACTTCCTCTTTCTTCTCTCCCTACTCCCATGCCAGATGCTTCCCTATCTGGTAACATTGGGGGAATAGTTCAAGGCCGCTTAGGCCTGGCTAGGCCTAATGCCAGAAGGAGAAAAGGGAGGGGCAGTCTCAGACCTGGCCAGCCTGAGACTAGCCTAGCAGTGGAGGGGGGGAAGAAAGAGCCCTGAGGGTTTTGGGTGTACCCTCAGGTAGGGAGAAGGGAAGTGCTGGGAGGCTTCTGGGTATGCTGTAAGGGGCTTTGTATGCTTTGGGTTTCTTTTGTCACTGTGTTTGTAGCTCTTAGTAAAATATTCACCACTTTTTCATTTACACTTTCCATCACTTCTGCAATCTACTTGTGTGAATATCATTTTTCTGCCCCAGTGGGAGGCAAGAGAGGATAGCCTGGCCTTCCAACCCAGGACAGGTGCATATCAAGGAGAAGGGGCAAGACTCTTTTCAGTGGCACCCTGTGATAGCATGAGAGGCAATGGGCACAAAGCTGTACACAAGAAGTTCCACTTCAACATCAGGAAAAACTTCTTTACTGTGAGAGTGAAACAGCACTGGAACAGGTTGCCAAGAGAGGTTGTGGAATATCCTCCTGAATGTGTTCTTGTGTAGCCTGCCTAAGTGATTCTTCTTTATCTGGGAAGACCAGTTATGAATGACGCCTCTCAAGGGTTGGTACTGGGACCAGTCTTATCTAACACCTTTGTCAGCAATACAGACAGTGCAATTGAGTGCAAGAGTGTAGATGACACCAAGTCGAGTGGTCTGGTTGACACACTGGACAGAAGGGATGCCATCCAGAGGGACTTGGACAGGCTTGAGAGGTGGGTCCATGCCAAACTCTTGAAGTTCATCAAGGCCAAGTGTAAGGTTCTGCACCTGTCTACACAAAATCCCAAGCACAAATGGAGGCTGGCCAAAGAGTAGCCTGAGAGAAGAAGGACTTGGAGGTGTGTCTTTGGAGAGGCACTAACTAGCCAAACCTTTTTTGCCACTACTCCCTCTTCCTCTCCTCTATTACCGGGTCCTGGGTGAGGTGGAGGAGCAGACAATAAGCAGATGCCATCAAGCCTGAATGGGGGGTGAGAGCTAAGGCCCGTGTTTCATGTGCTTCACGTAGCCCGTAACACATGAAACTGCCTGTTTGAGAATGTGCGTGCAGTTTGTGCACTGTACAGCATTTTTAATTGATTGGCAAGTTTGAATAGGTTATTTGCCACTGGGCAGTTCTGTTTTCAAAAGAGGAATTTATAGGGGGTGATTAGAAAAGTCTACACCTGTAAATGGATTCTGGACTGTTGGGAGGACTTGCGTTCCTGTCTTCAGGGCAAATAACTCTTTGTTCCAGCAGCAACACATTCCAGCTGCAAAGCTTTTCTACAGTAACAGCAGGCTCTCTCACATTTCCTCTGTTTTGGGATTTACTGTTTTGGACTTTTCTTGCCTTTTCGATTACAGATCCCAACTCTGGGTCATGCATTAGCCAGCAACCTGAAGAGGGACTTTTTACAAGGACTTGTGATGGGATGAGAGGGAATATATTTAAATTGGAGTAGGGTACATATAGAATAGATAGTAGACAGAAGTTCTTTACAGCAAGTGTGGTGTGACACTGGAAGATGTTACCCAGGGAGGCTGTGGATGCCCACGCCCTGGAGGTGTTCAAGGTTGGACAAGGCCTTGAGCAACCTGGTCTAAGGGAATGTGTCCCTGTCCATGGTGAGGGAATTTGAAGTATATATTCTTTAAGGTCCCTTTCAACCCCTACGAAAAGGACAACCTTGCTTTTATATCCAACTGACATTTAACTAAAACCACCGTGGGAAAGGGCTTGTCTTTCCCATGGTTGTTTACAAGCATCATTCCAGTCTAAATCTCACTTCTCTGCTTTCTCAGTCCTTTTCTCCAAAGCTGCAACTCATCTTCTGTATAACACAAAACACTAAACTGTTGTGTCAATCTTAGAGACTAAATTTGATCTGTATGTCACGAGATGTTCATGTTTTTGAGGAGGTGTTGCATTTTTCATAGATTAACTCACTGTGCTGTTTTCAGTCTTGGCTGTCTGCTTATAGCCATTTGACCTGTTCATCGTTTTTTAAAAAAAAAAAAAAAAAGAAAAAAGAAAAATAAAAAGAAAAAAATGAAAAAGTGTTAGGAAACTGGGAATGATCAAAAGAAATACAAGATAGGGATGAACTGAGGAATGTGTCACACAGCAAAAGATTAGAGAAGCTCTATCAATTTAAGTTCACTACAGACAAGAGTGACAATTCAAGTCTAAGTAATGAGAAAAAATATAAATAGAAAACATATATATGATAAAAGCATAACAGGAAGTGGAAAGTGAAAGCTAAAATTGTTATAGCTGTTCTATAGTGGAGGTAATTAAACAGCAGAGCATTTTGCATTCTTTGTCAGATGATATCTTCATATTACGTTTTGATACTTTGTCTTTTTAGCCATGCTTTGCTCCAACATGCAATTACAAACTTGAAACAGAAATCACTTGAGAAAATTCTGCAGTTTAGGTGGTGGAGTCACCATCATTGGAGGTGTTTAGGAGGAGACTGGATGGGGTGTTTGGTTGCATGGTTTAGTTGATTAGGTGCTGTTGGCTGATAGATTGGACGTGATGATCTTGAAGGTCTCTTCCAACCTGGTCTATTCTATTCTATTCTATTCCATTCCATTCCATTCCATTCCATTCCATTCCATTCCATTCCATTCCATTCTATCACTGTAGCATCCTCCTCCCTTGAAGTCTATTACCTGACATCTACTTCCCTTAACTACATTATATTGCTATGCTTGGGACAGCTGAACAATACCTTTTATGAAAAGATAGTATTAACAATGTATTAGATACATTACTTATAGTTTGATATAACCACAGGGAAAAGAAAAAGAGATAGCAAACCCTCAACAAATGCATCCTACAGCCTACACCTCTGTAGTGGTTTGAGCATTAACTGGGAGTTAAAAGCCCAGATGAGGGAAAGGCTGAGAATCTCTCCCCCACTGGCCCCTCCTCCCTCCAAACAGAGAGGAAAAAAAAAGGGTAAGGAGAAAATTCACTAAACAATAATGTGGAGTCGGCTTGGAAGTAGAGAGGTGAAGAATTTTCTTTAAAGTATATATATATAACAATAACAGGAAAGGTTCACAAGGGCAAGGAACAAGGATGGATGGGAGGGGTATAAAAAAGAATAATACAGAACCAGTCTTTCTCTGAGGAGGCACAGAGGCAGCAGGGAGAAGGATCAGGTCTGACCACGTGGCTGAGGAGCAGGAGGGCAGCTGCAGTAGCTCTCATCCAGCAGAGGCAGGAGCCAAAAAGGAGACTCAACAGCTGCGATGTCCTGCTTTTTATACCCTAGCTGGGCAGGGAGGGGGGAGTGGAACAGACTCAGCTTCCCAGGGGAAAACACCATGCAAGCCCTCCACCCTGCTTTGTTTTTTTTTTTTGTTTTCAGAAAAGGGCGTTAACCCACCACAACCTCCTACATCTACAAATAGGATGCCCTCAGGTGTTACAATAGTCCAGATGAGTGGGTATGACCACACAGTAGATTTTAGCAGAAACATCAGAGGTTATACATGCTCAGGATCTATATTTATACCTGATACTCTGTACGGCTAATATTCACAGGCATCCACATCTCAGCAGTTTCTGCAGTACAACTATCCCACAAAAAGAAAACATCACATGGAAAACTAAATATTCCAAAATAGGTTTCCTTTAACAACAGAAACCCTATATTCACATTTTTATTTTGTTTAAAAGAGAAGATAAACTCCTTAACATCATTCCAGAATCAGTAGATCTCTATGTTTCTCTGATGTGTCTTATAACATTTCTCTTCCTTGTATAACATTCTTCTTTGATTCCCTAAAGCATTCAAAACAAAACAAGAAAAACTAATAAAGATGAATACCAAAAGCAAGGAGACAAGACCAGACTGTAAGCATGGCCTTGGCTTTCAGGTTAATGTAATTATGAAGAGGATAATTGTCTAGTTTACCTGGGTTTTGTTATTTTTATGTTTGCTTGGCTTTATCCATTAGGACACATTTTTTTCTACATACTTTGATGAAGTTACAGCATGGTAGAAAAATTTAAATAATTATAATGATAACTAAATAAAATCACAGACAAGCAAAGCTAGAATTTGTGAGGGAGATTCCTGTCTCAGTTCCAAACTGAAAAGCTTGCACAAATCCACTTTCCTCTCTCTGAATTTTTGCTGTTGTTTTGCTTTGCTTCTGGAATAAAAGTGTGTGTAAAGTATTTATCATTTTACCTATTCTTACTCATCAAGTGAACAGCAATATTATAAAATATAGAATTAAATTTAAAATACATATAATAAGAAAGACAGGCTTTCCTAGTAGTTAGCACTTATTAGTTTGTGGATGTGGCCTTTAAAAATTTGATGGGAGGTAACGTAAAAAGTAACAGAGTAGTAATGCAAACTAAGTATAGAAAAATAACCACCAAAAACTGTCCCTGTCCTTGAATTAATTGTTAATTCTAGAACTGACAAAATTTAAGGTTAAATAGCTGGGAAGCATCTGTTAAATCCTTTTAATGCCAGGACATATTAATTCACTGAAATGTCATGCTTCAAATTGAATTTACAAAAATAGGGCATGTTCACTTCCACCTCCCCTCCCATCTTTCTATAGAAATAGCAGATTCTAGAAATACTCCAGGAATGACTACAAAAAAGTTATCACTGCATTTAAATTTCAATTAAGCCTTAAAAATAGACTACCAGCGTAGTGAAACATTCTGGCCTGCTTTGTACAAGTCAAATTCTTAAGCATGTGCATACTCATGTGTGATTTTGTAAAGTTTTGATCTTTCTTGCTGTGGTGGGTTAGAGGCAGACCCTCTCCCCACATTAACCATCTTCTGCTACCAAGAATGTGCTGGCTTGAGGCAGCCCCCTCCCCCCACCACAGGCAGGAATAAACACTCAGGACAAACGGATTGCAAAAGTGATGAAAGTTTAAATAGAAAGCTGTGAATGTTTACAGAAAACCCGATGCACTGACAAAGAAAGATCCCAAAACAAATCCAGGAGGAAGAAAAGAGAAAGTGCTAGACCCCGCACTGGATCTTATAGTGGTGCAAAGAATCATGGTAGGAAATACACACAATTTCCTGTCTCCACCTCTCTGGACTGGACTTCTGGACACAGGAAGCGAGCACACCAGGGGGCACCCAGCTCAAACTGCAACACTTGCTTTTTGCCTAATCTTCTCAATTTTTTTAGCAGGAGAATTAACTCATGATGTTTTCTAGAATTAATTGTTTCCAGTCTTTTATTTCGTTAATGACACTGCATAGGTATGTCCTTGACTGCAACATAAAATGATAAAATTAAATTTTTGGCTTACTGTAGGCTAAGCAATAATTCCTAGCATAGAACATTAGCACAGAATAACAGTATTGAATAGTGGTACATGCAGTAGCATGCAAGCAAGTGGAGATCATTGTTACGTATCTTTTCTCTCAGGATAAGCATATGTTACTTGCAGTGAAACTGAGTGCAAAACTGAGAGAGGAAATGTATTAACTACAGAGGATTCTTACTATTCTATGATTTACTAGGATATTTTAGTATTTGCCATTGAGCTAATTGTTAATGACAAATAGGCATTTGTTATTTCTGTCTATCCACTCTGCCCCAAATTTGGTTGTTTCAAAAAAATCAGTGATTTCTTATCAAAATGAGGCTTCAAATTGTCCAGAACAAACAAGGTAACATATTCCTGAAAGCTTAATATTTATTTAAGAAAAAATAAGTACTCGATTTCAGAAAGTGCCTCCAATTTTGAACATCATGTCCTGTTCTTAACAAAATGTTCTCTATATAATATGTGTAATAAAGCAGAAGATAGATTGTTATGAATACCATATGCAGTTGCTATTAGGAACTATAATTTGCATCATTTTCTTTGTACCATGACCCATCAAAGACAAATGAAAACCTCAATGCATATGTAATTCTGTAGTGACTTATCACACATGCATCGATTCAAGACCATCTTCCATTTAAACCACTTTATGTTGATTGTAAATTATTTATTCCCTTTAAATACTGTATCTAAGTTCAAACATTCAGAAACTGGTTTACAAACTACAGTTTGTAAAGTCATCTTATGTGCTCAGTTTCTGGAGAACATGGAACTACATTCACATTTTTTTATTCATATTGTAAACAGTACAATTATGCCGAAATACATGCCACAAAAAATACTAATTTTAGACAGTGTTCTTTTAACTATATTTATTGAAATAGTATTTGATAATATACAACACTATAAAAATCAGTTTCACAGCTTACTCTAATTGGAATAAAAAGGAAGAACATGTTTTAATTGGAAATTTTGAAACACTGATGAAAATCACTGCAGCAAGTTAGTATTAGAGCATCACAGAACTATTCATGCTGGAAAAGACCTCTGAGGTCATCGAGTCCAGCCTGTGACCTAACACCATGACGTCAGCTAAACCATGCCACCAAGCCCCACATCCAATCTTTTCATAAAGACCCCCAGTGATTGTGACTCCACCACCTCCCTAGGCAGTCCGTTACAGTGCCTAATCACCCTTTCTATAAGCCTGGTTCTTATTTACAGTATTAGTAATTAATTAGCTTTTCATAATTTCAAGTGAAAATATACACATACAAAACTAAAGGAAGGAAATTTTTGGCAAGTTTGAGATAAGCTGCTGTAATTTCATATACCTGAGGTAGTTACATATATCTTTAGAATCACTTGCAGACATTTACTTGTTCAAAATGTGAAGCTGGAATGTTTTGTACATTTTACATGGCCATCTTGCACACTAAAATAGCAAAAACTTTCCCTATTTTTACATGGTAACAATCCATGGATAATATTAATCTTGATTTGTATATTTGAAAGCACACAATTTATGTGTGAGCATTTCATTATAATCGTCAATCAAACCAAATTAAAAAAAATATATATACCTCATAACATCACAATTAGTTTACTCAGCTGTGCCTTCCACCCTGTACTCACTAAAAGCCATCTTGTCTCCAGTTTCTATGTCCCTGTTGCATTGAAATCACACACACACACACACACACACACACACACACACACACACAAAAAAAAAAAAAAAAAAAAAAGGCGCATAAAATACCCTGGTACTACTCTGACTTCTTCATTTGTTTTCAGTGGACATATACTACAAGAAATTTGTTACTTGATTTTAAAATACAAATGTGATGGTTTAGGCTGGGTGCTGGCCCAGATGCCACTGCACAGGCCACACCTGGGAGGTCCCAAGGGGTGGGCCCAGCCCAGGGGGTGGTCACAGGGAACCAGGTATTCCATTCCCACAATGCCCTGCTCCCCTATAAAAAGTCCATGCAGGGTCTTCTCTTCCTCTTTCGTCCCCTGCTGCTGCCTAGGTAAAATGGCATGAGCTGCCTCCCTTGGGCCTGCCCAGGCCCAAGGCTGGGTTGGGGGGGGAGGAAAGAGCCATGGGGGGCTGGGTGTACCCCCAGGTGGGGATGGGATGTTCTTGGGTGTGTTCTGAGATCTCTCTCTCTGTCATGGTGCTTGTGGGTCTCTGTAAAACTTTCATTGTTGTTTTTTATGGTTTTCCTATTTAAACTTTCCATCACTTTTGCAATCCGTTTGCCTGAGTCGTTATTTCTGCCTGTGCTGGGGAGGGGATCTGCCCCAACCCATTACAACAAAGCATATAGTATGATCTAAATAGTTATTGAAAATGGTGATCCATAAGCATAATATACAATAGGTGGGCTTTTGATAAGTAATTTATGCTCATTTATTCCAAATTATATTTGTAACTCAATCATTCTGCCATTCATGAATTATGGAGTCATTAAAGTTTATGTAAATAAGATATTGTACATGTTGCTGTTATGTAAGGATTCAAACAGCAACAACGGATTTAAACAGCAAGGTCTTGATTCAAATTTCAGGGGAAATTTCTTTTGCAAGGCAAGCTCTCAAATTTCAGGTTAATTTTTAACTTAACCAATGTACCTTCTCACTCTGTCCATTCACTCCAGATTTTTGAAATCAGGATCTATCAATATGCAAAAGGTGCTCTCATAAGTAAATCCACTTTTAAAACATTAAAACAAATGCTTTAGAATTCTTTGAAATGCATAATTTTCCTCTCTCCAGAATTTACAATCCAGATACTAGGAGTTCCATGAGACATTTGTAAGGTATAGATGAGAGGTTACTTTCTTAATCTGCTGTCAGAGTTTTTCACTTTCACACACATTTAAACTACTAAAACCTCTATTGCTTACTGTCTGAATGGTTTTTAATCTTTAAACAGTGGGCTTTGTCTTTTTCCCTCTGAATTGTAGTTTGTATGTGTCCATGGAAATAATCATCTATACTGCAACTAGGGAGAACAGGAAGTAAACACGTAGAAATCCATTTGTTTAGTTGAGTTACTTCTAGATTGTCTGAGAAACAGTAAAAGGGCTTCTTCTTTATATTTATGATCCTATTTCTTGTTATTGTGCACGTGCACCTAGGTGGTTCCATGATGATTGCAGAAAAGGACCTTGAACAGTTTGTACTGATTATATTATGTCAGAGAAGTAATTTATTATAACAAGAGTCCTTCAAGTGTTGCTCTAGGTCTTGTTCCATTGATCAATATATGACTGATCTTGATTTATATGGAAAATGCATGTATTTTTAAGACTAGCTCTCAAAGATCATTCCACTGCTATCCCTAAAAAGATTATACAAGGTCATGCAGCTGAGTATTACAAAATTATTTTACAATACAAAATACTATTTTGCTGTGGGTTTCATCTTATTCAAGTTATTTTAGCTTACAGTTCTGTGCTAATAGCAGAAGCAAAAATGTGTATGTCATTTTTGCCTATGCAGCTTTGATTTTAAATCAAAATTTTTAAAAAATACAAGTCAGCAAGATGCAGATAGTTGTATCTTAAATTATGTTTTAATTGATTCTCCTTTGATCTTGGGAAAACAAACAAGCACACAAACACCAAAACCCCCAAACCAAACAAAAAACCTCCAGAAATCATAACTGTAAAGCTGCTGGCAGAAGTACTTCACTGTTGAAAAGCTTTATTATTAGAATGAAAGGTTGAAAGGACTCCATTTCTGGACTTCTGTGGACTTTTCTAAGGAATGAGCCCTGTGTACAATTAATAAAAAGAAAAGCAAGGGGAGGGAAGATGGAGGGAAAAAAAATCAGCAAAGAGGAGTATCTTATGGCAAATTAATGGTCTGAGGATTTCATGACTTAGTTATTAAGAGCTGGTCTTTATGAATGAGCAAAGGAGAGGGAAAATATAGTTCTTTTTATTTTTTTTTCCCCTGTAGTTAATTTCAGCATGGTTTTGAAGTGTGATAAAGTTACTATCTTGGTGTACTTTGGCAGATGAAAAGTGGTTTAATGGACCTGCTAGAATTCCCAATTCTTGTGGACTTTAGAAAAAAATTTAAACAATGTGCAAAATATTCCATGAAATTCATACTTGAGTAAAGTTGGCTTTAAAAATAGTTCAGCTCCAAGCATTTTTGCCAAATTATGGCAAGAGCTCATTCAAAAGCTGTGTTTAAAAAAAATGTATTTTCTAGTGCAATTAATAAAATAAATATATAGAAAATGGAATTGCTCCTCTGACTTCAGTATTAACACATCACATTAGCATGACATACGTGTATTCTTCACAAAATAAAGATATGTTCAGGATGATTTCTGGATTCTTAGGAAAACTTCATTGATATATATATAATTTTATACAATAACTATGAGAAAATGTTTTCAGTGGAAAGAAGTCTGGAAGGCTCTCTGTGTATAGAGGATGTGTCATCTTTCTTTAAAGCACGTTGACGTACCTGATAAATGGCATGGACTGACCAAAGTTGTCAGTTCAGTCTGTACCCAAAAAGTACTTTCCTTTGGTCCAAGTATTTTTTGTTGTTGTTGCAGGGTTTTTTGGTGAGATTTCTTCTTGTTGTTGCAGTTGGTTGGGTTTTGTTTGGTTTCGTTTGTTCTGTTGTTGTTTCTGGTTGCTTTTGGTGTTTTGTTGGGTTGAGTTTTTTGGTTGTTTTGTTTTAATAAAAGAAGCATATATGAAAAATCAAATGCAGTTGAAATGGATTTTGAGAATGTACCAGATAGATTAAATTGCTGGCCCTTATCTGGCGTCCAGAACAGAAGTTAGGTACATATAATTTATGCAGCTACTTGTTGCAGCTTGTTTTGCATGACAAAATAGTGATATTAGTCTCAAAAGAGTAGAATACACTGATCGATCACATCTTTCCTACTGAGAGCTGTTTGAAGAACTATAAAAGCTATCTTAGTAAAAGGGAAGGTGGAATAGCAGCAATTACATAGATCTGCTGTGTAGAAACACTTTCAAGTGACCTATCTTACATGGAAAGCTAATCTTATTTGGAAAAAAAAAAGAAATAAAACTCTGTAGGTTCAAGTTACAAAATAAAATGGTCACAACTATAAAATATGCAAGTGTGATAACTTCCAACTCAGCCTACATTTGGTGTATTCTATTCTTTCTGCCCAGAGCTCTCGGTTAACTTTCTAATTTATCAAAAGGTGCTCTGATTTGAAGAGACAAGTGGAAGTATCTAGCTGGCACTACCATGAAGTGTGACCATCTTGTCTGAGGAAAATGAGTTCATAAGGAACAGCAACGGAGCATGGTTTAAGCCTTAACTGGAGTTTAACCTACCAAAAAGTAATCTGGATTCAGTTTGGAAGTAGGAGAAATAAGTTTTTTTTAACAAAAAAGATATATAGCAATAACAGGGGGGATTTACAAGTGTAAGGAATAAGGATGAATAGGAGAATATACAAACCCAAATTTGGATAGCCTTGTATCTCCCTCAATGTATGTGGATTTCAGTCCTTTAGAGAAGCATGGATGGGGCAGGGAGAAGATCAGGCCCAACCATGTGGCAGAACCAGGAGGCCAGCAGCAGCTATTGATCCCTTCAAGCAGGTGAGGCAGGAGCAAAGAGAGAAGAAGGTGGCTGCCATGCCCTCCCCTTTATAGGAAGGGGAGCAGAACAGACCAATTTAAGCCCTGGGGGACCCTTCCTCCCTAGAGGAAGAAACCACATCCACCCAGATCAGGTTTTTTTGTCCCCTAGTGGGATGCAGGGCTCTCACAACCCAGGATGGTGTAACCCAGCACATATACATATGTGATTATGAATGAACTTACTCTAAATGCATAGATGAGAGGAAAACAGAGCTTTTTCAGTACTTGTGATGGTTTGAGCTTTACCCAGAGTCTAAAAGCCCAAAGGGTAATAGATTGAGATTCCTTCCCCTTCTCCCTTTCCCAGAAGAGGTAAAACAAAACAGATAGAGAGAGATAAATTCATGAAAGAAAATATGCTGGAATTGATTTGGAAGTAAACAAGGTAATTTTTTAACAGAATATATATATATATGTAAAATATAACATATATAGCAATAACAGGGAGGGTTCACAAATGTAATTGAGCATAAATAGGAAAATATACAAAATCAAGCCATTGCACTCCCTGGGTGTAAGTGGATTCAGTTCTTTAGAAAGTGTGGATGCAGCTTGGAAAGTAGACTCCCACCACGTGGTCAATGCAGGAAAGCAGGAGCAATAGATGACCTCTCAAGCAGGTGAAGCTGGAAAAGAAAGGGAAGTAAGAGACATCTACCCATTTTATAGGCTTGCTGGACAGGAAGTGGGGGGTGGAATACACCACCTTTGACCGAGGGGACCCCTCATCCTGGGAGGGGGAAAACCAAGACTCTCTCTGCCCACCTGGATCAAGTTTCTTTTGTCCACCTGGGGGCTGGGTTCTTTCTTTTTTTTTTTTCCTTTTTTTTTCAGCCCACATCAAGGATGGGTATAACCCAGCACAATACTTATTTAGTGAAAACATTTAATCTTTTAAGTGTGAGAACTTTTAAAGATCATTGACAAATGCTGACAACAGATAGAACAGAAAAGAAACAACACAGCACATAATTTTAACTAGCCTTCCATCAGCTGGAAACAGTGGTATACTTAGAGATTTTCTTCTTTGTTTAATATTTTATTATTATTCAAGCAGATAAACAATATTACATCATAAATACAAGTAATACAAATTATACAATAAACAATGTATGATAACTTGCTTACTGAGATTTTTTCATCTCTCACAACTTACCAGGCTTCACACTGACTTGTGGAATAAGCCAATTAATTTCATCACAACACTTGCAAACCTCCCTCGTGAAATCATAGTCTTGAAGTGTCTTTTAAAAATAAACAGGAAAGGACACATCTGTCTTACAAATTTTCACTATGGTTCTTTCCTTAAACCTTCAGTAATTTTCCTCAGTCCAGTTGAGGCCTTCTTTTCAGCATTCATTCATAGTAATGGGACCTGCAGCCCACCAGAGAGTATTTGTGGTTCTAAAAAGCACATTGTATGGGAAGCTCAATTAACAATCAGGTGTCCACACACCTACAGTGAGATTCACTTTATTTATAAGGCCCACCAAGCACATTCAGTACACAGTCCTGTTCCTCACCTCCTCTGCCACTAAATCTATTGTACTTTGAAGTAAGTCAACTGCTGTGTTTAGGCTACTGTACTTTCTCAAGTGCTTGTTCAATTGAGAAAGTAACTGGAGCTATGCTCTAGGGATGGCAGGAAGTAAATTAATTTATATATCTATTTATATTTATCATTTTGTGATGGGTGAATAAATGCTGCAGCAGTTTTCTGTGAATCCACCTTTCACCTTTTCTATACTTGTGTGTTTCTTCACAGTTGCAAAAAAAACACCCCAAAAAAAACATTCCTAAGACATAGTGATTTGCTAAAGAATAAAATCAGCATTTAGCATTATAGACATTCATGTTCTAATGAAACAATTAATGATAGAAAAAGTAATAATATTTTTCATATTTGCTACATAGAGTTGCAAGAGAATTCTTCTAATTAACACTAGCTCAAAGATCAGGCTGCAGCTCATATTTAATGACAGTATTGCCTCCACAATTTATTGATATTACTATGAAGACTGACAACAGTAATCCTCATGTGACAACATAATTTATCTTGGAAGAAGAACTGTATGGTCTAATTATTTCCACATAATTCACTTCACTATGTGAGAATCCACAACAATGACAACATAAAGATCGTAGTCAGAGATGAGGCTATAAAACTATTTTTTAAATTTAGTTTCAGAAAATACAGTTAATTCTAATGGCTCTTGAGTTAAAACACTAATAATAAATCTACATTTATTTATTCCCCAATTCCTTACTAAGACCACTAAAATAACGTAAGAAATGCTAGAGCATAGGACAACACTACCACAGGGACAAATACTTTGTTACTTACCAAATTAAATTTTCAGAGTTTCTTGAGAAAAATTGCACCCTTCCCTTGATTTCCAAAACACTTATCTATACTTTGTTATTGATACATCTGTGTATAGATAATAGATGCATGTATACCTTTGTGAGAAGGAACTATTAAGCAGTTTCCTATAAAGGTGTTCTGTATGCCAAATTTCCATTAAATGATTAACAGATTGTTGTGAGTTAAATATGTCATTCTCAATGCATTAGCTTTTCTTTGATTTCAGACTTTGTTGCTTTACACATTAAAGAATAAAACTCCAAGGAAAGCAGCATCACTGATGAAAAGTGGTAAAACAGTGTTGCTGTAAGTGTTTGAGCTCTTTCCATAACACAAGTCAAGGGATTTTGACTGGGCTACTTCTTCAGGTAAGAAACCACATTCAGAGTGCTTTTGTCAATCCTACAGATGTGTACATTTCACCTAAATAAGTCAACGCACTGGATTTCCTAAAATGCTGCCTGAGTTTTAAACTTTCTATCAGTTTAAGATTCCAAATCCCCATCATGATTTTTAATACAAATTTATGCAAAATAATCTCAGCTTCACAGAATGTTAATTTCAATTTGCTTATTAAACTACTTTGAATGTTTTGATTTCTTTATTCAATTTTTAATTGTGGCTTTTCAATCTGTAGGTTATTCACACATGTATTTAATTTTCTACTTGCTTCTTAATAAATTCCTAGAAAATGCACATTCTATCTTACTCCATCATACTGTTACACAGGTGGCAAACTCTGAAGGACAAAGAACAATCAAATATTTATATTCTTTTAGGACTCATTTTCAAATCAATACTGAAGTGCAACTGTTACTAATTTAATGAGAACTCAGGAAAATGCATTGCCAAATGAACTGAAAAGCCATCATCATATTTCCCTTCTTTAACTAGTAGAAAAGGCTGTTAAATTTTTTAGACAGTCATATCAGCTCTGGGCAACCTCATCCTAGAGAAAGACTTGTGAGATTAAGTTTACACTTGGAGACCTTAAGTCTGCTCTTACAGTACTGCAGTAAATCTTTTCAGGCATCTGACTGTTGATCATAGTCAGCATAGTCTAGTGGAAAAGCATTACGTCACATTTGCTTTGAAGTTTAATTATCTGTGGGAGCACTGCTTTTCAGGTGGAAGATGAGAGAAATAGTGATGAGTCTACTCAGTTTCCTCATCTCAGAGCACCAGATGACTTTGTTTCCAGAAAAGGGTGAAGGGTTTGCAGAGTTTTAGAGATGTTTGGAGATTTTTATGTCAAATAAGAGACACAGTACCACTCAACCCTACATTTCTTTTCACAAAGGGCTGCTGCCCAGCTGTTTGTGTTTAAGGAGGAAAGTAGGAATGTTGAATCCCAGCAGCTGCTGCCAGTGATACACAGAAGCCCAGGGTGGCAAGAGCCTCTGCCACCTTTGCAGGGCCAGCTCAGCATCAGCCCTGATCTCTGGCCAGTACTGCTGTTGTGAAGGCAGCTCATTCCCATAATTATGCCTCAAATATTGCCAAAACTTGTCACTACATGTTTTGCTCATATTCCCCCTTCCCCCTCTTTCTGGAGTGGATGCTCAGCCCAGAGCCAAATAAACAAGCCAGAGTAAGCAACTCAACCTGCTTTTTTTGGCATAAACAAGATCATACGCTCACCTTATGGGATACTTGTGCTATGCTTGTCCTTCTCCCAAGATTGGGCATAATTCTAGCCACATACTTGCTGTTAGCTAAAGGTGCTTACTGAGTTTGACTATTGACTAAATCCAAACCTTGAGCATATTATAAATATTCCCCAAATTGTGAACAGTTGCTGTTTGTTCTTTGCTTTAACTCTTTGTTATTGCTTAAGCTATTAAGCTCTGTCCACATGCTTTGCTCCACTGCATGTATTCTGCCTTTGTTTGAAGTCCAGAGAGAAGCCTGCTGCGTGGGAAGTGCCAGTGTGCCTCAGTTTACCCAGAAGCCTACAAAGAGTCCTTTGCAAGCTGTTCTGCAGCTACAGCCAGCCTTGCATCATATCCCAGTCCTGCCAGTAGGAAGAAGCTGACACCATGCCCTAAGGGACTGAACTGTGCTGGTAAGCTTACACAGCTGGGGAGAAAACTTGCCTGGACCCTCTTCTGCAGTTCTAACAGTGTCTTCTACAGCCATGATGCTGCAGACTTTTGAGCCAAAGCCTTCATGTGCCTGATTGCAAAGTAAGGACCACATTCAGCCACATCCCGTGTGCCAGCTGCTGAGTTGCAGGAGAAGGAACTGCCACCTGCCACCCCAGAGCCCTTTTAGTCAAAGCTGATTCAGGGTAATTCAGAACACCACCTATGCTCTGCCAGGACCACCTGTGAGTGGCCCATACAGCTTTATAAAGGGCTGCCCCATAACCCTAGCAATGGGAAAGCAGTCACAGGAATTGGCCACTCACTCACTTTTGAACTGAGCCAGGGGAAAGCCATGCTGCTCCATGCTACCCCCCATGCTCTCTAGCAGCCTCAGAAGAGGAACTGCTCTGCCACAATGCCCTGCAGACTCCACAGGACCACAGAGTCAAGGGAGCTTGTCCACATGAAAGAGTATATGCCGCACCACCCGCAGCCATGGGAGAAAGCTGCCTCCACATATCTGGAAGGGACTGCCCCTGGGAGCCAGCAGCTGGGTCCCCACAAGCACCTGAGCTTTGGCAGTTGTGGTGGGTTGAAATTTCCTCCCCCAACATTAACTTTGCCAGACCAGCTCAGTTAGAAGTAAATGAAAGCTGTATTTACAGGCAAAACTACAATCTACAATGGAATGCAATGGCTATGCACAAAATACACAGTATTTACAATATTTACAGATATTTACAATTGACAAACAATACGAGAACACCCCTTGTCAAGACACCAGGGAAGTTGTCTCTGCACGTGCCTCCCCCCCACCCCCCATCCAAAAGGGAGTAAGAAGCAGAAAAAAGTTTTTGTTAGACTTAACCAAAATGGTGCAGACAAGGTCAAGCAGAAGCAGGTTAGTATTCTCTCCAGAGTAATGAAGCCAGAACAGAAGAGATGAGAAGACCCAGAATTGTTTTGGTACAACAAATCTTATGATAGATATCCCCAATGAAATTGTTTAGAATTATCTATTTTCTTTTTCACACCCAATAGTGATTTATTTACATTTTTCTACTTTTCTACTCAAAATCTGCAACAAAATTTTAAAGGCATAGCCTAGTAGTACCACAGCAGTGACCAGTTATGGCACCATTGGATCCACACGTGCCTCAAAGCCTAATCAGCTGCTACAGCAACCACACTCTCACTGAGTCCCTTTGTCTCAGCAGCTACCCAGAACAGCAGTAACTTAGCAACATGCTCCACACCAGTTTTGATTCGGTTTAAAATGCCCATGTTTTAGCCCCACATGGTATTGTAACCTATGGCTGATAAGCAGCCTCCCCGGCTATGTCCAGAGCCATAGTTAGTGATCATAAATTGATTTAAGTCTCTGAAAGTTTCCTTTGATTGTTTTGCCCTGACACCTTGTCTTTCTAGCTATTTAGCAGCTCTCAAGCATCTTATTGAGTTACCATCTGGTGGACACATAGCAAAATTGCAGCCTTGGTTCTTAGTTGAATAACTATTTTGCATTTTCCTAATTTGGTTCAAATTTGTTAAACTGTACCAGCTTATACAGTATGTCCATGACCATGCACTAGAATCGGCATATAAATATTGATAAAAGGTTGTTAATAATTTTAATAGTAATGGATAATAATTTTCATATATAGCATTTTCATAATTCATAAATTAATAATTATAGGCAGCTAGAGGCTGTCTCAAGATCACCAGATGTTGTTCTTATGGGAGATTTTAATCTGCCTGATATCTGCTGGGAACTTAACACAACAGAGAGGAAGCAGTCTAGAAGGCTTTTAGAGTGTATGGAGGACACCCAGGTACTGAGTGAGCCTACCAGGGTTTGCTTGACCTTCTTTTTACAAATAGAGAAGGGATGGTGGGAGAAGTGGTGGTTGGAGGCTGTCTGGGGTCCAGTGACCATGAAATAATTGAGTTTTCAATATGCAGTCAAGCTAAGAGGGACATCAACAAAATCTCTACTCTGGAATTCCAGAGGGCAGGCTTCAGGTTACTCAAGGAACCAACTCAGAAGGTAACTTGGGAAACAGCCCTTAAAAGAAAAGGGGTCCAGGAGGGCTGGACCTACTTCAAGAAAGAATCTTGAAGATGCAGGAATAGGCTGTGCCGATGAGCCACCAGGGTAGACAGCCAGCCTAGAAGGGCAATGAACTTCTGGGTGAATTAAGGAAAAACAAGAGGGTGTATCATCATTTGAAGGAAGGTAAGGTAACCCATGGAATGTTTAAGGGTGTTGCTGGGTCACACAGGAAAAAAAATTAGGCAAAAGCACATTTAGAGCTTAGACTGGCCACTGCTGAGAAGGACAACAAAAAATCCTTCTACAAACATATTAATGACAAGAGGAGAGGCAAGGACAACCTCCACTCCTTAGTGGACATGGAGGGGAATATTGTAACAAAAGATGAGGAAAAGGCAGAGGTACTTAATACCTTCTTTTCCTCAAATTTTAAAAGCTGGATAGGTGGTCTTCTGGACGACTGGCCTCCTGATCTGGCAGATGGAGTCAGGGAGCAGTATAGTCCCCCTGTGATCCAAGAGGAAGCAGTTAGAGACCTCCTTAGCCAGATGGGATCCAACTTAGGGTGCTGAGAGAGCTGGCAGATGAGCTGGCCAAGCTGCTCTCCATCATTTTTCAAGAGTCCTGTTTCACTGGAGAGGTTTCAGATGACTGGAAGCTGGCCAACATGATGGCCATCCACAGGAAGGGCTGGTTGGACAAGCCAGGGAATTAGAGACCTGTCAGTCTGACTTCAGTGCCAGGCAACATTACGGAACAGGTCATCCTGAGTGCAATCACACAGCACTTAGAGGATGTCCAAGGGATCAGGCCCAGCCAACATGGATTTAAGAAGGGCAGATCCTGCCTGACCAACCTGATCTCCTTCTATGATCAGGTGACCCACATGGTGGATGTGGGGCAGGCTGTGGATGTAGTCTACCTGGACTTCAGCAAGACCTTTGACACTGTCCCCCAGAGCAAACTCCTGGCCAAGCTGTCAGCCTGTGGCTTGGACAGCAGGGTTAGGAACTGGCTGGAGGGCCCAGCTCAGAGAGTGGTGGTGAATGGTGCCACATCCAGCTGGCAGCCAGTCACTAGTGGTATCCCCCAGGAATCAGTGTTGGGCCCCATCCTGTTCAATATCTTTACTGATGGTCTGGATGAGGGTATTGAGTCCATCATCAGTAAATTTGCGGACAACACCAAGCTGGGGGCAGGTGTTGATCTGTTAGAGGTTAGGAGAGCTCTGCAGAGGGACCTTGACAGGCTGGACAGATGGTCAGAATCTAACAGCATGAGATTTAACACATCCAAGTGCCGGGTTCTGCACATTGGCCACAACAGCCCCATGCAGTGCTACAGGATGGGCCCAGAGTGGCTGGACAGTGGCCAGGAAGAAAGGGACCTGGGGGTATGTAGCAGTTTGGGCTGGGTGCCCCATGCTGCATTCATATGAAGGACGCTTCCTGCATCCCGAAGGAGTCCAGCCCAGTGGGTGGACACAGAAAGCCAGGTATTTCATCCCATAATACCCTGCTCCCATATAAGATCTCAGCGGGGGTCCTGGCACTTCCTCTTTTCTTCCCTCACCACCACCCAGTAACTTGGGGGGGGGTGTCTCCCAGCCTTTTGGGCCTGGCTAGGCCCAAGGCCGGGGGAATAGGCAATCTCAGATCTGGCCAGCTGAGATTAGCCTAGCAGCGGAGTGGGGGGAAAGAAGGAGCCCTGGGGGTCTTGGGTGTACCCTCAGGTGGGGATGGGATATTTCCAGGTCTTCTTTGGGATTTCTTTTGTCACTGCGCTTCTGGCTCTCTTTAAACATTCATTGCTTTCCGCTTAGTCTTTCCACCACTTTTGCAATCCATTTGTCTAAGTTGTTATTTTTGCCTGTGGTGGGGAGGGGGTCTGCCTTAACCAGTCGCAGGGTACTGGTTGATAGTAGACTGAATATAAGCCATCAGTGTGCCCAGGTGGCCAAGAAGGCCAATGGCATCCTGACCTGTATCAGGAATAGTGTGGCCAGCAGGAGCATGAAATTCATTTTGCCCCTGTATTCAGCACTGGTTAGGCCACACCTTGAGTCCTGTGTCCAGTTCTGGGCCACTCATTTTAGGAAAGATGTTGAGTTGCTGGAACATGTCCAGAGAAGGGCAAGAAAGCTGCTGAGGGTTTTGGATCACAAGCCCTGTGAGGGGATGCTGAGGGAGGTGGGGTTGCTTAGCTTGGAGAAGAGGAGGCTCTGGGGAGACCTTATGGCTGTCTGCAGCTACCTGAAGGGTGGTTGCAGCCAGGTCAGAGTTGATCTCTTCTCCCAGGCAACCACCAACAGAACAAGAGGACTGTGGTGGTTTGAGTCTTAACTAGTACTTAAGGACCAGGCTGAGAATCCCTGCCCCATACCCACCTCCTCTTTCCCAATAGAGAGGAAAAGAAAGGAAAGGAGCAAATCCACCAAGAAATAATTTGGATTTGGCTTGGAAGTAGAGAGGTAAAGAATTTTTTTAAACAGTGTGTGTATACATACATATATGTGAGTGACTATGTCTCCCAGACTGGACGACTGAGGATGAGAAACTGCAAGGAGAGTTGAAATTGGAACCACCTGCAGTGGCTTAATAAGCAACTCCTGTAGATGAGATAAGAGTCACCTGCGCTACCTTAATAAGTATTGTCAGCCAGTAAGAAGAGAGGGAGGTTAACCAATCCCCTGGAACCACACCCAGAGGAGTGCTATGAATGCAAGCTGCATGAAGGCAGTAGTGGGTCTTGTGGGCTTGCTGCCACGGGTAGGAGCTCTTGACCTGGGCACTCCCTATCCCGCTTCTTGAATTCCAACCTTGTCACTGTGGGTGTTGTGCTGAACCCTACAGCAACACATATACATATATATATGTGTATATGTGTATGTATATGTATATGTAACAACAACAGGTAGGGTTCACAAGGGTAAGGAACAAGGATGGATGGGGAAAAAAGGAAATATTAAATAGAAAACCAGTCCTTTGCAAAGGTGTGGGTACAGCAGGGAGGACCACATGGCAGAGAAGCAGGGGAACCAGCAGCAGTCCCCGTCCAGGCAAAAGGTAGGGGGCCAAGAAAGATAATGGCTGCAGTATTCTCCTTTTTATAGCCTTGCTGGGCAAGGAGGGGAAGTGGAACAGACTAATTTAGTTTCCCAGGGGGAAACCCCCTCCTGCAGGGAGGACAATGCTCTTACAAGCCCTCACTCCGCTGCTTCCAGGATGGGCATTAACCCATCACAAGGACACAGTCTCGAGCTGCGCCAGGGGAGGTTTAGGCTGGATGTTAGGAAAAAGTTCATCATAGAAAGAGTGATTGGACATTGAAATGGGCTGCCCAGGGAGTTGGTGGAGTCACCACCACTGGAAGTGTTTAGGAAGAGACTGAATGGGGTGCTTGGTGCCATGGTTAAGTGTTGCATGATAGATTGGACTCAATCTCAAAGGTCTTTTCCCACCTGGTTAATTCTATTCTATTCTATTCTATTCTATTCTATTCTATTCTATTCTATTCTATTCTATTCATCACAACTGCTAGTGACAGTGATCTTTGATTTTAAATCCTTCCACCAAATGTCACCATTGGCACATTTTAACTCTAAATAATTGGATTACAGAACAAGGACAAGCTTCAGCCTCCACTGCCATGCCATTTATTTAAACAGATTGAACCTGAGGTAGCAGGCTAGGAGAGAACCTTGCAAAATCTCATGTACTTGGAAATTATTTCCTCCTTCCTCCTATTCACCGAATCACAGAATTACTGAATTTCAGGGGCTGGAAGGGACCTCAAAAGATCATCTACTCCAAATCCCCTGCCAGAGCAGGATCACCTACACCAAATTATGCAGGAATGCATCCAGGTGAGTTTAGAATATCTCCAGAGATGGAGACTCCACAACCTCCCTGGGCAGCCTATGCCAGTGTTCTGTCACCCTTACAGGGAAAAATTTTTTTCCTTATATTTACGTGAAGCCTCCTAAACCTCAACTTCCACCCATTGCACCTTGTCCTGTCATTGGGCACCACTGAGAAGAGCCTGGCTTCATCTTCTCGGAACTCACCCTTTACATATTTATAAACATTGATGAGGTCACCTCTCAGTCTCCTCTTCTCTAAGCTAAAGAGCCCCAGCTCCCTCAGTCTCTCCTTGTATGGAAGATATTCCATTCCCCTAATCATCCTCATGGCTCTGCACTGTTCTATTTCAAGTAGCTCACTGTTTTTCTTGAACTGAGTGGTCCAGAACTGGACACAATATTCCAGATGTGGCTCCACCAGTGCAGAGTAGAAGGGGAGGAGAACCTCCCTTGACCTACTGGTCACACCCCTTCTAATCCACCCCAGAATGGCGTTGGCCTTCCTGGCCACAAGACCACATTGCTGGCTCATGGTCATCCTTCCATCCACCAGGATCTCCAGGTTCCTTTTGCCTTCACTTCTTTCCAGCTGGTCCATCCCCACCCTATACTGGTGCATGGAGTTGTTCCTTCCCAGGTACAAGACTACACTTGTCCTTATTGAACTTCATCAAGTTTTTCCCCACCCAGCTCTCCAACCTGTCCAGGTCTTACTGAATGGCTGTATTCATTGAATCAAGAACACATACAGGAAAAAAAAAAAAAACAGGCTCTGTTCTTTAAAGATAAAGGAGAACAGAAGAATTTCTGGCACTCCAGAAATTTCTAGGACTAGGGTAGACCAAAGAGCCTGAACACAATCAATGGTATTACAAAACTGGTGTTAAATGGTGTAGGAATCATCTTCTGAATGTAAATCAGCTTGCCATGACGGCAAAGATAAGATGTGTCATCCTGCCTACCAAGACAGCAGGAGCTCAGGCAGTGTGGCGGAAAGACCCCCTGGAATGTGCAACAAAGGCTAGCACATCCTGGGTGGTTCACGTTATAAGACCACTACTGCCCCGGGGTGGGTGTGAACAGGTTGGAGGCAATGAGGGGTGAAAGCCACTCTGTTGCCAACCCCTGCAAGCACGCAGGAAACACCTCCTGGTGCAATAAAGATAAGATCATCGTGAACAACCCACCTTATATGTCAGCTCTGCCAACTAAGACAGCACACCTGGCAGTCATACATGCATTGTGACCGAAGAATTAAGAGTATTTACATAATAAGTTTGGTTTGAAAAGACTATTGAAATAACAAGTCCATTATCTAATGTCACTGTATATGAAGAAGGGTGAAGGCCAAAGCGACAAAAATAAATGCAAGCAGAGGACAGAGAAAAGAGTCTCCCTTTATTCTAGCAAGCAACACATATTTGTATGTATGTTATGTCAGTGTGGCTTCGTCTGATTGGTTAACAAACTTTTCTCAAGATTCTTATTGGTTAGTGATAACATTGCTACAGTTACTTGCTGAGCTAAGTCCAGGTTTTTTCTTCTTGCAGTTTGTCAGCCTCAAACAAACTACACATTTATTCCAAGGACTTTCCAGATATTCTAAGGTACATGACAATGTACTAATTCATGGGTACATAACAATATTTTCTCACAGAAACACAGCAATACTTTCAAGGTCAATGTCTTCTTGGCCCATCAAAGGGTTCACAGATTCATCACAGTTTCTCACAGTTTAACTCTACTGAGAGTGATGTAAACCATGTCTGTGGTGGTTTAGGCTGGGTGCTGGCCCAGATGCCACTGCACAGGCCACACCTGGGAGGTCCCAAGGGGTGGGCCCAACCCAGGGGGTGGTCACAGGAAACCAGGTTTTCCATTCCCATAATGCCCTGCTCCCCTATAAAATGTCCATGCGGGGTCTTCACTTCCTCTTTCATCCCCTGCTGCTGCCTAGGTAAAATGGCATGAGCTGCCTCCCTTGGGCCTGTCCAGGCCCAAGGCTGGGTTAGGAGGGGAGGAAAGAGCCCTGGGGGGGGGTTGGGTGTACCCCCAGGTGGGGATGGGATGTTCTTGGGTATGTTCTAGGATCTCTCTCTTTTGTCACGGTTCTCTGTGAAACTTTCATTGTTTTTTTTATTGTTTTCCTATTTAAACTTCCCATCACTTTTTGCAATCTGTCTGTTTGAGTCATTATTTCTGCCTGTGGTGGGGAAGAGATCTGCCCCAACCCATTACAATGTCCCTTAGCATCATATCTGTGTCTTCTAAACACTTCCAGGGTTCGGGATTTAACCACCTTGCTGGGGACCCTACTGTAGTGCTTAATAACTCATCCAGTGAAGAAGTTTCTTCTAATGCTCAATCTAAACCTTCCCTAATGAACCTTGAAGCCATTACCTCTTTTTCTATCACTTATTAATAGGAAAAGAGACTGACCTCCACCTCTCTACAATGTCCATTCAGGTAATTGTCCCTCTGTTGGGTCTTTCTACCCTCAAGCAGATCAACAGTCCCTCTCAACATAACATGTCACCTACAGACTTAGTAAGGGTGCATTCAATCCCCTTGTCCAGATCATTGATAAAGATACTGAACATTGATAAAGACACAGGGCCTAGAGGAACATCACTTGCAACCCACTATGATCATATGTAACATATTTATAGACTGAAACAATACTAAAGAGGTTTGATCTTTCCAGACTTATACATACCTTTAAAAAATGTTAGCTGTATTCTATTCAGTGTGAAATTACAAACTTGTAGATTTTATTATAAATCTTCTCATATGCCTCTTTAAAAACACACATATAAACATACAACAATACTAAGTAGAGGTTTTTATTTTCCTTTAAAGTGAATATCAACTTATTAACATCGTTTAGGATACAGCAATCAAAATTTTTAATGACGTTCCTGAATTGCTCTTCATTTTTCACTTTTCAACATGCTGTTTTCTGTTACGTTTCAGAATTGACTTTCAAGTCTCCAAACTAAGATTTGATTAATTGAGTAAGTTTTCAAATAAACAAGTACAGTATCTTTACAGTCTCAGCTATGACATTTGAGGAAACTATTATCTGAATTTTGTAATAGTAGCAGTGTTAAGTTTATTGCTACCAGAAGGGTAGCTGTTACTTCCACAGTTTCCCAGAACAACTCCAATAGCTCTGTGGTGGGTTGAGAGAGAAGGCCCAGCTTTCCCTCCCCCACTAAGTAGGAATAAAGAAGACCACAGCTAACTCAGCTGGTGAAGCAAAAAGGAATGCTGTATTTACAAAGCAATGTGAGACGCAGGGAATTTATGTACACAAATATACAGATTTGCAATATATATACAGAAATATACAGCGTAGAGGGATACAGGAACTAAACCCCTGGGCAGAGGGGGTTCCCCCCTGTACCCCCTCTCTCTCCCCCCTACTTCCCTTTTTCCCAAAGAGGGTTAGAGAGAAAAAAAAAGGCAGTTATAAGAAAGAAGAATTTTAGTAGCAAGAAATATTAGTGCTGGATTAATGCTTATCTGTTATCTGCGGCCCTTCTGGCCAGATGCCCAGAAGCAGACAGGCTGGAAAGGGAGAGTGAAGAGGAACCAAACTGAGGAAAGTTCCAGCTGCACTAAAACTTAAAGGTACATTCTACCAATCTACCAATTAAATTCGTTTAGAGTATCAATATTTACAAAAATATTCAGCCAGAGTGTCCTAGCACTGTCCCTTTCTTAAAGGCACAGCCTCAAATGGTCACAAGCTCCAACAGTGATTCCAACTCTGACACTAGATGCTGTGCTAACTGCACATGCAGATGTATTCCCCATAATTAGGGGTGCCCTGCCTCCCTACCAGGGGGAGGAGAGGCATAATGGAGACAATAGAATCTATTGAGATGTGTACATCCAGTGGCCTGGCACTTCAAAAATTCATAAGTACAGGGCCTTGGTTAACCCAGGAGCTCAGTGCACCATAATACCATCAAATTATCAGGATCAGAGCCTATAACTATTCTGAGAGTCACTGGTGGATCTCAAGAGCTAACTAAGATACAAGCTGACATAAGTTTAACTGGTAAAGAGTGGAAGAAGCATACCGTTGTGAAAGGACCTGATGCACCTTGTGTTTTGGGAATTGATTTTCTGAGAGAAGGGTTTTTCAAAGACCCTAAGGGTTACAAGTGGGCATTAGGAATACGAACTGTAGAAATTGATGGAGGAAAATTGAAGTTGTCTATTAGACCTGAGCTTTCTGATGAATCTGCTGTTGTGGGACAACATGAGATAGAGGATGTGCTGGTTGCTTCTGAAACTGTGCATCACAGACACTAAAGAACCAACTGTGACTCTTTGTTGCCCATTCAGAATCTGATTTGTCAGTTGGAGAGTCAGAATGTCATGAGCAAAACTCATTCACCTTTCAACAGCCCAGTGTGGCCTGTGTGAAAGCAAAATGGAGACTGGCGTCTGACAGTCGACTTCCGAGCCCTGAATGAAGTAACTCCACCTATGATTGCAGCAGTACCAGAAATGATGGAACTCCAGTGTGAGCTGGAATCCAAAGAGGCCAAATGGTATGCTACCACAGACATTGCTAATGCTTTCTTCTGTATTCCCATAGCAGAGAAATGCAGGTCTCGTTTTGCTTTTACCTGGAGAAGAGTTCAATATACATTCAATCACTTTCCAGTGGGTTGGGTTCACAGTTCAAGCATCTGTCATGCAGTGATCCATGATGCTCTGGAGAAAGGTGGTGCTCCAGAACACATCCAGTTCATCAATGATATCATTGTCTGGGGTAAAAATGCTGAAGAAGAAAGGTAACAAAATAATTGATATTCTTCTGAAAGCAGGTTTTTCCATTAAGTGAAACAAGGTGAAAGGACCTGCCAAAGAGATCCAGTTTCTGGGAGTGTGGTGGCAGGATGGTCATTGTCACATTCCAGTGGATGTGGTAAACAGAGTCTCAACCATGGCAAATTCCATGAACAAGAAAGAAACTCCATGTTTCTGTGATGGGTTGAGGCAGACCCCCTCCCCACCACGGGCAAAAATGATGACTCAGACAAATGGATTGCAAAAGTGATGGAAAGTTTAAATGGATAGCGGTGAATATTTACAGAAAGGCAAAAGTGCAGTGACAAAAGAAATCCCAAAGCAGATCGAGAAACATCCCATCCCCACCTGAGGGTACATCCAAGACCCCCAGGGTGCCTTCTTCCCTCCCCCCCCCACACCCCCTCCACTGCTAGGCTAATCTCAGCTGGCCAGACCTGCGACTGCCCATTCCCCCAGCCTTGGGCCTAGCCAGGCGCAATGCCAGGAGACATCTCCCCCAGTTACCAGGTGATGGAGGAGGAAGAAAGAGGAAGTGCCAGACCCCGCCCTGGATCTTATAGTGGCGCAGAGAATTGTGGTATGAAATACCTAGTTTCCTGTGTCTACCCACTGGGCTGGACTTCTGGACACAAGAAGCACCCCCCATAGCAGAGGGCACTCAGTCCAAACTGCTAGAGTTTCTTAGGTATAGTGGGATTTTGGAGACTGCATTGGATACAGTCAGATTGTGAAACCTCTGTATGATGTGACTCAAAAGAGAAAGAATTTCCAGTGAGGTCCTGAGCAACAAGCAGCCTTTGACCAGATAAAGCAAGAAGTAGTCCAAGCAATGAATCTGGGACCTGTCCAAGCTGGTCCAGACATTAAGAATATTTGGTACACAGCTGCAAATGACAATGGTCCAACCTGGTGCTTATGGTAAAGAGCTCCAGGTGAGACATGTGGATGTCCTCTTGGTTTCTGGAGTTGAGTCAAACCTACAGAAATTCACAGGCAAATTATACTCCAACAGAGAAAGAGATTCTAGCTGCCTATGAAGGAGTAAAAGCAGCTTCTGAAGTAATTGGAACTGAGTCACAACCTCTTCTAGCTCCTAGATCACCAGTTTTGAATTGGATGTTCAAAGGCAAAGGTTCCACACCACATCATGCCACAGATGCCGCATGGTCTAAATGTATGGCTCTGATAACACAGAGAGCTCAAATGGGAAATCTTGAAAGACCTGGTCTGGTGGAGGTGATCACAAAATGGCCTGAAGGCATTAACTGTACTAAACCTCCAGAGGAGAGAGTAACTCATGCTGAGGAAACTCCTCCTTACAGTGACCTTTCTGACGATGAAAAGAAATATGCTTTGTTCACAGACAGTTCCTGTCGTCTTTTTGGGAACAAGCAAAGGTGGAAGTCTTCATTGTGAAGTCCAACACATTGACTTGCAGAAGCAAAGGATGGAGAATGAGAATCAAGTCAATTTGCAGAGGTAAAAGCTGTCCAGCTAGCTCTTGACATAGCTGAACATGGGAGATGGCCAAAGCTTTATCTCTACAGCGACTCATGGATGGTAGCCAATGCTCTGTGGAGTTGGCTAAAGAACTGGAAAAAGAATGGCTGGCAGAGGAAAGGAAAACTTATTTGGGCAGCCAACCTGTGGCAAGACATTGCTTATCGAGTCGAGAGAATTCCAGTGAATGTGAGACACATTGATGCTCACATTCCTAAGAGCAAAGCTACTGAGGAACAGCAGCACAACCATCAGGCAGATGCCAAGAGGGCCATTGGCATCCTGGCCTGCATCAGGAACAGTGTGGCCAGCAGGAGCAGGGAGGTCATTCTGCCTCTGTACACTGCACTGGTTAGGCCACACCTCGAGTACTGTGTCCAGTTCTGGGCCCCGCAGTTTAGGAAGGATGTTGACTTGCTGGAACGTGTCCAGAGAAAGGCAATGAAGTTGGTGAGGGTTTTGGAACACAAGCCCTTTGAGGAGAGGCTGAGGGATCTGGGGTTGCTTATCCTGGAGAAGAGGAGACTCAGGGGTGACCTTATCACTCTCTACAACTACCTGAAGGGAGGTTGTAGAAAGGTGGGGGTTGGTCTCTTCTCCCAGGTAACCAGCACCAGAACAAGAGGACACAGTCTCATGCTGTGCCAGGGGAAGTTTACGTTGGATGTTAGGAAGACGTTCTACAAAGAGAGAGTGATTGTCCATTGGAATGTGCTGCCTGGGAGGTGGTGGAGTCACCATCATTGGAGGTGTTCAGGAGGAGACTTGATGGGGTGCTTGGTGCCATGGTTTAGTTGATTAGGTGGGTTGGACTGGTTGATAGGTTGGACGCAATGATCTTGAAGGTCTCTTCCAACCTGGTCTATTCTATTCTATTCTATTCTATTCTATTCTATTCTATTCTACCTAGCTGCAAGAGTTTCTCAAGTAGACACAGACTCTGATCTTGATCTTGACTGGAAACATCGAGGTGAGATGTTCTTAGCTTGGTGGGCTCACGACTTGTCAGGACATCAAGGCAGAGGTGAAAACTTCCAGGGAGCTCATGACAGATCCATAGACATTTCCATGGATGCTATCACGCAAGTCACCCATGACTGTGACATTTGTGCTGCTATTAAGCAGGCAAAATGATAAGCCCTTGTGGTATGGTGACCCATGGGCAAGTACAAGTACGGTGAGGCTTGGCAGATTGATTACATCACTCTACCTCATTCTCGATCTGGTAAGCAATATGTGCTTACTATGGTTGAGACAAACCCTGGATGGTTGGAAACTTATGCAGTTCCACATGCAACTGCACATAACACTATTCTTGGTCTGGAGAGACAAATCCTGTGGAGACACGGAACTCCAGAGAGGATTGAGTCAGACAACAGAACTCACTTCAAAAAACAATCTGGTAAAGTACTGGGCCAAAGAGCACTGCATTGAGTGGATATTCCATATTCCCTGCTATGCACCAGCTGCAGGGAAGATTGAATGCTACAACGGTTTGCTGAAGATCACTCTTAAAGCCATGGGGGATAGATCTTTGAAAAAATGGGAGAAACCACTAGCACAAGCAACCTGGCTGATAAATAGTAGAGGTTCAGTGAACTGAGTTGGACCTGCACAATCTGATTTGATATGAAAGGGTGAAGGTGATAGAGTTCCTGTTGTTAGAGGAAAGAATCTCTTTGGCAAAACTCTTTAGGTATTTTCCCCTTCAGGAGAGGCCAAACCTGTCCGAGGCTGGTTTCTGCTGAAGGTCCTGGTCACACTTACTGGGTACTGCAAGAGAATGGTGAAATTCAGTGTATCCCACAAAGAAATCTAATATTAGCTGAGAGAGTTTAAATTCAGAATGTTGTACAGATACAACATTGCACCCAAAAGAAGAATCCATGAGGAATCTATGGTGCATGAACCCTAACAACCCTGAGAGCCTGCATCAAGTGAGAGTCCCTATTCTTTTTCTTCGCCTCGTCAGTGGAGAGACAAACTCTTTTCTGTTTTCTTGTTTCATGGTTTTTGGCCATCTGAATTTTCTGCATCTGAGGACAGCCAGAATGGACTGTGAAAATTTACTTAGTCATTGAAGCTATTGTTTTAGATTGGATGGATAGTATTAGCAGCCAGTGAAACTGTTTAGAACGGGTGGATTGTGGCAGTTTTAGGCTATGCCTTTAAAATTAATCTGCAGCTTTTGAGCAGAAAAGTAGAAAAATATAAATAATTCATTATTGGGTGTAAAAATGGAAACAAAAGATTTTTCTAAACAGATTCATTGGGCAGTTGTTCCATAACATCTTTTACATTTCACTTCTATTCTCATTCCTTCTTTTCTTCTCTGGTCTGGCTGTTCTGCTGGGGAGATAACCTGCTTTTCTGGCCGGTCTTGAGAAAGGGTAAGAACACTAACATTGCTTCTTTGAACTAACATTCCTTTCTCTCTAATTCCTCTTTTCATCCATTTGCAGGAGAGGTGAAGACGTTTTGGGGCTGGAGTGGAGCAGCTTCCCTGCTTTCTCTGGGAACCCAGAGGGGGATGCAGGGGAGGCTCCATGCTCTTTTTCTAATTGTAAATACCTGCATAATATTGTGAATACTGTATATTTTGCACATATTCATTGCATTCCATTGTAGAGTATAGTTTTTGCTTTGTAAATACAGCTTCCATTTGCTTCCAACTGAGTTAGTTGTGTGTAGTAAATGTAATAGACAATTTCAACCCATTGCAAAAGTTTAAAAGAAAAAAAAAAGGAAAAGTGTTTTCTTTTTCTAAAAAAAAAGATACCCTTTTTTTGTCTTATTTTGCATTTTGTTTTGGGTTTTTTAATAAGTCAAAGTTAAAAACAATTGGATTCAGAGACAGGTAGACCCAAGAGCTTCTGTTTTCATCAATGGCAGACTTTCACTTTGACCTGTATTTGCTGAACCATTTGCTATTTTATTACTGAGCAACAGTGCTAACCTAAATACTGGATCGGTAGCTCATTTTAAAATATGCTGGTAACTCCCATGATACAAAGACATTGGAACTTCTTCAGCTTTTACACCTAGTTTGATTTCTTTCTAGTAAGTACTGTCACCACAATGTCTTCAGAAGAAATGATAACTCAGCATCTCAGAATTACAATGAGGTTTGCTTGAACTGAGACTGAAGTAAGATTATCCAAGAATTAAACCATGAGACAAGCAGGATTGCTGACCTTATTTGAAACCTTCTGAAGTCTCAAATAAATATTAGGCAATGCAATATAAGTCTTAAATAAGATTTTATTTTTTTTTAAGGAAAAAAATACTTCACACCATGTATTTAAGAAATTGAATTGGGTAACTTTTTCTTTCATTCATTACAAGCAACTACTAAAACTAATGTAGTTATAGAGACATCATTTTGTTTGGAACATTTGCAGGAAACAGGAAAAGAAAACACATTTCTTTCAAACCATAGAAATGAGAAGTTGTATAAAAATATGGTATGTACTTCTTACTTTTGAGCAGAATCTTCAGAGACCTTTCAAACTATACAATTTTTAACTGCATAGGTACTGCAAAGAATCCATTTTATTATTATTATTGTTCCAGTATTATTATTTCATAACAACTCTTACCAAGACATTTTAGTTTATTGGGTCAAAGCTTATGCTGAGAATCTTTAGCTTATGGATCACTGATCTGGCAGACAGTAATAACTTCAGCCTGACAGGTCAAATTCAATGTATCATGAATCTTCATATTCACCTCTAGGTAAAAATCCCACCACTATGGGTAGGAACAGAAACATTTTATCTGGCTATGTCCTTCAAGTATTTAAACTATATTTTCCCCTGGAGTTATACTATCTTAGTTCATTAAGTGGCTGTTTACCGGTAAGAAGGTTTATAAAAGGAAAAGTTGAATATGTGTCCTGGTTTGAGGCCAGGCAGATCCTCTCTTGTCCCTGAAAGGGGCAAAAGAATGACACTCACACATATGGATTGCAGAAGTGAGGGAGAGTTCAGATAGAAAAGCAGTAAGTGTTTTACAGAAGCTACAAGCATAGTGGCAAAAAAATCTCAAAGCATACAGAGTCCCTTACAGCACACCCAAAGGCCTCCCAACACTGCCTTTTTGGGTATACCCAAAGCCCTCAAAACTGCCAGGGCTCTTTCTTCCTCCCCCCAGTGCTAGGCTAGTCTCAGGCTAGCCAGGTCTGAGACTGTCCCCCCCACTTCTCCTCCTGGCATTAGGTCTTGAGATAACACACCCACCATTACCCAATGGGGAACATCTCCCACAGGAGCAGAAAGGGAAGAAAGAGGAAGAAAAAGACTTTGCAGATGGATTTATGGGGTGCAGGATATTATGGGTATGATATGCCCTGTTTCCTGTGTCCACTTGCTGGGCTGGACCCTCAGGACACTGGAGATGTAGCTTGTGTGGCAGTAACAGGAGGAACCCAGCCTAAATTGTCACAATATGGCATTACAGTGCCATTATATCACTGACAATAGAAGAACAATTATTTATTTATAGAAGCAAAGCCAGAGAAATAGGTAGCCTTTAAACTAACAGACACAGTGTTCTGCTTGCTTATAAGTCATCAAAGTTGTCTTGTCTATTTTGATACTTACTAAAGTAAGTAATCAAACTTGATTTATTATTAAAAATTATTTGATGATAACTTATCTAGTAGTCAAAGAATGCATTTCCCACTTTCTGCTATAGACTTACTTGGTATTCCCCATTACTAAATGTAACAGTATTATAGTTCTTTTGAAATCTGTGCGAATATTTACCCACATGGACTCTTTCTAATGCTATGCCAGGACAGTTACTTAATGCAGTTAGTAGCTGTTAAATCTCTACATAGCTTTTTCTTGCTTCTTTCTTGGGATGTCACCAATTATGGGGTGCAAAACCTGATTTTTAAAAGAACCTTTGATCATTTAAAAGAACCTTTGATCATTTCTGCCAGACATATCTGGCTAGCAGAGAATCATCTCTGCTTGCTTATCAGTCCTACAAGTATCAGGACAACCTTCAACTCCTTGTTTAACATTTTAAAAATGAACTGGCCTAGAAAACATTCATGCATATCCATTGTATAGTTGCCTTTCAAGAACAAATATGTATATAGCTGCATCTTTTGTGGATTCCAGTGCTTTGTATTTAAGAATTTATGTCTTTATTTCTTTCTGATCTCCCTACCTGTACAAGATAATTTCTCAATACTTTCTTAATAAGTATGTACTTAAAGAAAAAAAAAATAAAGCAGTATCATAAATAATTCAGCAAACACACCAGTTCTATTCATAGCCATACATATGTTGCCAGTAATACAGATAAATATAGAGTCATGGAAGTATACACGCAGATTTTGAGAAAATATGCCTCTAGAAAGAAACATATTGTGCATATGCAAATAACTGTCTGGCACTGTAGCTTTGCCCTTTAGCATTCACTTAACTGTATCTCTTTCCTATTCCTGCTCCCTCCCATTTTTCCATCTGTTTATTTTTTCTAAACCTTAACTGAAGAATACTGTACAAACATTCAAAAATCAAGAAATATGGTCCTGCAAATATAACTGCATGTGGAAGGGAAAAAAAAACCCAACACAAAAAAACAACCAAAAAAAAAAAAAAAAAACCACCCAAACCACTATATATATACAGAGAGAGAGAGAAAAGGCTACCATCAAATTTTCCTACAAAGGTTACAGTAAATGGGCTTTGTCTGTTCTGTCTGAATGATGTACATTCCTGGTTAGATTCCAGGTCTGGTTGCTATACTTTGAAGAAATTGTATAATTCAGGCCTTGTGATTGGCTTTCTTAATTTATTTTCCTGAAATGACAGGCCTAACAAAACCAGGCTTGCCTCTCAGATGTCTGGATTACTCTGTAGCTATGGAAACAGGTGTTAAAGTAGTATGAATTTCAAGTTGTGCTGATGCTCTTCACATCACCTTCTATACTGATGACATGTTATTTTACATGCTGACCAATACAACAGCATTAATCATACTGATTTATAGGAGACCAGCAGGTAAAAGAGTCTTCATGATGAACCCAGGAAGCTTTCATCAGGTTTTATTTGTAGCACATTCCTAACCTACAGGCTAACACACACAGATACAGGTGCAGTACCCGCCACCACACACTTTCCAAAGTGTTCAAGGCAAGATGTGCAGGTGCCTGAAGTTGCAATTGCCTTCCAGTTTTACAAGCATTTACATTTTTCTCTTTCCCAAAGGAAATAATTCTAACATGGAGCACTAGCTCAGGGCAAAAGGCTTGCAGTAATTTTTTGTGCTTTTGCATAAGGCTGCAAAAGAAACAAAAAAGGAAAAAGAAAAGAATAAAAGAGAAAAAAAAAAAAAAAAAAAAAAAAAAAAAAAACCAAACAACACCACAAGGGGAAAGGGGAATATAACCAAAAAAATGCCTTTTGCTTTGTTACAAAATTGCTTGCACTACCATCAATTGCCCTCCCGGCCTGTCTGTGCCTTCAGTAGCAGCAACAGAATGAGGCACCAGGTAGCAGCCTACTGTCACTTCCTGTTCAACATGAAAAAAACCCCAGCATATTGCACTATTACTCTTCTTCAGCACAAATGGTGAAGTCAAGAAATAATTTCTGCATAATTTTGCATCTACACCAATATATGGAAGTCACAAGTTTTCAAAGAAACATGCCTGGTCTCCCCAAGGGTTGGTCTCACTGTCTTTTATTTCCATATGCTCCATATTGTCATTTTCATTCTCCCTCACAGTTGCATTGTTTTGGTGAGAGATTTATGCTGTTCCTGTGTGCCTCCACTATCAGCAGGGTCTTTACATCTTTCCTGATCTTCTTTGTATCTCTTATTTATAGCAACACAAATAGTGATGAAATCAGACTTGATGTCAGACAGTGTCTTTCTTCCTTAAGGTTTTATTAACCTTTATGAATATTATTATAATATTATTTTCTAAAGTATGATAAAGAAATAATTGCCCTGAAGAATTTAAGAAATGTGAAGATTTTGCTATGCAGTTATAAAATTCCTATATGAAAATATCAAAATGACAATATTACCAAAATTAGGGAATACATAAACTACATTACCAATGATGGTATGAGCTGCAGTCTGAAATCACTTGTCCAAAAAGCCAAACAGAATGCATAGCCTGTAGACCTGTGACTAGCCATAACACTTCATACTGCTTTTGAGCAACACATCCTTGGAACAGCTAGGTCAGATATTTTACATAAGCACAAATGATGTAGCATAGAGGTAGCTTTTTGTAAGGTGGGTTCCTCTTCATGGAAAATTGAAATAAGGCTAAAGAACTTTGTATAAGGCATAATTTGACTATTATATGAAAACATTTCCAGTTATTAGTGGTCTTGAACAGATTTGAGTAGAGGAAAATGTTTCTGCAAACCAATAGAGAATTTCAGAGTTATTTAAGTTGTCTTAATAAAATGTTTTATAAGTGAGAAGTCAAAAGAATTGTTTCCAAGATTTTAAAATATATGCGCTGGTGATTCAAAGCTGAGGTGAAGGTAACATAGTATTTCCCTTTAAACGTCAAGAAGCCTAGTATATTGGCTAAAAGCAGAATGGAAAAAAAGGAAACTGATACCTCTTGCTGATGTAGACAACATCATGGAGGCAATCAAGAACATAAATATTGTGTTTCAACACTCTTTATATTCACACTTACATTTTTAGATGACATATATTTGAAGGACTTTCTGTTTCACATTTTAAACCCAACTACATCATCCACTTAAGTACAACAGAAATACTATGCAAGCTTTTCTTACCGCATAATTTAAAAATGAGCCACTGAAACACAGGTTTTAGTTAATCACAGCCTTGTCTGGTGACATCTGTAAACTTTCTAAGCTAGTGACATTGGTTTTCCTCAGCTATACAGGTTTTAAAAAGCATTACCTATATGAAACAGCAGGGTCTGCCTTGACTGATTGCAGCAACCAATGTTTAAAGCCAGTTCAGTTTTCAGATTTTTTCCCCATCTTAAGAGCTGAAGTTTCAAAAGATTACTGTATCAAAGGATCTTTGATCCACCACCTCTACAGCATCTAAAAAATGCATATTTTTTTCATAATCTATCTGAATAACACTTTTTGCATTATTCTATCAAATCAAGAACTTCCTTCAGGTAAACCTGATTCTGTTACATGCAGTCAGAGTAATTGCACCACATGACATATTTTGCTCCAATAGCAGCAAGGCTGGTTGTTAGATCTTTAAATTAGCTTCAAAGAGGAAAGAGGGGAAAACCATGCTCACTGAAGACAAGCCTGGTGCATTTTGGGGGGGGGGGGGGGGGCGGCTGGAGCAGAGTGTACCATAGAATCATAGAATGGTCTGGGCTGGAAGGGACCTCCAAAGGTTATCTATTCCTACCTCCCCACAGTCAGCAGGGACATCGTCAACTAGACCAGTCTGCCCAGTGCCTTGTCATGCCTAACCTTGAATATTTCCAGGGAAAGGGCCTCAACCACCTCCCTGGGCAACCTGTTCCAGTGTTCCACTACCATCACAGTAAAGAACTTGCTCCTAACACGCGGTCTAAATCTGCTCTTCTCCAGCTGAAAGCCATTGCCCCTCATCCTGTCACTGCAGGTCGCTGTAAACAGACTCTCCCCATGCTTCTTATAGGTCTCCTTCAGGTATTGGAAGGCTGCTATGAGGTCTTCCTGAAGCATCCTCCTCTCCAGGCTGAACAACCCCAGCTTCCTGTCTCGGTCCGGAGAGGGAAAGAGACTCAGTTCTTTTGAATATTCCCATGTTGTGAAATTAGAGGCACAAACGAGGCCAAAATATCAACAGCTAGACTATTTATTACATAAATAAAATGGATATAAGAAGGGGAGAGGGAGAAAATAGAGAAGGAGAGAGAGAAGACAGTTTGAGTCTGTGGAGGAAAGGTGCTGCAGGAGATGCTGGGTTTGTAGAGAAACGATGCTGGAGAAGAGATGTGGTCCTCTGGGCAGCCTGGGTCTGTAGAGAAAGGGTGCTGAGGCTTTGGCTGAAAGAGATGTGGTCCTCTGGGAAGCCTCTTCAGCTCCATGAGTTGCAGCAGGTGGGACTTAGGACACGGAGAGAGGGTTCAGTCTGCTTCTTCCAGGCTCCACGGCCTCTTTTCTCCGGAGCAGCATTGTCCCGGGCTTTTCCTTCCTTCTCAGCAGCATGGTCCTTCTGTGCTTTTCTTCTACTAAGCCAGTAGTGGCTCAAGTCTTTTATTTAGTTTTGAGTCCTTAGGTATGTGTCCAAGCATTGTCCCTCAGGAATTCAAGGGCCAGGAAATCATCCTTAGGTCCAGGTATGTTCCCCAGAGTCTTGTCTTATGCATATTCCCAAAGGTGGCCTCAGTCCATTGTTGTGAGGCCAGCTGTGGGCCAGTGATTGATGTTATCTTTTGCACCTTCCAAGGGTCATTCCAGTGGCTCTGCCCGACACATATCAGCTATTGTCTGGGCAAGCAGCAAGTGATTTTATCTTCGTTGAGTCACACAAGGAGAGACAAACTTTAGTCTTTCACACTTCCTCAGCCTGCTGTCACAGCAGAGGTGCTCCAACCCCTTGGTTATTCTTGTGGGCGTCCTCTGGACCCACTCCATCAGGTCCATATCCTTCCTATATTGAGGCCTCTAGACCTGCACAGTACTCCATGGGAGTGGAGTGGCAAAGTGGCAGAATTACCTCTCTCAATCTGCTGGCAATGTATCTTTTGATGCAGCCCAGGATGTGATTTGCCTTCTGAGCTCCAATCACACACTGCCTGCTCATGTCCAGCTCGTGTACCAGCTCCACTGCTATCCCAGAGGCTGTAGGTTTATGTGATATCCTCAGTGGTAACAAATGCTCCTCTACTAAGTCTCTGAAGTGTGTCTGTATACCAACACAAGAAGCATGGAAAATAAGCAAGATGAACTAGAGATCTAGGCGCAGTCATGAGGCTAAGATCTCATTGCAATTATAGAGACATGGTGTGACAGCTTGCATGGCTGAAATGGGGTCATGGACAACTATGTACTTTTCAGGAAGGACAGACATAAGGTTAGATGGTGGAGTTGCTCTCTATTTGAGTAAGCAAGTAGAATGCATTAAGCTTAACTGAGAGGGCAATGATGAAAACATTGAAAGCTTATGGGTAAGAGTCAAGGGACATGCAAACATGAGTGATACATTTGTGAGTGTTTACTACAGGCCACCAAACCAGGAAGAAGCTGTTGATGAGTCCTTCTACAGGCAGCTGGCAGTAGCCTCAAGATCAAGTGCCCTCGTGCTCATGGGTGACTTAAATCACTCTGATATCAGATGAAAAAATCACACAGCCAAATATAAACAGTCCAAAAGGTGTATTGATGGCAATTTTCTACTGCAGGTGGTTGAAGAATGAACTAGGAAAAGCACAATGTTGGACCTTGTATTAACAAACAAAGAAGGACAGGCTGTAGATGTTAAGGTTGGGGGTAATCCTGGAGGTAGTGACCATGACAAGTTAGAGTTTAATACCAACAGACAAAGAAGCAGGGTAATAAGTAAAATTTCAACCCTGTACTGTAAGAGGGCTAACTTTGCCCCCTTCAAGACTCAGAAGTATCCAGTAGGCTAGGTCTCTGGAAGGTAGGGAGGCCCAAAAGCACTGGTTAATAGTCAAATATTCAAACATGACCTCCTCCAAGCTCAAGAAAAATGTATTCCCTTGAAAAAATAATAAAGCAAGGCAGGCAGAAGACCTGTATGGATAATCAGGGAACTCTTGGGGAAACTCAAAAAGAAAAAGGAGGCTTAAAATATGTAGGGGGGAAAAAAAAGTTTTGGTCAGTTGCAAGGATTATAGGAATATAGTCAGAAAATGCAGAGATGCAACAAGAAAGGCCAAGGCTCTCTTGAAACTAAGTCATTCCAGGGAGGTGAAAGAAAACAAGACGAGCTTTTTCAGATACATCAATGACAAAAGGAAGAGGAGGCAAAGGTGGGCCTGCTACTGAATGAATGATATGGGAGATATGGTAATAGAAGATGCAAGGATGGCAGCATTGCTGAATGCCTTCTTTGCCCCAGTCTTTACTCCTAAGACTGGCCCTCAGGAATGCCAGTCTCTAGAAGCAAGGGAGCAGAACTTGAGGGAGGAAGACACTCCACTAGTCAGTCAGGACTAGGTTAGAGATCACTTGTGACAACTGAAAACACGCAAATCCATGGGCCCCAGTGGGGTGCATCCATGAGTGCTGAGAGAGCTGGCTGATACTGTTGCTGAACTTCTCTCCATCATTTTTTTGAAGAAGAGGTGTCTGGTGACTAGAAAAAAAGCCAATGTCACTCCAGTCTTCACAAAAGGCAAGAAGGAAGACCCAGGCAAATGCAGACCTCACCTCCATCCCTGATGGAGCAGGTCATTCTGGAGGCCATCTCTAACCACATGGAAGTCAACATGGATTTACCAAGGGGAGATCTTGATTGACTAATCTGATAGCCTTCTACAAAACCATGACTAAAGGGATGGACATTTGGTCTGCCTCAAAAACTCACACCAAATCCCTGTAGGAAACTAGAGATGGATGTCTGGATTGTGAGATCTAACACACACACACAAAGTGTTGAGTATTGCTGGCTCCTGCACAGAAAATGTAGTCATTCCCACCTCCCCATTAGCATCTTTAAATAGTTCAATTTATTTATGGTTTACACTGTGTTAATGTACTTCAGTTTCTCTGTTTTCAAGGATGGAAAACCAGTTGCTAAGCTTTTCCAAATGACAGCTCCAGGGTTCATTAAAAATATGGCAAACATTTGCTAAGCTCATTAAGTGCAATTTTTGTGTGTGTCTGTGTATCAGATTCCTCCTCTGCATGTAATGCGTGACCAAACATCTATTAACCCTAATCCCATTGATGAGACTGATACATTCAAACCAGCAATTAGATGAAACAAAAGGGATATTTATTGAAAGACTCATAAATGGGCTTTCATATTGGTCTAAGCTGTTGCAACATGACAGTTTAATTCCCTTCTGTTAATTCCCACCTACTAGTGCTCCATTTGTTTGATTACAGGTTGTCAGATTTAGGGATTCTGATTGAATCAAAATTTGAAGTGAATTAGTAATACACAATAATTACACTTGCTAGGTACAGCTGTCTACTGCATAACCAGAAAAAAATTTCAAACCAAGTTTAAAAAAAAATTAAAAAAGAGGAAAAAAATTCAAGAATCAGCTGCTTACAAAAATTGAAGTATATATTGCCTACATTTAAATACAGAAAAAAATCACCTCTATTTTACTGCAGTATAACACCTTTTTATAGTATTGCCTGCTATATACATTTTTTCTAGAACCAAAACCATTTCCTCTGCAGTCACAAAGAAGTCCTTTCATACCCCTCTTACACATATTTTCCAGCAGTATGAAACACAAATATTATTATGAATACTGAAAAATATTTCCAGTATAAATGATCAGGCAGAAAATACTGTCTGGAAAAATTCGGAAACATTTTTTAAGACAAAGAATTTTCCTGTTTATTAAATAGTGTTATAATACAATTACAAGAATTGTCAGTAACATTTAAGGGTGCAGGAGCTGGTGGTGATCTCCAAAGTGCAAACTGGGCTGCTGTGTGTTAGTAAGGAGGGAACATGATTCATGCTGTGATGAACTAATGTCATGTGGTGTTTTAATAGCATAATGGCAATGCCTTGCATGTGAAAATGTCTGAGATTTACACAGTTGTAGTAGTTTTAGGCTGTACTTTTAAAATATTTTCACAGATCTTGAAGAGAAAGTGGTAGAATGTAAATAAATCACTATTGGACGTAAAAAAGGAAAATAATGGTAAGTTTTAAACAATCCATTGGACAGATAACAGACCTAAGATTTAGATATTTAAACTTTTTCTTTTTTGGCTTGCTTACTCTGGGAGACACTACCTTGCTTCTGCTTGACTTTGGCTGTGTTCTTTGTTTTGGCTGAGTATCATAACAAAATAGTTCTCTGCTGTTTTCTCTTGTCCCTTTGTGTCCAGGGGGTTAAGGAGAGGGGCAGGGAATGGGAAGCTATTAGCAGCTCCCCTGGTTTTTGGCCAAGGGGGTTCTTGTGCTGTTTACAAATTGTAAATACCTGTAAATATTGTATGTTTTGCACACATTCATTGCATTTCATTGTAGATTGTAGTTTTGCTTGTAAATACAACTTCATTTGCTTCCAACTGGTCTGGTCTGGCAGTTTAATGTTGGGAGGGATTTTCAACCCATCACCAAAAAAAAGAGGGAAAAAAATTAAAAAATAAAAAAATAAAAAGAAATATCATTCAGTAATTTTATCCTACTTTTCGTCAAGCAAAATATATCTTTCTACAGAAAGGATATTTCTTGAAGTAAAAAATGTTATACCTACAAAAAAAAAAAAAAGTCAAAAATTTTATACCTACAAAAAGAAGGATCCTTAATAATGTGAAGTCTTTCTAAAATAATCTTCCCTGGTTTTCCAGGAGTACCACTTCTTTACTAATCAAAGGCTTCTAAAAAGTGATCATACAGACATGCATCAGAAGGAAATGCTCGCTTCTGCCTCCCTCTCAGTTTTTTAGAAGAGCAACAAAGTTGGTGAGGGGTTTGGAACACAAGCCCTACGAGGAGAGACTGAGGGAGCTGGGGTTGCTTAGCCTGGAGAAGAGGAGACTCAGGGGTGACCTTATTACTCTCTACAACTACCTGAAGGGAGGTTGTAGACAGACGGATGTTGGTCTCTTCTCCCAGGCAAGCAGTACCAGAACAAGAGGACACAGTCTCAGGCTGCGCCAGGGGAGGTTCAGGCTGGATGTTAGAAAAAAGTTGTATACAGAAAGAGTGATTGCACATTGGAATGGGCTGCCTGGGGAGGTGGTGGAGTCGCCATCACTGGAGGTTTTTAGGAGAAGACTTGACGGGGTGCTTGGTGCCGTGGGTTAGTTGCTTGGACGGTGTTGGATTGGTTGATGGGTTGGACGCGATGATCTTGAAGGTCTCTTCCAACCTGGTTTATTCTATGTATTCTATGTATATTCTATACTCACACTCAGCAAAGCTTTCTAATGAATTATTCTAAGTTCTATTAAAACAGGTACTCATCTCAGAAGAACTGTAATAATTATCTACAAGGAATGTATTTGTGTATGTATAAAAACTAATACAAATATGTCAACAATCAATATTTTCAGTTGTGTTTTAAAATAATCTTTTTTTCCCCAAAAAAGCTTCAACAAAAGGGAAAATATTTTTCTTTCTTCTAGAGGATGCTGCTTCTAAAAGATTTACTGCTATAAAGTAGTCATTTAGAACTACTAGTATGTACTATTAACCTAAATTTTACATTTAGTTATTCAAAGATGTCTCACAGTAAAACTACCAGACATTTCTCTTACTCACTTCATGTTCTCAAACTCATTGAACTATACTTTCTCTGGTGCTGACAGCTCTGTGATTCCATAAAATCATCCAAAGAGGAACACTTTCCAGAAAAGTTGCCAGCTTCTTTTTTCCTCAGTACAAATAGTACGTAGTTTGTTCAGCATATTTTCAGTAAATATGATAATACTATACTACACAGCAAAGGCAGCAGAAATGTCCACAGTGGAAAGGGACTCCCTAGTGCTGAAGTGTGTGTATACTTGGATATACTTCAGCTTTAAAAAAATTCTAGCTAGATATTGTCCCACTTCATAACTCAACAGGAAGGAAAACAAATCATCATGGATTTTTTAATAAACCAAAATCAATAAGATGTAGTGAGCATTAATGCCTTAACATTTACTGCATGAACCAGTAGTTCTTGTGGCAGAAGAGCACACGTCTTCATTTGGAAAGCATTATGATGAAACAGTGAGAAGTAAATGGCTTATTAAAACCCATAATATAAGTCTTAATGTCCTGGATTTTTTAAAACTTTTTTTTTCTTTTCATTTAATTAAGCATTTTTATTAGTAACTTGATTACTATTCTTTGCCTAAGGACTTAAAAATTGCATGGGTATGCTTTCCCTTGACAGATACTAAGCTGTACACAAATGAAAACATACTTTTTAGAGTTGGAGAGTAAATCTAAAGATATTTTGGTCTGATGATGATGAAGCTGATATAATTTCCTATTATTGTAGTGGTATGTGCAACTGCTTCACAGCACTATTTAGAAAAATTTGTCTTTGACGTAGCTCACAGCATGGGAGAGACTCTGGTCACTTCTGAGAAAAATTGGTACCAAGGGTGATCAGGGTCTCAAAGGCGAGGTAACAGACCAGATCCTCCTGAAGACTCTGCTAAGGTTCATGGAAAATGAGGCGGTGGTTAGTGACAACCAACATGGCTTTGAAAAGGGCAAATTCTGCCTGACATATTTGGTGGCTTTTTATGGTGGGATCACAACATCAGTCAGTAACAGAGGATCAAATGACATTCATCTTCCTGGACTTGTGCAAATTGTTTGATGCTGTCCTGCATGACATCCTGGTCTCTAAGTTGGAAGGACATAAATTTGATGGATGGATCACTTGGTGGATAAGGAACTGACTGGATGACCACTTTCTAAGAGTTGCAATCAATAGCTCAGTGTTCAAATGGAGACCCATGAGAAGTGGAGTCCCTCAGTTATTGGTACAGGGACTGTGTAGTGGCTTGAACTACACAATATGTGTGTATGTGTATATATATATGTGTGTGTGTCTGTGTGTGTGTTTCCCACCATCAGAATCATGAATTTATGAGTGCTGCTTTAATGGCTGTGCATTTACATCCCTGGAAAGCAGGGCACTGGTCATGCTCTGGTTTTTCCTTGAGCAGGGTGCTGAGCTTTTGCCTGTTACAAGATTCAGATGGGTATATATTTTTATATCTATCTATCTATCTATCTATCTATCTATCTATCTATCTATCTACATGTATATTCCTTTCCCTTTTCTTTCTGTTATATATATGTATGTATGTACTGGTATAATCTGATACCTTCGTAGTAGGGGAGTAGAATATTCTGTGTAAATCAATTGAAAACTCTTCCTCTGCTTTTGTTTTCCCTCCCTGTCTTATTTCCTGTTAAGGAGTGATGAGAGAGGAGACAGTAGGGGGAGTAGTGGGATAGTGGGTGAGTTTAAGCCCTTGTGCTAAACCATTGCAGACTGGCACTGTTTAATGTCTTTGTCAGCATCATGGACAGTGGCACTGAGTGCTTGCTCTGCAGGTTTGCATTTGAAACCAAGTTGTGTGGTCTGTTTGACACACTGAAGGGTAGGGATGCCATCCAGAGGGACTTTGACAGACTAGAGAAGAGGGTCCATCTCAAATTCATGAAGTTCAACAAGGAAAAGTGCAAGGTCCTGCTCTGAGTCCAAGCAATCCCAAGCATGAATACAGGCTGGGTGAGAAGTAGATTGGGTATAGCCCTGCAGAGAAAGACTTCAGTGTGCTGGCTGATGAGGCAGCTTGACATAAGCCAGCAACATGTACTTGCAGCCCAGAAAGCCAACTGTGTTCTGGGCTGCATCAAAAGATGCAAAGCCATCAGGTTGAGGGAGGTGATTCTCCCCTTCCACTCTGCTCTCGTGAGATGCTACCTGAAGTACTGCGTTCAGCTCTGAAGCTCCCCAACACAAGAAGGACATAGATCTGTTGGAAGTAAGGAGGGCCACAAAGATGATCAGAGAGCTGGAGAACCTCTTCTACAAGGGCAGGGTGAGAAATGTGAGGCTACTCAGCTTGGAAAAGAGAAGTCTCCAGGGAGACCCTATAGTGTTCTAGTATCTGAAGGGAACTCACAGAAAGATGGAGAGAGACATTTTATAAGAGCCTGGTAGGACAAGAGGCAATGGTCTTAAACTAAACCAGGCTAGATTTAGATTTGCCATTGTGAAGAAGTTCTTTGCTTCTGGTGAGACACAGCAGCAGGTTGCCCAGAGAATTTGTAGACCCTCATAAACAGAAGCATTCCAGGACAGGTTTAATGGAGTCTTGAGCAGCCTGGTCTAGTGGGAGGAGTTGACCAACTCAAGCCATTCTATGATTCTATGATTATTATTTTTTTGGTGGTACATTTTAGTTCACCCTTCTTGAGTTATAAAACAAAACTGGAGCTAGAAACTTAATTAGACAATCTTTACCATTATTTACCAGCTCTTTATGCTCTGTTTCACCTGATAGAAAATTTTCATGCCAAGGTATGTTATTTACTAAGTGGGTTATTTCAACTTATTAGAGACATATACAAGTAAGGTCATGTCAGTAGCACTGAGATCAGGGTACACAACTGCTGTTAATAGTTCAGACTATAGTTTAAATGTATCCTATTTGCAAGCTTAACTAAGTTTTAAATTATTTTTACTTTAGTATTGTCATCTTATGACTTGAAGGAGATGGGCAGAAGTTAAAGAAGCTCTCACTCATACAAAATAACCTAAGCACAAAGTTTAAATTGCAGAACAGCACCTGTATTTGTTTAATCAATTTTTCAAATTAGTTAACTGCACAACTAAATGCTTGAGATAGCTTCCAAATGCTATATAGTATAGAAGACAGAAAAGGAATTCTGAGATTTTAAAAGCAGAAGCAAAGAATGCAGAGACACTTTTTGTGTACAGAAATTTCCTATCAACTTAACATTTAGCCATGTGTAAAATGTTCCTGTAAGAAAAATGAAAAGCAAATTCTGTGTCCATTTTTACTTTGAGAGATCTTATAGATTCAGGTGTCTATTCTCCCAAAAGCATGAAGAACATAAAATAGCACAGACCCAATGCAGTAATTAACTAACACTCTCTGGGTGTATTAAGTAATGAATTTGTCTAAATTAACTTACCATAAGATTGTACTACAACAAGATGACATCCATAATCAAATGCAATTAAAAAAAAAGGTACATAAACTGCTTTCCCTAATTTTCACGTCCTACTCCTAATATTTATCTTAAAAATCAGCTCATGAGCATGCAGAAAGATGGGATCATAAATCTGTTGTTCCCTGGACTTGAGAAAATTATTTGTAACATATGATCTTAAGAAACTTATTTACTCTTTACCTCAGTTATATTTTACAGTTAGAAAAACTTTTTTGTTGTTGTTGCTTCTTATGTCAGTGCTGGTTCTGAGTCCCTCATGTCCCTGTGTTTAACTTTTTATTTGTTTTTCTTTGCTTTACAGCCTTCTCATGAAGTGTTTGCCATGGTATGACTCATGGTACCACTACATCAGACATTCTTTTCCACTGATGTTATCCTTATTAAATCCTCAAGGTATTTTTTTACAGGCATGGTCAAAATCCAGATCATGAGGGTATATCATTGCAGATAGCTTCTGAGAAATAAATATTTTAAATAGCCTGCGTTAATGTGTTGGATTCCCCCTCCCTCCCCCCCCCCCCCCCCGATGATTCTATTTATTTACCAAAATGTTATGAACATGCTTTCAAATATTTTTAAAATATATGAGGCAGTGTTCCTAATCTTCTAACAGAAATAGGATTTTTAAAATTAGCAATAATCTTTTCTTGAGATTTTCATATGGGGATGTAAGAAGCATCACCAAAGATAAGAAAGCAGTGTTCTGAATTCTGAAGTTTCTTTAAACAAACATTTCTGGGTCTTTCTTGGCAAACAGAATAGTGTTCACTAGCCTATTACATAATTTCCTCAATAAAGCTTTTCCATTTCATGTAATGTTATGTTTGATACTTTAACTTAATTACATTTCAGTAACAGAAGCTTTTAAACAGGATTTTTATACTTAGAAGAGGTGGCCCAATTCCAAGTAGGATTCTGCATTGAAAGCCTAGTTTAAGAATACTGCAAGAGTAGAAGGGGTATACACACATATATACATTAACTGCCCTGCTCAGCAAGTGGTGAATCTTGAGCTCTCACTGCTGCTTTTTATTTCCCTTCTTCTTGGATATTTCTAGAAATGTTACCTGAAAATAAGGGCTTCTATTATTTTAATGATAGACTGGCTCACATTTAATGGAGAAACTTGCAGGCTTCCTGCATATATCTTTACATTAAAAAGAAAAGTATACTAGAGGTGTTTGTGCAGCAGATTTTTTGAGGGACAATATCATGTCCTGATGGAATGAGTTTTCAATATTATTCATAAAAGGTAAACATTAGGAAAAACACAGCAGAAAGTAAGGATCCACTTCCAGATCAGTTGTCTCAAACAGGCAACATTCTGTGATGTGGGAAATCTCCCCTTTGTGTCTCAATACATATGTGTCCATAATCCATCATGTAAACTGTAGCTATTAAGAATAATCTCTTTTTCTTTTGCCGCAAAAATATTTCATTGTAGTCACCAGATACAGACAGATTTATTTTTTTTACTAAAAAAAAAGTTATATTTCTCTAAAACAGCAAAAGATTGCCTAAATAGTATTTGCAGGTGTTTATTGAAATAACAAAGCAGAACCTTACTTTTTTTTCAATATCCTACATTAATTTGCATATTTTCCTTTTAAGAAAATTTTCTATTATTGTTCCACAATGAGCTAGCCTATACAGAAATCTTTCAAATTCTCCTTGACATTAATACTACATAAGCTGCTATGTCACAGCACCTTTCATGCAATTCTACTTGTCCTGAGGCATTTTACAATCTTACAGTAAAAAAAAAATCTATTTCAATAGTTTATTAGTATTCCTGGAGCATTCTGAACATGTCTGGATTTAATTACATGACAGAGTTAAGAGACTTACTTTTCCTTCTTTCTGAAGACAAAATCATTTAAAGAAGAAAACAAAACGGAGGAAAAGCCTCTTTAAAATTTCCGATTTAGAAACTGAATCCAGAGACAGAACATGTTTCAAGAACTAAACTGCAAATTGAAACCCATCTTTTTATATATGGCAAAACATCAAGCAAAACCAAACAACCAAAATGAAAACCCCATCACTGATAAAGTTGTGTCTGAAGTTGTAAGTGTGGAAATACTATATTAGAAAAGAAGGAAAAATAATAGGACTTATTTGCATTGTTTTACTGGTAGCATTGTGACAGAAACATAAAATCCACACTAAATACACAGTTCTTTGCCAGCCTGCATCCATACTCTAAGCCCTTCAGGTCCAGCCATTCAGGCAGGGTTTGCAGATTTTCCACTGGATTATTGAAAATAATGCTAACATGAGTATCCTTCAGCTTGCCGAGCTCTAATTTAAATGTATATCCTATTACAATGGAACAGCAAGTTTCTAGATCTCAGCTGTGTTGGTATTTGCCCCAGAGAAAGACAGAACAAAATACAGAGGTCCCATTCACATTAAACTGGCTTCTGATAAAACAGTAATTGCCTTATTAGTCACTCAGTTATGCAGCAGGAAGCACGCTGTCGGTGAGCTTAGGCTGTGTCAGTGTTTGTCAGGACTACATTGTTAAATCTTCAGCTAGGTGCTCTAGAAGCCTTAGATAATCTAGTCAGTTATATTTATTGTATTTTATACAATAAAGACATAAAGCTAAAATTAACTGCAGTAGCAGAACAGGTCTTGAATACTATTGCTGTTTAGATAGAGATGTAACATTTCAGCCCCACATATCTCTGGTTAAGTTTTTCTCAAAAGCATATGCATGGAGGGTCACACATTAACAACCAGTCCCAGTTACTCCTAATGGGACTTGTGCACCTTGCTTTGAAAATGCGTATGAAGTTAAGTGCTGCTAACAGCCAGAAAGACTGAACACACAATTAAAAACCCGTGTTTTACGAATCAATAAAAATTGATTGAAAAATAAACACTGAAGCTTAATCTGTTACTGTCATATCAAATTAGCTTTCTGCTTAACTGGCATTATGAAACTCAATCAGACCTCTTATGTCTTTGTGAATGTGTCGTGCAGAGAAAGGAAAATCTGCAAACTCTTCTGCAGTGTGGAGCAGTAAGGAGAACCTCATCATTTGACGGCATTCAGGACTGTATTGTTAAGCATATTGCACCCATTTGTGAGCTTTAATAAACAGCGCCACAACAGTTTCACTAGGAATAGCATAATATGCATAGAAGCTCAAGGGGCCTAAAACCCCTTACTGTCTGAATTCTGTACACCACATGGGCTACTCATATAATGTTCAAACCTACCCTACAGAATCAATGGACATGCAACCACTATCAAAACAAATCACTATGATTTTGCTTGAAATAAGATCAAATACATGTAGGAAGGAAAAAGAAATCCTAGAGTCCCTGAAATAGACAGCAGCTTGTTTAGGAGAATGAGAAATGAGCAGTTTTGTGCTCTTAAAAAAATTTAAACATCCAAAGCCAAATGAGCCTGACATCTTGAGTGTTGCAACAGGGCCCAGGAATCAAATGTCTTTCCTCAAGAATTTAAAAAAAAATTATCTAATTGCACCAAATGTCCACGTAGGTTTCTTTTATCTGTGTACATACAATAAAAGGGGAAGCAATAGTGAATTAAGAAGTGTCTGGTTTAGGGACAAAAAAGCATGTCAACATCCAGAAAAAAAAGGGAAAAAACAGTGGAAATATTTTGAGGGGAATAAAATTATACTCAGGAGGATAAAATTATGCTCACAAAGCTGAAAATTGAGTCCAGGTAGATGAAGCCAAAGTAACCTTTGGAAGTGCTATAAGAGCCATGAGCCAGATCAGTAATAAGAAAGAACTCTTGTAGCTGAAAGTTGGACAATCGTTTCACAGCTGTTAAGATCTAGAGTACACATAGCCTAGGAAAAGAAACTTTGCAGACAATAATGGATAGCTAAAATCCCAGACCACAGTCCTCATGATGGCTAGTTAAACAAATTATTCTGCCTCTTAAATAAAGCTTTTCCCCATGTTCTCACCAGTCAGTCCCAAGAAGAAAGTCTGCATCACAGGCTGGGCTGCGTTCAACCACCCGTCATACCTGTGAGCCAAAAGATCTGTTTACTAGCATATGTTGCATAGAATTCTCCCACTGGGTCAATAGGATTTCAGAGGCAGTGCAATACAATTGGTGAATGGAAGCCAGAAATTTAATTAAAGAGAAAAAATATACAGTGGCTGGGTGTTGGTGGTGGGTTTTTTTGGTTTTTTTGGGTTGGGGTTTTTTTGTGTCACCCTAGGTAATGGAGGGACATTAAGTTCAGGAAGCAAAATACAATTTTTTTTACATTTGTATAAAAGCATTCCAGCATTCTTGACTTAGGTGCCAGAGACTTAGAATTTCACTACTTGAGGTTTAGTAGCATAGATTTCCACCCCTATTTATACTCTGCAGAAAAGATATCCTATAGAGAGAAATTAACATTTTATTTGTATTTTAGATCAAAGATGACTTCTTGCTCGCCCAGACCAGTGTTTCTTTTTAAATGGAGATAAAAGAATTGTCAGACAGAAGCCCTCATCCAATACTAAATTTTAAATTGGAAGCTTGTATAATGGTTTGGGTTGTTTGTTTTGCTATTGGACAGGAGATTCCAAAGCAGAGTATTGATCTATTATTTTTATTGTGCTGACAGACCTTAATGGTTTCATATCTGCAAAGGGAGTTTTAGAAAACATAATGAATGCTTATTCATATATACAGTTTCAATATGATATCTGCCTTGGGATGAATAGATAAAAAGAGTAGTAAGAAATATAAGTATATAAACATAAAGTAGCTGGTATTCAGACCTCATAGTGAGATTTTCAAAGTAAGTAAAATTAGATCTGAAATGTATTTGTTTGTTTTGTATTGTGTGGGATGTTTTTGTTTTGTGTGTTTTTTGGTTGTTTGGTTTTGGTTTTGGTTTTGGTTTTGGTTTTGGGTTGGGTGGGTTGGTTGGTTGGTTTTGGTGTTTTGTTTTGTTATTTTGTTTGGTTTGGTTTGGTTTTGGTTTGGTTGGTCATTTTTTTGTGATTTTTTTTCCTTTGTTTTCCATTGTCATCCTGGCAAGCATAGTGTTCAATAATGCAATTCATAAAAACCCATGAACATGAAGCTACCACTCCCAAAGAAAATGGCACCTCCCATCTCATTTGTGCTTAATTATCACAGAGTGGCCTTATATCATGCAAGGAGATACTTGAATAAATGCAAATTCTTATTTTATAAACACCTGAGTTAAGTCCAATTTTCTCTTAATTGTTCCTCCACAACAATTCCTTCAGATCCATTGATAGGCTTTCCCTGTGGATTGTGAGGAAGTGAGCAAGCACAAGTACCAGCATGTATGCAATAAAATATAATTAATCAAATGTCTGCAAATCCTTGCACTCCTTGATAAGCAAAGCTGCTGCACTCCTTATTCAGACAAGTTCCCATTGAAGCCAATCTGCATCTTTCAGGTCAGAGATGTTGCTGTACTGGAGTTAAAACATCAAGATAACAGCTTGTATGTCCACCCTGAGACTACCAGATAGGAACTTTAGCCTTAGTATAATGTCCTACATTATTCTGTGTGGTATTGATAAAGAGTAGGCAGAAGGAGTTTCTGTGGCAGCTTTTCACGTTATGCCTGGGGAATTCAGCTTCAGGAGTTTGTGACTACAGCTGATTTTTTGGTAGCAAAATCCATGTTGGTTTTATAATTTTTAAAGCTTGATTAAATTTGCAGCTTGCCAGTGTGGTGGGTTGAAAGGCCAATCCTCCCTTTCCTCCCACCATGGGCAGAAAAAAATGAGACTCAGACAAACGGATTACAAAAGTGGTGGAAAGCTAAAATGGAATATTTTACAGAGAACCACAAGCACAGTGACAAAAGAGAGATCCCAAAGCATACCCAGAAACATCCCAACACTTCCCTCTCCCCACCTGAAGGTACACCCAAAACCCCCAGGGCTCTTTACTCCCCCCCTCCCCCCCCCCCCCCCCTCCACTGTTAGGCTAATCTCAGGTGGCCAGATCTGAGATTGCCCTTCCCCCTTTTTCTCCTGCCCTTGGGCCTAGCCAGGCCCCAAGAGGCCTCAAAGAAGATTCCTCCTCCATTACCAGGTAGGGACCATGTCCATAGGAGCAGTGAGGGAAGAAAGAGGAAGTGCAAGACTCTGCAGGTGGTTTTATAAGGGATCAGGGCATTATGGGATGAAATACGTAGCTTCCTGAGTCCACCCACTGGGCTAGATCCTCGGGAAACTGGAGGTATGTCTTATGTGGCAGCATCAGGGGTCACCCAGCCTGAACCACCACACACCACCTTTTATTTCATACCATAATTGCTGCACCCAAAACATATCATCAAATTAGAAATCTTCAGATGATGTGTCTAGCACAGTCCATGTCTTCATCTGGGCGTCCTTCCAAACAGGCTGAAATATCAGTCCATTCCAGCTCTTCTTCCTCATCTGATGGAGCCTCCCAGCGATACAGAATTGTTCTTCTGCAGTGAAAACTCTCTGTGGACTCGTTGGACATCCTGGTCACCTGGAAAAACCTCACAACTTCTCAACCAAACCTTTATTTCCATCTACATCTCCTCAGCAACATAATGCCACCCCTGGGTCAAGCCAGTTGGAACAATCAGACTCCATGACTGCTTTTCCACCCCTCCAGTAAACAGCACGCTAAGACTCCCATAAACCTGCATAGACCTATCCCAAGCCCAGTGCTGACCACTTCCAGCCACGGCCCGAGGCTATACAAATGCATATCATACACAGCAATACTACTCCCCCACTGAGCGTCCGTGTACCAGGGCATGACATCATTCAGCTACACAACCCTCTCCCGGAAGAGGGAGTGGCTGCACCACAACCCACTGAGAAGAGAGGTGGAGCCAGGTGCTAGGTGTCATTTTCGGAACACGTCCAAAAACCATGGAAGAGATTTACAGTTGCCACCACCACCTGAGCGCACAGCCAGGGCCACCGCCACCATCTCTATCGCCAAAGTACAGTATCAAAGTCACCTCCCCCCTTGGGCACACAAGCAGCTTTTCCAGCCAAAGCCATGAATGCATTCCCAAAGCCTTTGAGAATGGCTTTCCAGCTGAAGTTCCCCACTAGCCTTCTTGGGCTTCGGCACCAAAACAAACTGTGGTGGTTTGGCCCTGGCCTGGAGGCCAGATGCCCGCCAAAGCCACTCTATCACTCCCCCTCTTAAATGAACAGGGCAAGAAGGGAAAAAAATATGACAGAATCCAGGAATAGGATAGGAGCAATTTTAATAACGCTAATAAGCAAACAGCAGTAGATCAGATAAAATTTACTATTTCACTGAGCGTAGAGATGACATGACAATTTTCTGTTAATTAACAGAAAATTCAGAGGTATCATTTTCAATACTGGGTAGAAGCATGAGGAAATGTCTCTATCACTACCCTTATGTGTGTGAATGAAAAGGAATGTTTATGAAGGGTTTTAAAAAGCATGATCATACCAGAGCTATAGTGTAATCACACAAAGTCAAATAACTATAAAGAACAGTAGGGTTGACTGTAGTTTCTGGCAGGTGATAGAAGGCTTCAGAACTAATCACAGGGGAGTGCTGGAAGAAGGTCAAGACATGAAGCTTAGAGAAGAAATTTGGTCATTCTTACATAAATATGATCTTTCACAGTCAACTGCTACGTATTCCTGGGTTCCACTAGGAGCAGTGTTCTGGACAGGTGCTCTCTTCCCATTCCAAAACTCTGAGGTTTTGGCTTTTATTTGTTGGGTTTTGGTTGTTGTTGTTGGTTTTTTTTTCATAATTCTCATACAGAGTGTTTCTCTGCACCCACTTCCAAAGCACTACATGACAGAGTCCACATTGTTAGAAACTCAACTGTATTTACCCTTATAAGGAATGAATAAGAATTTATGTAATTTAATTACATAACTAGAAACTAAGAATTATGTATGCATGGGAAAATGTCCTGCGTACTTGCCTTCCTTGAGCAAACAAATTCTGAGGAAGATGTCATTGGGGTATTAGGAGTATGTAGACTTAAACCAGGATAATGATCAGGGAAGCAAAGTTTCAAGTAGTAACAAACTCACTCATAAAAAAATGTGTGGAAAGACCACATGTCAGTCAAAATAAAAAAAAGGAAAGGATTACAAGACTCATCAAAGTTCAAAGAAAACATTTTTAATTAGTGCAAGTATGAAGGCAAGTATATATGCAGTAGTAAAATGTTTGTGATATCAGTTAGATGTTGGTTTCAATGATAGCTGCATACTGAGAAGAAATTCTGCAATGTTGAACTGACAGAAGTGCCAGCCTGCACATTCAATTTCTCTGATAGTCACCATGGGTATATATAGATAGAAATTACAATGATGTTTCATTACGACAACTTTTCACTATGACTGGTATTTCAAATGCATTGCTAGTCCTTTACAACAATCCTACAAATCACAGAATGGTAGAAGAGTTCAGGTTACAAGCATCATTTTGACCAAACACCCTGCCAGATCAGGTTGCTCAAGCCCAATCCAACCTGAACTTGAACTCTTCCAATTATGGGATATCCGCAACCTCTTTGTGCAACCTGTTCTATTGTCTTATCATCCACATCATTAAAAAAAACTTATCTCAAATTTAAACCTATCCTCTTTTAGTTTAAAACAGTTCTCCCTTCTCCTCTCACTACAAGCTCACTTCACTACAAATCTCTTTCCACCTTTCTTATGAGCCCATTTTGTATATTCAAAGGCCACAATAATGTGTCCCAGGAGACTTCTCTTATGCAGGCTGAACAGCACCAGCTCTCACACTCTTTATTCACAGGAGAGGTACTTCAACTATCTGATTTTTCTTTTGGTCCTCTTCTGAACCCAGTCTAACAGATCTGCACTGTTGTTTTTCTGGGGAACCCAGACCTGGACGATGGAACCTTATGAGAGCAGAGAGGGAGAATTACCTCTCTCAATGTGCTGGTCATGCTTCTGATGCAGCACATGATATGAGTGACTAGCTTTCAGTCTCGAAACATGTATTGGTGGCTTGTATGCAATTTTTAACCTACCAGTAAGCCCATGTCCTTCTCTAAAGGGCTGATGACCAATTCATAGAATCATAGAAACAATAAGGTTGGAAAAGACCTCAAAGATCATCAAGTCCAACCTGTCATCCAATACCTCATGACTACTAAACAATGGCACCAAGTGCCACATCCAATCCCCTCTTCAACACCTCCAGGGAGGGTGACTCCACCACCTCCCTGGGCAGCCCATTCCAATGACGAATGACTCGCTCAGTGAAAAACTTTCTCCTCACCGTGAGCCTAAACTTCCCCTGGTGCAGCTTGAGACTGTGTCCCCTTGTTCTGGTGCTGGTTTCTACAGAGAAGAGACCAACCATTTCCTGGCTACAACCACCTTTCAGGTAGTTGTAAGAGCAATGAAGTCACCACTGAACCTCCCCTTCTCCAGGCTAAACAATCCCAGCTCCCTCAGCCTCTCCTTATAGGGCTTGTGCTCAAGGCCTCTCACCAGCCTTGTTGCCCTTCTCTGGACATGTTCAGGTGTCTCGATGTCCTTCTTAAACTGAGGGGCCTAGAACTGGACACAGGACTCAAGGTGCGACCTAACCAATGCAGAGTACAGGGGCAGAAAGACCTCCCTGCTCCTGCTGGCCACACTATTCCTAATGCAGGCCAGGATGCCATAGGCCTTCTTGGCCACCTGGGCACACTACTGGCTCATGATTAGATGGCTGTCAACCAGCACGTGAAGGTCCCTCTCTGCTTGGTAGCTCTCTAGGCACTCATACCCCACCCTCTACATGGGGTTGCCATGGTCAAAGTGCAGCACCTGGCACTTGGGCTTGTTAAATGCCATTCTATTGGACTCTGCCCATCTGTCCAGTCGGTTGAGGTCCCTCTGGAGAGCCTTTCTACCCTCTAACTTGACCAACATCTGCTCCCAGCTTGGTGTCATCTGCAAATTTAATGATGACTGTCTCAATCCCCTCATCCAGATCATTAATAGAGGTATTAAAGAGGATGGGGCCCAGTACTGATCCCTGGGGGATGTCACTGGTGACTGGCTTCCAGCTGGATGTGGCACCATTCACCACCACTCTCTGGGCTCGGCCCTCCAGCCAGTGCCTAACCCAGCACAGAGTGTTGCGGTTCAAGCCATGAGTGGACAGCTTAGCCAGCAGTTTGCTGTGGGGGACGATGTCAAAGACCTTGCTGAAGTCCAGGTAGACTACATCCAAAGGCCTCCCCACATCCACCAGGTGGGTCACCTGATCATAGATGGAGATCAGGTTGGAGAGGCAGGACCTGCCCTTCCTAAATCCATGTTGGCTGGACCTGAGCCCTTGGCCATCCTTCAGGTGTGCAGTTATTGCCGCCAAGATAATCTGCTCCATAATTTTCCATGGCACTGAGGTCAGGCTGACAGGCCTGGAGTTTCCAGGTTCCTCCATCCGACGCTTCTTGTGGATGGGGACCATATTGGCCAGTTTCTGGGACCTCTCCGGTGAGCCAGGACTGGAGGAAAATGATGGAGAGCAGCCCGGCCAGCTCATCTGCCAGCTCTCTCAGCACCCTAGGATGGATGCCATCGGGTCCCATGGACTTGTGAGTGTCCAAGTGGCTCAGCAGGTCCCTAACTAATTCCTCATGGATTTCCGGGGGCAATACACTGCTCCCTGATCCCATCACCCAGCTCAGGAGGCCACTCATCCTGAACTCCTCCTGCCTTGCTGTTAAACATTTAGACAAAGAAAGTGTTCAGGACCTCAGCCTTTTCCTCATCTTCACAGTATTCCCCTCCAAGTCCAATAAGGAGTGCAGGTACTTCTTCCCCCTCTTTTTATTGTTAATATATTTATGAAAATGCTTTTTATGATCCTTCACAGAGGTGGCCAGCTTAAGTTCCAACTGGGCCTTTGCCTCTCTAATTTTTCTCCTACATAATCTAACCACTTCCTTGAACATACCTCGAGAAGCCTTCCCCTCCTTCTAAAGGTGATACAGCATCTTTTTAACCCTTAATTCCTCCAGAAGCTGCTTGCTCATCCAGGCCAGTCACCTTCCCCACCGGCTCATCCCTCGGCACATGGGAACTGCCAGTTCCTGTGCCTTCAAGAGCTCCTGTTTCAAGTAGCTCCAACCATCCTGGACCCCTCCGTTCTTAAGGGCTGATACCCAGGCAACTTTGCAAATAAGTTTCTTAAACAGGCTGAAGTTTGCTCTCTGGAAGTCCAAGGTGAAGCTTCTGTTGGTGGTCCTCCCTATCTCCCTCCATATTGAAAACTTCACTATCTTGTGATCATTGAACCCTAGGCAGCCTCCCACCATCACATCTCCCACCAGCCCTTCTCTATTTGAGAACAGCAGGTCAAGCAGAGCCTGACCCCTGGTATGCTCGCTCAACAGCTGCATCAGGAAGCTGTCCTCCATGCGCTCCAGGAATCCTCTGGACTGCCTCCTCTCTGCTGAATTAAATTCCCAGCAGATATCTGGCAGGTTAAAGCCACCTACAAGGACAAGATCTGATGATCTTGAGACAGCCTCCAGTTGCTTATAGAACAATTCATCTGCCTCCTCATCCTGGTTGGGTGGTCTATAACAGACTCCAACCAGGATGTCACATTTGTTAGGCTGTCCTCTGATTTTAACCCACAGGCTCCCAATCCCTTCATTTTCCACCTGAAGTTTAAAGCCCTCTTAATGAGTCCTGCCAACTCTAGGGCTAGGACTCTCTTACCCTTTCTAGATAATTGCACCCCATCAGGACCCAGAAGATCGGGTGCAGTAAAATTTGCCCCATGACTGAAGAAACCAAAATTCCACTGCTGGCACCATCCCCTGAGCCAATTGTTGATGGCATGGGTTCTCCTGTTCCTCTCAGCATACGCCCCTGCCACTGAGGGAACTGAGCAGAACACCACTTGAGCTCCTGCCCCATCAATCAATTGTCCAAGGGCCTTGATTTCCTTTTTAATCACCCTGGTGCCCTTCTTGTCAATTTCGTCACTCCCAGCTTGTATTACCAGCAGAGGGCTGGATTAACTTCGGGAGTCTCCTTGTGATGTCCCTAACCTGCGCCCCCGGTAGGGAGCAGACCTCCCTGAGGGATGGGTTGGGATGACATATGGGTCCCTCAGTACCCCCCAGGAGAGAGTCCCCAACAACTATAACCCTTCTCCTTTTCTTTGTGGAGCTGGTTGTTATAGTAGGTGGGGACTGCTTGGCCTAAGGCTCCTCTCCAGATTGCTGCTCCTCAGCCCACTCATCCCCACGTCCCTCGGCCTGCGGGGCCTCATACTTATTATGCAAGGGCAGTGGAAGAGGAGGAGAGGGCCAGGATGGATTTCCCTTGCCACCCCTGGCAGGGACCTGTATCCATCCCTCCCTGTTTCCAGGGACCCTTCCCTCAGCAGGGGAGATCTGCAGAGCCTTTTCCCACATATCTAACTCCCTCTCGCTTTCCCTTATTGATCTGAGCCTAGATACCTCCTCCTTCAGCTCGGCCACTTCATCTTTCATCTCCGCCACCAGACTGAGGAGAAAGTTCACCTGGTCACACCTGACACAGGTGTTGTCTCCTTCCCCCTCTATTCCAAGTGCCAGGCTGAAGCACTCTCTGCAGCCAGCAGCCTGGACTCCTGCATGTTGATGCAGCACCTCTGTCTGGGTAGATGCTGTTTTTCTAGCCTTCATCCATGTTCAAGAGTCTCAATATCCTTCTTAAACTGAGGGGCCCAGAACTGAACACAGTGCTCAAGGTGTGGCCTAACCAGTGCTGAGTACAGGGGCACAATGACTTCCCTGCTCCTGCTGGCCACACTATTTATTAATATCCAGTCTATACTGCTTTTGTGAGCTGGCCTTGTGGAACTTCACGAGGTTCACATACACTCACTCCTCAAGTCTGTCAAGATGTCTCTGGATGGCATCCTGTTCCTCAAGCAAATCAACTGCACCACTGTGCTTGTTTTCATCTGCAAAATTGCAGGAGGGTATACACAATTTCTCTATCTATGCTACTGATGAAGATTTTAAATAGAATTTGTCACAGTGTGGACTGTTGATGAACAGCACTATTTACTGGCTTCCACAGTGGCATTAAGCCATTGACTGAAACTCTTTGGACACTGCCATCCATCCAGTTCCTTATCCATCTTGCAGTTTATCCATTAAACCCACATCTGTTCAACTGCCAGCTAAGAATTCTGGGGAGGACTCTATCAAAGATATGTCAGAATTCCAAGTAGGTGACATAAATTACTCTTCCTTTCTCCATTAATGGATTCACTCCATCATAGAAGGCCCAATTTACCTTTAATGAAGCCACCCTGTCTGCCTCTCTAATCACCTCCCTGTCTTTTTTCACATACCTTCCATGAGGATCTGCTCCATGATCTTACCAGGCATAGATGCTAGGCTGGCAGGTTGGCACTTGCTGAAGCTTTCCTTTACACTCTTTTTGAAAATGGATGTGATATTTCTCTTTTTCATATCACTGGATACTTTGCCTGACTGCCATAATTTTTCAAATATGGTAGAAAGTGTCTTGGCAAGTACATCAGGCAATTCTCTCAGGACCCTAGGATATGTCTTTTCAGGTCTCACAACTTGTTCATATTTAGGTTTATCAGGGGGTCTTGATTCTAGTCTTCTCCTGTGATGGTAGGAGATTTACTTCCTGAAGTTTTTGTCTTGAGTTTTAGGGGCTTGAGGGATATGGGAAGAGAGATCATTATTAAAAATTGAGGCCAGAACAATTGTTGGCTACTCCAGCTTTCTCCATGTCAGTTGTCACCGGCTCACCTATCATATATATCAAGGGGTAGAATATTTCCTCAATACTCCTTTTCTACAGGTCATCATACCCTCCAAAGCCTTTGTTATTATTATTATTATTGTTATTATTATTATCATCCCTCACTAAACTCAGCTCCAGCTAGGCCTAATTCCTACACATCCAAGCAGTGTCCCTGTACTCTTCCCAGAACACACATTGCTGGCTCCACTGCCTGTGCATTTCCATCTTGTATCTTAGTTTGACCAGGAGGTCCCTATCAATCTCTGCCAGTCTTCTACCTTCTTTTCCCCATTTCTTATGCTTGGAAATTGAGAACTATTGTGCTGTAAGAAAAATGCTGTCCTTAAATAGCTATCCACTCTGTTCATTTCCTATATTCTTGAGGGTTCCTAGCCACTACTTCCTTTAAAATCCTGAAAGGTTTGTGTTCTAAAAATTACCACTCAGACTCTATTGTTCACTTGGTGCATTTTCCTCAACATGCTGAATTCCACCAGTGCATGATCACTGCACTGACCTTGTTCTTCGATTTTGGTGAGCAATAGGTCCACTTACACTTCTCCTCTGGTCAGGCTGTGCTCAAGTCTTCAAATTTGAGGTCTTCATTACCAAAGAGGGGGGAAAAAAAAAAATGTACTTTAAGGTATGATTTTTTGACAGATTTCAAATAAGCCCTGTTTCATAATGAAAAGTTTGTAACATGGGGCAGATAAGGGCAGATTTCAGGTCTTTGTTCAATAAAAGTCTACGTACTAGATCCTCTTGTAAAAGGTGAATTAAGTGGCTGCATTTAAAGGAAATAGTTCAATTATTTCCATTTCCATTGTTAAGTTAATGAAAATTGCAAATCTGTGTTTTAGACCTGTTAATTTCCCTGATTTTATGGATGTTATTATTCACAGAAGTTCTGGATGTTTTTTGCTGATTTCCTGAGGCCCTGTAAGGACCTTTTCTAAGAGCCTTGCTGATAGAGATAGCCCACCTGGAAAGCATGACCTTAGGGCATGTACCCTAGATGCTTCACTTCTGTAAAAGATGGAAGTTTCAAATTAACCTCCTGGCAACAGAATATAGATAAAAGCAAACATTTTTATTTAATGACAGATTTTTTTCTGGTGTCAATGCAACTGCTTTGATGAGCAATAAAGACACAGAATCAAAATGAAGTTTACTCAGCTTACAAATATATTTTCAGTTTCACAATGACATTTCTTATTTTTCAATTTCTGCAAGACCAACATGCTGCAAAGCTGCACTTCAAGAGATCACTTTTGTGTAAGAGTTGATGTTGCAGGAACAAGAAAACAAGACTGTGACTGCAGGAATACTGCAGGAAGCATTTACCAATGTCTTACCTACAGGACTGTACAATACTCTTAAACAAGAGCAATAGCTCCTACTCATCTCCAAAGAATTCTTGGGTGACAGGAGTAGCAAGAAGGATCAATGTTTAGGCTAAGGGAATAAAAATATTTGCTCTCTTTTCCCTTGTCTTGAAAATATTATTTATTTTATTAAACTTGTTTATTTCTATAGTAAATATCCAGGCATATCCATTGTGAAAATTATGAACATATGTGTTTGTACTGAAATGAGAAGAAGATAATAAACAAAATATATAAAATATCAGTTATTGTAAGAGCTACCTCATTACATCTGCCAGCTTCCCAAGTCTGGGAGAGCTTCCCATTTCTTTGCCCACTGGATATTCTCCAAATAGGCAATTTCGGCACATACTCATTTCAGAGCAGCAAGTCCTCCAAAAAAAGCAAGGGTGGCATTCAGTCTGAGACTCCTATGTGTAATTATTCAATCTGAAAAAAGAGAAAATGCATGTCTGCTCACATTGTTTCCAAATGCATTCCCCATTTTAATGCATTTCGAGGAAAATCAGCTATAGAAACCATTGCTATGAATCAGACCTCCCTTCTCTTCCTCTTTCTTTCCTGCTACCATCTGAAGGTTCATATATGACTCTGTGCAGAGGATTAGGGGCAGCTGCAGCCATGGAGCAGAGGTGTCTGAGTGTCTTCTACATGCCAAGGATTGATGATAGCAAAATAATTTCAAGGAGTATCAGGGAGGGTGTGACTCCCACTGCCAACTCTCTCTCTTCAGAAGCAGCTGCCAGCAGTAGGGGACAAGCAGAGGGGCTTGATCATGTCTCTAGACATTAGACACCTCTGTACTGGTCTCTGAAGGCTTTGCCTTCCAAGGCAGTGGGAAAATGGAGTGTTTGTCTATGCCCAGTGGTGCAGGAGGTGAGGGTAGAAGAATCATTCTGGGAGCTATGAACATTCCTTTCTTAGTCATGTCATACACAACAGTTTCCTGGGTGTTGCAGTTTGAGCTGGGTGCCCCCCTGGTGTGTTTACTTCCTGTGTCCAGAAGTCCAGCCCAGAGGGATGGACACAGGAAATTGTGTATTTCCTACCATAATTCTTTGCACCACTATAAGATCCAGTGCGGAGTCTAGCACGTTCTCTTTTCTTCCTCCTCCGCCAGCCGGTAACTGGGGGAGATGTCTCCTGGCCTTGGGCCTGGCTAGGCCCAAGGCCACAGGGGGATGGGCGGTCTCAGGCCTGGTCAGCTGAGACTAGCCCAGCAGAGGGAGGGGGAAGAAGGAGCCCTGAGGGTCTCGGGTGTACCCTCAGGTGGGAATGGGATGCCTCTAGGTTTGCTTTGGGATCTCTCTTTGTCACTGCGCTTTGGGTTTTCTGTAACATTCACTGCTTTCTATTTAAACTTTCATCACTTTTGCAATCCGTTTGTCTGAATGTTTTATTCCTGCCCATGGTGGGGAGAGAGGGGGCTGCCTCAACCCAGCACACTGGGATGTACCATTTTGTATGTATCTGCTTTTTCTTTTTCCAGTAGAAAAAAATTATCTGTGATTTGAATTGATCATTGAGAAAAATGGGATTTATACTGAGTTTTGTTCTGAGATTAAATATCATGATAGTTTTAGGCTATGCCTTTAAAGATAGGACAGAAACAAACAAGCTAACCCCCAGATTTTGTGTTAGGTTGCCATTATTACATTTTCTAGCAAAATATTTCCATTTCTTATAGTTGAAACCAGTTTTCAAAATAAAATTAAATTTAATTTTAAAAAGTGTATAAATTGCAAAATTGCAATGCCTTATTTTATTTCAGATTAAGCATTTCTATTGGCTCATCAAATTTCTCCTTGACATGATTTGTTTGTTTATATTTGGTTCAGTCTACACCACAAATAAACAAATAATTGAATTTGTATAGATCCTGAACTCCTTACAACCAATCTGCCTAGGAAAATATATCTTTATCTACTTTCTTGAAGATCAGCCATGTTACGTGCCACAAATTCTGAGTCATGGTTTGCATCTGATTGAAATAAGAAAAATAGATAGTGTTTAATAAAAATAAAAGGACCTGCTATAGCTATAGTGTTCTATGCATAAAAATAAGGAAAGATATATAGCTGTGATGGGTTAACACCCATCTTGAAAACAAGGTGGGGAGGGCTTTCGAGTGCTTTGCCCTCCCTGCAGGGTGTTTTCCCCCTGGGAAACTGAGTCTGTTCCCCTCCCCCCTCCCTGCCCAGCTAGGATATAGAAGGGAGGACATTGTAGACGTTAGCTTTTTGGCTCCTGCCTTCCTGGACTAGAGCTAATGCAGCTGCCTTCCTGCTCCTCCGACACATGGTTGGGCCTGATCCCTCTCCCTGCTGCTTCTGTGCCTCTTCAGAGGAGACTGGTTTTGTATTCTTTTTTTTTTTTTTTTCCTCCCATCCATTCTTGTTCCTTGCCCTTGTGAACCCTACCTGTTATTGTTACATATATGTATATATATATATTTAAAGAAAAACTCTTTACCTCTCTTCTTCTGAGCCAACTCCAAATTATTTCTTGGTGAATTTGCTCCTTCCCTTTCTTTTTCGTCTCTGTTGGGAGGGAGGAGGGGAGAGTGGGGGAGAAATTCTCAGCCTTGCCCCCATCTGAGCTCTTAAGTCCCAGTTAAGGCTCAAACCACTATAATTTTTTGAGGCCTCCAACGTGGGGCTTGGAAATTAATATTGTATTTGGAAAGTAATACTTTTTCTTAAAGAAAGCGACTGGAAGTAGAGATGTCAATTTTGAAGAATCTGATGGTCCAAGCTTTTGCATGGGTGTTTGGCTGGATCATTTGGACCCATATAATATATTATAATATATTTATATAATATATTTAGAATAGAATAGAATAGAATAGAATAGAATAGAATAGAATAGAATAGAATAGAATATATCAGTATATGAATATATCAGTATATTAATATATTAATAACTTATCGTGTGGTGTGGTTAATGACAGAGATGCTGCTCAACTGGATAAAAATTTTACCAATGAAGTTGGGCATGTATCTCTTGAATTCTTTGAATTTTACTGACAGTGGTAACTTCTAAAACACAGGAAAATTTCCTGAAGCAAGCTATGAAACCAACAGTGTAGATAAAAGTGTCTGTGATGGAAAATTGCTTTACATTGCAATATGCTCCATATGCTTAAGTATAATCCTTATAGGTGCATTTGCTGTGACTGTGTTGGGTGGGGGAAGAGGTAACCCATTAAGAGACCTTTGGAGAGTGATAACGCAGTCCTCTGTAATCTTTAATGACCAGGGGTGCGTCTGTGGTGGGCATTGTGAGCACTCTGTAAACAGAAAGAGGGAAGGGTTGGGTTGTAATGAGTGTGCCAGATCTCAGCCTGAGCCCCAGACACAAGGGTTTGCCCCACCACCAGCAGTTCCACACTTAACCCCTGATGCTCCTGCCGACACATTTTCTCTAGCACCAGTCACCACACACAGGAAAAGAAGCCAAAAATCACTCCCAAGCACAGATGGTGAGGAACGCACATCAGCGGTGCCCAGCACATCAGCGGTGCCCAACACCTCACAGAGCCTAGCAGTGGATGAAAATGAGTCAGACCAGGAAATAACTGTTACATCTCTACCCAGAAAGGAAAGGCAAACTCATCTGGATTATGCAAGGAAAGAGAGTGAGCCAATACTAAGCTGGGCCCTGAGATGCTGGACTGAGGGGTGGACAATCACTTGGACACTCACAAGTCCGTGGGACTGGATGGGATCCATCCTAGGGTGCTGAGAGAGCTAGCAGATGAGCTGGCCAAGCTGCTCTCCATCACTTTCCTCCAGTCCTGGCTCACTGGAGAGGTCCCAGACGACTGGAAACTGGCCAATGTGGTCCCTATCCACAAGAACGGTCAGATGGAGGAACCTGGAAACTACAGGCCAGTCAGCCTGACCTCAGTGTCAGGGAAAGTGATGGAACAGATTATCCTGGTGGCAACAACTGCGCATCTGAAGGATGGCCAAGGGCTCAGGTCCAGCCAACATGGATTTAGGAAGGGCAGGTCCTGCCTCTCCAACCTGATCTCCCCCTGTGATCAGGTGACCCATAGGGTGGACGTGGGGAGGCCTGTGGATGTAGTCTACCTGGACTTCAGCAAGGCCTTTGACACTGTCCCCCACAGTAAACTGCTGGCTAAGCTGTCAGCTCATGGCTTGGACAGCAACACTCTGTGCTGGGTTAGGAACTGGCTGGAGGGCCGAGACCAGAGAGTGGTGGTGAATGGTGCCACATCCAGCTGGTGGCCAGTCACCAGTGGCATCCCCCAGGGATCAGTGCTGGGCCCCATCCTCTTTAACATCTTCATTGATGATCTGGATGAGGGGATTGAGTTAGGAACAGATGTTAGTCAGTTAGAGGGTAGAAAGGCTCTGCAGAGGGACCTCGACTGACTGGACAGATGGGCAGAGTCCAATGGGATGGCATTTAACAAGTCCAAGTGCCAGGTGATGCACTTTGGCCACGGCAACCCCATGCAGAGCTACAGGCTGGGGTCAGAGTGGCTGGAGAGCTGCCAAACAGAGAGGCACCTGGGGCTACTGATTGACAGCTGCCTAAACATAAGCCAGCAGTGTGCCCAGGTGGCCAAGAAGGCCAATGGCATCCTGGCCAGCATTAGGAATAGTGTGGCCAGCAGGAGCAGGCAGGTCATTGTACCCCTGTACTCTGCATTGGTTAGGCCGCACCTTGAGTACTGTGCCCAGTTCTGGGCCCCTCAGTTTAAGAAGGACATTGAGACACTTGAACATGTCCAGAGAAGGGCAACAAGGCTGGGGAGAGGCCTTGAGCACAAGCCCTATGAGGACAGGCTGAGGGAGCTGGGATTGTTTAGCCTGGAGAAGAGAAGGATCGGGGTGACCTCATTGCCCTCTACTACCTGAAAGGTAATTGTAGACAGGAGGGGGTTGGTCTCTTCTCCCAGGCAACCAGCACCATAACAAGGGGACACAGTGACAAGCTGCGCCAGGGGAGGTTTAGACTCGAAGTGAGGAGAAAGTTCTTCACTGAGTGAGTCGTTCTTCATTGGAATGGGCTGCCCAGGGAGATGGTGGAGTCACCATCCCTGGAGGTGTTCAAGAGGAGACTGGACATGGCACTTGGTGCCATGGTCTAGTTATGAGGTCTGTGGAGACAGGTTGGACTCAATGATCCTTGGAGTCTCTTCCAACCTTAATTATACTGTGATACTGTAATACACAGTGGACCTGGATAAGAGAGAGGTGAAGATTTTAGGCTTCCTAACTTGTGATGCTGGTCTGGACAAAGAGTTAGCCAAACTCGATGGAACTCACGGTCTCTGGGCCCAAATCCTCAATGCCATCAAGAGCTGGTACCACTCAAGAGACGACCTGCCCTGGGCCCGTTAGATGGACAACTATGGTCAGGGCATTTGGTATCTGAGACAGATGGCTGTGCTGGAAATAATTTATGAGGGTGGCCAGCCCCCTACAGACCCGGATGAGGTGCCCATGAGATGGCCCTTCGTAAAGAAACTCACCCAGGGTGCTCCTCAGAAATATGCTCCCACAGGAGGGATACTCCTGACTGGACAGGATGGAAGTCATAAAACTGTCTGTGAGTTTGCCAATGATTTAGGGGAATATGAGGACAGTGTAAATCAGAAACCCCTAATCTCAGTCATAGAAACTATGGCTAAAGACATTGTCGAAAAGATCGAGACCTCCATGTCTGAGCTGAAAAAGGGGAGCGATACTTCCTCTTCCCCTTATTCTTCAGAATGGGTCCATGTTTCGGCAATCAGGAATAGTTGACCTTCCCCTAGGAGATCACCCCAAGCCAGTCAGGGGATGTCATAGGGGTCTCTGTGGAGGATCCTCTGTGACCATGGAGAGGACATGGACACCTGGCATTGCCAACCCACCTCTGCCCTCTGGAGCAGAGTGCGGGAACTGCAAGGTGGCCACAACAGGGATAACTCATCCAGGAGAAGGGCTGCCCCAGTTTCCCAGAGTGGTCCCTCTTGCTCAAGAGACCCTTCCCCTAGTACCACAGGAGCCTGTGTCAAATGTGGACATTGTGGCCAGCATTAGAGGCGCCATACCTCCAGCCAGGTGGAGGCCAGGGACAACAGAGTGTACTGGGATGTGTATGTGAAATGGCCTGGCACTTCAGAAGCCCTGAAGTACCGAGCTCTGGTGGACACAGGGGCCCAATGCACCCTGGTACCATCTAGGTACAAAGGGGCTGAGCCCATAAGCATTCAGGGAGTCACAGGGGGCTTACAAGACCTGACTGTACTGCAGGCCAAGATAAGCCTGACTGAGAATAAATGGGGAAAGCACGACATAGCGACTGGTCCAGATGCACCTTGCATTCTTGGCATTGGCTTTCTGCAGGAGGGATGCTTCAAGGACCCTAGGGGGCACAAGTGGGTGTTTGGGGTAGCAGCTGTAGAAACTGCAGGCAAAGAACAGCTGTCTACCATGCCCAAACTGTCGGATGACCCCTCCATAGTGGGCAGCCTTAAGGTGCAGGATTTGAAGTCACCTATTGCCTCTCGCATAGTACATCACAGGCAATACAGGACCAACAGAGACTCTCTGCACCCCCATACACCAACAGATTTGACAACTGGAGAGCCAGAAGGTGATCAGCAAGGCTCACTCCCCATTCAAACAGCCCGATATGGCCAGTGCAGAATACAAATGGGGAATGGAGACTGACTGTGGACTACCATGGCCTGAATGAAGTGTCTCCTCCAATCAGTGCTGCTGTGCCAGACATGCTGAAGATCCAGTACGAGCTGGAATTGAAGGTGGCCAAGTGGTATGCCACAATTGACATTGCTAATCCCTTTTTCTCCATTCCCATTGCAGAAGAATGCAGGCCACAGATTGCTTTCACCTGGAGGAGAGTACAGTACCAATGGAATCAGTTGCCTCAGGGCTGGGTCCATAGCTCAACCATCTGCCATGAGGTGATCCAGACTGCCTTAGAGAAAGGTGGAGCCCCATAGCATCTGCAGTTTATTGATGATATCACTGTATGGGGTGAGACAGCAGAGGAAGTTTACCAGAAGGGTAAGAGGATAATCGATATCCTGTTGGAGGCTGGCTTTGCCATAAAGAGAAGCAAGGTCAAAAGGCCTGCCAGGGAGATCCAGTTCCTGGGTGTTTGATGGCAAGACGGTTGTTGCCACATCTCTCAGGAGGTAGTGAACAGGGTAGCCACTATGGTGCAACCCACAAACAAGAGACACAGTCCTTTTGGGGGCTGGTGGGATTCTGGAAAATGCACATTCCCAGGTACAGTCAATTTGTGAAACCTCTCTTCCATGTAACACAGAAGAAAAATAATTTTGTATGGGGACCTGAGGAGCAGGTAACATTCAACCAGATAAAACGAGAGCTGGTCCATGCTATGGCTCTGGGGCCTGTTCAAACTGGACCAAACATCAAGAATATGCTTGTACACTGTGGCAGATGTGAATGGTCCTACGTGAAGCTTGCAGCAGAAGGCTTCTGGTGAAACCGGGGGCAGGCCCCTAGGTTTCTGGAGTCAAGGCCTTTGCTCCTAGGCCAACTACACCACAACAGAGAAAGAAATCCTAGCTGCCTATGAGGGTGTCTGGGCTGCCTCTGAGGTAATTGGGACTGAGTCACCTCTATTTCTAGCTCCAAGGCTTCCAGTCATGACCTGGATATTCAAAGGGAGAGGCTCAACCCCACATCATGCCACAGATGCCACCTGGAGTAAGTGGATGGCCCTGATAACTCAGCAAACTTGGAAGGGGAACTCTGAATGCCCTGGCATAGTAGAAGTAATCACCAACCTGCCAGAGGGTGCTGACTTTTGAATGCCACAAGAGCAGACAGTGACCTGTGCTGAAGGAGGCTCCCCCATACAATGATCTACTTGACAATAAAAAGGGCTATGCTCTATTTACAGACAGGTCCTGCCATCTTGTAGGAAGCAAGCAGAGATGGAAGGCAGCTGTCTGGAGCCCAACAAGGCAAGTGGTGTGTAGTAGGTTGAGAGAGGGCTTAGCTCTCCCTCCTCCACAGAGTAAGAAACCACAACTAGCCCAGTGGAAAGAGCAAGCTATATATTTACAAGCATATATGGAAAGCAGGTTATATATCACACAATATATACAGGTATTTACAATATATACACAGAAATATACAGCAAAGAGAAATAACATAACAAAAATCCCTCCCCAAGGGAGGGATCCCCTCCTTGGAACCCCCTCTCTCCCCCCCTACCTCTCTTTTTCCCCAAAAAGGGGTTAGAGAGAGAGAAAGGCAAGTTACTAAGGAAAAGAGTTGTTAGTAAGCTTCAAAAGCCCATGCAGGATTAGGTTTTGCTTATCTGGAGGCCAGCTCCAGCAGTTTGCAGAAGAAGCAGGCAGGGAGAACAGGCTGAAACTCCCCCCCAACTCCCCAAACCGAACTGAACTGAGGAAAAAAACAAAAATTCCAACTGCTTCACAATCTAAATCTGCATTTTTGTTTATCAACCAATGAAATTTGTTTAGAATATCAGAATGTTTTGGTTCTAGTAACGAAAACATTTAGCCAGTGTCTCAGCACTGCTTGTTCTTAAAGGCACAGTGTCAAACGGTCACAGTCCACCCCTTTCTAAACAATTTCATTGGCTGTTCGTACTGTCCATCCAATCCAGAACAATATTTACAGTTTGTAAGTCAAGTTCATAGTCCATTCCGGCTATACTCAGATGTAGATGATTCAGAGGTCCAAGAAAATCAAAAATCAAGAAAATGGAAAACAGTTTGTCTCTCCGCAGATGAAGCGAAGAAAAGGGAAACAGGGAAACAGGGACTCTCAGTTGACTCAGGGCTCTCAGGGTTCTCAGGGTTCGTGCACCATAGATTCCTCAGGGATTCTTCCTTTGGACGCGATGTAGCTGTACAACAGTCTGAAATTAAACTCTCTCAGCTAAAGTTAAATCTCTTTGTGGAATACACTGAATTTGACCATTCTCTTGCATTACCCAATAAGTGTGACCCAGACCTTCAGCTGAAACCACCCCTCAGACAGGTTTAGCCTCTCCTGAGGGCAAAAATACCCAAACAGTTTTACCTAACAGATTCTTTTCTCTAACAACAGGAACTTTATCACCTTCTACTTTCTGCAGCAGATCTGAATGTGCCGGTCCAGCTCGGTTCACTGAACCTCTACTATTCACCAGCCAGGTTGCTTGTGCTAAATGTTTCTCCCAGTTTTTCAAAGATCCACCTCCCATGGCTTTGAGAGTGGTCTTCAACAAACCGTTGTAGCGTTCAATCTTCCCTGCAACTGGTGCATAGTAAGGAATATGGAAAATCCACTCAATACCGTGCTCTTTTGCCCAGCTCTTTACAAGGTTGTTCTTGAAGTGAGTTCCATTGTCTGACTCAGTCCTCTCTGGACTTCCGTGTCTCCACAGGATCTGTCTCTCCAGACCGAGAATGGTGTTGCTTGCGGTTGCATGTGGAACTGGATAGGCTTCCAGTATCCAGTATTTGCCTCTACCATAGTAAGCACGTATTGCTTACCAGAATGAGAACGTGGTAGAGTGATGTAGTCAATCTGCCAAGCTTCACCATACCTGTACTTGGACCATCTGTCACCATACCACAAGGGCTTAATTCGCTTTGCCTGCTTAATAGCAGCACAAATGTCACAGTCATGGGATGACTTGTGTGATGGCATCCATGGAAATGTCTATGGATCTGTCACGAGCCCATTGGTATGTTGCATCTCTGCCTTGATGTCCTGGTGAATTGTGAGCCCACCAAGCTAAGAATATCTCACCTCGGTGTTTCCAGTCAAGATCAAGTTCAGAGTCCTTGTCTACTTGAGAAACTCTTGCAGCTAAATCTGCCTGATGGTTGTGCTGCTGTTCCTCAGTAGCTTTGTTCTTAGGAATGTAAGCATCAATGTGTCTCACCTTCACTGGAATTCTCTCTACTCGATCAGCAATGTCTTGCCACAGCTCAGCTGCCCAAATGGGTTTTCCTTTCCTCTGCCAACCATTCTTTTTCCAGTTCTTTAGCCAACCCCATAGAGCATTGGCTACCATCCATGAGTCGGTGTAGAGATAAAGCTTTGGCCATCTCTCACGTTCAGCCACGTCGAGAGCTAGCTGGACAGCTTTTACCTCTGCAAACTGACTGGATTCTCCTTCTCTATCCATCGCCTCTGCAACTCGGCGTGTTGGACTCCACACGGCAGACTTCCACCTTCGCTTTTTCCTGACGAGACGACAGGAACCGTCTGTGAACAAAGCATATTTCTTCTCATCATCTGAAAGGTCATTGTAAGGAGGAGCTTCCTCAGCACGAGTTACTCTCTCCTCTGGAGGTTTAGCACAGTTGGTATCTTCAGGCCAACTTGAGATCACCTCCACTAGACCAGGTCTTTCAAGATTTCCCATTCCAGCTCTCTGTGTTATCAGAGCCATCCACTTGGTCCAGGTGGAATCTGTGGCATGATGTGGTGTGGAACCTTTGCCTTTGAACATCCAATTCAAAACTGGTAATCTGGGAGCTAAGAGAAGTTGTGATTCAGATCCAATTTCTTCAGAAGCTGCTTTCACTCCTTCATAGGCAGCTAGAATCTCTTTCTCTGTTGGAGTATAATTTGCCTCTGAACCTCTGTAACCTCGACTCCAGAAGCCAAGAAGTCGTCCACGTGTCTCACCTGGAGCTTTTTGCCACAAACACCAGGTTGGACTGTTGTCACCTGCAGCCGTGTACAAAATTTTCTTAATGTCTGGACCATCTCAGAAAGTGTACTGGATTCCTCTCCAGGTGAAAGCAAACTGAGGCCTGCATTCCTCTGCTATGGGAATAGAGAAGAAGGCATAAGCAATGTCTGTGGTAGCATACCATTTGGCTTCTTTGGATTCCAACTCATACTGGAGTTCCATCATGTCTGGTACTGCTGCACTCATAGGCGGTGTTACTTCATTCAGGGCTCATGTGGTGGTTTGAAAGGAAAGGCTCTGCTTTCCCTCCCCCACTGAGAAAGAGACCATGGCTAAACCCAGTCAGAGAAATGAGAGTATATTTTACAAGGAAACAGATTATATGTAACACAATAAATACAGGTATTTTACAATACATACAGGAATATACAGCAAATGAACTCAACCAGAAACCAGACCCCCCACAGAGGGGGCTTCCCCCTGTGCCCCCCTTCACCCTCTAACTCCCTTGTCCCCCAAAGAGGTAGAAGAAGAGACGAGGATGGTTAGCAGGACAGGGGAAGAAGCGGACAGGCCTGTTACAGGCAGTGAGTTAGTTCTTATCTCTTGGCAAGAAGCCCAGAAGCAGATCCAGCCGAAAGGGACAGCGAAGGAAGGAAGACTGAGAAAAAGTTCCCAGCTCCCCTGGGTCCAATCTCACCTCCCACCTCCTTGGTCAATGAAATTCGTTTAGACTCCTAAAATATTTTTATAAACATTTAGCCAGTGTGCCCCTTCCTTAAAGGCACAGCGTCAAATGGTCACAGTCCACCCCTTCTAAACAATTTCATTGGTCGCTCGCACTGTCCATCCAATCGGAAACCATATTTACAGTTTGTGAGCAAAGTTCATAGTCTGTTCTGGCTATACTCAGATGTAGATGATTCAGAAGTCCAACGAAGTCAGGAAATAAGAAAATGGAAAGCAGCTTGTTTCTCTGCAGACGAAACGAAGAAAAGGCAAACAGGAACACAGGGACTCTCAGTTGGCTCTCAGGGTTCGTGCACTGTAGATTCCTCAGGGATTCTTCCTTTGGGCGCGTTGTAGCTGTACGACAGTCTGAAATTAAACTCTTTCAGCTAAAGTTAAATTTCTTTGTGGAATACACTGAATTTGATCATTCTCCTGCATTACCCAATAAGTGTGACCCAGACCTTCTGCTGAAACCACCCCTCAGACTGGTCCCAGACCCACTGCTTGTACCACTTCTTGCTTTATCTGGTCAAAGGCTGCTTGTTGTTCAGGTCCCCAGTGGAAATTGTTCCTCTTTCGAGTCACATCATACAGAGGTTTCACAATCTGGCGGTATACAGGGATGTGCAGTCTCCAAAATCCCACTATCCCCAAGAAACTTAGAGTTTCTTGCTTGTTCGTGGGATTTGCCATGGTAGAGACTCTATTTACCACATCCACTGGAATGTGTCGGCGTCCATCCTGCCACTGCACTCCCAGAAACTGGATCTCTGTGGTAGGACCTTTCACTTTGTCTCTCTTGATGGCAAAACCTGCATTCAGAAGAATGTCCATGATTTTGTTACCTTTCTCGAAGACTTCCTCAGCAGTTTTACCCCAGACGATGATATCATCGATGAACTGGATGTGTTCTGGAGCACCACCTTCCTCCAGAGCATCGTGGATCACTGCATGACAGATGCTGGAGCTGTGGATCCAGCCCATTGGCAGTCTGTTGAAAGTGTACTGGATTCCTCTCCAGGTGAAAGCAAACTGAGGCCTGCATTCCTCTGCTATGGGAATAGAGAAGAAGGCATTAGCAATGTTTATGGTAGCATACCATTTGGCCTCTTTGGATTCCAGCTCATACTGGAGTTCCATCACGTCTGGTACTACTGCACTCATAGGCGGTGTTACTTCATTCAGGGCTTGGTAGTCCAAATCAGACGCCAGTCTCTATTCGGCTTTCTCACAGGCCACACTGGACTGTTGAAAGGTGAATGAGTTTTGCTGATGGCTTTCTGACTCTCCAACTGATGAATCAGATTCTCAATGGGCAACGAAGAGTCATGGTTGGTTCTGTATTGTCTGTGATGCACAGGCTGAGAAGCAACCGGCAACTTAATGTCCTGAATCTTGTGTTGTCCCACAACTGCGGATTCATCAGAAAGCTCAGGTCTAGCAGAGCAGTTTCAGTTTTTATCCATCAATTTCTACAGAAGCTACTCCAAAAGCCCATTTGTAACCTTTAGGGTCCTTGAAACGCCCTTCTCTCAGAAAATCAATTCCCAAAATACAAGGTGCATCAGGTCCGGTCACAACTGTATGCTTCTTCCACTGTTTACCAGTTAAACTTATATTAACCTCCACCTTACTTAACTCTTGAGATCCACCAGTGACTCCCAGAATAGTTATAGACTCTGATCCCTGATAATTTGATGGCAATATGGTGCACTGAGCTCCTGTGTCAACCAAGGCCCTGTACTTCCGAAATTGTGAAGTGCCAGGCCACTGGATGTACACATCCCAATAGATTCTGTTATCTCTATTACCCCTCTCCTCCCCCTGGCGGGAGGCAGGGCACCCCTAGTTATGGGGAACATGTCCACAGGTGCAACGAGCACACTATGCAGTGTTAGAACTGGAGCCACTGTTGGAGATACTAGAGTTGTCCTGGGGATCTGTAGAAGTAACAGCTACCCTTCTGGTATTGCTACCTCGGGTTCTGCCACTTTGCAGTTCCCTCAGTCTCCTGAAAAGATTAGAAGTTGGTTGGCCATCCCACCTGTTCATGTTCTCACCAAACTTATCACGCAGGGTAATCCAAATAGTCCTACATGACTGCCTTGGTGGTCTGTTTTGGTTTGGTCTGTTTTGGAATGACCTCCTTGGAGGATGTCTGTTCCTCACAGATGAAACCTGCACCCACCTGGAAGAAGAATTGGAATTATCTCTTTGTGCCAGTTGGGATATGGTGTTCTTAAATTCATCCTTCAGCTCTTTCATGCAATTCTCCAGCTTTCCAGACAGAGTTTCAATGGCTGAAACCAAAGAAACACGTGTCATGCTATCATCCAATTGTCTCAATTGATCAGTGAATTGGCCAACCGTAGGAGGAGCTCCACCATAATTTCTTGCTACAATTCTGCTTGCCAGAATGATTGCATAATTAGAAGGAGCAAGCTTAATGAGCTTTTTAGCAAGACCATTTCCTACAGGAACATCATCAGGATTCAGAGATTCATGTTCACCATAGAGTATCTCTCTAACAGCAAATTCTCTCAGATGCTTAATTCCCTCATCTATGGTAGTCCAGAGCTTAGGATTCCATGGAAGATCATTGAGGGAAGGGTATCTCATGAGAACCGCCATTAAAAGGCGTATCCACAGATTAACCTTACCGAGAGCCTTGCCTAGATGTCTATCTATTCCATTATCCTTCAAGATAGTTCCTAGCTGAGTTGCTGACTTGTCTCCAACCATTAGAGCTGGAGCACCTGTATCATAACATCTACCAAGCCAAGCGAGAACTGGCTCCTGATCTACTCTGAGATAGTCTTTGCGCACATTTTGTAATTCCTCACGCGGTGAGGAGCAGTCGGTTATGTCATCCTCTTCTTGCTCCTTTGCCTCCTCTTCCTCAACTTGTTGTCCCAACAACCTTTCTGTCACTCTCTCAAGGATCCCTTTAAGATGAGAAGCACCACCACTAGCTGCTGTCCTACCAAGAGATGCATCTTGATCCTCTGATGATCTCTGTAACTCAGGTATATTTTTAAGACAAATTTTCTCTTCCTCCCCAGCAGAAGAACCTTGCTGTGCATCCCCATCAGCTCCTGAATCAGCTTTAGGCTTACCCCTCCTTGTTGTTAAAACTGCTACTTGCTTTACTGGAGCTGTGTTTGGGTTTCCAGCTGCCTTTTTATCAGAAGCTGATAAGCTTTGAGACAGATTAGCTGCTTTGGAGGACACTTCCACTCCTGCCATGGAAGAAGGAGGAAATGACTTTGCCTCGTTAATGGTGGCTGCTGGGGACGCGGGAGCCACCATGTTTGGGGCTGCTGCAGCCCCTGGCAGCTTGCCAGAATCATTAGCAGTGCTATTCAGCGCTGCCTTCCTGATTGACTTTTTAGCTTTATCCTTAACTGACACAGATTCTTCATTATCATCATCACTGGATGTTTCTGAAACAGAGCCAGGGTAGTGTTTTCGTTTCTTTGTCCTCCGTCTAATAACAAAACATGCCTTAGACACTTTTTTCTCCCGGTACAGTGTTACTAGCAAATACACATTACTTATCACCAGCAGCAGGACTACACACTTCAAGAAAATCAGCTTTGGATCCCAGCCATCACTTAAAATTACCCTTTCACCGACTGGAATCTTAAACTCCTTTATCTCAATAGGGAGAGTAGCAGATGTTACATTTCTGTATTTTCTCACCAAAAAGAATTCCAGGCACCGATCATATAGGAGCTGCATCTTGTACTTAAACCACAAATACAATTTTTGCATTATATATTTACCTATCTGATCAATAATCATACCCAGGCAATACTTGTATATCAATACACCAAAGACTGAGAAGAACAGACGCTCTAAAAGCCAAAACACCTTCATGTTTGCTCGTTCGACTCAAGCAAGCAATAAATCAAACTAATTTATCACCAAGCCCCGAGTTGGGCAGCCAATAATGTAGTAGGTTGAGAGAGGGCTTAGCTCTCCCTCCTCCACAGAGTAAGAAACCACAACTAGCCCAGTGGAAAGAGCAAGCTATATATTTACAAGCATATATGGAAAGCAGGTTATATATCACACAATATATACAGGTATTTACAATATATACACAGAAATATACAGCAAAGAGAAATAACATAACAAAAATCCCTCCCCAAGGGAGGGATCCCCTCCTTGGAACCCCCTGTCTCCCCCCCTACCTCCCTTTTTTCCCCAAAAAGGGGTTAGAGAGAGAGAAAGGCAAGTTACTAAGGAAAAGAGTTGTTAGTAAGCTTCAAAAGCCCATGCAGGATTAGTTTTTGCTTATCTGAAGGCCAACTCCATCAGTTCGCAGAAGAAGCAGGCAGGGAGAACAGGCTGAAACTCCCCCCAACTCCCCAAACTGAACTGAACTGAGGAAAAAAAAAAATTCCAACTGCTTCACAATCTAAATCTGCATTTTTGTTTATCAACCAATGAAATTTGTTTAGAATATCAGAATGTTTTGGTTCTAGTACCGAAAACATTTAGCCAGTGTCTCAGCACTGCTTGTTCTTAAAGGCACAGTGTCAAACGGTCACATGGTGGAAGCAAGGGATGGAGAAGGCGAATCCAGTCAGTACACAGAGGTAAAAGCTGTCCAGCTGGCACTGAATATAGCAGAATGAGAGAACTGGACAATGTTGTTCCTCTATACTGACTCCCGGATAGTAGTCACTGCCTTCTGGGGGTGGCTGAAGGAATGGAGGAGGAAAGGGTGGCAGAGAAAAGGGAAGCCTGTTTGGGCTGCTGACCTGTGGCAAGACATCTCTGCCCACCTGGACTGGCTGCCAACAAAGGTACAGCACATCAATGCACACATCCCCAAGAGCAGAGCCACTGAGGAACACAAGCACAACCACCAAGCAGACCTGGCTGCTAAAATCTCCCAAATAGACTTGGACTGGGAACACAAGGGCAAGCTGTTCTTAGCCTACTGGGCCCATGACACTTCAGGCCACCAAGGGAGAGATGCCATATACCAGTGGGCTTGGAACAGATCAGTGGGCATATGTATGGAGGCCATCTCACAGGTTATCCATGAGTGTGACATCCGTGCTGCCATCAAGTAGGCTAAGTGCATGAAGCCTCTGTGGTATGGGGGGAGATGGCCAAAATATAAGTATGGAGAGGCCTGGCAGATCGACTACATCACCCTTCCTTGGTCTCACAGTGGCAAGCAGTACATCCGGACCATGGTGGAGACAAGCACAGGGTGGCTGGAAACCTACCCAGTACCTCATGCCACTGCTCGCAACACCATCCTGGGCCTAGAGAGACATGTCCTGTGGAGACACGGCACCTCCAGGAGGATTGAATCAGACAATGGAACCCACTTCAAGAACCATCTCATAAGGGACTGGGCAAAGGAACATGGCATTGAGTGGATTTACCACATCCCATACAATGCACCAGCTGCAGAGAACATCGAGCGCTACAATGGGCTGCTAAAAACCACCCTAAAAGCCATGGCTGGTGGAATATTTAGGAACTGGGGAAAACACGTATCTCAAGCCACTTGGTTAGTGAACAGCAGAGGATCTGTGAACCAAGCTGGTCCTGCCCAGTCCGACCTGCTGCAAACAGTGGATGGAAATGGAGTTCCTGTGATTGCTGAGAAAAACCTGCTGGGGACATCAGTGTGTGTTTTTCCTGCTGCTGGTGGGGGCAAACCAACCTGAGGGGTGGTTTTGGCTGAGGAGCCTGGTCACAAGTACTGGGTCATGTTAGAAACTGGGGACATTCAGTGTATCCCACAGCAGAATGTGACTCTGGCTGAGAGGGGATGAACTCAGAGGGGGCAACACACATCAATGTATTGTAGTCATTGTGCAATAGTTAGAAGTTGTTCTATGTTTTTCTCTCTGGCCTTAATACCAGCCTAGCATCCAGGACTCAACATACACACCGCACACCAACCCAGAGAGCTCCTGAGTCGTCTCACCTGCACCTCTTCCCGCTTCCCTATGGACTGTTCCTGATGTCCCTACAGCAACAGACTGTTCCTGATTTTTCCTTTCCATTTAAAAGACAGAGTGATTCCTGATTCTCCTCTACATCCTTGCCCAGTTCAAGCATCACCTACACTGACCAGCACCAGACAGGGAGAGACTGCCCTGAGAGAGAGCGAGCAGGAATAATGAGGGACTTGCCTTCAGGATTCAAATGCCACATGTCAAGATTGGATGAAGGAGCTGTAACAGGAGAGTGGAAGTGGAACAGAGGGGTGGCTTGTGATGGGTTAACGCCCATCCTGAAAACAAGGCATGGGGGGGATTGCAAGTGCTTTGCCCTCCCTGCAGGGTGTTTTCTCCCTCTGAAACTGAGTCTGTTCCACTCCCCCCCTCCCTGCCCAGCTAGGGTATAAAAGGGAGGACATTGCAGCCATTAGCTCTCTTTTTGGCTCCTGCCCTCCTGGATGAGAGCTACTGCAGCTGCCTTCCTGCTCCTCTGACACATGGTGGGGCCCGATCCTTCTCCCTGCTGCCTCCATGCCTCTTCAGAGAGACTGGTTTTGTATTCTCGTTTATTTTTCTCCCATCCATCCTTGTTTCTTGCCCTTGTGAACCCTACCTGTTATCATTTTACATATATATATACGCATATACATATATATATGTAGAGTTTTTATATATATATATACAATGAAAAACTCTTTACCTCTCTACTTCCAAGCCAAGTCCAAATTATTTCTTGGTGAATTTGCTCCTTCCCTTTCTTTCTCCTCTCTGTTAGGAGGGAGAAAGTCTTGCCCCCATCTGAGCTCTTAAGTCCCAGTTAAAGCTCAAGCCACTACAATAGCGTTAGTGGCAGAAGTGCTGGAGTGGGCACAGCCATTTCCCCTGTCCACTTCTTCCATAGAACAAGTACTTAGTAGTACAGTTCTGTCCCAAGTACCACAGCAGTCTGAGTATCTTTGACAGAAATCACCAGAGCTGGGGGCCAGGGCAGCCTTTAGGTAGATGAAATAGGGTCTCTGCTGACAGCATGGCTGAGCCTTGTCTGGGTAACAGCCTGCAGAGTGCAGACACACCAGCACACCTTCAGTTTGGGAAACCCTGGTACTACCAGGCCCCTACCAAGCTTCTCTCATTGCAATTTTGAGTTCAACAATAAATCTGTTTTTCATTAATGAGAGAATTAACAAGAGAGACAATCTCATTTCAGAGCTATTAAAAACAAAATTAGGTGTATTAAGCAAGGTATATGAAGTGCTACGAGAAACTTTTTCCAGCAGTAACCATGACTGCACCCAAGGTAACCCAATCTAAATTGCTATTGAAAAATTGCATCCTGCAGATTTCCTATTTCTGAAGGTCACCTGCTCCCCTAGCCTGGCCTTACCTTAATTTCATTAGCATTTGTTTTACAACTGCACCAGTGAATAGCCTTTGAGAGAGCTCTTTTGTAAACTCATTTTAATAAAATCAAGTTCAGTTTAAGTAGATTTAATCATGCAGATACAATTCTTGTCTCATTGACTCTGGGAGATGTTTGAGGTGTGAAGCAGTCAAAAAAAAAATCAGAATCAACATCTCTGTGATGGGTGATTCTGTGGTGCAAGGAATGTCTGACTATGCTGAAAGGTCTTGTAGCTTAGGTAGGAAATAGTAGATAGTGATAGGAATATTGTGTCTAAACATGACATGAACTCCTTCCACTTTCCTATATGTTACCTACATCTATTGTCAGCTTCTTTTTTACCCCTTTTATTTTTCTTGTTACAATAAGGAATAAAGATGTGATAAAAGTCAAAAGGCTGATTTTTAAAGTTACAATTATTATGCATATGTATTAATGTGTTAAAGCTTAGCATCTAGCCACAGCCATGACTGGAATTAAACTCATTAAAAAACGATGGTGTTAAGTTCTCAGCCATTATCTAGTGACTGCTTAATTATCCATATTTAAAGGGTTAAAACTGTGGCTTTTGCTGATTGAATATTTTTCCAGCTTTCTGCTGGTGTGCAGTTTACTCCATTAGCAACACAGGTCATTGAGTACCGACTGAATGCACACTCTGGAAATACCTGAAATGCATATTGAACTCTTCAGAAATCTGTGTCATAATGCTACACATGTTAACAGAGTAAGTGGTACAGTGGTACACTGCAGAGCATCAGCTCATAGTGGTCATCTAAAGTGCTCTGTCTTGCTGAGGAATGCTGGAGTGAAGCATTGAAATTTTATTCCAATTTTACATTTAGTGCCATGATGTCAGAGCATAAATTTGTACTTTTGCATGCAGCTCATGCGGGTGTGATGACAGCTCTTAAAATACTGAGTGATTGTGGGCCCGTCAGCATAAAATTATTCTAACATGGTGCTTTTATTAAAGCTTCAATAAATGCCTTTCTTCTTGTGTTCTAAGGTGGCATTTGCAAATGAGCTAATTTCTCAGCAGTAAAATAATTGTGTTGCATTTATTTTGTGAGGTAGGGGTGGAGGAGGAAGAAGAAAAATGCTGTTACATAAAAGGGTTCTTTTGCCATCAAAACTACATTCACTGTAGTTAGTCAAGTTTAAAAAAGAACACATTAAGTAAATGACTGTACAATTCTTTATATGAGCTTGATGCTTTATAAAGTCATGGAAGGTATAAACTCTCTTCTAAGCCATACTCTAAAAGACGTTGCAGCTTTCTCACAAGAAACATTTCCTGAAAGTCTCAAATACGACCTATGTTAGCTGAATGATTACAGATATTTTGGGGTTCAGAACACATCTCTTTCACCAAATTAAATCAAAACTGGTTATCAGCTAACCTAATTCACAAGGCAAAACAGAAGAAGTTAAGAGGGGAAGTAGGTTTTTAATTATACCTGTTTTCTTTCACTGTTTGTGTTATCTAGAAAACAGGTAGAATTATGCAGAGACAATGATGTGTCAATGGGACCATGCAATTCTAGGACTAACAAAGGTAAAACCTCATATTCACCTTTTCATTGACAAACATGTTCAACAATTTCTTTGAGAAAATTTTGTGACATAGCATATTTCTCATTTCTTGTTTAGTTATTTAGCCTTGAAAACAGAATTGACTTCCCAAACTAGTACTCAGTATGCATCACTTAGTGTTTACAAATCTGAGATCTGTCCAGTCACTAAAAGTACTTAATCTTAATCTTATTGTATAAAATGATTTCACCACATGCATTATTAAATCAACTATTCCATGAGCTAAGCTACAACTGTTTTCAATGTCAAAAGTCCCTCTTACTTTCACTCCTCCATACACAAAATAAAAAGTTTATTAATCTTAGAATTTATTCAAATTTATTTAAGAAGTATTCTACTAAATAAAAATCAAAACATTTTGAAAATTCCTTACTGGAAAGAGACTGTTATCCAGTATTTGAAAATTAAATATTTAATAGTGTCTTCTCAGCTGCTGTAGTGAAGGATCCTTATAGTCAGAATTGAGCCCCAAACATACTTCTCTGAGTGTTAACCCTCCTTTGTTTCCCCCTTCTTTCTGGGGGCAGCAGTGGGGATCCTGGTGCCACTGAGTCCAGGTAAACAGCCTGCCTGGGTATAGCATATACTTACGCCGTATTTGGTAGATGTTAGTTCATTGGTTAATCTTGCGTTAGCAACAGAATGCTCATTGGACCAGTATTCACTGGGGCAAATGGTAAATAGGGGCCGTTTGGTAAATGAGCCCTCCCCCACATCATGTTGGAGCCTGTGAGTGTGTGCGTGCCAGTGCTGCCGTGGTCCACCTTGCCCGGGACTCAAGCCAGTGCCCCAAGAGACCTCACATTCCTTTGCCACCGTCACCCAGGTGCATGCGGTGCCATGGACAGTACCCCGTGGGATTAACCACGGCGAGATCAGTTGCTGCAGGAGAAACGCCAGTAGCCTGTGTGAACCAGCGTCGCTGACCTGCCACAGCCTCCCCTCAAGCAGGAGACCTTTGTGTCCTGGGAGAAGCAGCAGCCACGCGGTGCAGCCATGCGGCCAGTGCTGTTTCGTGTCTCAGTCTTATGGCACATCCGTGCCACGTTTCTGAACTATAAACATTATTAAGGGGAGACTTCATAAAGTTCTCAGCTTGTAAGTTAAGCCTTTCTTTATAGAGCTTCCAGTTAAGGGAGTGTTTAGATTGCTCCGGGTGGAGGGTTGCCGGTCACTGACCAACCCCTCCCCTGCTGCTTTCTGAATTAGTTTAGATTCTAAGTTCTGTGAATTGTTTGATTCATTGCCCATACATAAACATTCTGTAAAGATAGCGTCACTAACCGAATATCGATACCTGTGAAGGGTGACTGTAAATACCCCGTTACAGAGTTTATATATATATATAAAAAATAAACTTAACATATATTTTCATTGATATATCTGCTGCTCATTTCTGAGGGCATATTCACAACAGCTGCCTTATGGGTCTGAATTTCAAGAACATCATTGGGGTTTTTAAAGTACCTGCAGTAAATGTACAAGGGCTTCAGAGAAATGTATCTTTGTACAAAAGAGTTCAACTGGAATACATTGAAGAAGAAAGTGGAAGTTTAGTAAGTGAGGAGATTTGGTTTTCTCTTAATGTTGCTTAAGATATGTGTCTTTACTTAAAACACCAGTATGCTGGATTTAACAAAAGACTGCAACAGTATTTTATTGCAATACATCCATTGCATCACTCCAAAATTAAAGAAGGTATTTTGTGAAAGGGCATAGAAATTAGCCACCACATTTTAAGTGCATTTCTTTAGCTGCCAAGTTACAGCTTAATATCAGAATGATTTGTAGCTTGTAAATGTCCGAGAACTGTAAATATAAAAGCAAACAGATTGGGTACTTATATTACTTTTTAATTAAATTGTGAGGCTTTTCATGCTAAACCTGCAATAACAGAAGATGTCAATGACATTTTTATAAAGAATTTAATTTTCAAATCATTGTGCCTGTTTCACTTACCAGTAACAGTAATCTGAACAATTCCATAGGATACAACTGGCTAAGAAGAAGTTTCCCAAAATTGTTCATTTGTGACTGATTTGAACTTTGAGAGCTTCAGCTATCAGAAACACAAATATCAACAAAGGGTGACTTTTTCTATTAGACATAATAATGAACGCAACCACAATGCATAAACCCCCAAAAAACTAGTGAAATAACAGATGAACTTCACCTCCCAAGATCTCAATTTATATGACTCCTAAATAATTTTTTATTGTATTCCTTCTATATTTAACAATCTTTTAAAGCTGGTCTTATGCATCTGCACTGATGAACTATCTGAATAGCAAGTAAATAGCTTTTTTATTACAAAGGAAAAGATCAGAGTAGGTATAGTTCCTTTTTGTAGCTGAGAAAGGCATGAAGACAGGGGAAACGGGGACACAAGGAGAAAAAAACAAAGATAGAAATCTAGAGCTACAGAGCTTTAGTCTGTAGGTTACTGCAAATAGGAGACAAGGGACACAAAGAAAACAGACTCATAGCCTATATGACTGACAAGGCAAAAGTATGTAAGATTAACACAGTCACATGTCCTGGCAATGCAGTAAGCCAAAACTCAAGCATAGTGCGTAATGATGGTGTATAAAGAAGTGATGAATAAATTAGAATTTTTTTTAAAACTAAAGAAAATTAATAAGGATGAACAGTTTTATTGGGGTAAGAAAAAGAGTATGAAAAAATATTCTTCAGATAAAGTCAACCCATAAAGAAATGTTTCATTTATCTTTCCTTTTTTACACTTCTTTTTCACTAAAAATGTTTCTTAAATTTTATTTGAAAAACTTTATGTTTGATTCTGTGAATTCTCAAGTGAGATCTTATGGTCTTATCAAAAGAAACTCAAAGCAATTAACATAATTAATATACCTTTGAGAACATATTTTCACTGGAGTTGAAGCTTTTTATGGAAATATGAAGAATGTATTTTCGTTGGAGCTTTTTGGTGAAGATCCCCGAGAAAATGTTAATGACCTTTGGTTCACAGGAAAATAAATCTGTACCAGAATATGCACAGGAGTTAGTGGGCTCAGACAGTTGAGCCTTAATCACAGAATCACCTAATCAACTAGGTTGGAAAAGACCTCAGAGATCATCAAGTCCAGTCTATTACCTAATATCTAACACCACCTGAAAACTGAACCATGGCTCCAAGTGCCATATCCAATCTTTTTTTGAACACCTTCAGGGACAGTGACTCCACCACCTCCACGGGCAGCCTATTCAAATGGCCAATTGCTTTTTCTCTGAAGAACTTCCTCAGCTCAAGCCTAAACTTCCCTTGGCGCAGCTTGAGAGTCAATTAGGGGAAGATTAGGCTCAAGGTGAAGAGAAAGTTGGGGGAATTTATCAGTGTGCACAGATATCTGAAGAGAGACTGTAAAGAAGTGTCGTAGTTTGGGCTGGGTGCCCTCTGCTACAGGGGTGTTTCCTGTGTCCAGAAGTCCATCCCAGTGGGTGGACTCAGGAAATTAGGTATTTCTACCATAATCCCTTGCACCACTATAAATTTTGCGGTGGGGTCTGGCACTTTCTCTTTCCTTCCCTCTCCGAGACTTGGTAACTGGGGGAGAGATCTCCCGGCCATGGGCCTGATTGGGCCCAAGGCCACAGGGGGATGGGCAGTCTCAGGCCTGGCCAGCTGAGACTGGCCCAGCAGAGGGAGGGGGAAGAAGGAGCCCTGGGGGTTTTGGATGCACCCTCAGGTGAGGTTTGGAGTCTTTCTGGGTTTACTTTGGTTCATTTCTTGTCACTATGTTTCCTTTTGTGCACACTCACTGTTCTCTATTTAAACTCTCCACTACTTTTGCAATCCGTTTGCCTGAGTCGTTATTTCTGCCTGTGGTGGGGAGGGGATCTGCCCCAACCCATTACATTTTTGGCGCCCAACGTGGGGCCAACTGCGGCTCGGATTGCAAAAGATGGAGAGTTTAAATTTAGTTCTGGGCGTCGGTTTGGGTTTGGAAACCAGAAACCAGCCCCCCAAGAGAGGGGGCTTCCCCCTGTGCCCCCTTCACCCCCCCTACCTCCCTTCTCCCCCAAAAGGGTAGAAAAAAGAGGAAAAAGGGGAGTTAGCACAGCAGAGGCCTAAGCATAGGAAGTTAGTTAGTTCTTATCTCTTGGCAAGGAGCCCAGAAGCAGTCCAGCTGAAAGGGACAGCGAAGAAAGGGAGACTGAGAGAAAGTCCCAGCTGCCCGATAACTTAAAGTTGCATTTCGTCCATCCACCAATGAAATTCGTTTAGAATACCAAAATATTTTATAAACATTTAGCCAGTGTGCCCCTTTCTTAAAGGCACAGCCTCAAACAATCACAAAAAGCCATCCATGTACTTCTCACAAAAATCCCATGCGTTTAAAATTTCTCTGTCTTTGAAATATTGAAATTTCCTACTCCTAAAGAGGAAGAGATGCTCCAATGTGAGAGAAGTAAGATGACTGCCAAAGGTCATAATGATGGCCTTCTGAGGCCAGGGTGGGACATTTCTAAGCCTCCCTGAAGTGAGGGAGGGCTAGATCTGAACCAAAAAACATCAGTGAAATAGCAGGGGAATTCTTTGTGAAAAGTAGAAGGTCAAACCATTGATCCTCAGATATTGAAGACTGCTTGCTTGTCACTACCAGCCAAATCACATGTGCAGGTGCTGGAAGAAAGAATTTAGATAGGCCAGCAGTTTAGGGAGACCATTGTGAGCCCTGAACAAGAGCAGATGTTTACAGCCCAAGGAAAGAATGTTGTGAAATCCTGCATTTGTAAGTATCTAAGTGTCATAACTTGCAGGATGTTGGAAATACTGATTTTCAAAGATTAAATTGATTTAAAAAAAAAAAAGCCAAAACCCACTGCCAACCCCCCATCAGAAAACAACAAATTAAAAAATCCTGAGAAATAAATAACCTGCCACAAAATATTACTGCAGCTCAGACAGGAAACACAATCCCAAGCTGGATTGGAAAGTCTATAATAGACTTCATCCTAAAGCAAGAGTCAGCTGCAAACTATACCTATATTTGTGTGTTTGCAACTGGCTTACTGCATGCAAGTGACTTAGCAATATCACTTATCAGAAAGAAATAAAAAACCTCAGCTCTACAGCTGCCCAGGTAAAAGCAAATGGAGAAACTGTATTAACAGCATGCATCCCCAGCTTCTTTGCAGATAGTACAAGAACCACAGAGACACTGTCCATTATGAAGACAATGATAACTTCCAGCTAAATTCCATTTAAATGAGCACTGTGAGACCACTGTTTCCAGAAAAGTATAAATTAAAATAGCTCAGTATTGAAAATCATAAGTGGACAGCAGGAAGCTGTTTCTCAATCAAATTCTTATATTTTGAGGCTAAACTGCTTCTTATACTTTACAGATAAACTGCTTAATAATGCTTGTGTCCAGTTATGAGCCCCTTAGTTTAGGAAGGGTGTTGACTTGCTGGAACTTGCAGGAGAGATAGACAAGGAAGAAGGGGTGGAGGGGTGGCCCTGTACATCAGGGAGGCACTAGATGCCATTAAGCTAGAGATTAGGGATGATCAGGTTGAATGCTTGTGGGCAAGAATTAGAGGGAAGACCGGTAGGGCAGACATCCTGGTTGGAGTATGTTATAGACCACCCAACCAGGAGGATGATGTCGACAAAGCATTCTATAGACAGCTTAAGGCTGTCTCAAGATCTCCTGACATTGTCCTTATGGGCGACTTCAACCTGCCTGACATCTGCTGGGATCTCAACACAGCAGAGAGGAGACAGTCTAGGAGGTTCTTAGAGTGCATGGAGGACAGCTTCTTATCCCAGGTGCTGCGTGAGCCTACCAGGGGCAAGGCTATGCTTGACCTCCTCTTCACCAACAGGGAAGGGCTGGTGGGTGATGTGGTGGTCGGAGGCTGTTTAGGGGTCAGCGACCACGAGATAATGGAATTTTCGGTATTTGGTCAAACTAAGAAGGGCAGCAAGAAGACCTCCACTCTGGACTTCCAGAGGGCGGACTTCAGGTTCCTCAAGGAAATAATTCAGAGGGTTCCTTGGGAGAAAGCCCTTAAAAATAAAGGGGTCCAGGAGGGCTGCACCTGCTTCAAGAAAGAACTGGTGAAGGCTCAGGAGCGGGCTGTGCCAATGTGCCGGAAGAGGAGCCGCCGGGGCAAACGGCCAGCCTGGTTGTGTAATGAACTTTTAATAGAACTAAGGGAAAAAAAGAGGGTGTATCATCTTTGGAAGAAAGGTGAGGCAACCCATGGAATGTTTAAAGAGGTTGCTAGGGCATGTAGGAGGAAAATTAGGGAGGCAAAAGCACTTTTGGAACTTAAACTGGCCTCTGCTGTGAAGGACAACAAAAAGTCCTTCTATAAATATATTAATAGCAAGAGGAAGGGCAGGGACAACCTCCAATCTTTGGTTGACATGGAGGGAAATGTTGTATCACAGGATGAGGAAAAGGCAGAGGTACTTAACACCTTCTTTACCTCAATTTTTACTAGCGGGAAAGAACGTCTACCAGACAGCTGGCCTGCAGAGCTGGCAGAAGGAGCCAGGGAGCTGCATAGCTTCCCTGTGTTCCATGAGCAAGTGATAGGAGCTCTCCTCAGCAGCTTAGACCCCCACAAGTCCATGGGACCAGATGGGATCCAGCCTAGGGTGCTGAGAGAGCTGGCAGATGAGCTGGCCAAACCACTCTCCATGATTTTTCATCAGTCCTGGCTCACTGGAGAGATCCCAGATGACTGGAAGCTGGCCAACGTGGTACCCATCCACAAGAAGGGTCGGCTGGATGAGCCAGGGAATTCTAGGCCTGTCAGCCTGACCTCAGTGCCAGGCAAGATTATGGAACAGGTCATCTTGAGTGCAATCACACAGCACTTAGAGGATGGCCAAGGGATCAGGCCCAGCCAGCATGGATTTAGGAAGGGCAGGTCCTGCCTGACCAACCTGATCTCCTTCTATGATCAGGTGACCCGCCTGGTGGATGTGGGGAGGCCTGTGGATGTAGTCTACCTGGACCTCAGCAAGGCCTTTGACACCGTTCCCCATAGCAAACTCCTGGCCAAGATGTCAGCCCATGGCTTGGATGGGAGCACACTGCGATGGGTTAGGAACTGGCTGGAGGGCCGAGCCCAGAGAATGGCAGTGAATGGTGCCACATCCAGCTGGCGGCCAGTCACTAGTGGTGTGACCCCAAGGATCAGTGCTGGGCCCCATGCTCTTTAACATCTTTACTGATGATCTGGACGAGGACATTGAGTCCATCATCAGTAAATTTGCAGATAACACCAAGCTGGGGGCAGGAGTTGATCTGCTGGAGGGTAGAGAGGCTCTGCAGAGGGACCTCGACAGGCTGGACAGATGGGCAGAGTCCAACGGCATGAGATTTAACACATCCAAGTGCCAGCTTCTGCACATTGGCCACAACAACCCCATGCAGAGTTACAAGCTGGGGTCAGAGTGGCTGGAGAGCAGTCAGGCTGAGAGGGACCTGGGGGTGCTGATCGACGGTAGACTGAACATGAGCCTGCAGTGTGCCCAGGCAGCCAAGAGGGCCAATGGCATCCTGGTGTGCATCAGGAACAGTGTGGCCAGCAGGAGCAGGGAGGTCATTCTGCCCCTGTACACTGCACTGGTTAGGCCACACCTTGAGTCCTGTGTCCAGTTCTGGGCCCCTCAGTTTGGGAAGGATGTTGACTTGCTGGAACGAGTTCAGAGAAGAGCAACAAAGTTGGTGAGGGGTTTGGAACATAAGCCCTATGAGGAGAGGTTGAGGGAGCTGGGGTTGCTTAGCCTGGAGAAGAGGAGACTCAGGGGTGACCTTATTACTCTCTACAACTACCTGAAGGGAGGTTGTAGACAGACGGCTGTTGGTCTCTTCTCCCAGGCGGCCAGTACCAGAACAAGAGGACACAGTCTCAGGCTGCGCCAGGGGAGGTTCAGGCTAGATGTTAGGAAAAAGTTCTATACAGAAAGAGTGATTGCACATTGGAACGGAATGCCTGGGGAGGTGGTGGAGTTGCCATCACTGGAGGTTTTCAGGAGGAGACTTGACGGGGTGCTTGGTGCCCTGGGTTAGTTGTTTGGGTGGTGTTGGATTGGTTGATGGGTTGGACGCGATGATCTTGAAGGTCTCTTCCAACCTGGTTTATTCTATGTAACATGTCCAGAGAAGGGCAACAAAGTTGGTGAGGGATTTGGAACACAAGCCCTATGAGGATAGACTGAGGGAGCTGGGGTTGCTTAGCCTGTAGAAGAGGAGGCTGAGGGATGACCTTATGGTTCTCCGCAACTACTTGAAGGGAGGTTGTAGACAGGTGGAGGCTCGTCTCTTCTCCTAGGCAACCAGCACCAGAACAGGAGGACACAGTCTCAAGCTGCAGCAGGGGAGGTTCAGACTGGATGTTAGGAAGAAATTCTACACAGAGGGAGTGATTGCCCATTGGAATGTGCTGCCTGGGGAGGTGGTGGAGTCACTGTCATTGGAGGTGTTTAGGAGGAGACTGGATGGAGTGCTTTGTTGCATGGTTTAGTTGATTAGGTGGTGCTGGTTGATAGGTTGGATGTGATGATCTTGAAGGTCTCTTCCAACCTGGTTTATTCTATTCTATTCTATTCTATTCTATTCTATTCTATTCTATTCTATTCTATTCTATTCTATTCTATTCTTATTCTTATTCTTATTCTTATTCTTATTCTATTCTATTCTGTAATCTGCAACTCTCTACTTTCCCAACCTAGTGTATTTATTCCTTTTTTTTTTTTTTTCATTTAAATGACAATTGCTCTCCTGTAGTACAGCTATGAAGGATTTGTGCATTTCTGATTTTTTTATCTTCCACCCAACATGCAGAATTTGCCCACCCATTTTGCAGGTGGAATACAAGATTGTCTGCCACTTCTATTCATGCTACCAAACTCCTCTTCATTCACTGAGCACCTAAGCTAAGCCACCTGCAGGCTGGTGTGTCTTAGTATTTTCCCAGACTTTTTTTTCTACTCTTCTCCTCCAAAGAACAAGTACATTCTCCCAAGACTCGAAGGGAAATAAATGTGTTATACAACAATGGGGCAAACTTACATAATCACAATAAACCCCTAGTTCCCACTCATCAGCTGTCCCAATATTTCATTAAGATTTAAGGCTTAATTTTCAAAATATAGGATATTCAGAACTACCATCTGAAGCAGTATGATTTATTGATGTCAATAATTTACAGAATAAAGGGGTTCCTACCCATTCAGTTTTCAGGAAGGACATTAACAACAAGAAGACAAAATACAGCACCAGCATGCAGATGCACAGCTGAAGAAGTGAGGATCAGCAGCAGGCAGAGAGAAATCAGAGAGTTACTTCACTAGTGCGATGCGCTCCCTTAGAATCCATTCCAGTTCTGTGTCTGGAGGAGTTTTTCTTTTCCTAGCTACCAAGTGGCCTCCATCTTATTTCTCAAATTTCTGCTAACAGGTATCTCCTTGTGCCATTCTTCCTCCTTAATTTAAATCACAAACAATAATCCTTACACATTGCCTTTCCTGAAGTGTTGTCTTGTGTTTTGCTGTGAATTTCTTATATCACGTTCAGACCATAAGCTTTTCAGATAGGGCACGCATCTTGCAAATTTATGGTGCTGCATGTGTGTTTCATGATAATAATGTGTGGTTACAGGGCAGGGAAGATTCACAAGCAATGTCCTGAAAAAGAGGCAGCAATTGAATTAATATTCTGGCACTTAGAGGAAAAAGCTGTCAGCTCAGAATAGAGGGTCTGCTGTGATGATTTTTTCAGTAATGGTTATCAAGAATTCATACACTCCACCTCATTATCACTTCCGTATAGTACAGACTATTTCCTATCATTCCTCACACAACAAAGCCATTGTACAAGTCCATTTGATCACTCCTATTTGTTAAAAGTTTCCCAAATTAAAAATAAATTAGAGCCAAGGCACATGAGCATAAAACCCACACACTGCTGCCCATCAAGTTTCATACTATAGGGAACAAAACAATTTGGAATATAAAATGAGATAGACAAGTACCTCACTGACATACAACATTTGAATCATACAAGGAAACAGAGTGCTGGGTGGGTGTGGCAATTTTAGGCTGATGCCTAGGATATTTTCCACAGATCTTGAGTAGAAAGTGATAGAATGTAAATAAATTACAATTGGATGTAAAGGGGAAATAATAATAAGGTCTAAATAACCCCATAAAGTTAGTTGTATAAACTATTTACTCTCTTTCTTAGCTCTTTACATAGAATACATAGAATAAATCAGGTTGGAAGACACCTTCAAGATCATTGCATCCAGCCCATCCAACACCACCTAAAAAACTAACCCATGACACCCAGCACCCCATCAAGTCTCCTTGTGAAAACCTCCAATGATAGTGACTCCACCACCTCCCCAGGCAGCCCATTCCAATGGGCAATCACTCTCTCTGTATAGAAATTTTTCGTAACATCCAACCTAAACCTTCCCTGTCACAGCCTGAGACTGTGTCCTCTTGTTCTGGTACTGGGTGCCTGGGAGAAGAGACCAACATCCGTCTGTCTACAGCCTCCCCTCAGGTAGTTGTAGAGAGTAATAAGGTCACCCCTGAGTCTCCTCATCTCCAGGCTAAGCAACCCCAGCTCCCTCAGTCCCTCCTCATAGGGCTTGTGTTCCAAACCCCTCACCAACTTTGTTGCCCTTCTCTGAACTCGTTCCAGCAAGTCAACATCCTTCCCAAACTGAGGGGCTCAGAACTGGACCCAGTACTCAAGGTGTGGCCTAACCAGTACAGTGTGGAGGGGCAGAATGACCTCCCTGCTCCTGCTGGCCACACTGTTCCTGATGCACGCCAGGATGCCATTGGCCCTCTTGGCTGCCTGGGCACACTGCAGGCTCATGTTCAGTCTACCGTCGATCAGCACCCCCAGGTCCCTCTCAGCCTGACTGCTCTCCAGCCACTCTGACCTCAGCCTGTAGCACTGCATGTGGTTTTTGTGGCCAATGTGCAGAAGCTGGCACTTGGATGTGTTAAATCTCATGCCGTTGGACTCTGCCCATCTGTCCAGCCTGTCGAGGTCCCTCTGCAGAGCCTCTCTACCCTCCAGCAGATCAACTCCTGCCCCCAGCTTGGTGTTATCTGCAAATTTACTGATGATGGACTCAATGCCCTCATCCTGATCATCAATAAAGATGTTAAAGAGCATGGGGCCCAGCACTGATCCTTGGGGTCACACCACTAGTGACTGGCCGCCAGCTGGATGTGGCACCATTCACTGCCATTCTCTGGGCTTGGCCCTCCAGCCAGCTCCTAACCTAATGCACTGTGCTCCCATCCGAGCCATGGGCTGACATCTTGGCCAGGAGTTTGCTATGGGGAATGGAGTCAAAGGCCTTGCTGAGGTCCAGGTAGACTACATCCACAGGCCTCCCCACATCCACCAGGCGGGTCACCTGATCATAGAAGGAGATCAGGTTGGTCAGGCAGGACCTGCCCTTCCTAAATCCATGCTGGCTGGGCCTGATCCCTTGGCCATCCTCTAAGTGCTGTGTGATTGCACTCAAGATGACCTGTTCCATAATCTTGCCTGGCACTGAGGTCAGGCTGACAGGCCTAGAATTCCCTGGCTCATCCAACCGACCCTTCTTGTGGATGGGTACCACACTGGCCAGCTTCCAGTCTTCTGGGACCTCTCCAGTGAGCCAGGACTGCTGAAAAATGATGGAAAGCGGCCTGGCCAGCTCATCTGCCAGCTCTCTCAGCACCCTAGGATGGATCCCCTTGGGTCCCATGGACTTGTGGGGATCCAAGCGGCTGAGGAGAGCTCCAACCTCCTGCTCATGGAACATAGGGAAACTATGCAGCTCCCTAGCTCCTTCTGCCAGGCCAACTGTCTGGAAGACGTTCTGTCCTGCTAGTAAAAATTGAGGCAAAGAAGGTGTTAAGTACCTCTGCCTTTTTCTCATCCTTTGATACAACATTTCCCTCCATGTCAACCAAGGAGTGGAGGTTGTCCCTACACTTCCTCTTGCTATCAATATATTTATAGAAGGACTTTTTGTTTTCCTTCACAGCAGAGGCCAGTTCAAGCTCCAAATGTGCTTTTGCCACGCTAATTTTCTTCCTGCATGATTTGGCTACATCCTTAAACATTTCGTGGGTTGCCTCACCTTTCTTCCAAAGATGATACACCCTCTTTTTTTCCTTTAGTTCTATTAAAAGTTCATTAACCATCCAGGCTGGCCATCTGCCCCAGCGGCTCATCTTCCAGCACATTGGCACAGCCTGTTCCTGCTCCTTCATCAGTTCTTCCTTGAAGCAGGTGCAGCCCTCCTGGACCCCTTTATTTTTAAGGGCTTTTTCCCAAGGAACCCTCTGAATTAGCTCCTTGAGCAACCTGAAGTCTGCCCTCTGGAGGTCTTGCTGCCCCTCTTCACTTTACCAAATACTGAAAATTCAATTATCTCGTGGTCACTGGCCCCTAAACACCCTCCGATCCACCAGTCCTTCCCTCTTGGTGAAGAGGAGGTCAAGCATATCCTTGCCCCTGGTAGGCTTGCACAGCACCTGGGATAAGAAGCTGTCCTCCATGCACTCTAAGAACCTCCTAGACTGTCTCCTCTCTGCTGTGTTGAGATCCCAGCAGATGTCAGGCAGGTTGAAGCTGCCCATGAGAACAAGGTCAGGAGATCTTGAGACAGTCTTAAGCTGCCTATAGAATGCTTCATCAACATCATCCTCCTGGTTGGGTGGTCTATAACATACTCCAACCAGGATATCTGCCCTGCTGGTCTTCCCTCTTACTCTTACCCACAAGCATTTAACCCGACCATCCCTAATCTCCAGCTCAATGGCATCTAGTACCTCCCTGATGTACAGAGCCACCTCTCCACCCCTTCTTCCTTCCCTGCCTCTCCTGATGAGCCTGTAGCCATCAATTGCAGCACTCCAGTCATGTGAGTCATCCCACCACGTCTCTGTGATGGCAACTACATCATAACTTTCCTGCTGCAACAAGGCTTCCAGCTCCTCTTGTTTGTTACCCATGCTTTGTGCATTAGTGTACATGCACTGCAGCTGGGCTGCCAGTTTCACCTCTGGCTCTAGCTTATCACCCCCAGACTCTTGCCTGAGTGGACTAGTTTCAGCCCCTTCCCCCTTCAAAACTAGTTTAAAGGCCTGTCGATGAGAGCTGCCAATTCCCTTCCCAGAGTCTTCTAACCTTTGGGGGACAGGCCATTCTCATATGCTGTGACCTTTCCCCTTCTCTGGGACAGATGTACTCCATCTGTTGCCAGGTGGCCTGGTGCGGTAGAAAGTTTACCAAAATCATCAAATCGTCGCTAAATTTGGCTAAACCCCTGCAGTCCATAAAAGCTCACACAGTTGCCCCAAGAAAACTTGTGCCCCAACTTCCAAAACCGACAACGCCCAGATCTGATTTTAAACTCTCCATCTTTTGCAATCCAATCTGCAGTGTGCCACAGCAACCAACTCCTGGCCTGGCTACACCATTACTGTTGTAGGTTGAGAGACCAAATCTCCCACCACGGGCAAAAGAAATGACTGAGACAAATGGATTGCAAAAATGGTGGAAAGTTTAAATGAAAAAACAATGAAAGTTTTACAGAGGACCCCAAGCACTGTGACAAAATTTCAGCTCCCTCTATTATCAGCTCCCTCTATTATTTCAGCAGGAAGCTCTCTTGGGAACGTGCTGAGCCCAACAGCCTCAGAAGGCACTCACTGCTTTCCTTTTCAGGCAACAGGAACCACCAGGACCCTGGTGATTCCACGGCACTCTACAAGGATTGGCATAGCTGTCTCTTCATGTGCCTGCTGCTCGTGATCACTACATCACCAGTGGCAAATTTAAAAAGGCAACGGTGGCTCATGGGGGCTTACATTTCAGCAGAAAGCTCTCCCATATTCTCCCTTGGAAGCAGATGCACACACCGCTGCACTTTTTCTAGATTTTTCTGTCCAGTAGGTCACATGGCCAGAGGTAGGCATGGTGGTAACTCGTAGCAATAATTCCTTCCAAAAATCAGTGTTGACCCAGACTGAGGTAGAACATAAGCAGGTAGGTGTCCAGGTATCTGGCTGTAGAGAGTGCTGAAGCCTGGCACTTGAGATGCAGGTGTAAGAGTCTACTCCTGGTGTGACTCAACAAAGATAAAATCACTTGCTGCTTGCCCAGACAGTACCAATCCTGGATGCAAATCACCTTGCGATTGCATCGTGATAACACTGGACTGCAGCTGGCCTATAACAATGACCCAAGGACCCAGCCATCACGCCTTCAAGACAGCTATCAGATACCCCCAGGAAGGGAGGGTGATGAGTCAATGGACTCTCCACCTGTTTCCTGATGTGTAATGGGTGTGTGGACAGGTTAGATGGAGAAGGGAAGGCGGAGGCCCTCACCCCCCCCTCCATCTAGACCCCTGCCTAAACACACAGGATTACACAGAAAGACTTCCTGGGGAACGATACCTGGATACTTATGATTTCCTGGCTCCTGAATTCCTGAGGGACAATGCTCGGACACATACCTAAGGACTAAAAACTGTATAAAAGACTTGACCACTACTGGCTCAGTTGGAAAGAAAACCACAGAGGAAGAAAACCGCAATGGAGGGAAGAAAAACGCAGAGAGAAAAACGCTGAAGGAGGACCATGCCGCTGAGAAGGAAGGAAGCAGACTGAACCCTCTCTCCATGTCCTCTACTCATGGAGCTGACCCATGCTGCCCAGAGGGACCTCATCTGTTCTCCAGCCAAAGCCTCAGCACCCTTTCTCTACAGACCCAGGCTGCCCAGAGGGATCACATCGCATCTCCAGCCAAAGCCTCAGCACAAACCCAGCACCTCATGCAGCACCTCTCCTCCACAGACTCAAACTGTCTTGGGGTGGGTGAGGGGTGTGGTAATATAACTCCTTTCCTCTTCTCTCTCTCTCTTCTCTCTTTCCCTCTCTATCTTCTCCCTCTCCCCTTCTTATTTCCATTTTCTCTATGTAATAAATAGTCTAGCTGTTGATATTTTGGCCTCGTTTGTGCCGATTAATTTCACAGCACGGGAATATTCAAAAGAACTAGTCTCCTTCCCTCTCCGGACCGAGACATTTAATTGGCGTAGTTGGCAGGATTCCCGTGCAGTGAAAGTATCACAGCAAAACTCCTGTACTTCTAAGGACCCCGAGATGTGTGTGTGTGTCTGAGACGTACTCTGAGTACGAAGTGAGTGCGGAGTCCAGATTCGCGTTTTCACTCTCCCGCGAGGGAAGTGGCCGGAGAAGGACGAAGCGAAATTTTCAGAGAGACTGTGTGGGAGTTCTCAAAAGCTTTCTATGTGTGTGCTTTCTCGAGGAAGAATATCTGGGGTACAAATTTTGAATTTATAGTGTGACCTCCTTGAGAATCCTCTGTACCCTGCTTTACATGTGTGTGCTTTCCCGGGGAAGATTAACTGGGGTACAAACGTTGATTTTATAGTGTGGCCTCCCCGAGGATTCTCAGTACCCTGTTTTGGTAAACCCAGTTTTGGTGATATTTGTAAAGTGTGTGTTCTCTCAGGGAAACAGAGTGACTCTTCCCTGAGAAACATAGGGTTTCTTGTCCCGGTGTAACAGAAAATTTGAGGTACAAAAGCCGAGAAGCTTTTGCAAGTGTGGGTTCTCTCAGGGAAATCGTGTTACCTCCTTGAGAAGCCCAGATTGGTTGTTTTTTCTTGTGTGTGACCTCTCCTGAAAAATCTATTGTGCATTTTTCCTGGAGAAGATTAGTTTGGAGTAAGATTTTAAAAGTGTACGTTTTCCAGGGAAGATTTTGTTGGTACAAACAGTGTTTTGATCCGACTCCCTGTGAAATTTAGTGCCCTATTAAGAAATGCCTTGTGAAACAAAAGAGATGGCCCGGAGTGAGAGGCTTTTTAACCTTTTAGAAGCTCACGGTGCCCGCCCATCTGTACAGGTACTTGACTGGGCCCGTGAAAATTGGCATAATTGCCAGAGTGTGGCTGATAGAATTGTGGCCCTGCAGAAAGATGCAAGAGCAAAAGCCGGAAAAGGCAAAGGTTTTATTTGTGCGGTTTTAGGCGCCTGTTTAGCTGCTTCAGTGAAGGAGAAAGAGGAATGGCATGAGCGGGACAATACAACTATTTCCTCTTTGCAGGACTTAGTTTCGTCACTACAAAGCCATGTTGCCACTTTGAAAGATGTAGTGGCAGACCTTAAAATTCGATTGGAAAAGGAGAGGAGGCAAAATTCGTATTTGGACTCAAAACAGGGTGTGAATTACCTGGAGTCTGCCCCTGTGTACCCTTGGGCAGAATTGACAGCAGCTAAGGAAGCTGCTGTGCATGTGAGACCTCTCATTAAAACTGAAGTTTTATATGAGGATGGGGAAACTACCCCCACTGTCATAACTAAAGATGCACCTTTCTCCTACACTGTGCTGGCCAAAATTCGTAAAGAATTTGCACGCTCTGCTGTGGAATCTGAGGTGGAATATGTGTGGCGAGTTTCACAAACTGGAGGTGATCCGATTATGTTAACAGAAGCTGAAGCCATGGGCTATTGGGGTGATAATGTTTTTCTAACCACGAAAAACAGGAGTGGACCCTGGAGCCTTACCCAGCGAGCTGCCTATTGGGCAGGGGGTTTTGATCCAAAGGAGAGAGGAGAACCTGTAGTTCTGCAGGGAGGGATGAATCAGATAATGGAGAATGTGCAAAAGGCTGCATGCCTGCAAATGATCTATGAAAGAGAACTAAAACATCATTTTGAATCCCCCCTTTCTCTTCTGGTGGATGCAAACAGAATGACTCCTTTGATCAGGGGTCTCCCTGACTCGCTTAAAATAAGAGGTATCGAGCTCCAAAAAGAAATAGCTAATACCCCACTTTCTTCCAGGACATGGGAAGATTTGGGAAGGGAGTTATTAGATTATGCCAGGCAGTATGATATTCCTGAGGAAAGTAAAAAACCTCAAACTAGAGGCTTGAGACATGTGAAAATGATTCACCCACCAAGCCCCCAGAGCCAGTCGCGCCATATTCCTAGTAGGCACCTGGCTAGGGGCAGGGAACACTTGAATACCCGGCAATATTGGTGGGGGGTGGGTCAGAAGAAAGGTATCCCAAAAGAAGTGGTTGATGGGGTACCCACGAGGCAATTAGAAATCATTGTGAAATGCTGGCCTGAGCCTAAAAAGAGGGCTGAGGCCACTGCTCCTCTCTTTGTGAAACCATTTGGTGAGGGGAGGGGTATGCCCCCCAGGGCAACTAAGGGCTTCACTTCTCAGTGGTGAGTCGGGGGTGAAGCATGAGTCAGAAGATCACCAAATGAAAATTGTATGTGGCTCGGGACAAAGCTTTTGTTTGTGTTTTTTTTGTGTTTAACTTGGCTTTGAGAGAACCTGAAACAATCAACGATACTTCCAGGCCCATTCAAAGTAATTAAGCAAACTCTTTCAAGGGACATCACCTGAGAGGGTGACTGTATGGGAACCTGGAAATACCAGTTTTGTATGTTTTAAGGTTGAGTTTCTTATTTAAGTCTAATGCTAAAATTACCTGTTGTTTAAGTTATAATGCTGAATTCTACTTGATGTATTGTCAGAAGGACTTGTCTTGTTACAATATAGAAGACCTCTAAAGTTTTGCATCGCAGAAGACATCTCTTCAAGGACTGTACTTTCCATAGCTCCGCAGACATTCAGATCTGGAAGGAAGCTCTCACTTCAATTCCAAACTGAAGGACTGACGGGGTGGGGGGGTACGGGTTTGTTCTCTTGGCTTCCAGGAGGAACAAGGATGCTTTCACCTTGTGTAATTACCTGTTTAAATTTTGTTCTATTTTGCTAGTATTGTTAATCTTTCACCTTGTGTAGTGTCCAATATGCAATTTGTGTCTAATGATGGTGTACAACAGATTTGTGCCATTAGCCAACCAAAACTTATGTCTATTGAAAAAAAATTGTTTAAAATTTCTTTCCTTTCCTTTCTTTTCTTTCTTTCTTTCTTGCTTTTATCTTTGATTGACGGGGTGGTGTAAGAGTCTACTCCTGGTGTGACTCAACAAAGATAAAATCACTTGCTGCTTGCCCAGACAGTACCAATCCTGGATGCAAATCACCTTGCGATTGCATCGTGATAACACTGGACTGCAGCTGGCCTATAACAATGACCCAAGGACCCAGCCATCACGCCTTCAAGACAGCTATCAGATACCCCCAGGAAGGGAGGGTGATGAGTCAATGGACTCTCCACCTGTTTCCTGATGTGTAATGGGTGTGTGGACAGGTTAGATGGAGAAGGGAAGGCGGAGGCCCTCACCCCCCCCCCTCCATCTAGACCCCTGCCTAAACACACAGGATTACACAGAAAGACTTCCTGGGGAACGATACCTGGATACTTATGATTTCCTGGCTCCTGAATTCCTGAGGGACAATGCTCGGACACATACCTAAGGACTAAAAACTGTATAAAAGACTTGACCACTACTGGCTCAGTTGGAAAGAAAACCACAGAGGAAGAAAACCGCAATGGAGGGAAGAAAAACGCAGAGAGAAAAACGCTGAAGGAGGACCATGCCACTGAGAAGGAAGGAAGCAGACTGAACCCTCTCTCCATGTCCTCTACTCATGGAGCTGACTCATGCTGCCCAGAGGGACCTCATCTGTTCTCCAGCCAAAGCCTCAGCACCCTTTCTCTACAGACCCAGGCTGCCCAGAGGGATCACATCGCATCTCCAGCCAAAGCCTCAGCACAAACCCAGCACCTCATGCAGCACCTCTCCTCCACAGACTCAAACTGTCTTGGGGTGGGTGAGGGGTGTGGTAATATAACTCCTTTCCTCTTCTCTCTCTCTCTTCTCTCTTTCCCTCTCTATCTTCTCCCTCTCCCCTTCTTATTTCCATTTTCTCTATGTAATAAATAGTCTAGCTGTTGATATTTTGGCCTCGTTTGTGCCGATTAATTTCACAGCACGGGAATATTCAAAAGAACTAGTCTCCTTCCCTCTCCAGACCGAGACAGCAGGGTAGTGGGGACAACTCCTGCATTAGGTGTGAGCAGATCAACTATCTGCTTAACCTGGTGGCCAGACTGAAGGACAAGGTTGCTAGATTTAGAGCTGTAAGGGAATGCAGAAAAGAGATGAAATTGAGTAAGCAGGCTCTGCAGGTTCCCTCAGCAGAGGCTGGTTATCCAAATAGCAGAGGGGAATGGACGGAGGCTCCTCTCAAGAGACACAAAATAAAACCTCCTTGCCTCCCCTCACCTTCCCCACTGCCCTTGGAAAACAAGCATGGGGCACTGGAGGTGGAGGGTGTGACGAGTCTGATGCCAGAGGACCCACTATCTGGGGTTTTCCCTGAGGCTAAACAGCCTAAGGTTAAACAACCTAAGACAAAATAGCCTAATGTTAAACAGCCTTCCCCCAGCACCAGGACTTGCTCCCTCAAAAAAAAGAGGAGGGTAATTGTTCTTGGTGATTTCCTCCTGAGGGGAACAGAGGGCCCCATATGTTGGTGTGAGAGTCTGAACTGCTTGTGTGACTCAACAAAGATAAAATCACTTGCTGCTTGCCCAGACAATACATTGTTGGGCAGAGCCACTGGAAAGAAGGTGCAAAGACCAATCCTGGATGCAAATCACCTTGCGATTGCATCATGACACTGGACTGCAGCTGGCCTACAACAGTGGCCCAAGGACCCAGCCATCACACCTTCAGGACAAGATCATTTCCAGATATCAAATACCCCCAGGAAGGGAGGATGGTGAGACAATGGACTCACCACCTGTTTCCTGATGTGTAATGAGTGTGTGGGCAGGTAGATGGAGACAAGGGGGTGGAGGCCCCCTCCCCCTCCATCCTGACCCCTGCCCAAACACACAGAAATGCACAGAAAGATTTCCTGGGGAACGATACCTGGATATTTACCTAAGGAGGATTTCCTGGCCCCTGAATTCCTGAGGGACAATGCTTGAACACATACCTAAGGACTCAAAACTGTATAAAAGACTTGACCTACTACTGGCTTATTAAGTAAAAAAATGCAGAAGAAGGACCATGCCGCTGAGGAGGAAGGAAAAGCCTGGGCCAAGGCTGCTCTGGAGAAAAGAGGCCGTGGAGCCTGGAAGAAGCAGACTGAACCCTCTCTCCATGTCCTAAGTCCCGCTTGCTGCGACTCATGGAGCTGAAGAAGCTGCCCAGAGGACCACATCTCTTCTCCAGCCAAAGCTTCAGCACCGTTTCTCTACAAACACAGCATCTCCTGTGGCACCTTTCCTCCACAGACTCAAACTGTCTTGGGGGCAGTGAGGGGTGTGGTAACATAATTCCTTTCCTCTTCTCTCTCTCTTCTCTCTCTCCCTCTCTATTTTCTCCCTCTCCCCTTCTTATTTCCATTTTATTTATGTAATAAATAGTCTAGCTGTTGATATTTTGGCCTCGTTTGTGCCTCTAATTTCACAACATGGGAATATTCAAAAGAACTGAGTCTCTTTCCCTGTCCGGACTGAGACAGGGGTCAGGTGCACAAATAATTTTTTCATCAATACCTTTAGTTGCAGGAGGGAATACCATAAGGAGCAGGTCAGTGGCTATAATCAAGTGGCTTAGAGGCTGGTGCAATTAAAAGAATTTCAGGTTTTTTGATCTTTGATAACTTTCTACTGCTCCAGGTCAGCTGGCAACAGATGGAGTACATCTGTCCCAGAGAAGGGGAAAGGTCACAGTGTACGAGAATGGCCTATTCACTAAAGGTAAAAAGATTCCAGGAAGGCAATTGACAGGTCTCGTTGATAGGGCTTTAAACTAGATTTGAAGGGGGAAGGGGCTGAAACCAGTCCCCCCAGGCAGGAGTCTGGGGGTGATAAGCTGGAGCCAGGGGTGAAACCAGCAGCGCAGCTGAGGTGCATGAACACTAATGCATGAAGCATGGGTAACAAACAAGAGGAGCTGGAAGCCTTGTTGCAGCAGGAAAGTTATGATGTAGGTGCCATCACAGAGACATAGTGAGATGACTCACATGATTAGAGCACTGCAATCGATGGCTACAGGCTCATCAGGAGAGACAGGCAAGGAAGAAGGGGTGGAGGGGTGGCCCTGTATATCAGGGAGGCAGTAGATGTGATTGAGCTGGAGATCGGGGATGATGAGGTTAGGTGCTTGTGGGTGAGAATTAGGGGGAAGAGCAGCAGGGCAGATATCCTGGTTGGAGTCTGTTATAGACCACCCAACCAGGAAGAAGATGTTGATGAAGCATTCGATAGGCAGCTTAAGGCTGTCTCAAGATTGCCTTCCGTTGTTCTCATGGGTGACTTCAACGTGCCTGATATCTGCTGGCATCTCAACACAGCAGAGAGGAGGCAGTCTAGGAGGTTCTTAGAGTGCATGGAGGACAGATTCTTATCCCAGGTGTTGTGCAAGACTACCAGGGGTAAGGCTCTGCTTGACCTCCTCTTTACGAATAGGGAAGGGCTGGTGGGTGATGTGGTGGTCAAAGGCTGTTTAGGGGCCAGCAACCATGAAATAATAGAATTTTCAGTACTCAGTCAATCTAAAAGGGGCAGAAAGAAGACCTCCACTCTGGACTTCTGGATTGTAGACTTCAGGTTACTCAAGAAACTAACTCAGAAAGTTCCTTGGGAAACAGCCCTGAAAAACAAAGGGGTCCAGGAGAGCTGGACCTACTTCAAGGAAGAACTGTTGAAGGCGCAGGAACAGGCTGTGCCAATGTGCCAGAAGATGAGCTGCCGTGGTAGGCGGCCAGCCTGGATGGGCAATGAACTTCTAATAGAACTAAGGGGAAAAAAGAGGTTGTACCTTCTTTGGAGAAAGGTGAGGCAACCCATGGAATGTTTAAGGATGTTCCTAGGTCATGTAGGAAGAAAATTAGGGAGGCAAAAGTGCATTTGGAGCTTAGACTGGCCACTGCTTGAAGGACAACAAAAAAATCCTTCTATAAATATATTAATAGCAAGAGGAGGGGCAAGGACAACCACTACTCCTTGGTGGACACGGATGGGAAAGTTGTTACAAAAGACGAGGAAAAGGCAGAGGTACCTAACACTTTCTTTGCCTCAATTTTCACTAGCAGGACAGAATGTCTTCCAGACAGCTGTTCTCCAGAATTGGCAGATGGAGCCAGGGAGCAGCATAGTTTCCCTCTGTTCCAGGAGGAGGTAGAGATCTCCTCAGCTGCTTGGATCCCCACAAGTCCATGGGACCAGGTGGGATCCATCCTAGAGTGCTGAGAGAGCTGGCAGATGAGCTGGCCGGGCTGCTCTCCATTGTTTTTCAGCAGTCCTGGCTCACTGGAGACGTCCCAGAAGACTGGAAGCTGGCCAGCGTGGTGCCCATCCACAAGAAGGGTCGGTTGGATGAGCCAGGGAATTCTAAGCCTGTCAGCCTGACCTCAGTGCCAGGCAAGATTATGGAACAGGTCATCCATCATCCTGAGTGCAGTCACACAACACTTAGAGGATGGCCAAGGGATCAGGCCCAGCCAGCATGGATTTAGGAAGGGCAGGTCCTGCCTCTCCATCCTGATCTCCCCCTGTGATCAGGTGACATGCCTGGTGGATGTGGGGAGGCCTGTGGATGTAGTCTACCTGGACTTCAGCAAGGCCTTTGACACTGTCCCCCACAGTAAACTGCTGGCTAATCTGTCAGCTCGTGGCTTGAACCGCAACACTCTGTGCTCGGTTAGGAACTGGCTGGAGGGCCCAGCCCAGAGAGTGGTGGTGAATGGTGCCACATCCAGCTGGCAGCCAGCCACCAGTGGCATTCCCCCAGGGATCAGTGCTGGGCCCCATCCTCTTTAACATCTTCATTGATGATCTGGATGAGGGGGTTGAGACAGTCATCAGCAAATTTGCAGATGACACCAAGCTGGGAGCAGATGTTGGTCAGTTAGAGGGTATAAGGGCTCTCCAGAGGGACCTCGACTGATTGGACAGATGGGTGGAGTCCAACGGGATGGCATTCAACAAGTCCAAGTGCGGGGCGCTGCACTTTGGCCACGGCAACCCCATGCAGAGCTACAGGCTGGGGTCAGAGTGGCTGGAGAGCTGCCAAACAGAGAGGGACCTGGGGGTGCTGATTGACACCTGCCTAAATATGAGCCAGCAGTGTGCCCAGGTGGCCAAGGCAGCCAATGACATCCTGGCCTGCATTAGGAATAGTGTGGCCAGTGGGAGCAGGGAAATCATTGTGCCCCTGTACTCTCCACTGGTTAGGCCACACCTTGAGTCCTGTTCCAGTTCTGGCTCCTCACTTTAAGAAGGACATTGAGACACTTGAATGTGTCCAGAGAAGGGCAACATGGCTGGTGAGAAGCCTTGAGCACAAGCCCTATGAGGAGAGGCTGAGGGAGCTGGCATTGTTTAGCCTGGAGAAGAGGAGGCTCGGGGTGACCTCATTGCCCTCTACAACTACCTGAAAGGTGGTTGTAGCCAGGAAGGGGTTGGTCTCTTCTCCCAGGCAACCAGCATCAGAACAAGGGGACACAGTCTCAAGCTGCGCCAGGGGAGGTTTAGGCTCGAGGTGAGGAGAAACTTCTTCACTGAGCGAGTCATTCATCATTGGAATGGGCTGCCCAGGGTGGTGGTGGAGTCATCCTCCCTGGGGGTGCTCAAGAGGGGATTGGACGTGGCACTTGGTGCCATGGTCTAGTCATGAGGTCTGTGGTGAGCAGTTGGACTCAATGATCTTTGAGGTCTCTTCCAACCTTAGTGATACTGTGATACTGTGATACTAGACCATGGCACTGAGTGCCATGTCCAATCCCCTGTTGAACACATCCAGGGATGGTGACTGCACAACCTCCCTGGGCAGACCATTCCAGTGCTTAACAACTCTCTCAATGAAGAACTTCCTCCTCACCTTGAGCCTAAGTTTCCACGGGTGCAGCTTGAGACTCCATCCTCTTGTTCTGGTGCTGGTTGCCTGGGAGAAGAGACCAACCCCAGAACTGGGCCCAGAACTGGACACAGTACCCAAGGTGTTGATCTGCTGGAGAGTAGAGAGGCTCTGCAGAGGGACGTCGACAGGTTGGAGAGATGGGCCGAATCTAACAGCATGCGATTTAACACATCCAAATGCCAGGTTCTGCACATTGGCCACAGCAACCCCATGCAGTGCTCCAGGCTGGGGTCAGAGTGGCTGAAGAGCGGCCAGGCAGAGAGGGACCTGGTGGCACTGGTCGATGTTAGGCTGAACATGAGCCTGCAGTGTGCCCAGGTGGTCAAGAGTGTTAATGGCATCCTGGCCTGCATCAGGAACAGTGTGGCCAGCAGGAGCAGGGAGGTCATTCTGTCACTGTACTCAGCACTGGTTAGGCCACACCTTGAGTCCTGTGTCCAGTTCTGGGCTCCTCAGTTTAGGAAGGATGTTCACTTGCTGGAATGTGTCCAGAGAAGGGCAATGAAGTTGGTGAGGGGTTTAGAACACAAGCCCTATGAGGAGAGGCTGAGGGAGCTGGAGTTGCTTATCCTGGTGAAGAGGAGACTCAGGGGTGACCTTATTGCTCTCTACAATTACCTTAAGGGAGCTTGTAGACAGGTGGGGGTTGGTCTCTTCTCCCAGGTAACCAGCACCAGAACAAGAGGACACAGTCTCACGCTGTGCAAGGGAAGTTTAAGATGAATCTGTGGTCGTTTGAGGCTGTGCCTTTAAGAACAAACACTGCTGGAACACACTGGCTAATGTTTTTGGTACTAGAACCAAAACATTCTGATATTCTAAACGAATTTCATTGGTTGATAAACAAAAATTCAGCTTTAGATTGTGAAGCGGTTGGAAAATTTTTTCCTCAGTTCAGTTCGGTTTGGGAGTTGGGGGAGTTTGGTGTTTCAGCCTGTTCTCCCTGCCTGCTTCTTCTGCGAACTGCTGGACTTGGCCTTCAGATAAGCAAACACTAATCCTGCATGGGCTTTTGAAGCTTGCTAACAACTCTTTTCCTTAGTAACTTGCCTTTCTCTCTCTCTAACCCCTTTTTGGGGAAAAAGGGAGGTAAGGGGGGGAGAGAGGGGGTTCCAAAGAGGGGATCCCTCCCTGAGGGAGGGATTTTTGTTGTGTTATTTGTCTTTGCTGTGTATTTCTGTGTATATATTGTAAATACCTGTATATATTGTGTTATATATAACCTGCTTTCCATATATGCTTGTAAATATATAGCTTTTGCTCTTCGACTGAGTTAGCTGTGGTTTCTTACTCTGTGGAGGAGGGAGAGCTAAGCCCTCTCTCAACCTACCACATTTATTGGCTGCCCAACTCGGGGTTTGCTGACAAATTAGTTTGATTTATTGCTTGCTTAAGTCGAACGAGCAAACATGAAGGTGTTTTGGCTTTTTGAGCGTCTGTTCTTCTCGGTCTTTGGTGTATTGATCTACAAGTATTGCCTGGGTATGATTATCGATAAGATAGGTAAATATATAATGCAAAAATTATATTTGTGGTTTAAGTACAAGATGCAGCTCCTGTATGATCGGTACCTGGAATTCTTTTGGGTGAAGAGATACAGAAATGTAACATCTAGCACACTCCCTATTGAGATAAAAGAGTTTAAGATTCCGCTCGGTGAAAGGGTAATTTTAAGTGATGGCTGGGATCCAAAGCTGATTTTCTTGATGTGTGTAGTCCTGCTGCTCCTGATAATTAATGTGTATTTGTTGGTAGCACTGTACCGGGAGAAAAAAGTGTCCAAGGCATGTTTTGTTATAAAACGGAGGGTTAAGAGACGAAAACGCCACCCTAGCTCTGTTTCAGGAACATCCAGTGAGGATGATAATGGAGAATCTGTGTCAGTTAAAGATAAAGCTAAAAAGTCAATCGGCAAGGCAGCTCTGAATAGCAATGGTGATGATTCTGGCAAGCAGCCAGGGGCTACAGTAGCCCCAAACATGGCGGCTCCTGTGTCCCAGGCAGCCACCATTAACGAGGCAAAGTCATTTCCTCCTTCTTCCATGGCAGGAGCGGAAGCGTCCTCCAAAGCAGCTAATCTGTCTCAAAGCTTATCAGCTTCTGATAATAAGGCAGCTGGAAACCCAAACACAGCTCCAGTAAAGCAAGTAGCAGTTTTAACAACAAGGAAGGGTAAGACTAAAGCTGATTCAGGAGCTGACGGGGATGCACAGCAAGGTTCTTCTGCTGGGGAGGAAGAGAAAATCTGTCTTAAAAATATAGCTGAGTTATTGAGATCATCAGAGGATCGAGATGCATCTCTTGGTAGGACAGCAGCTAGTGGTGGTGCCTCTCAGCTTAAAGGGATCCTTGAGAGAGTGACAGAAAGGTTGTTTGGACCACAAGTTGAGGAACAGGAGGCAGAGGAGCAAGAACAAGATGACATAACCGACTGCTCTTCACCCCGGGAGGAGCTTAGAAATGTAAGAAAGGACTATCTCAGAGCAGATAAGGAGCCAGTTCTCGCTTGGCTTGGTAGATGTTATGATACAGGTGCTCCAGCTCTAATGGTTGGAGACAAGTCAGCAGCCCAGCTAGGAACTCTCTCAAAGGATAATGGAATAGATAGACATCTAGGCAAGGCTCTCGGTAAGGTTAATCTGTGGATACGCCTTCTAATGGCGGTTCTCATGAGATACCCTTCCCGAGATGATCTTCCATGGAATCCTAAGCCCTGGACTACCATAGATGAGGGAATCAAGCGTCTGAGAGAATTTGCTGTTAGAGAGGTACTCTATGGTGAACATGAATCTCTGAATCCTGATGATGTTCCTGTAGGAAATGGTCTTGCTAAAAAGCTCATCAAGCTTGCTCCTTCTAATTATGCAAACATTCTGGCAAGCAGAATTGTAGCAAGAAATTATGGTGGAGCTCCTCTTACGGTTGGCCAATTCACTGATCAATTGAGACAATTGGATGATAGCATGACACGTGTTTCTTTGGTTTCAGCCATTGAAACTCTGTCTGGAAAACTGGAGAATTGCATGAAAGAGCTGAAGGATGAATTTAAAAACACCATCTCCCAATTGGCACAAAGAGATGATTCCAATTCTTCCTCCAGGTGGGTACAGGTTTCATCTGTGAGGAATAGACATCCTCCAAGGAGGTCATTCCAAAACAGATCAAACCAAAACAGACCACCAAGGCAGTCACGTAGGACTATTTGGATTACCCTGCGTGATCAGTTTGGTGAGAACATGAACAGGTGGGATGGTCAACCAACTTCTAACCTTTTCAGGAGACTGAGAGAACTGCAAAGTGGCAGAACCCGAGGTAGCAATACCAGAAGGGTAGCTGTTACTTCTACAGTTCCCCAGGACAACTCTAGTAGCTCCAACAGTGGCTCCAGTTCTAACACTGCACAGTGTGCTCGTTGCACCTGTGGACATGTTCCCCATAACTAGGGGTGCCCTGCCTCCCGCCAGGGGGAGGAGAGGGGTAATACAGATAACAGAATCTATTGGGATGTGTACATCCAGTGGCCTGGCACTTCACACTTTCAGAAGTACAGGGCCTTGGTTGACACAGGAGCTCAGTGCACCATATTGCCATCAAATTATCAGGGATCAGAGTCCATAACTATTCTGGGAGTCACTGGTGGATCTCAAGAGTTAAGTAAAGTGGAGGTTAATATAAGCTTAACTGGTAAACAATGGAAAAAGCATACAGTTGTGACCGGACCTGATGCACCTTGTATTTTGGGAATTGATTTTCTGAGAGAAGGGCGTTTCAAAGACCCTAAAGGTTACAAATGGGCTTTTGGAGTAGCTTCTGTAGAAATTGATGGACAAAAACTGAAGCTATCTGCTAGACCTGAGCTTTCTGATGAATCTGCAGTTGTGGGACAACACAAGATTCAGGACATTAAGTTGCCGGTTGCTTCTCGGACTGTGCATCACAGACAATACAGAACCAACCGTGACTCTTTGTTGCCCATTCAGAATCTGATTCGTCAGTTGGAGAGTCAGAAAGTCATCAGCAAAACTCATTCACCTTTCAACAGTCCAGTGTGGCCTGTGCGAAAGCCGAATGGAGACTGGCGTCTGACAGTGGACTACCGAGCCCTGAATGAAGTAACTCCGCCTATGAGTGCAGCAGTACCAGACATGATGGAACTCCAGTATGAGCTGGAATCCAAAGAGGCCAAATGGTATGCTACCATAGACATTGCTAATGCCTTCTTCTCTATTCCCATAGCAGAGGAATGCAGACCTCAGTTTGCTTTCACCTGGAGAGGAATCCAGTACACTTTCAACAGACTGCCAATGGGCTGGATCCACAGCTCCAGCATCTGTCATGCAGTAATCCATGATGCTCTGGAGGAAGGTGGTGCTCCAGAACACATCCAGTTCATCGATGATATCATCGTCTGGGGTAAAACTGCTGAGGAAGTCTTCGAGAAAGGTAACAAAATCATGGACATTCTCCTGAATGCAGGTTTTGCCATCAAGAGAGACAAAGTGAAAGGTCCTACCACAGAGATCCAGTTTCTGGGAGTGCAGTGGCAGGATGGACGCCGACACATTCCAGTGGATGTGGTAAATAGAGTCTCTACCATGGCAAATCCCACCAACAAGCAAGAAACTCTACGTTTCTTGGGGATAGTGGGATTTTGGAGACTACACATTCCTGGATACAGTCAGATTGTGAAACCTCTGTATGATGTGACTCGAAAGAGGAACAGTTTCCACTGGGGACCTGAACAACAAGCAGCCTTTGACCAGATAAAGCAAGAAGTAGTCCAAGCAGTGGGTCTGGGACCTGTGCGAGATGGTCCAGACATTAAGAACATTTTGTACACGGCTGCAGGTGACAATGGTCCAACCTGGTGCTTGTGGCAAAAAGCTCCAGGTGAGACACGTGGACGACCTCTTGGTTTCTGGAGTCGAGGTTACAGAGGTTCAGAGGCTAATTACACTCCAACAGAGAAAGAGATTCTAGCTGCCTATGAAGGAGTGAAAGCAGCTTCTGAAGTAATTGGAACTGAGTCACAACTTCTCTTAGCTCCCAGATTGCCAGTTTTGAATTGGATGTTCAAAGGCAAAGGTTCCACACCACATCATGCCACAGATTCCACCTGGTCTAAGTGGATGGCCCTGATAACACAGAGAGCTCGAATGGGAAATCTTGAAAGACCTGGTCTGGTGGAGGTGATCTCAAGTTGGCCTGAAGATACCAACTGTGCTAAACCTCCAGAGGAGAGAGTAACTCGTGCTGAGGAAGCTCCTCCTTACAATGACCTTTCTGATGATGAAAAGAAATATGCTTTGTTCACAGACGGTTCCTGTTGTCTCGTCGGGAACAAGCGAAGGTGGAAGTCTGCCGTGTGGAGTCCAACACGCCGAGTTGCAGAGGCGAAGGATGGAGAAGGAGAATCCAGTCAGTTTGCAGAGGTAAAAGCTGTCCAGCTAGCTCTCGACGTGGCTGAACGTGAGAGATGGCCAAAGCTTTATCTCTACACCGACTCATGGATGGTAGCCAATGCTCTATGGGGTTGGCTAAAGAACTGGAAAAAGAATGGCTGGCAGAGGAAAGGAAAACCCATCTGGGCAGCTGAACTGTGGCAAGACATTGCTGATCGAATCGAGAGAATTCCAGTGAAAGTGAGACACATTGATGCTCACATTCCCAAGAGCAAAGCTACTGAGGAACAGCAGCACAACCATCAGGCAGATCTAGCTGCAAGAGTTTCTCAAGTAGACAAGGACTCTGAACTTGATCTCGACTGGAAACACCGAGGTGAGATATTCTTAGCTCGGTGGGCTCACGATTCGTCAGGACATCAAGGCAGAGATGCAACATACCAATGGGCTCGTGACAGATCCATAGACATTTCCACGGATGCCATCACACAAGTCATCCATGACTGTGACATTTGTGCTGCTATTAAGCAGGCAAAGAGAATTAAGCCCTTGTGGTATGGTGACAGATGGTCCAAATACAGGTATGGTGAAGCTTGGCAGATTGACTACATCACTCTACCACGTTCTCGTTCTGGTAAGCAGTACGTGCTTACTATGGTAGAGGCAAACACTGGATGGCTGGAAACTTACGCAGTCCCACATGCAACTGCACGCAACACCATTCTCGGTCTGGAGAGACAGATCCTGTGGAGATACGGAACTCCAGAGAGGATTGAGTCAGACAACGGAACTCACTTCAAGAACAACCTTGTAAAGAGCTGGGCAAAAGAGCACGGTATTGACTGGATTTTCCATATTCCTTACTATGCACCAGCTGCAGGGAAGATTGAACGCTACAACGGTTTGTTGAAGACCACTCTCAAAGCCATGGGAGGTGGATCTTTGAAAAACTGGGAGAAACATTTAGCACAAGCAACCTGGCTGGTGAATAGTAGAGGTTCAGTGAACCGAGCTGGACCGGCACATTCAGATTTGCTACGGAGAGTAGAAGGGGATAGAGTTCCTGTTGTTAGGGAAAAGAATCTGTTAGGTAAAACTGTTTGGGTATTTTCGCCCTCAGGAGAGGCTAAACCTGTCCGAGGGGTGGTTTCAGCAGAAGGTCCGGGTCACACTTATTGGGTAATGCAAGAGAATGGTGAAATTCAGTGTATTCCACAAAGAGATTTAACTTTAGCTGAGAGAGTTTAATTTCAGAATGTTGTACAGCTACAGCGCGTCCAAAGGAAAGAGTCCCTGAGGAATCTACGGTGCACGAACCCTGAGAACCCTGAGAGCCCTGAGTCAACTGAGAGTCCCTGAGTCCCTGTTTCCCTTTTTCTTCGCTTCGTCTGCGGAGAGACAAACTGTTTTCCATTTTCTTGATTTTGGATTTTCTTGGACTTCTGAATCATCTACATCTGAGTATAGCCGGAATGGACGATGAACTTAACTTACGAACTGTAAATATTGTTCTGGATTGGATGGACAGTACGAACAGCCAATGAAATTGTTTAGAAAGGGGTGGACTGTGGTCGTTTGAGGCTGTGCCTTTAAGAACAAACACTGCTGGAACACACTGGCTAATGTTTTTGGTACTAGAACCAAAACATTCTGATATTCTAAACGAATTTCATTGGTTGATAAACAAAAATTCAGCTTTAGATTGTGAAGCGGTTGGAAAATTTTTTCCTCAGTTCAGTTCGGTTTGGGAGTTGGGGGAGTTTGGTGTTTCAGCCTGTTCTCCCTGCCTGCTTCTTCTGCGAACTGCTGGACTTGGCCTTCAGATAAGCAAACACTAATCCTGCATGGGCTTTTGAAGCTTGCTAACAACTCTTTTCCTTAGTAACTTGCCTTTCTCTCTCTCTAACCCCTTTTTGGGGAAAAAGGGAGGTAAGGGGGGGAGAGAGGGGGTTCCAAAGAGGGGATCCCTCCCTGAGGGAGGGATTTTTGTTGTGTTATTTGTCTTTGCTGTGTATTTCTGTGTATATATTGTAAATACCTGTATATATTGTGTTATATATAACCTGCTTTCCATATATGCTTGTAAATATATAGCTTTTGCTCTTCGACTGAGTTAGCTGTGGTTTCTTACTCTGTGGAGGAGGGAGAGCTAAGCCCTCTCTCAACCTACCACAGAACCTTAGGAAGAAGTTCTACAGAGAGAGAGTGATTGGCCATTGGAATGTGCTGCCTGGGGAGGTGGTGGAGTCACCGTCATTGGAGGTGTTTTAGGAGGAGACTTGATAGGGTGCTTGGTGCCATGGTTTATTTGATTAGGTGGGTTGGATGATAGGTTGAATGCTATGATCTTGAAGGTCTCTTCCAACCTGGTCTATTCTATTCTATTCTATTGTATTCTATTCTATTTGAAAGAGATACCAAAACATACCCAAGAACATCCCATCCCCACCTGGGGGTACACCTAAATCCCCCGGGGTTCTTGCTCTCCCCCCTGCCGCCCAGCCTTGGGCATAGCCAGGCCCAAGAGCAGCAGCTCACCCCTTTAGTCAGGTAGCAGTGGGGAAGAAAGAGGAAGTGAGGAACCACTGCTGATGTTCTATAGGAGAGCAACGCATTACGGGATGAAATACCTGGCTTCCTGTTCCCACCCACTGGGTTGTCACCCCTGGGGCATGCCTGAACCATACACACTGGAAATCAAACACGGTTCCAGTGTGACAGAGTGGATTGGATTTCAGATTAGATATGGATTCATAGCGGGATTGCAGTCTTGATGAAGCAAAGCCTCTATTCTGTCATTTGCCACCCACTCTTTATTTTATCCTGTTTGCTTGGAGTGGTCAGTATTGAAATGAGTTGTCTCCCTCTATTATCAACTCACTGCTGGAATGTTTAGTTTCACTAAACTACCTTAATTGCTAAAAACTTGCATTTCAATCACTCACAAATAAAACTTTCAACCCACCACACTGTCTAAAATCAATTCTTTGTAATGTAACAGCTGCAGAATTCACTGTAAGTGATTGCCAGAAAAGTTGTTAATTCTTAAAAATGTTAATAGCTTCAGCCTTCAATTGAAAGGTTTAATGACTGAAATTTTCATTTACTCCCCCTTACTCCTAGAAAATTTTAAGACTGGTTAACGTGTCAAAAGCAGAATCACTACTGATGCAGCTGAGGAAGAGAGGAAAGTTGTGTATCCTCATTATTACCATAATTGACATTTGGAATCTGTTTTAAAAAATCGGATTTGCTTTGTAACAGTGGATTATGGCTAAATTTGGAGTTCTTTATGGTCTGTGGGGGCTTGTGAAATTCAAATATGAAAAACTGTCAGTTAAACATTTCTTGAAAAGCCCTAACTTATACTAATACAAAGAAACATGAACAAGTGCTTGGAGGGATGCAAATCCATAATATGCTTTGGTAGCTAACCACTTCAGAAACATTAACATTCTTGGGCAGTTTCACTCTGTGAGCTTCTGAAGTAACTTAGGAACCATCAGGATTCACTTCTTAGCAGACTTCTAACATCCTGAAAAAAAACAGCCTCTAGTATTTATGAATTATAATGCTGACTTTCTTGATTCATTTTTCCTTAATTTTGCTTTTGTATGCATGCTCAGATGAGTAGTTCAATAGACTGATAGGGGCATGAATAGATACACTAACTAGCACCAAGGATAACCTTTAAAAATTTTTAAAGCTGCCAGCTTTCAATTAAATAGTTTCATTTTTCTTTTTCTAAACTGAAATACAAATACTGTGCGTACACTTGATGCCAGCAGGGGTACCTCCAGGAACCATTTTTTAAGACACATTTTTTTCAATATAGAAACCAGATTCAGAAAAGTTGTCAATTTTACAATCCTCATTTACAGTCCCTGTCATGGGAATGTGCTTGTGCCAGTAGATTCTTTCAGTTCTCACTACAATCATTGTCATCTAAATGAGGTATAGAGATTGAATATTTCACACGTCGTCTTCCTGAAATAGCAAGATCTAAGAGAAGGGGAAAAAAGAGGGAAAGGGGAGAATTGGAGACCTGAGATGATACATTAATACATGTGTTGAAAGTTGAAGGAAAATGTCTTGCATTTAAATAAGACTTAGAAAACATTTTTCAACAACTGAAGAAAACTGAATTTCACAGTTCTCACTTTTCTGCTAAGTGATTCCTTTCAAAGAATGGAATATCTGAGAAAAAGTATAAGATCTGGGAGAAGAAAAACCAAACCAAACCAAACCAAACCAAACCAAAAAACACCACAATGCAACCAGTTACTGAATTGCATCCTTATTGGTCATTGTTAAACTGTAAATAGAGATAGCCATAAACCCCAAGTATTTGAACTTAGAATTTAAAGAAACCTCACTATTATTCTGTTTGAGTCAGACACCACAGTAGTGAGAGTGGAAACTACCATACTTTTTGCTAAGAATTTACAACAGTGGCAGGAATTTCTGGTTTGGAACAAGGAATAACTCATATTTCATGTATCTGTGTATTATACCCATATGCAACTCTTACGATTTTTACGATAAGGACCATCTGTACCCATACTTTTTTTTTTTTTTTTTTTTTGAGAAAGGATCCCTTACCTACAGGTAAGACACCTAAAGTCATGGCTGATTCTCTAATTGATGTGTTCCTCCAGGGGCCATCCAGAACCACACAAGTTAGAAAGTGGGTAACAGTGAGATGATTAAGAGTCATGAAGTCATAAAAGTCAGTACTGTTATGGGATGTTTCAAAGTCACATAGATACATATAAAGTTCATTTTTTTCCTTTCCATCCTGCTGCTGCATTCCTGGAAGTCTCTAGACCATTTTAGCCACCAAAGACATAATTTTTAAAGACTGCAGACACTTAAACAATAACTGAGCAATTTTCTCCTTCTCTAACCCATCATGGAATAATTTCCTCTATTAAAAAAAAAAAAAAATCAAAATATTATCTCAGTGAATGATTTAAGGAAGGGTTTATCAAGACCAAATAATCCCTTCCCACTTTTCTTTTCTCAGCCCTTGCATGGCTGCTCATGTCTGGAAGGGTGTACTTGTTTGGTTTTTTTTTTAATTTTGGTTTCTCACCTCCTGGGGAAGCACTGAGATTTGGGAAACAAAATTGTTTGCCCCTGTCATTAGTGCCCAGGATCTTGTGTTCAAGCAGAATAATTTGAAATAGAAATTGCTATTTGACTATGCATAATTACAAAAAATTATTTTCAGACTCCGAAGTAATCTTCTCCAAACAGTTCTAGATGAGCAGACAATATCAAAACACTGTGGCTATAAACCAGAATTTGCCAGGTTTGTAAATCATCATAAAACTCTACACATACCTAATTATATGAAAATATACCACATTACAGAGAAGGTAATGTATAAAAAAATACATTACACTTGAACTCCATCACAGCTCTGACACTTCACATAGCAGGTCACAAGAATGAGCAAAAATGTTTGATTGTTAGAATGCTGCTAACATTTGAGTTATTAAAGAAACTACCTATTCACTTTCCTCTCTTCTTAACTCTGACTTTCCAGACCTTCATTTCAAATCGAACTGTGTTATTTCAATCATGTCATCAACATTTTCACTTCTACAAGAAAAGTAATTAGTTTGAAAAAATCTCAACATTAAGATTTCCAGTCGTACAAGCTTTGTATTTCTTTAATATGTTAAACTATATGATTTGCTATCATTCGCAGCATATATAATGGCTACACTTTGCAACTGATATGGACAAGGGGAATCAGATTAAATGATAAAGGTATTCCAATATTAGTAACTAAACAAAAGTAGTATTAGAAAAAAATCATACATATTTTTCCCCTTCCAAAAAGTTCTAGATTCATAATCTTTTCCTTAATGAAACTTTCTGCTCCCTGTAGTAAATAGTCATGGAACAAGGTGGAGCAAGTGTAGGAACAGACTACCAATCAAGATATACGAATTATTTGTCCAAGGATGACTATATTAGCAAAAAGACAGATTTGATACTTAGCTCTTAAATGAAAAACCTAAATAAAATTTCTAAACATGAACCAAGAGGAAGCCAGCTTGTGCTGTGAAAAATAAAATTTTAAAAGAGGGAAAAAAAGGAAGAATTAAAAAGGCAAAATAATAACTTAAAGGAAGACATGATCAAACAAGCATAATTGAAAGAGAATCACTGTCACAGCTGAGCCTCTGCAACATAAGAGACACCCACTGCTAGCCAAACTAAGAAGGCTTTCTCCCTGAAAAAGTCTACAAAATATGGGCTGAGGTCTCCTCAAATCAGCAAAAATATGTATTGATCTTCCCATATCCTTTGATGATGTTTGTATAAGAAGATGGATGTATTTAATACTGAATGACTGTGCTGTGTATTTGGAAAATCCACAAAGTGTAGTTTCAATTAAATATGGTAGCTATCTTCCTGCTTTGTCTCCAGGAAGAGAATCTGCTGGTCAATAGTTGTTCCATTCCACCCAAACAATAGCTACATTTCACTGATCAGTGTAGGGCATTACATAATACTCCCTGTATTTTCCAGAATAGTTTTTTAATATTTAAGTTGGTCTTGTAATGCACTATAAAATCCTATCAATGAAATGTACAGCTTTAATGTACAGTAATAGATAAATATTCTGGGTGCATACAACTAAGAAAAAAATAAAATAGGTGACTACATGGATATCTTTACATAGAAAGATACTACTGTACACACTAAGGTGTATTATTCTACTTCAGATTCCTAATGTACCAAAAAAACCCCCACACTTATTTCAAGGAACATATCTAATGATGCCAAACAGGTTTATCCATAGAAATCTCTTAGTAAACCACTAAATTGCAACAATATACTGCCAAACAATAACAGCAGAATTTGTACATATAGCAGTTCTTACATTTTTTTACATTCCTTTGCATAGGAAAATAAGAAACTGAATAAGGAGTCATTCGATGCCTCAGAGCTTGAAGTAGAGGATTAAAGGATTGAGAACCTGTAGGTGACTTTAACCTGCCAGATAACTGCTGGGAACTTAATTCAGCAGAGAGGAGGCAGTCCAGAAGACTCCTATAGCGTATGGAGGACAGCTTCCTGATGCAGCTGTTAAGTGAGCCTACCACGGGTCAGACTCTGCTTGACCTGCTGCTCTCAAATAGAGAAGGGCTGGTGGGAGATGTGATGGTAGGAGGCTGTCTAGGGTGCAGTGATCACGAGATAGTGAAGTTTCCAATATGCTGCGAGATAGGGAGGAGCTGTAACAGAACCCTCACTTTGGACTTCCAGAGGGCAAACTTCAGCTTGTTTAAGAAACTTATTTGGAAAGTTCCCTGGGTAGCAGCCCTTAAGAACCAAGGGGTCCAGGATGGTTGGACCTACTTCAGTGAGGAGCTCTTGAAGGCACAGGAACTGGCAGTTCCCATGTGCTGTAAGATGAGCCCCGAGGGAAGGCAACTGGCCTGGATGAGCAAGCAGCTCCTGAAGGAATTAAGGGGAAAAAAGAGGGTGCATGGCCTTAGAGAGGAGGGGGAGGCTTATTGTGTTATGTTTAAGGATGTTGTTAGATTATGTAGGAAAAAAATTAGAGAGGCAAAGGTCTAGTTAGAACTTAAGCTGGCCACCTCTGTGAAATATAATAAAAAGCATTTTTATAAATATATTAATGCTAAAAAGAAGGGCAAGAAGAACCTCCACTCCTTATTGGACCTGGAGGGGAATACTGTAACTAAAGATGAGGAAAAGCCTGAGGTACTGAATACTTTCTTTGTCTCAATTTTCAACAGTAAGGCAGGAGGATTTCATGACAAGTGGCCTCCTGAGCTGGGTGATGGGGTCAGGGAGCAGTGTATCCACGAAGAATTAGTTCAAGACTTGCTGACCCACCTGGATACTCACAAGTCCATGGGACCAGATGGGTTCCATCCTAGGGTGCTAAGAGTGCTAGCAAATGAGCTGGCCAAGCAACCCTCCATCATTTTCCACCAGTCTTGGCTCACTGGCGAGGTCCCAGATGGCTTGAGGTGAGTAGAAAGTTCTTCATTGAGGGATTTTTTTTAGGCACTGGAATGGGCTGCCCAGGAAGCTGGTGGAGTCCATCACTGGAGATGTTCAAGAGGGGATTGGACATGACACTTGGTGCCATGCCAGTCGTGAGGTCTGTGGTGATTTGTTGGACTTGGTGATCTTTGAGGTCTCTTCCAACCTTGGTGATTCTGTGATTCTATAAATGACAAGAGATTTATTTAGGTAAGAATTAATGTAATTCAAAATTGCATTAGCACCTATTTAGATTCCTAGTTCTGTGGAAAACTTAGTGATAAATTCCTGAGTGAATAAAAATAGAAGATGATTGGGAATGAAATTAGAATAGAATAGAATAGAATAGAATACAATAGAATACAATAGATTAGAATAGAGTAAACCGGGTTGGAAGACACCTTCAAGATCATCACGTCCAACCCGTCGACCAATCCAACCGACCTAAACAACTAACCCATGGCACCAAGCACCCCATCAAGTCTCCTTCTGAACACCTCCAATGACGGCAACTCCACCACCTCCCCAGGCAGCGCATTCTAATGGGCAATCACTCCCTCTGTATAGAACTTCTTCCTCACATCCAACCTAAACCTCCCCTGGCACAGCCTGAGACTGTGTCCTCTTATTCTGGTACTGGTTGCCTGGGAGAAGAGACCATAATCCATCTGTCTACAACCTTCCTTCAGGTAGTTGTAGAGAGTAATAAGGTCACCCCTGAGTCGTCTCCTCTCCAGGTTAAGCAACCCCAGCTCCCTCAGTCTTTCCTCATAGGGCTTGTGTTCCAAACCCCTCACCAACTTTGTTGCTCTTCTCTGGACTCATTCCAGCAAGTCAACATCCTTCCTAAACTGAGCGGCCCAGAACTGGACACAATACTCGAGGTGCAGCCTAACCAGTACAGTGTACAGGGGCAGGATGACCTCCCTGCTCCTGCTGGCCACACTGTTCCTGATGCACGCCAGGATGCCATTGGCCCTCTTGTCTGCCTGGGCACACTGCAGGCTCATGTTCAGCCTACCATCAACCAGCACCCCCAGGTCCCTCCCCACCTGGCAGCTCTCCAGCCACTCTGACCCCAGCTTGTAGCTCTGCATGGGATTGTTGTGGCCAATGTGCAGAACCCGGTACTTGGATGTGTTAAATTTCATGCTGTTGGACTCTGCCCATCTGTCCAGCCTGTCGAGGTCCCTCTGCAGAGCCTCTCTACCCTCCAGCAGATCAACTCCTGCCCCCAGCTTGGTGTCGTCAGCAAATTTACTGATGATGGACTCAATGCCCTCATCCAGATCATCAATAAAGATGTTAAAGACCACAGGGCCCAGCACTGATCCTTGGGGCACACCACTAGTGACTGGCCGCCAGCTGGATGTGGCACCATTCACCACCACTCTCTGGGCTGTGCCCTCCAGCCAGCTCCTAACTCATCTCAGTGTGCTCCTGTCCAAGCCATGGGCTGACAGCCTGGCCAGGAGTTTGCTATGGGGGACAGTGTCAAAGGCCTTGCTGAGGTTCAGGTAGACTACATCCACAGGCCTCCCCACATCCACCAGGCGGGTCACCTGATTATAGAAGGAGATCAGGTTGGTCAGGCAGGACCTGTCCTTCCTAAATCCATGCTGGCTGGGCCTGATCCCTTGGTCATCCTGTAAGTGCTGTGTTATTGCACTCAGGATGACCTGTTCCATAATCTTGCCTGGCACTGAGGTCAGGCTGATAGGCCTCGAATTGCCTGGTTCATCTAACCGACCCTTCTTGTGGATGGGCACCACATTGGCCAGCTTCCAGTCTTCTGGGACCTCTCCAGTGAGCCAGGACTGCCAGAAAATGATGGATAGTGGCTTGGCCAGCTCATCTGCCAGCTCTCTCAGCACCCTAGGATGGATCCCATTGGGTCCCATGGACTTGTGGGGATCCAAGCTGCTGAGGAGAGCTCCAATCACCTGCTCATGGAACACAGGGAAACTATGCAGCTCCCTGGCTCCTTCTGCCAGCTCTACAGGCCAGCTGTCTGGAAGACGTTCTGCCCTGCTAGTAAAAATTGAGGCAAAGAAGGTATTAAGTAACTCTGCCTTTTCCTCATCCTTTGATACAACATTTCCCTCCATGTCAGCCAAGGAGTGGAGGTTGTCCTTGCCCTTTCTCTTGCTATTAATATATTTATAGAAGGACTTTTTGTTGTCCTTTTTAGCAACGAAGATTGGAGAAGTCAATATGGCTGACCAATATGATCAGGTATTGATCTTTTCTTGTTCTAGTATTGCAGGCCTATGGTGCAGGCCTATGGTGAGAGTAGAGCACAGCAAAGTAAAGCATGGAAGGAGAAGAGATAGGACAGGCAGAAGAAGTGCGTATCAAGGACACTGCTACAACTTATATAAACTTGGTGTGCCTTGTTGTCATGGACTCATTGCTTCCCTATGAGAGATCACACATCACACTATTATAGATTATTGGTCCAACTACCAATGACACGCGAGGTTTGTTGATGCAGGTGCATGTCCTGTTTTCCCAAGATAACTTGCTGTGTTTATAGCTACCAGTGCATTGCTCTACTTACAGTGCTGCAAGACAGCACTGTTTTGGTACACTGATATAGCTGGCTCTGCACTTATGCTGAGCATGGCCTACCATTATGTCAGGCTCTAGGCCTGCAGTGCCAGATTGCTCACACTGCTCATCGCTGGCATTCCCACAGTCCTTCACAGCAGAGGCCAGTCTAAGCTCTAAATGTACTTTTGCCTCCCTAATTTTCTTCCTGCATGATTTGGCAACATCCTTAAACATTCCGTTGGTTGCCTCACCTTTCTCCAAAGGTGATACACCCTCTTTTTTTCCCTTAGTTCTATTAGAAGTTCATTACCCACACAGGCTGGCTGCCTGCCGTGGCGGCTTATCTTCTGGCACATCGGCACAGCCTGTCCCTGTGCCTTCAACAATTCTTCCTTGAAGAAGGTCCAGCCCTCCTGGACCCCTTTATTTTTAAGGGTTTTATCCCAAGGAACCCTCTGAATTAGTTCCTTGAGTAACCTAAAGTCCACCCTCCGGAAGTCCAGAGTGGAGGTCTTCTTGGTACCCCTCTTAGCTTGATTGAATGCCAAAAATTCAATTATCTCGTGGTCACTGGCCCCTAAACACCCTCCCACCACATCACTCACCAGCCCTTCCCTGTTGATGAAAAGGAGGTCAAGCATTGCCTTACCCCTGGTAGGCTCTCGCAGCACCTGGGATAAGAAGCTGTCCTCCATGCACTCTAAGAACCTCCTAGACTGTCTCCTCTCTGCTGTGTTGAGATCCCAGCACATGTCAGGCAGGTTGAAGTTGCCCATGAGAACAAGGTCAGGCAATTTTGAGACAGCCTTAAGCTGCCTATCGAATGCTTCATCAACATCTTCTTCCTGGTTGGGTGGTCTATAACAGACTCCAACCAGGATATCTGCCCTGCTGGTCTTCCCTATAATTCTTACCCACAAGCACTCAACCCGATATTCCCTAATCTCCAGCTCAATGGCATCTAGTGCCTTCCTGACGTACAGAGCCACCCCTCCACCCCTTCTTCCTTACCTGTCTCTCCTGAAGAACCTGTAGCCGTCAATTGCAGCACTCCAGTCATGTGAGTCGTCCCACCACGTTTCTGTGATAGCAACTACATCATAACTTTCCTGCTGCAACAAGGCTTCCAGCTCCTCTTGTTTGTTGTTTCTATGTGTACTGACAGGACTGTTAGGCATAACTATAGATTTCTGGGATGACCTGTTTGGAGTTTACTCCATAATTTTATGTAAATTTTGAATTATTTAATTTTTTAGGTTAAATGCTAATATGTTATTTAATTGCACGATTGAGTTCTATGAGTACTAGTAGACACATATTACAGTTGATGAACCTAGCATCAGACAAAAGTCAAGAGCATTGCAGGATGAAGGACTTTGCATTCATTTTATTTTCTTCAGACATTTTAAAATTCTACCTGGGTAGAATTTGTTTGGATGGCTTAAAATGTTATTTTCTTACTTTGACTGATTATGTGCCTTAATTACATGCATGCTAGTAGAAAATACCCAATTATGATGTGAGACCTATGCTTTCAAAAAACCTGTATAACCTCACTGTATAATGTAATAAAGGTCTTCACCTGCTTCCATCTTGTCCTGAAAACATTGCTCAACATGATAAGAGCAACTATTTAACAACAAATGGTGACCCCAAACTTGTGCCTTGACCAACTACTCATTACAACTTCCACTTGCACCATCAAGAAGAAATTTCACTTTTAAGGACTGTGGAAATGCTCGTGTTCATCCACATCACTAATGGTAGCTATTAGATTAGTCTCAGTGAAATTATCTGCTTTTATGCCAGTGACATTCCCTGATTTGCCAGAGATTATGGACTCGATATACATCTAAGATAAGGCAAGGTATGCCTGATAACAAGGAGCTAATTATATTTGAGATTATAGACACAATAGACATCTAAGATAAGGCAGGGTACACCAGAGATAAAGGTGCAAGGGGTGCCGAAGAGGAAAGAAGAACAGAAGAAAAGAAAAAAAGCAGAAAGAAGGGTTGGTGCCTGAAAAAGAAGAAACAGCTCTGCAGTGACAGAGGTGACCAGTTGGGGGAAATTGGGTGGTTGGAGCCTCCCTGGGAGGTGGTGCCTCCTTTTGACAAACAAATAATGGGTAATCAGGTAACAAAAGAAGAGAAATTGATACTGAGAGTCATTATGCATATCTTAAAAAAAAAAAGAGCAATAATGTATGAGGAGAAAAAAAATTACTTCATTGTTTATATAGCTTAGAGAGAATACTGAACCTTGTAACACAGAAAATGCTTTCAATGTTTTGACATGGGAACAAGGTGTGGCAGCTTTATTTGAAGTAGCAACGAAAGGCAATGAAATTGCTACTTCTTCCCTTACAACATGGAGATTATTTAAAGATTCTTTAGAACAACTAGCAGAAGATCATAAGGCAACTTCAGCAGTACAAAGCCCATCTTCATCATCCAACCCATCCCCTCCACCTCCACCCTCCCCTGCTGCTAAACTCACCTTCTCTTTTGGTACAGGAGCTGCAAACACTATTTCAGGGGCTGGTGCCTGTCCAACAGCAACAGCAGCTTGTTACAAATCAACAGCAGGCTAGTGAAGGTCCACCTCTAGCATCCCCGACAGCCCCTCTGCAGCACCCTGCTGGAGATCTGTCCCTAGTGCTGCCAGCGGCCCCATCCACAAGCATGCCAGCTTCAAACTCAGACTAAGCCTCAGTCTCAACAGCCCACTGTCCAACCGCAGCAGCAGCCTGCTGAAAGTCCAGTGCTAACATTACCGACAGCTCACCCACTAGCACACCAGCCTCAGACCCAGCCTCAACCTCAGTCTCAATTAAGGAAAACAGTTATGGAACATGGTCTCAATTCTCCTTACACTCAGAGCCTTTTACAAACTGCCTTTTCACCAATCTTAACACCTTTTGACATTACTACAACAGTCGGAGTAATATTAACACTGATGTAGTTAGCTGTTTTTGATACTAAGTGGTGTAGCTTATGCCAAACAGCAGCAACTGAAAATGCACGGAGACAACGAGGGGATCCTGTATGTCATGTAACAGATGCACAATTATTAGGTATATGACCACATGCAGACCCAAATGTACAAGCAACTTGGCATCCAGAAATTCTTAATCAAAGTAAAAAACTAACACAACAAGCATTAAGACATGTTCCTGATTTGGAAAATCCTATTTTAAAATTCACATCTATTAAACAAGGTCCGTCAGAAACTTTTTTAAATTTCATAGATAGATTAAAGGATGTGATAGACAAACAAGTTGAACATGAGGAGGCAAGAGAAACTTTACTCAAAGCGCTTTGCCTTGGAGAATGCAAATGCAGAATGTAAGAAAATTATACTCCCCTTAAAGGAACCTACAATAGTAGAGATGATCAAAGTGTGCCAGAAACGAAATACTGCAAATTCAGACATACAGACTGTGGCCATTAGTGTAGCTTCTGCAGTGGCTGGTGAATTCGTGACAGCTCTTAAAAATTCTCCAACATGTTCCAATTGCGGACAAAAAGGACATTATGTCCGAAACTGTAATATAAGACAAGGGACTGTTAATTCTTGGCACAATACCTTTTGTTTTAGATGCAGGAGGAATAATCACCTCACAAATCAGTGTAATTTTAAATTTGATATTTACAGAAATGCTTTACCAATGGGCAACGGAGGGTGAGGAGGGGGCGTGCAATGATACAAAATCCCTACCTCAGACAATCATTAACTCTTTCCTCCCAGCCACAGAGGGAAGTTGCCAGACTGGATCTTGCCACAACACCACCAATTGCAATAAGAGATCAGAGTGTGCATAAAATGCCACTAAGTTATGGTCCAAAAGGTAAAGGACTAAATGCCTTGCTTATAGGGCGTTCAAGTGCTACCCTAGAAGGATTATTTGTACTGCCTGGTGTTATTGATTCTGATTTTGTAGGTCAAATACAAGCTTTAGTGTGGACTCCATCCCTTCCTGTCATTCTTCCATCAGGGAGTGTTATCACACAGCTTGGGCATTTTAAGAATCAACTTACCAATGTAGGAGGAATAAAGAGAGGAACACATGGCTTTGGATCAACAGAAAACCCTGAAATATACTGGACTCAGACTTTAACAACTAAAAGACCTTCATTAACTTGCCAACTTTTACTTAAAAGTGAAAAGCCTTCTGAGATTCAAATTTGTGGTATGATTGATACAGGAGCTGATGTGACCATTATTTCAGCACAAGACTGGCCAAGCTCCTGGCCTTTAATAAAACCTTCAGGTGCACTCTCTGGTAGTGGAGGAGCAACAGTGGCACATCAAAGTGCCATGTATGTCCAAATTGTGACTCCAGAAGGGCAGATTGCCACCATTTGCCCATGTGTCACCAAAGCACCCATAAATCTCTGGGGATGAGATGCTCTGTCAAATTGGAATTTTACTATTAATACAACTCGACAGTTTTTGTAGGGGACACTAATTCAAGGATCTCCTCTTCTACAGCACCAAAGCTCACTTAGCTTACTGAAACACTAGTGTGGGTGGATCAGTGGCCCCTTACTGAAGAAAAAACCCACGCTTTAAGAAACATAGTACAGGAACCATTAGAACAGGGACATATAGTACCTTCAACTAGTCCTTGGAACACTCCAGGTTTTGTAATAAAAAAGAAGAATGGAACCTGGAGAATGTGACCATTTGAGGCTGTGCCTTTAAGAAAGGGACAGTGGCTGGAACACTGGCTTAATGTTATTGTATCAAAATGAAAACACTTTGATATTCTAAATGAATTTCATTGGTGGATGGGCAAAAATGAAACTTTAAATTGTAGGGCAGTTGGAATTTTTTCTCAGTTTGGGTTTCAGCCTGTTGTGCCTGCCTGCTTCTCAGCAAACTAAGCGGAGCTGACCTTGAGATAAGCAAACTAATTCTGCATGTGCTTTTAAAGCTTAATAACATCTCCTTTCCTTACTAACACCTTTTGTTTCTCTCTCTAAACCCCTTTTTGGGAAAAAAGGGAGGTAGGGGGGAGAGAGAGGGGGTTGCAGGGAGGGAAACCCACCCTGAGGAGGGAATTTTGTTGTGTTATTTCTCTTTGCTGTATGTTTCTGTACATATATTGTAAATACCTGTATATATTTGTGTTATATATAATCTGCTTCCTATATATGCTTGTAAATATAGTCTGCTTCTCCGACTGAGTTTAGCCATGGTTTCTTACTCTGTGGGGGAGGGAGAGCTAGACCCTCTCTCAACCTACCACAGAGAATGATACAAGACCTTTGAAAAGTAAATGAAATTATAGCAGATATAGGACCTTTACAACCAGGAATGCCTTCACCTACCATGATACCCAAGGGTTGGGACATTATAGTCACAGATTTAAAGGATCAGTTTTCCACTATTTTTCTTGATCCACAAGACAGACATAAATTTGCTTTTTCTATTCCTTCAATTAATAACTCAGAACCTTTACAAAGATTCCACTGGAAAGTTTTACCCCAAGGAATGAAAAACAGTCCAAGTATTTGTCAAGAATTTGTAGCTGAATCTCTTTATGAAATAAGAAAATTGTTTCCAAATCGCTTCTGTTTACATTACATGGATGATATATTTGTTGCAGCTTCAGACAAAAATCACTTACAACAAATAGCTATGCAAACACAAGAAGTTTTACAAAAAAGAGGACTTAAAATTGCTTCAGATAAAATTCAAATAATTGTCCCTTGGAAGTATTTAGGACTGAAAATTTTAGATCAAACCATTAAGCCACAAAATATTAAATTGTATATTACTGTAAAAACATTTGCAGAAATTGCTAGGAATGATAAATTGGATATGTCCATATTTAGGAACTACTAATACTGAACTTACTCCACTTTTTGATTTATTGAAGGGTGACAATTCTTTGTTATCACCCCGACAGTTAACTCCTGAAGCTGAACAGGCAGTTTCAAAAATTGAAAAAGCTTTGACACAAAGAAAAGCTCACAGGTGACATACAGACCATCCTATTCTGTTATGTGTTTTTGTGACTTTTTGCCAAGTTTACGGATTTGTAGGCCAGTGGATATCATCCCTGACCAATCCTTGAATTATCCTAGAATGTATCTTCTTACCAAATCAACCCAAAAAGACCATTTATACTAAAATTGAAATTATATCAAAGGTTATCATAAAAAGCCATAAAAGAATTTTACAACTTTCTGGACAAGAACCATCCATAATGTATATACCCATAACTACAGATTATTTAGACTGGTGTCAAGCAAATAGTTTATCTTTACAAGTAGCCTTGGAAGGCTATACAGGAAAAATTGACATACATTTTCCATCACATAAATTACTAAATTTTTGCAAGGACATTGTATTAGTTTCCAAACCATTGTGTCAGTCGACACCGGCAGAAGTTCCAACAGTGTTTACTGATAGCTCTGGAAAATCAGACAAAGATGTCATAGTCTGTCAGGAACACAAAGAATGGAAACAAGAAATTTTTTTCAATTAAAGGCTCGCCACAAATTGTTGAGCTATATGCTGTGAATCAAGCTTTTTTAAAATGGCAAAAATCTCCTTTAAATGTAATTGCTGACTCACAATATGTTGCTAATGTGATTCCAAGATTAGAGATTAGAGAAATCCTGTCTTAAACATTTTGCAAATGAACAATTATTTTTCTTGTTTAAAAATTTATAGATTAACATATCAAGAACATCCTTTTTATGTTATGCATATCAAAAGTCATACCAATCTTCCAGGATTCACTACAGAAGGAAATGCACTTGCAGATGCACTTACATTTCCTGTGCATCTCTCTCCAACACCTCACATTTTATCTCAAGCTAGATTGTCTCATGACTTTTTTCATCAAAGTGCTAAGGCTTTAAGAAGACAATTTTCTCTCTCACGGACACAGGCAAAACAAATTATTCGTGCCTGCCCAGACTGCCAAGCCTTTGCCCCCTCAACTCAGACAGGGACTAACCCATGTGGATTACAGGCTCTACAGCTATGGCAAACAGATGTCACTTACATTCCAGAATTTGGACGACTGAAATACGCTCATGTTTCTGTTGATGCTTTTTCAGGAGCACTCTGGGCCACAGTTCATACTGGGGAAAAAAAGCAGAGATGTTATTAGACATTGGCTTTCAGCATTTGCAATATTGGGAATTCCTCATACTATCAAATCTAGTTCCACCCACCAGTGAATAAAAACCTTGGTGGATTGAACAGCAAAGATTCAACAAGACCAGACCTTTTTTGGACTGGAGATCTTTGATGGATGGAGCTCACCTGGATGGATAAAATCTTTAATCAAAACTGGATTACTAATCTTATTAATTGCTTTTATTATAGTGCTAATTTTACCCTGCTTGCTTTTATGTATGTGAAAAATGTTAGAAAGGTCAATAAATAGTGTGTTCTTGTTAGAAAAACAAAAAAGGGGAAATGTAGGAGAAGATTTGCCTTTGTGCAAATGTGTTCAGTCTATAGCTCAGAGAAGAATGTAAACACTTTGTAATGAAAGGACAGAAACTGGGTAAAATTTGTTTGGATGGGTTAAAATGTTATTTTGTTGCTTTGACCTATTATGTGCCTTAATTACACACATGCCAGTAGAAAATAGCCAAGTAAGATGTGACACCTATAATTTCAAAAAACCTGTATAACCTCGCTGTATAACATAATAAAGGTCTTCGCCTGCTTCCATCTTCTCCTGAAAACATTGCTCAAGGTGATAAGAACAACTATCTAACAACAGAAGCAATGAAGGAAAAAGATTCAAAAGGAAGTAAGGAATACAGAAGGCAGCAATTCGGAAGGAAGGAATTTGAATTCAGAAGGAAGAAAGGAAGGAAGCAAGGAAAAATTGGTATAGATTGAATTTGGAAGGCAGCAATTTGGAAGAATTTCAGATAAAATGTGGAAGGAAGGAAGGAAGGAAGCAAGGAAGGAAGGAAGGAAGGAAGGAAGGAAGGAAGGAAGGAAGGAAGGAAGGAAGGAAGGAAGGGTGGAAGGGTGGAAGGAAGGAAGGAAGGAAGGAAGGAAGGAAGGAAGGAAGGAGGGAAGGAAGGAAGGAAGGAAGGAAGGAAGGAAGGAAGGAAGGAAGGAAGGAAGGAAGGAAGGAAGGAAGGAAGGAAGGAAGGAAGGAAGGAAGGAAGGAAGGAAGGAAGGAAGGTGCATGCCCTGGACCCTGTGCAACATCATCACTCTGATCTCCATATTTTACTTTACACTTAGTCAAGAACAGCACAACTTCTTTGGTAATGTTAGTTCTCATGAACCTTAAAGAAAATCAGTCATTGGTGAACCTTTTGGTGGAAAGACTCAAATGTAAGTGCTTCTTTGTAAACCAGCAGGCAGGTGATTGATTGATTTGAATGGAAACGTGAGGACACATATGAGAAGTTAATATTCCTAGGATTTCAAAAGCCACAAATAACACCCTTAGTTATTTCATAAATAATCCATTACTGTTAAAAAAAACACAAACAAACAAACAAAAAACCCCAACAATATCCAAATGCAACAGCCTGAATTGCTCGTCATATGCTTTCTAACCAGTGACTTGGGTTTGATGTGGAATCAGTTTAATAGAATCACAGAATTGTTAGGGTTGGAAAGTACCTCAAGGATCATCTGGTTCCAATCCCCTTGCTATGGGCAGGGACACCACACGCTAGATCAGGTTGCTCAGAGTCACATTCAGCCTGGCCTTAAAACCCCCCAGGGATGGGGCTTCTACCCTCCCTGGGCAACCAGTTCCAGCATCTGTCCTGAAGGGACAAAAGAACCAGAAAATGGGGCAGAAGCAAGGAGGTCTGGTTTTTCAGGAGATTGCTCACTTTGCCCAGGTTTGTCTGAACATGCCCTGAGGTCCAAGGGGCCTTTGGCTGCATTTGAAGAAAACTGATTCTATAAGTTAAAGTATCAGATTTCTCTCTCTTGATCATTGTTGTCACTGGCTATCATTGTCTCAGGAAATCTACAAATACTAACCCAAAGAGTGAGTGCCTTGCCTTGCCTTGTCCAAGATCTGGGAGAAGCCACAAACCTTAACCCTAGAAGCCCAAAAAGCCAAGCCTTGCTTGCCTTGCAATTTGGAATCCAAGCTGTGCTTCAGTTTACCCAGAAAGACTGCAAGTGCCTCTCATAGTAACATGTTGTAAAGCCCAGAAACAGAGAGACATGTCTTGCCAGGCCTAGAGATGAACCCTAGAGGAGCCGAGACCCTGGGCCAGTTTTGTTTTATTGCAAGAAGCAACGAGCATCAGCTGGACTGAAGTCATTTGCAGTGAGTAATTAATGAAATTTGATTTTTATAAGCATCTGTTAAAAGGTCTGTTGCCTTAGAGAATTCTGGAATTCCCTCCTTTGTGGGCAAAGCCAGCATGTTACTGATGTTCTTTTTTTTATTTTACAGTTTAAATCACTGTTTGTTGTTCCTGGATTTTTGCTCATATTGTTGAAACTGTTACATGTTCCTGCTGGTGAGGTATCTGTTGGCTTGGACCCACCTCTCCAGTCTGTCAAGGTCCCCCTGGATGGCATCCCTTCCCTCCAGCATGTCTGCTGCACCACACAGCTTGGTGTCATCAGCAAACCTGCTGAGGGTGCACTCAATGCCACTGTCCATGTCACCAACAAAGATGTTAAATAAGACAGGTCCCAGTACCCAGTACTGATCCCTGAGGGACCCCACTCATCACTGGCCTCCACTTGGACATGGACCCATTGACAACCACCCTTTGGGTGCAGTCATCAAGCCACTTCTTTATCCACTGAGTGGTCCATCCATCAAACCCATACCACACCAGCTTGGAGACCAGGGTGTTGTGCAGGACAGTGTCAAAGGCCTTGCTCAGGTCCAGGTAAATGACATCAGTTGCTCAGCCTTCATCTATTAATGTTGTGACCTTGTCATATAAGGCCACAGGTTTGTCAGGCAGGATTTGCCCTTGGTGAAGACATTCTCATTGCACCAGTTGGATTTTTTCCCAGTTTGTTCCTCTTGTATTGTATCCTGTCATTGGACAACACTGATAAAAGCCTTAATCTCTCTTCTTTAAACCCTTCTATTAAGTATTTATGCAGTCTATTAAGATTCCCCTGAGCTTTCTTTCTCCAGGCCTAAAAGTTCCAGTTCTCTTGACTTCTCTGTAAGTCAAATACTCCAGGCCCTCATCTTCATGATCCTTTCCCATACTTACTCCAGGATGTCCATATGTTTCTTGTAAGGGGGAGCCAAGACCTAGACACAGTAGTCAGATGTGTTTGACCAGTACTGAGCAGAAAGGAGGGATCTTCTCCCTCAACTTGCTGATGAGGAACAGGAGGATATTTGCCATCTTTGTCACAAGTATGAATTACTGGTTCATGGTGTACTTATTATCTACCAAGATCCCAAGGTCTTTCTGAGCTCCTTACCATCCAATTGTATTGATACATGGGCATACGTCACTATGGAGGTATGATTGTGCATTTTCCCTTATCAAATTCCATGAGACTCCTATTGGCACATTTTCCAGCCTGTTGAGATCTCTCTGGATGGCATCACAACCATCTGGTACATCAGACACTTCTCCCAGTTTTGTGTCATATGCAGACTCTCTGAAGGTGCACTCTGCATCAGCATCTGCATCTGCATCATTATTGAAAACAGGTGCTACTGGAGTCCAATAACAGACTCAGTATTGACATGTGGGGCACTGACTGTTCTTCAAGTGGACTTTGGTCCACTGATCACAGCCCTCTGAGCCCCACACTTCATTCATTGCGCTTCACTGTCCACTTACCTAGTCAATATTTCATCAGTTATGGCAGACAGTGCTGAAGGAATTAATGTGAACTTGTGATTAAAAGCCCTAGCCTTTCTTCTGCTTAATAGCTGCTCTCTCCAGCTTTTCCTGTCTTGTATGTGTACAGTTATCATTCCTACACCTTATATTTTCATCTGTTCTTCCATACTGACAGAAGCATGGTTTCCCATGCAAAGTCATGGTTTTCCAGCAAAGTCTACGTCTTGTTTCACCAGTGTCATCTAGGCCATGCGTACTACAATTGCATAAAATGTGATGTAATATGTCCAAAGTCTCACCATTTCACTTTCTATCTGGATTTGACCACTACTTTCTCCAGATAGACACAAAGACTGTTTTTGTTTTCTGTGTAGGGCAATGTATAAAGGCAAATCAGACTAATTTTGATGATGAGTTAAATTACATCTTTAAAGACATGCAAAAAGCAGGTTTGGGAGAAGCAAAGTGGGTACAATATAATGCTGTAGAAGTGAATACTAATTAAGAGATAATGGTGTGCTTTTTTTCCAATAGAGAAAAAGTCATGTTGATAGTTAGAAATCCTCTTTTCTTTTCATAAAGAATTATTTTATATTGCATTTTCTACACATCTTGGTGGGATGACATGTTGGCAACATGTAACATAAATGGGACTTAACTAAGGCAGAAAAATCACAGTCCAAGCTTGCCTTTCAGATGAAATGATAAAAAAAAAAAAAAATTTAAGAAACCTCAGAAATACTTATATGCACTATAATAAATTATGACTCCTAAGCATTTTAAATCAAATTAGAACAGCTGCACATGCTGTCATTGTTGTCATCCTTATACACTGCACTGGTTAGGCTGCACCTCGAGTACTGTGTCCAGTTCTGGGCCGCTCAGTTTAGGAAGGATGTTGACTTGCTGGAACATGTCCAGAGAAGAGCAATGAAGTTGGTGAGAGGTTTGGAACACACACCCTGTGAGGAGAGGCTGAGGGAGCTGGGGTTGCTTATCCTGGAGAAGAGGAGACTCAGGGGTGACCTTATCACTCTCTACAACTACCTGAAGGGAGGTTGTAGAAAGGTGGGGGTTGGTCTCTTCTCCCAGGTAACCAGCACCAGAACAAGAGGACACAGTCTCAGGCTGCACCAGGGGAGGTTTAGGCTGGATGTTAGGAAGAAGTTCTATACAGAGAGAGTGATTGCCCATTGGAATGGGCTGCCTGGGGAGGTGGTGGAGTCACCATCATTGGAGGTGTTCAGGAGGAGACTTGATAGGGTGCTTGGTTGCATGGTTTAGTTGTTTAGGTGGGTTGGATTGGTTGATGGGTTGGACGCAATGATCTTGAAGGTGTCTTCCAACCTGGTCTATTCTATTCTATTCTATTCTATTCTATTCTATTCTATTCTATTCTATTCTATTCTATTCTACTCTGAGCCTGTGAGCATTATTGCTTCCTCTGCATGGTTTGGATGTGCCACGTTCCCAGAGCTGAAACACACAACACAGATTGCCAGCCAGGGCACTATTTATTTTCAGAAAGATTCAGTATATTTGTTTCCTAGAAGAAAGCTTTGTTCACAATGCAGTACATGCGGTCCCTCTGCAGAGGAAAGTGTAGGGCACAAGGTAGGGTCAACTGAGAGGTTGGGAGCCCAGCTGCAGTGCATGTACACCAATGCAGGCAGCCTGGGCAATAAACAAGATGAGCTGGAGGTCCTAATCCACCAGAGCAACTATGATATAGTCACCATCTCAGAAACATGGTGGGACAACACGCACGATTGGAGTGCTACACTGGGGGGTTACAGGCTCTTTAGGAGCGATAGGCAAGGGAGAAGAGGAGGAGAGGTGACTTTCTATATTAGGGAGACACTTTCTGCCACAGAACTTGAGGTGGAAGATGAGGGAATTGAGAGCCTGTGGGTTAAAATCAGAGGGCAGCCCAACAAATCTGACATCCAGCTTGGAGTCTGTTATAGACCACCCAACCAGGATAAGGAGGTTGATGAATTATTCTACAAACAACTGGAGGCTGTTTCAAGATCATCAGATCTTGTCCTTGTGGGTGACTTCAACCTGTCAGATATCTGCTGGGAACTTAATTCAGCAGAGAGAAGGCAGTCCAGAAGATTCCTGGAGCGAACGGAAGACTGCTTCCTGACGCAGCTGTTAAGCGAGCCTACCAGGGCACAGGCTCTGCTTGACCTGATGTTCTCCAAAAGGGAAGGGCTGGTGGGAGATGTGACCGTGGGAGGCTGCCTAGGGTGCAGTGACCATGAGATAGTGAAGTTTTCAATATGCAGGGAGATAGGGAGGAGCACCAACAGAACCTTCACTTTGGACTCCATCATTTTCCTCCAGTCCTGGCTCACTGGAGAGGTCCCAAATGACTGGAAACTGGCCAATGTGGTCCCCATCCACAAGAAGGGACGGATGGAGGAACCTGGAAACTACAGGCCAGTCAGCCTGACCTCAGTGCCAGGGAAAGTGATGGAACAGATTATCCTGGCGGCAACAACTGCGTACCTGAAGGATGGCCAAGGGATCAGGTCCAGCCAACATGGATTTAGGAAGGGCAGGTCCTGCCTCTCCAACCTGATCTCTTTCTATGATCAGGTGACCCATCTGGTGGACGTGGGGAGGCCTGTGGATGTAGTTTACCTGGACTTCAGCAAGGCCTTTGACACCGTCCCCCACAGTAAACTGCTGGCTAAGCTGTCAGCTCGTGGATTGGACAGCAACACTCTGTGCTGCGTTAGGAAGTGGCTGGAGGGCTGAGGCCAGAGAGTGGTGGTGAATGGTGCCACATCCAGCTGGCAGCCAGTCACCAGTGGTGTCCCCCAGGGATCAGTGCTGGGCCCCATCCTCTTTAACATCTTCATTGATAATCTGGATGAGGGGATTGAGTCAGTCATCAGCAAGTTTGCAGATGACACCAAGTTAGGAACAGATGTTGGTCAGTTAGAGGGTAGAAAGGCTCTCCAGAGGGACCTTGACCAACTGGACAGATGGGCAGAGTCCAATGGGATGGCATTTAACAAGACCAAGTGCCGGGTGCTGCACTTTGGCCACGGCAACCCCATGCAGAGCTACAGGCTGGGGTCAGAGTGGCTGGAGAGCTGCCAAACAGAGAGGGACCTGGGGGTGCTGATTGACACCCACCTAAACATGAGCCAGCAGTGTGCCCAGGTGACCAAGAGGGCCAATGGCCTCCTGGCCTGTATTAGGAATAGTGTGGCCAGCAGGAGCAGGGAGGTCATTGTGCCCCTGTACTCTGCATTGGTTAGGCCACACCTTGAGTCCTGTGTCCAGTTCTGGGCCCCTCAGTTTAAGAAGGACATCGAGACACTTGAGCGTGTCCAGAGAAGGGCAACAAGGCTGGTGAGAGGCCTTGAGCATAAGCCCTGTGAGGAGAGGCTGAGGGAGCTGGGATTGTTTAGCCTGGAGAAGAGGAGGCTCAGGGGTGACCTCATTGCCCTCTACAACTACCTGAAAGGTGGTTGTAGACAGGAAGGGGTTGGTCTCTTCTCCCAGGCAACCAGCATCAGAACAAGGGGACACAGTCTCAAGCTGCACCAGGGAAGGTTTAGACTCGAAGTGAGGAGAAAGTTCTTCACTGAGCGAGTCATTCATCATTGGAATGGGCTGCCCAGGGAGGTGGTGGAGTCACCGTCCCTGGAGGTGTTCAAGAGGAGATTGGACGTGGCACTTGGTGCCATGGTCTAGTCGTGAGGTCTGTCGAGACAGATTGGACTTGATGATCTTTGAGGTCTCTTCCAACCTTAGTTATACTGTGATACTGTGATACTGTGATACAATTAAAGAGTTAAAAAACATTCACAGACATATGTGAGGAGCAAACCTACTACCAGGCATAACAGAGACACAGAGTGACAGAGGATTTCTGTGGCAGAAAGTTGCTCAACCTCAACATCTCCTGGCAACACTTGCTTCTCAACCACTTTTCCCTAGATTACATACAAGAAGTAAGGCTCTTGAGAAAGGGTGGAGGACCACCTGTGAGTCTGTGATCCTCACATGAGTCTAGATATTTGATACGTAATCTTAGCAGAAGAATAAAGCAGGCCAATTTCAATACTTCCCAGAGAACAGTGGAAAAAAAGATTCTCTAAAGTGTATTTTTTCAGTTTCTTGAGAGAAAAAAATACACAATAAAAATAACCAAACAAAAACTATAATTTCTTTAGTCACTATGGTGCTTTGGGCAAAGAGGGAAGGTGTGATATTTTTTGGTAACATTTGTAATGCAGCCCTGAATACAGGTTCATAAAAGGACTAAGGACTTGCTTATGGTGGTATCTGTTATAACAGATCTGAGTTGTGACACTGTGAAAATTTCATCAAAACTAAACCTCAAGTGGTTTAAGCTATTTATGTTCATGCACTTCCCTCACATGTAAATGGATTGTATAAACCTGCACAATTTGAGCAGAAACCATTGTCCTGGAGGAACACAATCCCAAACATGTCCTAAGCCAGACAATGGGCTAGTTTCCTGTAAGTCCAAACCTGGGCACTCCCAGGCTTGCCTGGACACATCATGGTGTCCAGGTAAACCACAAGTGTACATGTTGCACATGATACACATGTGCCTGACCTTGTGACACACCTATGAACTGTGTGTTCATATGGCCATGTTTGGATAAACGTGATAACCTACAGGTTATCGTGTTTTTATCTTTTAATCTCTTTTGACATTGCCTATTAATTGTCTTCAGCAACTTACTAACACTAGCCAAGATGTAAGCAACTTGCCTTGTTTACCCAGAAAGCAGTAAGAGACATATTGCTGCTAATTTCACAGCTGAAAAAGTCTTTCCTAGAAGAAAAAATACACTGCTGCCAAGACAAGAGCTGCAGGGGACAAGCTGCTCCCAGCAACCAGAACCCATCACCCCTAGCACCCATAAGCCTCACTATGTGAGCCACCAGGCAACCCACTAACTGCTTCTCAACATACTCCAGAGAGCACTGGAGAACCCGAAGCTGCAGCCTGCCAGCAAGGCACATCAGCTGCCTCGTCTTGGCTAAAACCCACTCTTTCTGTAAGCACAGAAAACTGTTACCAGCTGCTAAAATGTGAGTTAAAGCTGCTCACTATCCCAATGTCAGCTGCAGCCTGAGCAGAGAGCTGCTGCAACCCGACCCAAGAGAGACAAGACCCGAGAAGGAGCTGCCTGGAGACCAGCTGCAGCAGCACTGTGCTCCACAAAGCCCTGGCAACAACTAGCTTTCTTGCAAGATACAAGGGGTCACATCCTCCAGAAAGCAAAGCTATAAACAAAAGAAGGGGAGGTAACTCAGGAAATGTTTAAGGATGTTGACAGGATGTGTAGGAAAAAAAAATAGAGAGGCAAAAGCCCAGTTAGAACTTAAACTGGCCACTTCTGTAAAGGATAACAAAAAAAAAATAATTAAATATATTAACAGCAAAAAGAGAGGCAAGGACAACCTCCACTCTTTATTGGATGGGGAGGGGAATATACTAACTAAAGATGAGGAAAAGGCAGAGGTACTTAACACCTTCTTTCCTCCATTTTCAACAGTAGAATAGGTTGTCTTTAGGACAACTGGCCTCCTGAGCTGGTGGATGGGGTCAGATAGTAATATAGTCCCCCTGTAATCCAGGAGGAAGCAGTAAAAGACCTGCTGAACCACTTGGATTTACACAAATCTATGGGACCAGATGGGATCCATCCTAGGGTAATGAGAGAGCTGGCAAATGAACTTGCCAAGCCACTCTCTATCATCAACAGTCCTGGCTCACTGGAGAGGTTTCAAATGACTGGAAGCTGACCAATGTGATACCCATCCACAAGAAGGGCTGGAAGGAGGAAATGGGAAATTACAGGCTTGTCAGCCTGACCTCAGTGCCAGGCAAGATAATGGAACAGATAATCTTGAGTGCAATCACACAGCACCTACATGATGGCCAAGGGATAAGGACCAGCCAGAATGGATTTAGGAGGGGCAGGTCCTACTTGACTAATCTGATCTTTTATGACTATCTGGTGGATGTGGGGAAGGTTGTGGATGTACTGTACCTGGATTTCATCAAGGCCTTTGATACCATCCCCCATGGCAAAGTCCTGGCCAAGCTCACAGCCCACGGCTTGGACAACAGCACTCTGTGCTGGGTTAAGAGGGCTGGGCCCAGAGTGTGGTGGTGAATAGTGCCACATGCAGCTGGCAGCCAGGCACTACTGGTGTCCCCCAGGCATCAGTGTTGGGCCCAATCTTGTTTAATATCTTTACTGATGATCTGAATGAGGGAATTGAGTCCACCATTAGTAAGTTTGCAGATGACACCAAGATGGGGGCAGGTGTTGACCTGTTAGAGGGTAGAAGGGATCTGCAGAGGGATCTTGACAGGCTGGATAAATGGGCAGAGTTCAACATGAGATGCAACAAGGCTAAGTTCTGGATTCTACACTTTGGCCAAAACAACCCCATGCAGCACCACAGGCTGGGGAATCAGTGTCTGGAGAGTGACCAGGTAGAAAGGAACCTGTGAGTGCTGTTCAGCAGCCATCCAAGCATGACCCAGCAGTGTGCCCAGGTGGCCAAGAAGGCCAATGGCACCCTGGCCTGCATCAAAAATAGTGTGGCCAGCAGGAGCAGGGAAATCATTGTGCCCCTGTATGCAGCACTGGTTAGGCCACACCTCAATTTAAGGAAGATGTTGAGATGCTGGAACATGTCCAGAGAAGGGCAACAAAGCTGGTGAGGGGTCTCGAGCACAAGCCCTATGTGGAGTGGCTGAGGGAGCTGGGGTTGTTTATCCTGGAGAAGAGGAGGATCAGAGCAGACCTTACTGCTCTCTACAACTACCTGAAAGGAGATTGCAGTCAGGTTGTGGTTGGTGTCTTCTCCCAAGCAACCAGTGAGAGAATGAGAGGACACAGTCTCAAGCTGCACCAGGGGAAGTTTAAGCTGAATGTTAGGAAAAAATTCTTCACAGAAAGAGTGATTTGCCATTGGAAAGTGTTGCCCAGGAAGGTGGTTGAGCCACCATCCCTGGAAGTGTTTTAAAAAAGACTGAATGAGGCATGTCTTAGTTGATTAGATGGTGTTGAGTGTTAGGCCAGTCTTGATGATCCTAAAGGTCTTTTCCAACCTAGTTAATTCTGTGATTCTGTAAAACCTGAGGAAACTTTTCCCCAGCACAGCATCTCACGTGCTGGACACCATTTTTGCTGTGTTTACCCATGCGAATTCAAATGCACACTGTATTTCTTGGATTATAATTGCAGCTTCTGGAAAGATTCCAGACTACAGCAGCAAGTCATGAGTAACCTGGCAAATATAACTTTACAAATCTCTATTAAAGGTTCTGTTGCCTCTCCACTCTCTTGAGCGGACCTAGAGTTCCCCTTGTGGGCAGAGCCAGTGTTTAAGCCATGTATCTCTTTCCAATTTGAATCATTTGTAAGTTTCAGATTTTGCTTAATTTGTTTAAATTGTTACACGTTCCTCTTTGTGAAATATATCACACACAACCAAATACTTTGAATCTGCAAATAAGTTTATAAATGTTTTGATGTGATTTTTACTTAATAAAATTATTTTTATTAAGTATTAGTAAACATTAATAATTCCATAACCATCACACCTGTGATGTGGAGACAGACATCTATTGCTTTTGCAAAAGAGTCTTAATAATATCCTTATATTTCATAATGGTAGAAATTGTTTGCCAAATGTAATGCACATAGATTTTTAGAGGGCACGCAGAAATAGTGAGCAGAGGAAATCAAGACATATCACACTTACCTTCTATCAATACCACTCACATTAAAAGTCATGTGATGCCTCCATCATTATGGAAAGAAGATTGTTCAGTACGAGCCATCTCACATTATAAAGAGTCATAAGCACAAGCTAGCAAGTTTATTTCAGCAACCCTTAAAAAAAGTATCTTGATCAGTGCAAACAAGTCAGTGTTTTAAAGCATAACAGTGAAAAGTGACTTGTAGAAAAAAAAATCAATGAATAAGTTGTAGAGAAGAGTGGGGAGTTATAAATAACAGACTAGTATATGATCAAATTGATAAGCTGGAAATATTATAAAATATTAATATGATTCATTATATATAAAAAATTATTTTTCTGAGCTAATTTGATCCAGGTTTGTTTGCCTGGTCAATGATAGGTGGATTACACACAATAGCATGCTAACAAACAGGTGAATAACAGTCTAGGAAAATCAGGAACTTGGAATACAGAGGAACAAACTGGAAACTCTTATAAACATGAAAACAAATGACAATGCTGCCTTGGGTGGTGAGATGGACCCCCTCGGCTTCACAACAGAGCTAAGCAACAGGTAAACAGGCTATGAACTTCAGATATAACCTGGTAAATTAGCTTGAGCTACTCATGAACCACTGAGCTGTTGATCATCAAAACCTTTGCTGGATGAAGCAATATTCTGAACTGCAATTTGTAATCCAAAAGGCAGGAATAATCTAAAATGTAAATTCCAAAAGTTAGAGGAAGTGTGTGTGAGAGAGAGGGAGAGCACACTGCTGTACTGGAGGTCTGTGACTCAAACGTGCTGCTACTAGAACAAAAGAAGCCATTTGCCCTGAAGACAGGAGCACAAAGTAGATGCTTGTTGCCTTCTCGAATCCCATTATCGAACAGGGGTGTGGGCTCTCAAATCATCCCCTATAAATTCCCTTGTTGAAAACTGAGCAGCCCAATGGCAGATCACTTATTCAAATCTTGCCAATCAGTTCAAAATGCTGTATGACAGGCAAACACCTTCCCAAATAGCCTCTGACATACGCAGTTGCCTATCTGAAACATGAGGCACGGCATCCAGCTTCCACCCCTCCCAGGAAGCCTCAATGGCGCCTGAGTATTGGCTCTTCAACCTCATATCTGGAACTTGCAATGGGGAGGGAGGAGAGAGGGCAGTGGCCAAACAGATTTAGCTGGTTTGTTAATGCCTCTTCCAAGACACAGACTAGAGCCTAAACGATGTACAGTGGACTAACAGGGTGAAGTGGAAGAACAGCTACACCTTCCACAAGCTTGAAGAGGCCAGGAATCAGTTTTCAAACTTTGTTAAAAAAACAAGCATATGTTTTAGCTAATATTCATTACCCAACACAGCCTCAGAGCTACAAGCTCTGGGACATGTTATTCCATGAGTTTCTTTGTGGGAAGTGATTTACCTCCTGGTCCTTGTAGTAGAGCAATTGATATAGTTTAATGAAAATGGCAAGCACTGTTTAGGAGCTTGAAGATTAGGGGGTTTTGGAGTATGGGGAATGCCAACTGAACTACAACTTCCCTGTGCACAGGTCTGCTGAGAATTTTGGCAGGAATCTGATGGTATTTACACTGCAGTCTAATTTACATTCCTTGGCAGGGAAGCCTTAACAAGCCCAAGAAAATATCATAGCTTGACCTTGTCCACACTGGAGCTCAGGGCGCACAACCTGAAGAAAGAAGAGGCTGAGATGGACTGTCACTGCAGAAAGAGGCAAGGGATCAACCTCTGCCACTTTCACAGTGTTGCTTAAACATCTGCTTTAAAAAGCATTCCCTGGAGAAATGAATGAAATGTCTATTTTCAGTGTTTGCTACTCTGATAATTCTCCAGAGTCTGAATGGTCCACTTTTGATTCCTTTCCCATTTTTTCTTTTTTCATATTTTCTTTACAGACTGATGAAAGGAAAAGGGCTATCCTGTACATTAATTGGGAGAGTGTCCCTCTCTTTCCTCTGTCCCAACATGCACAAATGTTAGGCAACATAAAATGGTTTGGTTTGGGGTTTATGGTTTGGGGGTGTCTTTTTCTGTTTTGTTTTGGGTTTGAGGGGTTGGGGGGGTTGTAATTTGGAGGTTTTTTTGTGGTTTTGGTGTTTTGGTTTTTTTGGTTGGTTGGTTTTTTTGTTGGTTGGTTGTTTTTGGTTTTTTAATATATTGGAAAAAAATCATCAACATTGCAAAATCCAAACAAGTACGATCAAATACCCTTATCAAGTTGTCAGGGTGCTCACATGCTTTAGCACTGGCTGTGGTTCAGGGGAGTGGATGGAAAAGACTAGGCTGACAGAGGGCATTGGAGCAGGCAGCTTTTGCTGTAGATAGTATGAGTTGGCAGCAACAGTTGATCATTCCTCCAGCAGTGGGGAAATGGGGGAGGTGGCATATCAGATTTCATTCTACAGGTTTTTTAATAAACAGGCATGTCCTTGTGTCGTCAACCAGCAGCAAACATCCAACATTATATTAAAATAATTTAAGCAAAGGACTTGAGATTTTTATTTCAATTAGGTTTGCTTTGCTTTGAAGAACAATACAAAACAAAACAAAACACAAAAGCCAGTGACAAGAGCTTTGCTGCAGGCACCTGGAGCAGTGCAAAACAGAGCAAGAATACCAAAATGAAAACTTAGCCTTGCTGAGGTTGCTCTGCCAGCATTCAGTGATAGATAAGCTTTTGGAAGACAGTTCAACAAGTATGTGAAAAGGATGGTTTAAGATACACACATTTCAAAATGTGTCATCTTTTGTTCATCTAAGGATTATATCGCTTTAATCCTAACCTCAAACAGATGAAAAGTAACAAATACATTATCTTCATGCATGACTGGTGTATGTGTGTTTTCAGTAAGGAAATTTTAATGAAGTTAAACTGAGAATATACTTGAATAAATAAATAAATTGTCTAAATTAATAAAAATAATGGGTGCTGTGATTTTTTTTCCTGTGGGAGATTAATTTTATATAAGCAGAAAATAAACTGTAATCTACACAACAAGGAATTAAAATAAAAATAATAAAAGACCAAAATCTCACAGAACAGGAAAAACAAAAATGGAAACCGGTTATTGGATTTGATCAGTAGGCCTCTGCAATTTCCTGACTATACTTCTGTGGTGCTCCTCTTCTTCATGCTATGTCATGTATTTTTATTATCAATATGTTACACACAAAATATTACATGCAGTATAATTTGAGCTTCTAAATGCATGCTTGGGTAGGATAACTGTATGTATTGAGACTCCTAGATTACTCCTATAAAGGAGTGAATGTCATGCTATTTGTCATTCAAAAAGTAATGTTTAGGTGTCTCATACTTTATGATTACCTCTGTATTACGTTGATCTGGGCATACTTTATGAAGCCATTCACCACACAGGTATCTCCAGTAGTGTGAGAGACTACTTGTCCCTCCTTGTGTGACTCAACAAAGATAAAATCACTTGCTGCTTGCCCAGACAATATGTTGTTGGGCAGACCCACCAGAAAGAAGGTGCAAAGATCATGTAGGAATCCTGTCTAGCAATCCTGGATGCAAATCACCTTGCGACTGCATCGTGATAACACTGGACTGCAGCTGGCCTACAACAATGGCCCAAGGACCCAGCCACCACACCTTCAGGACAAGATCATTTCCAGCTATCAGATACCCCCAAGAAGGGAGGATGGTGAGACAATGGACTCACCACCTGTTTCCTGATGTGTAATGAGTGTGTGGGTAGGTTAGATGGAGAAGGGGAAGGTGGAGAGTCCCTCCCTCCCCCCCCATCTAGACCCCTGTCCAAACATAAAGAAACGCACAGAAAGATTTCCTGGGGAACGATACCTGGATATTTACCTAAGGAGGATTTCCTGGCCCCTGAATTCCTGAGGGACAATGCTTGGACACATACCTAAGGACTCAAAACTGTATAAAAGACTTGAGCCACTACTGGCTTAGAAGAAGAAAAATGCAGAAGAAGGACCATGCCACTGAGGAGGAAGGAAAAGCCCGGGACAATGCTGCTCTGGAGAAAAAGAGGCTGTGGAAGCCTGGAAAAAGCAGACTGAACCCTCTCTCTGTGTCCTAAGTCCCGCTTGCTGCGACTCATGGAGCTGAAGAGGCTGCCCAGAGGACCACATCTCTTCAGCCAAAGCCTCAGCACCGTTTCTCTACAAACACAGCATCTCCTGTGGCACTTTTCCTCCACAGACTCAAACTGTCTTGGGGGCAGTGAGGGGTGTGGTAACATAATTCCTTTCCTCTTCTCTCTCACTTCTCTCTCTCCCTCTCTATTTTCTCCCTCTCCCCTTCTTATTTCCATTTTATTTATGTAATAAATAGTCTAGTTGTTGATATTTTGGCCTCGTTTGTGCCTCTAATTTCACAACATGGGAATATTCAAAAGAACTGAGTCTCTTTCCCTCTCCGGACCGAGACAAGTGGTAAGTGAAGCCTTGCAAAATTTTACTTGCTTTCAGGGAGAATAAAATTATTATTATTTTTTTCTTCATTTTTATCAGTTACACCAGAAGAGCATTTTGGTCTCTGAGCACACCAGTAAAATTCCAGGGTAAGCTTTGCACATATTAAGAACTATATATGTGGAAGTTTTTTTACTGATCTTAAAAAGCTCTGTATCAGAAGGAAATTTTATTCTCCCTGGACTAAATATTATCTGGCAGCTGTCTTGTAACCACAGGTAACTAATTGGAGCAGAATTCAACACCAATACAGCCGAACAGTCAAGAGGTGCAGTGTCCATACATTTTTGATGCAATTCACTATGATACATTTGTACACGGGTGAGTGGGTATCTCAATGAGAAGGATGGTTGGGTTGGAATTAACTGAAATTCTACTTTACACTTGGCATAGCATGAGGAGGAGACCTACTAGAAGAGAGGAGCTTGCATATTCTAATTAATAACCATTATAACCATTTGCAAGATATCATGTGTTCAGAAATTGTACCAGTTCTTCACAGGATAAGGGTCAGGGACCATCTCCAAGAATAGTGTATTCAATGATAATTAACCTTTTGGATTCCTCTTAGGTTTCCTAACAACTTATGATGCTAATTGAAATTAAATTGAGGGAGGTGGAGAGAGACAGCTCTTGCCAAACTATAAACTGGAATAAAATGCAGCAGATTTAGCTGTGTGCACTAATTTCTTCTTGTGGAGCACTCTGAGGATCTGACACAGACACTAAATCAAATCTGCAGCTTTATCTGACTAAGTGAGGTCTCAGCACTCTATAGAAGAAGCAAAAACAGATGCAGATCCTTCTGCCAACAGCATGCATTTCCCTTGGATAAAGGGAGCAATTTTCTATTCCCTCAGGTGCTGCTCTAAGCCAGAATTGAATGAGCTTAAAAAATCCCAGCTGCTCTCACCTCAGAGGAGAAGAATACAAACAACTAAACAAATCAATCTTACATTTCTTATAGCCTCTAGTGTGGAGCACAGTCAATCGTTTCATGCCTACTACCCTTTTTCACATAGTAAATAATAATAATAATAATAATAATAATAATAATAATAATAATAATAATAATAATAATAATAATAATAATAATAATTTTTAAAAATCTAGTGCTCCTGTCTCCCCCAATATGTCATAAGCCAGCAAGTATAAATGCAGCCATTCATATATATAATTTGAATTACAGTAAAAAATAAACAGAAAAAGAGGATAAATTTATCAAACTTGTGAGAATATTCTAGGAAAAAAGGAATTTCCTGAGGTAACTGTCCTTGACCTGGCTCTTTAATCAAGTGAAATTTCATCACTTTAATATCATGCTTCATGCTTCAGGCTTCTAGCAATTCTATTTTAGTGTGGTCTAATGGGCAGCTGACACATCCACTCAGCACCAGACTACATAATATGTGCTGACACACTGTGTGGTGAGCACCCTATTGAGAGCTGTTTATTCGTGCCTGGCAAGGAAAAATTTCATCCAGTAAAGTCTCTCCATAACAATTTTAGTCTCAGTTTTCAGGGCCTCCACAGACTGCACATTTTGAGAACTTCAAAACACTTGCAGGGAAATCCAGTTGTTGCTGTACATTATCCAACTTTAGGTGAGAGATTGTGAAAGCACTGGTTATGGTTGTCTGAAACCTGACTCTAGATAGTGTAATGAAGAGTGTCATTCCAACTGCTTTGGACTCAGCTCTTCTCAGAGCCCCTGATTCAATTTGATATTCTGAGGTTAACACTGTATTAGGACTGAAAATGGAATGCACATGAAAAGCTTTTATATTTTTTCAGTTCAGTAAGCATGGCAAACTCATCAACAACTATTTGTACACTATAGCATAGTGGGACTTACTTTGATGTTCTGATTTATGCTGCAGTATTACTTTAGACCTGAAATTGACTGGAAAAAAAAAAAAAAAAGACATGGCTCTCAACATAATAGCAAAGGACATTATCACAAACAAAGTAACATGACAAAATAAAGGAATGACATTATAGTTCTCCTATTAGCTATGGAAAATAGGTTAATTACAATGCAAGTCACACATACACAGAGATAACAAAAGAACAAGTTCATACAAATAGAACCAATTAAAACCTACACCCAAACTATATCTAGACATAGAATTAATTATCACCTTAGTACATGAAGGGGAATGAAAATTTATTTTGGAAATATTGTGGGAAATTATTCTATGAAAAGTATTTCCAATTTTCTATCTAACTGTCATGTGTTATTATGTAACACATGCATTTTCTACAAGGAAATACACAACATGAGCATGCAGCAAATGTATGTGCATTACCCATACATGAATCTTTTTGGAAGTGTGTTTTGTCCTTAACAGTGTTACAAAAGTACCCTTGTCTTTAGAATATTTGGAGGTGGAAATCTTAATAATGGTTATTTGGGGGAAAAAAATCACTGGAAAATAGTAAAAAAGTCAAGCCTTACAAGAAACTTCTGACATCAGCTATATTTGTCAATATATATTTACTTCTGGAGTCAGAATTGTTTGGTTTAAGACTATCTAGAGACTTCTTGTGAAAAACTTGTTTACATTACTAATACTTTAGAAGTACAGGTAGTAAGGAACAAAATGTAGAAAGACTTTTTCTTTTTTTCTTCCAAGAAAATGAAACTCCAAAGGGCCAAATCAAACTTTCAGTGTTTCAGATTACATCAGATTCAGATTCATTATTATCTGTGCTAAATTTTTGTTTGCTTCGCATAACCCAGCACTTTCTTGAAATTACTTTAAATCCACCTGTTTCTCCAAGTAGAAAACAGAAGACAAAAAAGAGTGTTTGTCCCGGTTTCTACTGTCTCATACTTCTAAGCTATTGACATGTAAGAAATTATGATACAACTAAAAAGTAAATTTTCTTTTAAACAACAGTGTGCATCATTTATTAGCAGTATAGTCGGTATGTGCACTATGCAAATACAAGATCACTTGCATGTATACATGCACACACAGGTGTATGTTTACCTACTCAGTTGTATCTAAATAGGCTACTACATATATAATCAGGGAAGTTTCTTATCATGAAAAAATAAAATTAATCTCTTAAAAATAACAGAACACTAAAAATGCAGTAGTTTCAATTCTTCTGGGAACATTAACTTTGCCATCTCATACAGACTGGGAGCTGTATTTTTAGTATAGGTAAAATACTTGCCAGTCTTTATCACAAACTAGACAGGGTGCACCATGAGCCAAATAATAATGTCAGAATAAATATGAATCTCCTAATTTCTAGACAAATTTTTTTAGCTTTTTAAGCATCCTAGCAAATTAATATACTTTCATTGCAATGTGATCTCAAACTGCAGAAAAGATTCTTTCAGAGGAACTGGAGGAAGGAAGAAGTAGCTTTCAATGAAGAAAGAAGCCGTATGTGACAAGCTCTGTAGAAATTTTTCTGTACATGCTCTGGTGATAAGCTGCCTCTCTCACTGCAGCCCATGTTCTCAGCTTTGCTTCAGTTCTCAAACCACTACAGTATCAGTATGGCCACTGGTATAAGGTTCAGATAGTAGGGTGAAATAAGGAAAATTATCACCCAGAAAGTGGATTCTGTGTCATTTCTGAGAACTCTCTTTCCAAAAAAAGAGATGTAAGAGATGGAGATGACTTAACCCAAACTTGGAATTCAGACTGTCCTTTCTGGTTAGTGGCAGCTTATCAACTTCAAGACAGCACTATGTGATCTCACATACTTTTGCAGCAGCATCACTTCTCAGATACTATTCCCAAACACTGGCACAAATCTTAAGGGCATGAGAAGCAGAAGCAGGAGCTGAACACAGGGTAGCTGTACACGTTCAGTGATAAACAAGGAAGCTGGTCTTGAGCTTACTTAGTGGACCCAAATGTCCATGAGAGCTATCATCATCTCCTAAAATGAAGAGAAAGTACTGTCCCTGTGCAGCTTCAGCTGTATAAAGTAGACATCTGTGATACCAGGCTAGTATCTTGTAAAGTAAACTTTGCCTTTCCACTATACATATCCAGAAGCAGCCTGTGTCACTGTACTTCTAATTTCCTGGAGTCACAATCTACATGGGAATTATTTTTCTCTCTGAGGCAATAATTTCAGTTTTTGAGGCTTACATTAACTGAATAAATCCTAGCAGGAGAAGACACATAAAACATTCCTGAAGATTCCTCAGTGGTTTTCCACTAGAAAAAATGTACATTTGCTTTCACATTTCTTCACCTATAAAGGTGAGTCACAGTACGTCTCAGCCTCGAGTCATATAATGTATTGATTTTTTTGCCAGTCATCCAGGGTAGGTATTTAGCAGTAAATTACAGTTTTCAAGACAGAGACCAGGAATTGTGTGCACATGCACCAGTAAGGTAATGTGGAGAGGTCTCTTGGAGAAAGAAAAAGGAACTCAGAGAACGTAAAGGAGTCATTACAGTAAAACACAAAGCCCTGTTCATGCACAGAATCCTAATAAAATCCTCAAGCCACTTAGCCAAATGAAAAACAAAGCGATGAAGAGCCAAACCAACAGAACAGCTTCTAGCCTTGTATGTATATCTCTCCCTAAGTCAGCATCCAAACAAAAATAAAGAAAAATGACAGAAAACTCTGTCATTATAAACCAGAAAATACTAACACTATCTTAACATGAGATTGCACCTGAGAAAAAGTGAAAATCTCACCTAGTATTGATATACTTAGAATGACCAAGTGGGCTTGCATAGACATGTATTTTTATATATGTATATTTTTTTATATCCATTTAATTGTTAAGGAGATTTTTTCCTAGTTTTGAATTTTATTTAAATCTAATAATTTAAAATGAGTTACATAAAGCAATTTCTAATGCTTGACTAACCTTGAAATTATAATATTTCTCTTGATCTTTTTTGGAAGTTATAATTAGCATAGATTTGAACTGCAGTTTCTGAATTCCAGTCATGAACAGACACATGGATTATTTTCAAAGGTACATTGATTTTCTCCAAGAACAATTAATAAGAAAAAAAACATTGAATAATGGAAGTGGGACCTTCCTAAAGGAACGTACATGTTAACAAGGGCCAGAGAAAAAAAACAAACATTTTATAGCAACACACATGTATTTCATTGTTTCTGCTTTTTGGGCTATTCCATAAATAATTGATTTCATTTACAGAATTAATTAACAGGTCCTAGGGTTCAGTGTGGAATCAGTAACAAACTTTCCACTGTAATGCTTTAGATTAAGATCCCCAAATAAGCATTTAATTTAGATTTTCATAACAGAGTTACCATTTATATAACAAATTGTTATTAAATGTTTTTACAGAATGATAGATTAACTGTATACTAGATGGAATCTGTGTTAAACAGGTTTCAATTCCAATATCCATTTCTTTCCTGGTTCAATTCTAATACCCATTTCAAGGTGCTAAACTTAGTATGCAAACAGTTGTTTTACTACATAGCTAGTAGCAGAGTTAAATGAATAAGGCTGTGTGAATGAGTGTGATCTTGGTTTAGAAGGATGCATAGAAGTACCAGACGCTCATGTGAAATATAGCACAGGATGGTATAAGTGTCAGTGCTCTGCTCTGCCTGGGACAGGCTGGAGGCAAGTCTATAGATTTTCCTCAGACTTACTGTTTTGGGGATTTTTGCAAGGGATCTACACAGAATAAACAGCGACAGGGCATTAGGCCAGGCTGGGGCAGAACACAACGGCACTTCACAGATTGTTTTGGCTGTTTGCATCTCCATTTAATGTCCAAAGCTCTGGATGTTGGTAGAGGCTTGTGTTTTCAAACACAAAAACAAACAAACAAACAAATAAACACAGGCCAAGCATGTGTTTTGATTGCTGTCCTGCCTTGTCTTTTAAGACACAATACAGCTATCGCTCCTGCTCTGACAAGAATATGCCTGTTGGAGCTTTTTGGGGGTTACTGGTAAATAGTAAAGTACTAATTAAAGAAGAGATGTATTGCATGATTTAACAACTGTCTAAGGTTTGGTTTGGTTGGGGTTTTGAGGTTTTGGTGTTGGTTTTTGGTTGTTGGCTTGGTTTGGTTTGGGTTTTTTATGTTGAAAGGGGAGGAACAAATCAGCTTCAAGAACCTTGATCAGACAGGTGCTATCACATTTTAAATAATTCAAGAATCAAGCTGCAAACGTCTGGGACACATGTAGCTTTGTCTTCCATTAAACTGATTATTAATGGAAGCAATTTGTGTTAGATGAAAACATTTGGTAACAGGTCATGGATTTGACAGCCTCAACCAAATGTCTACTTGATAATTGTCCACTGTGAGATTTCTAACACTTTCACTGAAGTATCTCTACAAGCTGTTGTCCAATGTAAATCACAGAGTTGGACAGAACCAATATTTTTCTTAGGTATGCATATTTTCCTGTGACATCTGAAGTGATCTTTTAATTAAAATTAATTTCAATCCATTACCTCTGTCTACAACCAAATATTGCTCAGCTTTTCTGAAAAGTTCAGTACAGCCTAGTGGTTCAGGCAAGATGTTAAAGGTAGAAATTTCTGTAGAATTTTGGCTAAAATAAGAAAATCACCAGCATGAATATTTCTAACAATCTAGAGTGGTGTCAAAATTTGATTGATAAGGAAATGATATTCCCCTCATAATATTCATAGGTGTGGTGGTTTAAGCCTTAACTGGGAGTTAAGAGCTCAGATGGGGGCAAGGGTGAGAATCTCTCCCCTGCTCCCCCTTTCTCCCTCCCAACAGAGAGGGGGGAAAAAAAAGGAAAGGAGCAAATTCACCAAACAATAATTTGGAGTTGGCTTGGAAGTAGAGAGGTAAAGAGTTTTCTTTAAACAAAATACATATATATATATCAGTAACAAGTAAAGTTCACAAAGGCAAGGAACAAGGATGGATGGGAGGGAGACAAAGAAGAAGAATACAAAACCAATCTCTCTCTGAAGAGGCACAGAGGCAGCAGGGAGAAGGATCAGGCCCAACCACATGGCAGAAGAGCAGGAAGGCAGCTGCAGTAGCTCTTGTCCAGGAGAGGCAGGAGCCAAAAAGGAGAGCTAATGACTCCAATGCCTTCCCTTTTATACCCTAGCTGGGCAGGGAGTGGGGAGTGGAACAGACTCAGTTTCCCAGGGCAAAGCACTTGCAAGCCCTCCACCCTGTTTTCAGAATGGTCTTTAACCCACCACAATAGGACATAAAATCGTGGCCTTGCTGAATGGAATAGAACTTCATTTCTTATTTCATAGAATCATAGCATCAATAAGGTTGGAAAAGACCTCAAAGATCATCAAGTCCAACCTGTCACCCAGCACCTCATGACTAACTAAACCATGGCTTCAAGTGTCACATCCAAACCTCACTTGAACACCTCCAGGGACGGTGATTCCATGGCGTCCCTGGGCAGCACAGTCTAGTGGCCAACAACGCTTTCTGTGAATAACTTTCTCCTCACCTCAAGCCTAAGCTTCCCCTGGCACAGCTTGAGAATGTTATGGTGCTGGTTGCCTGGGAGAAGAGACAAACACCCACCTGGCTACAACCTCTCTTCAGGTAATTGTAGACAGCAATAGAATAGAATAGAATAGACCAGGTTGGAAGAGACCTTCAAGATCATTGTGTCCAACCTATCAACCAATCCAACCCACCTAATAAATTAAACCATGGCATCCAGAACCTCATCAAGTCTTCTCCTGAACACCTCCAATGATGGTGACTCCACCACCTCCCTGAGCAGCCCATTCCAATGCATGTCTTGGTCCGGAGAGGGAAAGAGACTCAGTTCTTTTGAATATTCCCGTGTTGTGAAATTAGAGGCATAAACAAGGCCAAAATATCAACAGCTAGACTATTTATTACATAAATAAAGTGGATGGAACAGAAGGGGAGAGAGAGAATAGACAGAGAGAAGAGAGAGAGATAGAAGAGAAGTTATATTACCACACCCCTCACCCCCCCAAGACAGTTTGAGTCTGTGGAGGAAAGGTGCCACAGGAGATATTGGGTCTGTAGAGAAGGGGTGCTGAGGCTTTGGCTGGAGAAGAGATGTGGTCCTCTGGGCAGCCTCTTCAGCTCCATGAGTTGCAGCAGGTGGATCTTAGGACACGGAGAGAGGGTTCAGTCTGCTTCTTCCAGGCTCCGTGGCCTCGCTTCTTCGGAGCAGCATTGTCCCGGGCTTTTCCTTCTCTCATGCTTTCCTTCTCAGTGGCACGGTCCTTCTTCTGTGTTTTCCTTCATCTCTGTTTTTCTTCTGCAGCTGAGGCAGTGGTTGCTCAAGTCTTTTATACAGTTTTTAGTACATAGGTATGTGTCCAAGTATTGTCCGTCAGGAAATCAGGGGCCAGTAAATCATCCTTAGGCAAGTATCCAGATATCGTCACCCCGGGAAATATTTCTGTGTATTCCTGTGTGTTTGGGCAGGGGTCTGGATGGAAGCGGCCTAACCAGTGCTGAGTACAGAGGAAGAATGACTTCCCTGCTCCTGCTGGCCACACTATTTCTGATGCAGGCCAGGATGCCATTGGCCTTCTTAGCCTCCTGGACACACTGCTGGCTCATGTTTAGCCAGTTCTCAACCAGTACCCCAAAGTCCCTTTCTGCCTGGCTGCTCTACCAGATTAACACCTGCTCCCAGTTTGGTGTCATTGCAAATTTACTGATGATGGACTTAATGCCCTCGTCCAGATCATCAGTAAAGATATTAACCTAGATCACACCCAATATCGATTCCTGGGGGACACCACTAGTGACTGGCTGCCAGCTGGATGTGGCATCATTCCCACCACTCTCTGGGCATGGCCTTCCATCCAGTTTCTAACCCAGAACAGAGCACAAGCCATGGGCTGACAGCTTGGCCAGGAGTTTGCTGGGGGGGACAGTATCAAAGGCCTTGCTGAGGTCCAGATAGACTACATCCACAGCCTTCCCCACATCCACCAGGCAGGTCACCTGATCATAGAAGGAGATCAGGTTGGTCAGGCAGGACCTGCTCTTCCTAAATACATATTGGCCAGGCCTGACCTGGCCATCCTGCATGTGCACTGTGACTGCACCCAATATGATCTGCTCCATAATCGTGCCTGGCACTGAAGTCAGGCTGACAGGCCTGTAGTTTGCAGGTTCCTTCATAGGTGGTGTAATGTGATGGTTTATCCCACACACATCAAACAAAAACTTGGCTGAAGGCAGTCAGAGAAGCAAATGAAGTTGTATTTTATAAGCAATAATGGAATGCAATGAATATATACAAAATTATACAGTATTCACAATATTATACAGGTATTTGCCATAAAAAACCCCAAAGCAAACAGCACAGAAATACTCTTAGGGCAGGAGGATACTGCCCTGCCCCCCCCCGCTCCCCATCCCCCCATAACCTTTCTCTCTTTTTCCCTCTAGTTAATTTGAAGAAAAGAGAAAAAGGGAGATGTTAAGAACATTTCAGTTAGTTCAAAAACGTTGTTAAGTTAGCATTGCTTATCTCAAGGCCATTAGATAAGAGCTCTTTCTCTGTCCAGAACAGTAGCATGCATGACATCAGGAAATGATGGAGTGAGACATAGAATACATAGAATACATACATAGAATAAACCAGGTTGGAAGAGACCTTCAAGATCATCGCGTCCAACCCATCAACCAATCCAACATCACCCAAACAACTAACCCACAGCACCAAACACCCCATCAAGTCTTCTCCTGAAAACCTCCAGTGATGGCGACTCCACCACCTCCCCAAGCAGCCCATTCCAATGGGCAATCACTCTTTCTGTATAGAACTTTTTCCTAACATCTAGCCTGAACCTCCCCTGGTGCAGCCTGAGACTGTGTCCTCTTGTTCTGGTACTGGCCGCCTGGGAGAAGAGACCAACAGCCGTCTGTCTACAACCTCCCTTCAGGTAGTTGTAGAGAGTAATAAGGTCACCCCTGAGTCTCCTCTTCTCCAGGCTAAGCAACCCCAGCTCCCTCAGCCTCTCCTCGTAGGGCTTATGTTCCAAACCCCTCACCAACTTTGTTGCTCTTCTCTGGACTCGTTCCAGCAAGTCAACATCCTTCCTAAACTGAGGGAAGAATGTAAGATCTTGCTATGGTACATCTCATATCTGACCAATGAAATTCATTTATAACAATCCTTGTTTTCCTTTTTACACCCAACTGTAGATTTGCTCATAATTTTTTTTTAAAGGCACAGCCTAAACTGTCACAAATGGGCTCCACATTGGCCAGCTTCCAGTCATCTGGGACCTCTCCGGTGAGCCAGGACTGGTGGAAAATGATGGAGAGCAGTTTGACCAGCTCATCTGCCAGCTCTCTCAGCACCCTAGGATGGATCCCATCTGGTCCCATGGACTTGTGAGTATCCAAGTGGCTCAGCAAGTCCTGAACTACTTCCTCATGGATTTCAGGGGGATTATACTGCTCCCTGACCCATCTCCCAGTTCAGGAGGCCAGTTATCTTGAAGTCCTCCTGCCTTACTCCTGAAAATGGAGGCAAAGAAGGTGTTCAGTACCTCAGCCTTTTCCTCATCTTTATTACAATGTTCCCCTCCAGGTCCAACAAAGTGTGAAGCTTCTTTTTGACTCTCTTTTTAGCATTAATATATTTATAAAATACTTTTTATTGTCCTTCACAGAAGTGGCCAGCTTAAGTTCTAATTGGGTTTTCACCTCTCTGATTTTTCTCCTACTTGGTCTAACAACATCCTTAAATGCATCTTGAGTTGCCTCCCCCCCCTTTCCAAAGGTGATACAGCCTCTTTTTTCCCCTTAATTCCTTGAAGAGCTGCTTGCTCATCCAGGCCAGTCACCTTCCCCAACAGCTCTTCTTTCAGCACATGGGCACAGCCTTTCCTGTGCTTTCAAGAGTTCTTGCTTGAAGTAGGTCTACCCATCCTGGACCCCTTTGTTCTTAAGGGCTGCTACCCAGGGTAGCACAATACATTCAGAATCTACCCAGGAAAAACAAACAATTTGCTCACGACATTAGAGTAACCACATAACCATTATGTGAAGTCCCAGAGCAATGCCTGAATGACAAGGAAATATGTCCTAGTGCAGCTGCTTCCTGGCTCTACATGAAGTTCTGGTGCTCTAGGTTTTCTTCTATGGTGGATCTGCAAAATGATCCTATCTTTCAAATGTTTAACAGATTCAATTAATAAGTGTTCATAAAGCACTTCAAATATGTCAAAAGAGTTACTAGAGAAGCATAAAGAGTTATTGTTTCCCACAGGCATTGTGAATGAATGCAAATGCTTTTGTGGTAACTGACATTTTCACATATATTGTGAGCTGCTGAAAAAAATCCTAAGTTCTTTTTATGACATATTTAGCAGGGATTTATTTTTTTTCTTTCAGGAATCTAACATACACATGAAAATGCCAGCTTCCACATTATTTTTGGCCGATGTTTACCATTTTACAAAAGACAATGGAAAGAGTCAAATTCCAAGAGAAAACAAAACCAAACCATGATGCGCTCTGTGAATTACAGCATTCTCACAATAAAAGGAATTTCATTTATCAGTTAAGATCATGAGTACATCTGTAAATCAGATTCAGACAGGGTATTATGGAAGATCACATCTCATATATAAATTTTGGAAATCAAACCCTATAGGAATAAGGAGGAATTATTGATGATTGAGCCTTCAATTCTGCTTATATTTGTTTGACAGGATAGCAGTAATGGCACATAATTTGGCCACAAGTTACCTTGTGACATGCAAACACCCTGAAGACCATTCTCTGTACTGAGAAACATTATTATAGGTTGGCACCCTTCCTTTTTTCCATATTAGAGTACCACGCAGAAAGAAACATTCATGTTGAAACTTTTACTTAAATTTAGATCCGATGAGGATGATGGGGAGATGAATGGGTGAGAGACATTGGAGTACCTCTGTAATTTATTTCTGCATGCTCTGTGATCCAGAATATAGGCTTCCTTTTCTTATATTATAATGTGTAAACCTCCACCTACATGAAACAGTATCTTCAGAGCAAATAAAAAATGCTACAGTTTTTACACTCATATAAAGTGTCTGGAAGAAATAATCTGTACATTGTCATTCACTGTAAGGTTTTACATTTTGACAATTGTCTTAACCATAACAACTAGATATACAGCAGGTACTCCGACAATACCTAAAAGGTACAAGCAAGAAAAAAATTTTACACTGAGGAATGGGAATGGTCCCTCTTTGGGAATGCTCATTTTTAAGTACTCTTCAACTTTACTGTATTTTGTGGTGGTATTAATTTGATTATACCTAAGATATATCCCATAATATGAAAATATATTTTGGAAAATGCAAAAGAGACAAACCCCAGAGATTCAAATTTCTCATCTGCATAAAAGATTCAAATCTGCATCTCCCAAGGAAGCTCCCAACCAATGCACATTGAAAGATCTGATGCTTTCAGACTTTTCTGGTGAGGGTACCATTTGCATCAAATGCAAAATGTACACAGGAAGCAGAAAATTCTGTGACTGAGTAGCTGTATGTCTTCTGCCATCATCAGGATGTCTGGTTTTTCATGAATATATCATATTTTAAATAAAGGTAAACAAGCCATAGTAGATCATCCAGGCTTATAAATTAGGACTTTGAGTTAGGGCAATGTCTTGGGAAAAGGCGGGTATCCAAAACCCCTCTGTCAAGAAGCTACTTATTCTGCTGTAATTTATTTTTCAAGTTGATGTAATTATTTTTTTTTTCATTCTTAGATAAGTGGCCAACATCACCTATTTGCTAATAATTTGGAGACAGCTAAACTCCATTCTTTTTCCTTTTCAGATAGAAAAAAGAGATTCAAATACCAAAAAAAAGAAAAAAAAAAAGAAAAAAAAATTTAAAAAAATTAAAAGCAGCAAATGACATTAAAAAGTAACTATGAAGCAGTTAATGTAAGAAATCAAAACAACCAGAATACCTAGACTGTGAAGCTAGGAATTGGCTATGGTTCTCCTGAATTGCCAGTTTCTCAGCCTGGACCAATTTTTCTTATATATTAAAAAAAAAAAAAAAAAAAAAAAAAAAAAAAAAAAAAAAGCAAATCCAAAAATCTAAATGCAAATACACACACACACACCTCCTCCACCAAAATCAACAGCAACAACAAACACCAGGCAAAACCAAAGCAAAACAAAACACCAACACGAAACAAACAAAACAAGATAACAACAAACAAAAGAAAGAAAAAAATAAACACTAAAAAAAGGCTCAGCTAACTTTGACTTGTTCCCCAAACCCTTCCTAATTTTTTCAGATATTCTTGCTGTAGTTGTTGAGGGCAGCTAAAGATGTAGAGCTAATGGTAAAAGACTCAACACATATAAGGGACATGCACAGATGTTGGTGGGGGCACAAAGAGAAACGAAACCACAGAGACAGCATTTCATGTTTCTGTGTTCTGTGATGAGGGATATCTTTGCTGAGGGCCATGACAAGCCAGCTTGTAATAAGTAGATATATATATTTATTTTCAGAATTTGTTAACCATGAATATGTTGAAATTTGTCTTTAATAAGTGATACAACTCTTCAGGCTGGGACAGAATTAGGTCTATTTTTTTTGTAGCTTATCCAGAATATCTTGAGCTATGCATGTGGAGAGAAATAACTTGACTTACAAAAGCAAGAAAGCTTTAGAAGCTTTAGAAAGGATATGTTGCACAGAAGAGCAGAAAGACAATTGAGGCAAAAAACCAAATGCTTGTGTTCTAGGTGCTCCTAACCTGCAAAGGGCTCGGTATGAAGGGGAAGGATGTTGAGAAAAGGTGTAAAAGAGAATTCAACCTTTTCCCATATACTTGAGGCCACTTAAAAAGAAAATTAAAAAATTAAATAAAATGCCCAAGAGGTCACACCATGAGGAAGTTTAAGAATTCTTCAGACAAATTCTTAGAAGTGTCTATTGTATATCAAAAGTAAGAGTCTGAAGTCTTTAATCCAGACAAATTACAGTTACCAAAGAGACCTACAATATCCAGCAGGGCTCAATAATGCCAATCTTTATTCTACCAAGTGTATATAAAAAGGGATAGGGTTTGATCAATAGACTGTACCACTGCTATATCCTTTTCTCTCTTCAGAAGACTTCAACAATCATCATAGCTCTTTTAATGCTAAAATAGCAACAATAAACACAAAGCATGATCAGTTACAGTGGCATTTCACACTACCCATCTGTTACAGTGCCTGAAACAGGAAGCACCATTTTCGAAACTGAAAATGTTTGAATGGGCTGTCAAAAAGCCTCTCAGTAAATGTATTCCATCCAACAGAAACAAACCCTGTGCAAACAAATCAAGTGGTGCCTATCATCTTTGCACAAGATGATAGGCAAGGCCTTCATGCTGACACTGTATGCAAGCCAAGTTTTCATGTACTTTGATGGCTGACCTCCAACTCCTGACATATTCATTATATTCCAGCATGTTGGGCACAGATTGCATTGAAGTGATGACAGCTACAAGACAGCCAACAAGGAATATGGGCATTCTGGCAACAGGTGGCCTTTCATTTGTACTGGGAAACTTAATCTAGTTTATCATCAAAGTATATTATGTTCAAGGAGTGTCATGTTTTGAGAAGCCTAGTGACAGATCAAACAGAAGAAGCATTCTTCCACAGACTGTGATATTTTTTGTAGACCAAACCTTTCAAACTGCTCTATTGTTTATGCTTGATTTAGGTCAGTTCAAAGTTATTCCATTGTCTCAGGAGTTTGCATTGGTGACTCCAAATTACAGTTCCTGTCGTGTGTCGAGGGCTGATGGAGGCATGCTGTAAAGCCTGCAGCCCTGGGACCACCATCAGCCACATGCTGTGGAATATTTTATTACCTTACAAAAAGGTGATTTTGGAAAGATGATACTCCTCAAGGTAAAATAACAGATAGAAATACTTCAGGGAATGCGTGTGTCTTTAGCTCTGACAACCACATTATCTGCAAATCCACTCCTGAAAAATCTTACCCTCCTGCCCACTTTGCTTGTCAATTTCAACAGACTGAGGAAAACGATGTGTAAAATTGAAATCATGTCTAAGTCTCATAACTCAAGTGGTTGATGTGAACTTCGTTCAATTTCACTTCTGCTCTTGGAGGTAGGTCAGAGAAATACTGCACCGCAGTTAAAGCAAACCATTGATTTCATATGTGAGAATATAGCCAGAGAGGTGACATCAATTTTTTTGTTGAAACTATTTCAAGATAACCAAGTATTTTCTAACTAAACAAAGATTTTTCCACAAATAAATTCACTAGTCATGGAAATGATAAAGCAATATACTCAGGAGATATAAACAAGCAGAAAAGATGCCAACCCAAAATACTTAAATTGGAGATGAAAATCTGGAAGATCTGTGACAGTCTCTAAATATTGTAGCTTTAATATGCTAAACAAATTTTTCTTCTCTATTGACCATTTTCTGGGATACAGATTCACCTGAGGATCTTGTAAGTAAAACCAGACACATCAAGAGAATTCTGATCTAACTAGGGACACCAAGCCACCAACAGAACTGGCAGTATAGCAGGGCTTGAACTACAGCTCCTGCAGGCTACAACAGCAACATTTCCAAATTAAAATGCCAGGCTTTCAGAATAAATATTTTTAAAATAAATTGCAGTCAAAAATAACAGCTCAGTGGGAAATGTGGATAAAATATGTTAAATAGAGGAAAACATATTTTTTTCTAGGATTTTTTTGCTAGCAGTTTAGTTAAGCTTCAACTATTTCTGAATAAGGATACAAACGTAGTTTGGTAAGAAACCATTCTGAAAAATCCAGACATGTATGCAAATATTATTTTTGTAAAAGTGCATAGTTAATCAGGTGTCTCATAAGAATATTTGGCTTTTGCATTCATTGAACATTATATTTCAAAGATTAGAATCTATATAGATGCATTGCTGTTTTACTGAGTTGAACAATGTGTTTGCCAAAGTTATCCTCACCTCCTACACTCTGGCTTTCATCAGGGAACTGTTTCTGAGCCCATGAACCAAAGTAATCTCAGCTGAACTTCATGAGAAAATGTGTTCCAGAAAAGCACAGCCCACTTACGCCCTTCAATCTTGAAACCAGACCAGAGAGAAGACATTTTCAACCAGTTTTTTGCTTTCCCAACAAATTATTTACTGGCGTAGGTTTTTTAGGTTTATTCATTTTCTTGTTTTTTAACTGAAATATATTAACAAGATAATTTCTCATGTAACAGTGCCTTCAAGACATCTCAGAAACTTCTAGAAACTGTGGTATAAGTCTGTAAAGTTTCTTCTATGACCAATAAGAAACAGAAATCATCTTCTCAAATGACATTTATGTAGATATCTGTTACAAAGTAAAATATTTTAAGATGAGTTCTGAAACAATATTGAGATCTAAAAAACAAGGAATCCTCTTTCAAGTTAGGAAAAGCAAATTACGCATATATTGTAGGAAAATTAAAACAAGAAAAAAAACCAAACCAACACCTGTGGGAAATGAACTACACAGTTTGTAGAATGTGACAAACAAAGCAGGGCTGAATGCATGATCTAATATGGAAAAGCAGACAAATGAACAGCAAGTATGTTGCTTCTCACAGATTAATATTCCTGGATCACTACATCTCACTGTTACAATGGCCTTTGACACCCATTAGTTGAGAGCGGTGCATATTCTTACTTCTTAAGTCCTTTCTTGAATACAGAGGAGTGATTTCTAGTTCATCATTTGCTTTCCCCAGCCTATCTAGTCAATTTATAGCTTCTGATTATGATCAGCTTTACAATGTTGTGCAGTTAATTAATATAATTAAGATTTCAGTGGGAAGCTCTCTCGGGACCGTGCTGAGACCAGCAGCCTCGGGGGGCATCCACTGCTCTCCTTTTCAGGTGATGGGAACTGCAAGGACCCCGGCAATCCCTAGGCACGCTACGAGGTTCAGAGAAGCCATCTTTTCACGTGCCTGCTGCTCGTGATCCCTACGTCACTAGCAGCAGATTTAAAAAGGCAGCCGTGGTTCGCGGGGCTTCCATTTCATCGAGAAGCCTGTATTCTCTTGTGCTCTCACTCAGAGGCACTCCGCTGCACACACTGCCATACTTTTTCTAACTTTTTTGTCCACTAGGTGCTGTGGCTAGGGGTAAGGCTGGCTGTGACTCGCAGCAAAAACTCCTTCAAAAAATCACTGTCGACCCAGACTGAGGTGGAACACAAGCAGGTAGCTGTCCAGGTATCTGGCTGCAGAGAGTACTGGAGCCTGGCTCTTGAGATGCAGGGTAGTGGGGACAACTCCTGCATCAGGTGTGAGCAGATCAACTATCTGCATAACCTGGTGGTCAGACTGAAGGACAAGGTTGCTAGAGATGTAAGGGAATGCAGAAAAGAGATGAATCAGAGTAGGAAAGAGAAGAACCAGAGTAAGGAGGCTCTGCAGGCTCCCCCAGCAGAGGCTGCTTATCCAAAAGCAGAGGGGAATGGATGCAGCTTCCTCTCAAAAGTAAAACCTCCTTGTCTCCCCTCACCTTCCCCGCTGCCCTTGGGAAACAAATATGGGGCAGAGGAGGTCAAGTGTGAGATGATCCTGATGCCAGAGGACACACCATCTGGGGTTTTCCCTGAGGTTAAACAGCATAAGGCAAAACAGCCTAAGGTTAAACAGCCTTCCCCCAGCAGCAGGACTTGCTCCCTCAAAAAAAAGAGGAGCGTAATTGTTCTGGGTGATTCCCTCCTGAGGGGAACACAGGGCCCCATATTCAGCCAGACCCTTCTCACAGGGAAGTTTGCTGCCTCCCAGGAGATCAAGTTAGAGATGTTACCAAAAGGCTGCCTAGTCTGGTGCAGCCCTCTGACTACTACGCCTTAATAGTTACACAGTTAGGGAATGATGATGTTGCAACCAGAACTCCCAGGGCTATCAAAAATGACTTCAGGGCCCTGGGAGATCTGGTTGAGGGGTCAGGTGCAGAAATAATTTTTTCGTCAATACCCTTAGTTGCAGGAGGGAATACCAGAAGGAGCAGGTAAGCAGCCATAGTCAACAAGTGGCTTAGAGGCTGGTGCAATTAAAAGAATTTCAGGTTTTTCAATCTTGCAGAACTTTCTACTACACCAGGTCAGCTAGGAACAGGTGGAGTACATCTGTCCCAGAGGAGGGGAAAGTTCACAGTATACAAGAATGGCCTATCCCTCAGAGGGAAAAAGATTCTAGGAAGGGAACTGGCAGGTCTCGTTGACAGAGCTTTAAACTAGATTTGAAGGTGGAAGAGGCTGAAACCAGTCCCCCCAGGCAGGAGTCTGGGGGTGTGTGGTGGTTTAGGCTGGGTGCTGGCCCAGATGCCACTGCGCAGGCCACACCTGGGAGGTCCCAAGGGGTGGGCCCAGCCCAGGGGGTGGTCACAGGGACCAGGTATTCCATTCCCATAATGCCCTGCTCCCCTATAAAAAGGCCATGCGGGGTCTTCACTTCCTCTTTCGTCCCCTGCTGCTGCCTAGGTAACATGGCGTGAGCCGCCCCCCTTGGGCCTGCTCAGGCCCAAGGCTGGGTTGGGGGGGGGGGGAAGAAAGAGCCCTGGGGGGGGGGTTTGGGTGTACCCCCAGGTGGGGATGGGATGTTCTTGGGTATGTTCTGGGATCTCTCTCTTTGTCATGGTGCTTGTGGGTCTCTGTAAAACTTTCATTGTTGTTTGTTATTGTTTTCCTATTTAAACTTTCCATCACTATTTTGCAATCCGTTTGCCTGAGTCGTTATTTCTGCCTGTGGTGGGGAGGGGACCTGCCCCAACCCATTACATTTTGGCGCGCCAACGTGGGGCCAACTGCAGCTCGGATTGCAAAAGATGGAGAGTTTAAATTTAGTTCTGGGCATCGGCTTGGGTTTGGGAAGTTGGGGCTCAGGTTTTGTGTTACCAGGGCGACTGTGTGAACTCCTGTGGACTGCAGAAGGATAGCTGGTGTGTGGTCGATGGCAGGGAAATCCCTCCTGTTGCTTGGGAACAGTGAGGGGTGGCTCTTTCTGTGACTTTCTGCCCAGGGTAGCTTAAGAATGCTCGAGTAGCCTAAGAAGGCGAGACCTGCCTTCTCCTCGTTCTCTGCGGAGCGGCAGGGAGCGGAGGAGGGGCAGCGGCAAGCAGAGCGTGGTCGGCCCGCGGCCGCTGCAGGGAGCGGACACCCGCGGCGAGCGGGCAAGCGACTGCTGGAGGTGACTCGGACTCTGCATCGCGGCGACAGAGACGGCGGGGGCCGGGCCGGGCCGCGTTCAGGCGGCGGCGGCGGCACCGCCCGAGCCGGGCTGCGTTCAGGCGGCGGCGGCAGCTGTAAATCTTTCCCTGGTGTTTTCGGGCATGTTCTGAAAACGGCGCCGAGCACCTGGCTCCGCCTCCTCTCTTCTCAGCGAGCTGTGCTGCAGCCGCCCCCTCCGGGGGAGGGCTGTGAACCGGATGCGGTGATGCCTCGGTATGTGAACGCCCCGTGGGGGGGCGATGTGCCTGCGATGTGCATTGGTGTAGCTTTGGACTGGCCAGAAGCGGTCGGTTGTGGTTCCCTGGAGGGATGGAAAAAGCGGTCGTGGAGCCTGATTGCTCCGACCGGCTTGCCCCAGGGGTGGAAAAAGCCGCTGAGAAACTGTAAATGCAGATAAAGGCTTGGCTGAGAAGTTGTGAGGTGTTTCCAGGTGACCAGGATGTCCCAAAGAGTCCACAAGGAATTCACACTGCAGGAAAAGGACTGCGTCGCTGGGAGGTTCCATCATAGGAGGAAGAACAACTGGAATGGACTGATGCTTGAGCCTGAATGAGAGACTGTGTGGAAGGACGCCCAGAAGAAGACATGGACTGTTGCTACACATGTCATAAGAAGAGTTCTAATTTGATGATATGTTCTGGGTGCAGGGATTATGGTATGGAATAAGGGGTGGTCTGTGGTGGTTTAGGCTGGGTGCTGGCCCAGATGCCACTGCGCAGGCCACACCTGGGAGGTCCCAAGGGGTGGGCCCAGCCCAGGGGGTGGTCACAGGGACCAGGTATTCCATTCCCATAATGCCCTGCTCCCCTATAAAAAGGCCATGCGGGGTCTTCACTTCCTCTTTCGTCCCCTGCTGCTGCCTAGGTAACATGGCGTGAGCCGCCCCCCTTGGGCCTGCTCAGGCCCAAGGCTGGGTTGGGGGGGGGGGGGAAGAAAGAGCCCTGGGGGGGGGGGGGTTTGGGTGTACCCCCAGGTGGGGATGGGATGTTCTTGGGTATGTTCTCGGATCTCTCTCTTTGTCATGATGCTTGTGGGTCTCTGTAAAACTTTCATTGTTGTTTGTTATTGTTTTTCCTATTTAAACTTTCATCACTTTTGCAATCCGTTTGCCTGAGTCGTTATTTCTGCCTGTGGTGGGGAGGGGATCTGCCCCAACCCATTACAGGGTGATAAGCTGGAGCCAGAGATGAAACCAGCAGTGCAGTTGAAGTGCATGTACACTAATGCACGAAGCATGGGCAGCAAACAAGAGGAGCTGGAAGCCTTGTTACAGCAGGAAAGTTATGATGTAGTTGCCATCACAGAGATATGGTGGGATGACTCACATGACTAGAGCATTGCAGTTGATGGCTACAGGCTCTTCAGGCGAGACAGACAAGGAAGAAGGGGTGGAGGGGTGGCCCTGTACATCAGGGAGGCACTAGATGCCATTGAACTGGAGATCAGGGTAAGAATTAGAGGGAAGAGTAACAGGGCAGACATCCTGGTTGGAGTCTGTTATAGACCACCCAACCAGGAAGAAGATGTTGATGAAGCATTCGATAGGCAGCTTAAGGCTGTCTCAAGAGCTCCTCACCTTGTTCTCATGGGCAATTTCAACTTGCCTGACACCTGCTTGCTGTCTCATATCAACACAGCAGAGGAGGCAGTCTAGGAGGTTCTTAGAGTGCATGGAGGACAGCTCCTTATCCCAGGTGCTGCGCAAGCCTACCAGGGGTACGGCTATGCTTGACCTCCTCTTCACCAATAGGGAAGGACTGGTGGGTGATGTGGTGGTCGGAGGGTGTTTAGGGGCCAGTGACCATGAGATAATTGAATTTTCAGTACTCAGTCAATCTAAGAGGGGCAGCAAGAAGACCTCCACTCTGGACTTCCGGAGGGCAGACTTCAGGTTACTCAAGGAACGAACTCAGAAAGTTCCCTGGGAAGCAGCCCTGAAAAACAAAGGGGTCCAGAAGAGCTGGACCTGCTTCAAGGAAGAACTGTTGAAGGCACAGGAACAGGCTGTGCCAGTGTGCCGGAAGATGAACTGCTGTGACAGACAGCCAGCCTAAATGGGCAATGAACTTCTAAAAGGGAAAAAAAGAGGTTGTACCATCTTTAGAAGAAAGGTGAGGCAATCCATGGAATATTTAAGGACATTGCTAGGTCATGTAGGAAGAAAATTAGGGAGGCAAAAGTGCATTTAGCGCTTAGACTGGCCTCTGCCGTGAAGGACAACAAAAAATCCTTCTATAAATATATTAATAGCAAGAGGAGGGGCAAGGACAACCTCCATTCCATGGTGGACATGGAGGGGAATGTTGTAACCAAAGATGAGGAAAGGCAGAGGTACTTAACACCTTCTTTGCCTCAATTTTCACTAGCAGAACAGAATGTCTTCTAGACAGCTGGCCTGCAGAGCTGGCAGAAGGAGCCAGGGAGCAGTATAGTTCCCCTGTGAGCTGGGAGGAAGTAGTTAGAGATCTCCTCAGCCACTTGGATCCCCACAAGTCCATGGGACCAGGTGGGATCCATCCTAGGGTGCTGAGAGAGCTGGCAGATGAGCTGGCTGGGCCAATCTCCATCATTTTTCAGCAGTCCTGGCTCACTGGAGAGATCCCAGAAGACTGGAAGCTGGCCAATGTGGTGCCCATCCACAAGAAGGGCCGATTGGATGAGCCAGGGAATTACAGGCCTGTCAGCCTGACCTCAGTGCCAGGCAAGATTATGGAACAGGTCATCGTGAGTGCAATCACACAGCACCTGAAGGAGTGCCAGGGAAAATGATGGAGCAGATTATCCTGGCAGCAATAACTGCACACCTGAAGGATGGCCAAGGGATCAGGTCCAGCCAACATGGATTTAGGAGGTCCTGCCTCTCCAACCTGATCTCCTTCTAAGATCAGGTGACCCATAGGGTGGACATGGGGAGGCCTGTGGATGTGTTCTACCTGGACTTCAACAAGGCCTTTGACACCGTCCCACACAGTAAACTGCTGGCTAAGCTGTCAGCTCATGGCTTGGACAGCAACACTCTGTGCTGCGTTAGGAAGTGGCTGGAGGGCCGAGGCCAGAGAGTGGTGGTGAATGGTGGCACATCCAGCTGGAGGCCAGTCACCAGTGGCATTCCCCCAGGGATCAGTACTGGGCCTCGTCCTCTTTAACATCTTCATTGATGATCTGGATGAGGGGGTTGAGTCAGTCATCAGCAAGTTTGCAGATGACACCAAGTTAGCAGCAGATGTTGGTCAGTTAGAGGATAGAAAGGCTCTGCAGAGGGACCTCGACCGACTGGACAGATGGGCAGAGTCCAATGGGATGGCATTTAACAAGTCCAAGTGCCGGGTGCTGCACTTTGGCCACGGCAACCCCATGCAGAGCTACAGCCTGGGGTCAGAGTGGCTGGAGAGCAGTCAGGCTGAGAGGGACCTTGGGGTGCTGATTGACAGCTGCCTAAACATGAGCCAGCAGTGTGCCCAGGTGGCCAAGAATGCCAATGGCATCCTGGCCTGCATTAGGAATAGTATGGCCAGTAGGAGCAGGGAAGTCACTGTGCCCCTGTACTCCGCATTGGTTAGGCCACACCTTGAGTACTGTGTCCAGTTCTGGGCCCCTCAGTTTAAGAAGGACATCGAGACACTTGAACGTGTCCAGAGAAGGGCAACAAGGCTGGTGAGAGGCCTTGAGCACAAACCCTATGAGGAGAGGCTGAGGGAGCTAGGATTGTTTAGCCTGGAGAAGAGGAGGATCAGGGGTGACCTCATTGCCCTCTACAACTACCTGAAAGGTGGTTGTAGCCAGGAAGGGGTTGGTCTCTTCTCCCAGGCAACCAGCACCAGAACAAGGGGTAACAGTCCCAAGCTGCACTAGGGGAGTTTTAGACTCGATGTGAGGAGAAAGTTCTTCACCAAGCGAGTTGTTCGCCATTGGAATGTGCTGCCCAGGGAGGTGGTGGAGTCACCGTCCCTGGAGGTGTTCAAGAGGAGATTGGACGTGGCAATTGGTGCCATGGTCTAGGCATGAGGTCTGTGGAGACAGGTTGGACTCAATGATCCTTGGGGTCTCTTCCAACCTTAGTAATACTGCGATACTGTGATACTGTGATACTATGATATATATGTAATAACATTTTATAAGTTCTTATGCTTTTATACATGGACTAACAGAATGGGTCTATGTTCTCAAAGGAGTTTCGTGTACAGAACTCTAATTTTTTAAATGTGCAATAATATTAGAAGACAAAGGCAAATAAAATCCAGATGGACAAAATAACCATGACAGGTTATCAAGAGAAAAGTGTTGCTAGAGTCAAACAGGTTGCTGTTTCTGTCACATTTGTGTGAAACCTTTGCATTCTTATCTGAATTTACGGTTGACTTAGTTTAATGCATTATTAAAATACTTTTCCTAAATTATTATTTCTAAGAACAATGATAAAACTTGAAATAGATCAGAGCTGCTCATTCAGAGTAATTGGAGACTGAGGTACCCTAGTTAACACAATAGAAAGATGTCATGGTTTTCAATGAAGAGAATAAACAGCAACAGGTTTCTAGTGAGAACTCTCAGAGTTGGGAATTACATTTCTCAGTGATATTTTTTCTTCAACGAACACTTCTTGTATGTGCCTAAAAAACACTTTTGCAGCAAATGTTTCAATGAACAAATTCTACTGAGTGAATCTATAAGGGAAAACATTGGAATATGCAATGATTCAAAGCTATTGTTTTTCCATAAGTAGATAACAAAAACATCTGTTAATAAAAAATTCTAACAGCTCATCCCTACATTTGACCTCATCTGACTGATGTTGTGCCAAGTCTGAAAGTGTTCTGCTTGCCATACCTGGTCATCCACAGAAGCAGTAGAAATGTGAATTATGGAGAAACTATTTCTTTTCCCTGCAGAAAATTCTAATGCATTTATCTGATAGAGGAGCAAATTTACAATCTCACACTGCTACACTACCTGTCCTGCATTTGGCCAATTGTACTGATTCATTATCTTGAACAATGTTTCAGGTGCTTACAGAACCTGGATATTTATACTGCAGCTGTCTATCATGTCACGCATCAGTAATTAAGACACTGAACACATTATCAAAATATATATCACGCAATTAAAATACATTATAAGATACTGTATTTTATAGAATAAAAGCTCAGAAAAATAGGAGCAATATAGTGAAGTATACATACATCCTTTTAATAAAAGGCAACACAGGTACCAAAATGCACACTGTGTTGAACATCTGCAATGATTTCATGGCAGGAGCACCCAAAGAGCTTCTGGGATGTTGCCACTAATCTTTCTTATTAAGAAGAATTTTTTCTACAGTACATCATGCCAATTTCTGGAGAAAACTAAGTGTACAGTAATTCAAATTAGATACAGTATGTCTCTGCTTAATTTACTTCATGCTGTTAATTACCCATCTAGAGAGATTTTAATGATGCTATATTTAATAATCCAAATCTGTCTATATACAAGCACAGGCTTAAACTGAGTAGAACTTTTTTTGTTTTGGTGCATGACCAGCAACAGTAACCTGAAAATGTGGCAGCAAGAGAGCTGCTCGGGACCAGCACCGGGACCGGCGTGCTTGAGCTGAGAGGTGCTCTATCTTGGTTTTCTTCCTGGGGCTTTTTGGGGCAGAAGGACCTCGGCAGACAGCAAGGACTGGCAGGGTCATCTTCTTGAGTGCCTGCTTGACAGGGTGATATCAGCCATGGGAAATTTAAACATGGGAGAGCTAAGCTGCATGACTGCCTTTTGGCAAGAGACCTAGTCTTCTGTCTGGATTGCAGCTAGCGGCACGTGCAAGGTCAGCCAACAGAGTACAAAAGCCTCTGTAGTAGCTTGGACAATATATAGTAGTGAGGTGGAATGTATATATATTTAACAACAAACAAAAAAAACCCCTAAACTTAATTTCACCTACCTGAAGATATCCAGTCATGGTAACAACTAGGCCAAAGGGTACTAGGAAAATGGTAGGTACCCAGACAGAGTTGCTGCATAAGCACACAGGTGTCCAGTCTGCTAGCTGCAGAGAGTGCTGGAGCCTGGCACTTGGAATGGAGGGTGAAGGAGACAACACCTGTGTGAGGTGTGACCAAGTGAATTATCTTCTCAATCTGGTGGCTGAGCCAAAGGATGAAATATCAAGACTCAGGACTACAAGGGAATGTGAAAGGGAACTAGATATGTGGGAGCAGGCTTTAAAGACCCCCCCGGTGAGGGAGGCAATCCTGTAAACACGGGGGAATGGGTACAGGTCCCTGTTAGGAGAAGCATGGGGAATCCATCCCCGCCCTCTTCATCTCCCACGCTGCCCTTGAACAATGAGTATGAGGCCCTGCAAGTTGAGAGCAATGTGGATGAGGAGGCAGAAGAGGAAATTTCTAAGGGGATGCCTATAGCAAACCAGTCCCCACAAACCACCAGGACTAGTGCTATAATGAAAAAAAGGAGGGTAATTTTTTTGGTGACCCTCTCCTGACCCATCTCAAAAGGGAGTCTGCTGCATACATGGGGCCCGGATAAGAGACATCACCAGGAGACTACCACAGCTAATCCACCCCTCTAACTATTACCCATTACTGACAACCCAAGCTGGAAGTGATGAGATTGACAAAAAGGGCACCAGGACAATCAAGAAGGGATTCAAGGCCCTCAGACAATTGATGGGACAGGAGTTCAGGTGGTGTTCTGCTCAGTTCCCTCAATGGCAGGCGTGTACACTGAAAGGAACAGGAGAACCCATGCCATCAAAAAATGGCTCAAGGGCTGGTGCCAACAGTGGAATTTTGGGTTCTTTGATCAAGGGGCAACTTTTACTCGCACCTGACCTGCTGGACCTAGATGGGGTGAATCTATCTAGAAAGAGTAAGAGGGCTCTAGCACTAGAGTTGTCAGGGCTCATTGGGAGAGCTTTGAACTAGGTCTGAAGGGGGTGGGTGAGGAAACCAGTCTCTCTGGAGAGGAGAGAGAGGGACATAAACCAGAGTTAGTGGAGAAATCAGCAGCCCAGCTGAAGTGCATGTACACCAATGCATGCAGTATGGGTAAGAAATAAGAGGAATTGGAAGTCTTGGTTCACCAGGAAAACTATGACGTAGTTGCCATTACAGAAACATGGTGGGACAATTCACACAGTTGGAGTACTGCATTGGGTGGTTACAAGCTCTTTAGGAGAGACAGGCAAGGGAGAAGAGGAGGAGGGGTGGCCCTGCATATTAGGGGATCTCTTGATGCCACAGAACTTGAGATTGAGGATGAAAGGTTTGAGTGCCTGTGGGTTAAAGTCAGAGGGAGGGCTAACAAAACTGACATCCTGGTTGGAGTCTGTTATGGACCACCCAACCAGGGTGAAGAGGTTGATGAAATATTCTATAAGCAACTGGAGGCTGCCTCAAGATCATCAGACCTTGTCCTTGTGGGTGACTTCAACCTGCCAGGCATCTCCTGGGATCTTAACTTAGCAGAGAGGAGCAGTCCAGAAGGTTCCTAGAGCATATGGAGGACAGCTTCTTGATGCATCTCTTAAGTGAGCCTACCAGTGGTCAGGCCCTGCTTGACCTGCTGTTCTCAAATAGAGAAGGGCTGGTGGGAGATGTGATGGTTGGAGGTTGTCTGGGGTGCAGTGACCATGAGATAGTGGAGTTTTCAATATGCAGGGTGATAAGGAGAAGCAATAACAGAACACTCACTTTGGACTTCCAGAGGGCAAACTTCTGCTTACTTAAGCAACCAATTCAGAGAGTACCCTGGGTACCAGCCCTTAAGAACAAAGGGGTCCAGGTGTCGTAGTTTGGGCTGGGTGCCCTCTGCTACGGGGGGTGTTTCCTGTGTCCAGAAGTCCAGCCCAGTGGGTGGACACAGGAAATTAGGTATTTCCTACCATAATTCCTGCACCACTATAAAATCCATGGTGGGGTCTGGCACTTCCTCTTTCCCTCCTCTCTGCTACCAGGTAACTGGGGGAGATGTCTCCCGGCCATGGGCCTGGCTAGGCCCAAGGCCATGGCGGGGGCGGGATGGGCAGTCTTAGATCTGGCCAGCTGAGACTAGCCTAGTGGGGGGGGAAGGAGGAGCCCTGGGGATCTTGGGTGCACCCTCAGGTGGGGATGGGATCTTTCTGGGTCTGATTTGGGGTTTCTCTTGTCACTGTGCTTCTGGCTTTCTATACACATTTGCTGTTTTCTACTTAAACTTACCATCACTTTTGCAATCCATTTGTCTGAGTTGTTATTTCTGCCCATGGTGGGGAGGGGGTTTGCCCCAACCCATTACACCAGGACAGCTGGACCTACCTCAAGCAAGAACTCTTGAAGGCACAGGAACAGGCTGTGCCCATGTGCCAAAAGATGAGCCGCTGGGGAAGGTAACCAGCCTGGATGAGCAAGTAGCTCTTGAAGGATTTAAGAGGAAAAAAGAGGATGAATTGCCTTTGCAAAGGTGGGGAGACAACTTGTGATACGTTTAAGGATGTTGTTAGGTCATTGTGATGAAGAGGTTATTAAATTTATAAATATGAAATATGAATTATGAAAATATTATTTTTATTAATTATTGAAATTATTAATAACCAATGAATCACTAATTTATATACATGTTCCAGTGCATGTTCATGAAATACATTCCATAAGTGGCTTAGTATTGTAATTAGAACTCAATTGAACTATTTACAGAATTCTTTCTATATTTATATAATGATGGGTGCAGTCCTGCCACTTGGCCACTAGATGGTGACTTGACAGGGCGTGGGCAACTTCTAGCTCTATACAGTGCTATTACAATGTGTCAGAGATGCGGAAGCTTTGAACTGAGTCCTAGTGGATGGAAAGCATGTGAAAGATACTTTGTAGCTGCTGATTGTAGCGAGGTTGAGGTTCCGATAGACTCATAGAATCATAGAATCAACCAGGTTGGAAAAGACCTCAGAGATCTTCAAGCCAGCTTATTACCTAATACCTAACACCTCCTGAAAACTAAACCATGGCTCCAACTGCCACATCCAAGCATTTTTAGAACACCTCCAGGGACAATGACTCCACCACCTCCCTGGGCAACACATCTCAGTGGCCAATTACTCTTTCTGTGAAGAACTTTCTCCTCACCTCGAGCCTAAACTTGCCTGGGCACAGCTTGAGACTGTGTCCTCTTGTTCTGGTGCTGGTTGCCTGAGAGAAGAGATTAACCCCCACCTGTCTACAGCCTCCTTTCAGGAAGCTGAAGAGAGCAATAAGGTCTCCCCTGAGCCTCCTTGTCTCCAGGCTAACACCAGTGCTCACCCTGACTCATCCACCTCTCCAAACAGTAAGTTGAAGTCTCACAGAGACTCAGTAAGGTGTGGCTTCCAGACAGAAAACTCTGCTCTACTTCTCCAGAGAATAACTAAATCCAGTACAGCTGACAACTGGGCTCAGAGTTTAATTGGTTTAGACTCCTGTATGCAAATAAAAACTACAGATGGGGAGAAGGCTGTGTTAAGAATTGGTGCAGGAAGACGTACAAACTAAGTACAGCTGCCCCATCTTGACACATTGAGGCTTTTCACCTACAGCAGGTGCTTGCCCATGGGAACAAGACTGTACCTTTAAAGTGGTTTTAAGCAGCCAGAATTCTGGGAGTGCCTGTGTTCCCAAAACTGGGAACTCATGAGATACCTACATGAAAGCCTACATATATCCCATCATAACAGGCACTTCAAAGCAGTCAAGAAATTCTGGATGATATACAACTGTACAGTAAATCAACTTCAGGCCTTCAGGCTGCTTTAACATATCAAAAATCAGAGCATGAACAGCCACACTGTGCCTGTAAGAAAAGGGACAGTGCTGGGACACTCTGGCTGAATATTTTGTAAATATTGTTATTCTAAGCAAATTTCATTGGTAGATTGGTAGAATGCAGCTTTATGTTTTAGTACAGTTAGAATCTTGTTCAGTGTGTTCCTCCTTGCTCTCCTTTTCCAGCCTGTCTGCTTCTGGGCATCCAGCCAGAATGACTTTGGATAAGATAGATAAGCACTAAACCCTCTTTGGGAAAAAAGGGAGGTAGGGGAAGAGAAGGGGGCACAGGGGGGAAGCCCCCTCTGTCTGAAGGAAGGGGTCTTGTTCCTGTATTTTTCTTTGCTGTAGATTTCTGTATATATATTGTAAATACTGTATATATTGTATAAATATCTTGCATTTTCCCATTGCTTGTAATTAGAGCATTTCCTTTGCTTTTCTGGCTGAGTTAGCTGTGTTGGGTTTTTTTCCCTTCTTAGTGGACGAGGGAAAGCTGGGCCTTCTCTCTCAACCCACTACATTCTTTTGGCGCCTTTTGGTGTGGCATGAGAATAGCTTGATTTATTGCCTGCTCCAGTCGGATTAGCAAACATGAAGGTGTTTTGGATTTTTAAGCAACTGGTCTTTTCAATATGTTTGGTCCTGGTCTACAAATATTGTTTAGGTGTACTTCTGGATCAAATAGGTAAATATCTAATGTGTAAAATTTATTTATGGTTTATGCATAAGATCCAGCTTCTGTATGACCGCTGTCTGGGGTTTTTTTGGCTTACAAGATACAGGAATGTTACTTTGAGTACTTTGCCAATTGAGATAAGGGAGTTTAAGATTCCAGTAGGTGAAAGAGCAATTGTGGTGGTTTGAGCCTTAGCTGGGAGTTAAAAGCCCAGATAGGGGAAAGGCTGAGAATCTCTCCCCCACTTCCCCTTCTCCCCCCAAAACAGAGAGGGGGAAAGAAAAGGGTAAGGAGCAAATCCACTAAACGATAATCTGGAGTCGGCTTGGAAGTAGAGAGGTGAAGAATTTTCTTTAAACAATATATATATATATATATAACAATAACAGGAAAGGTTCACAAGGGGCAAGGAACAAGGATGGATGGGAAAGGGGACAAGAAAGAATAATACAAAACCAGTCCTTCTCTGAGGAGGTGTGGAGGCAGCAGGGAGAAGGATCAGGTCCGGCCACGTGGCTGAGGAGCAGGAGGGCAAATGCAGCAGCTCTCATCCAGCAGAGGCAGGAGCCAAAAAAAAGACCCAACAGCTATGATGTCCTGCTTTTTATACCCTAGCTGGGCAGGGAGGGGGGAGTGGAACAGACTCAGCTTCCTAGGGGAAAACGCCCTGCAGGGGAGGGTAAAGTACCCGCAAGCCCTCCACCCAGCTTTGTTTTCAGGAAAAGGCGCTAACCCATCACAATCCACCCCCTCTGTTCCACTTCCTCTCTCCTGCCACAGCCCCTTCATGCAATCTTGACACATGGTATTTGAATCCTTGGCGCAAGTCCCTTGTTATCCTGGCTTGCTCTCTCCCAGGGCAGTCTCTCTCTCTCTCTCTCCGGCAATGGTCAGTGTAGGTGTGCTTGAACTGGGCAGGCATGTGGAAAAGAATCAGGAATCAGTCTGTCCTTGAAAGGGAAATTAAAACATCAGGAACAGTCCGCTGCTGTAGGGACATCAGGAACAGGTGAGGTGAGATGATGCAGGAGCTCTCTGGGTTGGTGTGCTGTGTGTACGTCGAATCCTGGATGCTAGGCCAGTATTAAGCTAGGAGGGGGAAACTTAGAACAACTTATAACTATTTACACAATGATTATGATACATTGATGAGTATTGCCCCCTCTGAATTCATCCCCTCTCAGCCAGAGTCACGTTCTGCTGTGGGATGCACTGAATGTCCCCAGTTTCTAACATAACCCAGTATGTGTGACCAGGACCCTCAGCTGAGACCACCCCTCGGGTTGGTTTGCCCCCACCAGCAGCAGGGAAAACCCACACTGACTTCCCCAGCAGGTTCTTCTCAGCAATCACAGGAACTCCATCTCCATCCACTGTTTGCAGCAGGTCAGACTGGGCAGGACCAGCTCGGTTCACAGATCCTCTGCTGTTCACTAACCAAGTGGCTTGAGCTAGGTGCTTTTCCCAGTTCCTAAAGGTTCCACCCCCCATGGCTTTTAGGGTGGTCTTTAGCAAGCCATTGTAGCGCTCGACCTTCCCTGCAGCTGGTGCATGGTATGGGATGTGGTAGATCCACTCAATCCCATGTTCTTTTGCCCAGTCCCTTATGAGATGGTTCCTGAAGTGGGTTCCGTTGTCTGACTCAATCCTTCCAGGGGTGCCGTGTCTCCACAGCACATGTCTCTCTAGGCCCAGGATGGTGTTGCGAGCAGTGGCATGAGGTACTGGGTAGGTTTCCAGCCACCCTGTGCTTGCCTCCACCATGGTCAGTACGTACTGCTTGCCGCTGTGAGACCGAGGCAGGGTGATGTAGTCGATCTGCCAGGCCTCTCCGTACTTATATTTTGACCATCTCCCCCCATACCACAGAGGCTTCATACGCTTGGCCTGCTTGATGGCAGCACAGATGTCACACTCATGGATGACCTGTGAGATGGCCTCCATAGAGATGTCCACGGATCTGTCCCGAGCCCACCGGTATGTGGCATCTCTCCCTTGGTGGCCAGAAGTGTCATGGGCCCAGCGAGCTAAGAACAGCTCGCCCTTGTGTTCCCAGTCCAAGTCTATTTGGGAGATTTTAGCAGCCCGATCTGCTTGGTGGTTGTGCTGGTGTTCTTCATTGGCTCTGCTCTTGGGGATGTGTGCATCGATGTGCAGTACCTTGGTTGGCAGCCTGTCCAGGCGGGCAGCGATGTCTTGCCACAGGTCAGCGGCCCAAAGAGGCTTCCCTTTTCTCTGCCACCCATTCCTCCTCCATTCCTTCAGCCACCCCCACAAGGCATTGGCTACCATCCAGGAGTCAGTGTAGAGGTACAGCACTGGCCAGTTCTCTCATTCTGCTATATCCAGGGCCAGCTGGACAGCTTTTACCTCTGCGTACTGACTGGATTCACCTTCTCCATCCCTTGCTTCTGCCACTTGTCTTGTCGGGCTCCAGACAGCTGCCTTCCATCTTCGCTTGCTGCCTACAAGCCGGCAGGACCCATCTGTAAATAGAGCATAGCCCTTCTCATTATCAGGGAGATCATTGTATGGGGGAGCCTCCTCAGCACGGGTCACTGTCTGCTCTGGTGGCATTCCCAAGTCAGCACCCTCTGGCCAGTTGGTGATCACTTCCACTATGCTAGGGCATTCAGAGTTCCCCTTCCAAGTTTGCTGAGTTATCAGGGCCATCCACTTACTCCAGGTGGCATCTGTGGCATGATGTGGGGTTGAGCCTCTCCCTTTGAATATCCAGGTCATGACTGGAAGCCTTGGAGCTAGAAATAGAGGTGACTCAGTCCCAATTACCTCAGAGGCAGCCCGGACACCCTCATAGGCAGCTAGGATTTCCTTCTCTGTCGCGGTGTAGTTGGCCTCAGAGCCTTTGTACCCCTTACTCCAGAAACCTAGGGGCCTGCCCCTGGCTTCACCAGGGGCCTTCTGCCACAAGCTCCACGTAGGACCATTCTCACCAGCCGCAGTGTACAGCACATTCTTGATCTCTGGCCCAGTTCGAACAGGTCCCAGAGCCATAGCATGGACCACCTCTCGTCTGATCTGGTCGAATGCCACCTGCTGCTCAGGTCCCCACACAAAATTATTTCTCTTCCTTGTTACATGGAAGAGAGGCTTCACAATTTGGCTGTACCCAGGAATTTGCATTTTCCAGAAGCCCACAAGTCCCAAAAAGGACTGTGTCTCCTTTTTGTTCGTGGGCTGCACCATAGTGGCTACCCTGTTCACCACCTCCTGAGGGATGTGGCGACGGCCATCCTGCCATTGAACACCCAGGAACTGGATCTCCCTTGCAGGCCCTTTTACCTTACTTCTCTTGATGGCAAAGCCAGCCTCCAGCAGGATACCAATTATCTTTTTACCCTTCTGGTAGACTTCCTCTGCTGTCTCACCCCATACAATGATGTCATCAATGAACTGCAGGTGCTCAGGGGCTCCACCTTTCTCTAAGGCAGTCTGTATCACCTCATGGCAGATGGTTGAGCTATGGACCCAGCCCTGAGGCAACCGATTCCATTGATACTGTACCCCCCTCCAGGTGAAAGCAATCTGTGGCCTGCATTCTTCTGCAATGGGAATGGAGAAAAAGGCATTAGCAATGTCAATTGTGGCATACCACTTGGCCACCTTTGATTCCAGCTCGTACTGCAGCTCGAGCATGTCCGGCACGGCAGCGCTGATCGGAGAAGTCACTTCATTCAGGCCACGGTAGTCCACGGTCAGTCTCCATTCCCCATTTGCCTTCCGCACTGGCCATATCAGGCTGTTGAAGGGGGAGTGAGCCTTGCTGATCACCTCCTGGCTCTCCAGTCGTCGAATCAATTGGTGTATGGGGTGCAGAGAGTCTCTGTTAGTCCTGTATTGCCTGCGATGTACTATGCGAGAGGCAATAGGTAACTTCAAATCCTGTACCTTATGGCTGCCCACTACAGAGGGGTCATCCAACAGCTCGGGCATGGTGGACAGCTGTTCTTTGCCTGCAGTCTCCACAGCTGCCACCCCAAACGCCCACTAGTGCCCCCTGGGGTCCTTGAAGCATCCCTCCCGCAGAAAGTCAATGCCAAGAATGCAAGGTGCATCTGGACCAGTCACTATGTCGTGCTTTCCCCATTCATTCCCGGTCAGGCTTATCTCAGCTTGCAGTATAGTCAGGTCTTGTGAGCCCCCTGTAACTCCCTGAATGCTTATGGGCTCAGCCCCTTTGTACCTCGATGGTATCAGGGTGCATTGGGCCCCTGTGTCCACCAGAGCTCAGTACTTCAGGGCTTCTGAAGTGCCAGGCCATTTCACATACACATCCCAGTATACTCTGTTGTCCCTGGCCTTCACCTGGCTGGAGGTAGGGCACCTCTAATGCTGGCAGCGATGTCCACACTTGTCACAGGGTCCTGTGTTGCTAGGGGAAGTGTCTCTTGAGCAAGAGGGAGCGCTCCGGGAAACTGGGGCAGCCCTTCTCCTGGATGAGTTATCCCCGTGGTGCCCATCTTGCAGTACCCGCACTCTGTTCCAGAGGGCAGAGATGGGTTGGCCATGCCAGGTGTCCATGTCCTCTCCATGGTCACAGAGGAACCTCCACAGAGACACCCTTGACATCCCCCGACTGGCTTGGGGTGATCTCCTAGGGGAAGGTCGCCTGTTCCTGATTGCTGAAACCTGGACCCATTCTGAGGGAGAAGGGGCAAAGGAGGCATCGCTCCCCTTTTTTAGTTCAGACATGGAGGTCTTGATCTCTTTGACAATGTCTTTAGCCATAATTTCTATGGCTGAGATCAGGGGTTTCTGATTTACGCTGTCCTCATATTCCCTTAAATCATTGGCAAACTCACAGACAGTTTTAGGACTTCCATCCTGTCCAGTCAGGAGTATCCCTCCTAATGTGTGAGCATATTTTTGAGGAGCACCCTGGGTGAGTTTCTTTACAAAGGGCCGTCTCATGGGCACCTCATCTGGGTCTGAAGGGAGCTGGCCATCCCCATAAATTATTTCCAGCACAGCCATCTGCCTCAGATACCGAATGCCCTGTTCCATAGTTGTCCATCTAACTGGGGCCCAGGGCAGGTCATCTCTTGAGCGGTACCGGCTCTTGATGGCATTAAGTATCCAGGCCCAGAGAGTGTGTATTCCATCAAGTTTGGCTAACTCTTTTTCCAGACCAGCATCACGAGTCAGGGAGCCTAAAAGCTTCGCCTCCCTCTTATCCAAGTCCACTGTGTCCACCCCCTCGTCCCAGCATCTCAAGGCCCAGCTTAGTATTGGCTCACCCTCTCTCCTTGCGTAGTCCAGACGAGTTTGCCTTAGTTCCTTTCTGGGCAGCAATGTAACAGTTATTTCCTGGTCTGACTCATCTTCATCCACCACTGGGTTCTTTGAGGTGCTGGGGCCTGCTGAGGTTCCTTCCTCACCATCTGTGCTTGGCGATGATTTTTGACTTCTTTTCCTGTGTGTGGTGACCGGTGCTAGAGAGACTGCATTGGCAGGAGCATCAGGGGTTAAGTGTGGAGCTGCTGGTGGTGGGGCAAACCCTTGTGCCTGGGGCTCAGGCTGAGATCTGGCACACTCATTACAACCTGACCCCTCCCTTTTTCCGTTTACAGAGTGCTTACAATGCCCACAGCAGACACGCCCCCAGTCGTTAAAGAGTGCAAAGGAGTGTATTATTACCCTCCAAACAGCTCTTAATGGGTTAGCTAGTCCCCCACCCAACACAGTCACAGCAAATGCCCCTATAAGGATTACATTTAAGCATATGGAGTATATTGCAATGTAAAGCAATTTTCCATCACAGGCACTTTCATCTACACCATTGGCTTCATAGCCTGCTTCAGGAAAATTTCCTATGTTAGAAAAGTCACCACTGACAGTGAAATTCAATGAATTCAAGAGGTACATGCCCAGCTTCATTGGTAAAGTTTTTATCCAGTTGAGCAGCATCTCTATCATTAACCACACCACATGGTAAGTTATTAATTTGTAGATGTGGGTCCAAAAGATCCAGCCAAACACCCATGCAAAGGCTTGGACTATCAGGTTCTTTAAAATTGCCATCTCTACTTCCAGTCCCTTTTTCAGACAAAGTATTGCTCTCCCAATGCAAGATTAATTTCCAAGCCCCACGTTGGGCGCCAAAAAATGTGGTGGTTTGAGCCTTAGCTGGGAGTTAAAAGCCCAGATAGGGGAAAGGCTGAGAATCTCTCCCCCACTTCCCCTTCTCCCCCCAAAACAGAGAGGGGGAAAGAAAAGGGTAAGGAGCAAATCCACTAAACAATAATCTGGAGTCGGCTTGGAAGTAGAGAGGTGAAGAATTTTCTTTAAACAATATATATATATATATATAACAATAACAGGAAAGGTTCACAAGGGGCAAGGAACAAGGATGGATGGGAAAGGGGACAAGAAAGAATAATACAAAACCAGTCCTTCTCTGAGGAGGTGTGGAGGCAGCAGGGAGAAGGATCAGGTCCGGCCACGTGGCTGAGGAGCAGGAGGGCAAATGCAGCAGCTCTCATCCAGCAGAGGCAGGAGCCAAAAAAAAGACCCAACAGCTATGATGTCCTGCTTTTTATACCCTAGCTGGGCAGGGAGGGGGGAGTGGAACAGACTCAGCTTCCTAGGGGAAAACGCCCTGCAGGGGAGGGTAAAGTACCCGCAAGCCCTCCACCCAGCTTTGTTTTCAGGAAAAGGCGCTAACCCATCACAGTAATTTTAAGTGATTGCTGGAATCCAAAGGTGATTTATTTGATATGTGTGAATCTGCTGCTGATGATAATGATTGCATATTTGCTGTATGTTTTGCGCCGGGATAAGAAGGTGTCGAAGGCCTGCTTCATTGTTAAGCATAGGCCAAAGAAGAGGAGGCACACCTCTGGCTCTGCCCCAGAGACTTCTAGTGATGAGGAGAGTAGAGAATCTGTGTCAGTTAAAGATAAAGTTAAAAAGTCTATCGGAAAGGCTGCTTTGAATGGTACTGTTGCTGATTCTGGCAAGCAGACAGGGGTGGCGGCAGCACCCAACATAGCAGCTATCTCGTCTTCAGCAGCCATTAACGAGGCAAGGTCATTTCTGCCTTCCTCGACAGGACTGGAAGTGTCCTCTGCAGCAGCTGATCTGTCTCAAAACCTGTCAGCTTCTGTTAAGGCAGCTGTAAATTCAAGCACAGCTCCAATTAAGCAAGTAGCAGTTTTAAAAACAAGAAGTGGAAAGGCCAAAACTGATCCAGGAGCTAATGGGGGAGAACAGATGGATACTGATCCCAGTGAGGGACCCTCTGCTAGAAAAGGGCCTGCTGAGGAGGAAGAGAAGGTTAGTTTTAAAGATACAGCTGAGTTATTGAGATCATCACAGGATAGAGATGCAGCTAGCACAGCAGCTAGCAGTGCTGCTTCTCAGCTTAAAGAAATCCTTAGGAGAGTGACAGCAGGATTATGGGGACAACAAGTAGAGGAAGATGTGATAGATGGAGAAGCAGATGAACCTAGTGAAGAGGTTCAAAAAGTGCGTAAGGATTACATCAGAGCAGATAAGGAACCAGTTCTAGCTTGGCTTAGTAGATGTTATGATACAAGTGCTCCGGCTCTAATGGTTGGGTACAAGTCAGCAGCTCAGCTAGGAACTCTCTCGAAGGATAATGGAATAGATAGGCATCTAGGCAAGGCTCTCGGTAAGGTTAATCTGTGGATATGCCTTTCATTTGTGGTTTTCCTGAGATACCCTTCACGAGATGATCTTCCCTGGAATCCTAAGCCCTGGACTACCATAGATGAGGGAATTAAGTGTCTGAGAGAATCTGCTGTTAGAGAGATACTCTATGGTGAACATGAAACTGTGAATCCTGATGAACTTCCTGTAGGAACTGGTCTTGCTAAAAAGCTCATCAAGCTTGCTCCTTCTAATTATGCAAACATTCTGGCAAGCAGAATTGTAGCAAGAAATTATGGTGGAGCTCCTCCTACGGTTGGCCAATTCACTGATCAATTGAGACAATTGGATGATAGCATGACACGTGTTTCTTTGGTTTCAGCCATTGAAACTCTCTCTGGTGAAATAAAGAATTGCATGAAAGAGCTGAAGGATTAATTTAAAAACACCATATCCCAATTGGCACCAAGAGATAATTCCAATTCTTCTTCCAGGTGGGTACAGGTTTCATCTGTGAGGAACAGACATCCTCCAAGGAGGTCATTCCAAAACAGACCAAACCAAAACAGATCACCAAGGCAATCACGTAGTGCGTGATCAGTTTGGTGAGAACATGAACAGATGGGATGGTCAACCAACTTCTAATCTTTTCAGGAGACTGAGAGAACTGCAAAGTGGCAGAACCCGAGGTAGCAATACCAGAAGGGTAGCTGTTACTTCCACAGTTCCCCAGGACAACTCTAGTAGCTCCAACAGTGGCTCCAGTTCTAACACTGCACAGTGTGCTCATTGCACCTGTGGATATGTTCCCCATAACTAGGGGTGCCCTGCCTCCCCCCAGGGGGAGGAGAGGGATAATGGAGATAACAGAATCTATTGGGATGTGTACATCCAGTGGCCTGGCACTTCACGCTTTCAGAAGTACAGGGCCTTGGTTGACACAGGAGCTCAGTGCACCATATTGCCATCAAATTATCAGGGATCAGAGTCTATAACTATTCTGGGAGTCACTGGTGGATCTCAAGAGTTAAGTAAGGTGGAGGTTAATATAAGTCTAACTGGTAAACAGTGGAAGAAGCATACAGTTGTGACCGGACCTGATGCACCTTGTATTTTGGGAATTGATTTTCTGAGAGAAGGGCGTTTCAAGGACCCTAAAGGTTACAAATGGGCTTTTGGAGTAGCTTCTGTAGAAATTGATGGACAAAAACTGAAGCTGTCTGCTAGACCTGAGCTTTCTGATGAATCTGCAGTTGTGGGACAACACAAGATTCAGGACATTAAATTGCCGGTTGCTTCTCAGACTGTGCATCACAGACAATACAGAACCAACCGTGACTCTTTGTTGCCCATTCAGAATCTGATTCGTCAGTTGGAGAGTCAGAAAGTCATCAGCAAAACTCATTCACCTTTCAACAGTCCAGTGTGGCCTGTGCGAAAGCCGAATGGAGACTGGCGTCTGACAGTGGACTACCGAGCCCTGAATGAAGTAACTCCGCCTATGAGTGCAGCAGTACCAGACATGATGGAACTCCAGTATGAGCTGGAATCCAAAGAGGCCAAATGGTATGCTACCATAGACATTGCTAATGCCTTCTTCTCTATTCCCATAGCAGAGGAATGCAGGCCTCAGTTTGCTTTCACCTGGAGAGGAATCCAGTACACTTTCAACAGACTGCCAATGGGCTGGATCCACAGCTCCAGCATCTGTCATGCAGTAATCCATGATGCTCTGGAGGAAGGTGGTGCTCCAGAACACATCCAGTTCATCGATGATATCATCGTCTGGGGTAAAACTGCTGAGGAAGTCTTTGAGAAAGGCAACAAAATCATGGACATTCTTCTGAATGCAGGTTTTGCCATCAAGAGAGACAAGGTGAAGGGTCCTACCACAGAGATCCAGTTTCTGGGAGTGCAGTGGCAGGATGGACGCCGACACATTCCAGTGGATGTGGTAAACAGAGTCTCTACCATGGCAAATCCCACGAACAAGCAAGAAACTCTACGTTTCTTGGGGATAGTGGGATTTTGGAGACTACACATTCCTGGATACAGCCAGATTGTGAAACCTCTGTATGATGTGACTCGAAAGAGGAACAGTTTCCACTGGGGACCTAAACAGCAAGCAGCCTTTGACCAGATAAAGCAAGAAGTAGTTCAAGCAGTGGGTCTGGGACCTGTCCGAGATGGTCCAGACATTAAGAACATTCTGTACACGGCTGCAGGTGACAATGGTCCAACCTGGTGCTTGTGGCAAAAAGCTCCAGGTGAGACACTTGGACGACCTCTTGGTTTCTGGAGTTGAGGTTACAGAGGTTCAGAGGCTAATTATACTCCAACAGAGAAAGAAATTCTAGCTGCCTATGAAGGAGTAAAAGCAGCTTCTGAAGTAATTGGAACTGAATCACAACTTCTCTTAGCTCTCAGATTACCAGTTTTGAATTGGATGTTCAAAGGCAAAGGTTGCACACCACATCATGCCACAGATTCCACCTGGTCTAAGTGGATGGCTCTGATAACACAGAGAGCTCAAATGGGAAATCTTGAAAGACCTGGTCAGGTGGAGGTGATCTCAAGTTGGCCTGAAGGTACCAACTGTACTAAACCTCCAGAGGAGAGAGTAACTCGTGCTGAGGTATCTCCTCCTTACAATGACCTTACTGATGATGAAAAGAAATATGCTTTGTTCACAGACGGTTCCTGTCATCTTGTCGGGAACAAACGAAGGTGGAAGTCTGCAGTGTGGAGTCCAACACACCTAGTTGCAGAAGCAAGGGATGGAGAAGGATAATCCAGTCAGTTTGCAGAGGTAAAAGCTGTCCAGCTAGCTCTCAATGTAGCTGAATCTGAGAGACAGCCAAAGCTTTATCTCTACGCTGACTCATGGATGGTAGCCAATGCTCTGTGGGGTTGGCTAAAGAACTGGAAAAAGAATGGTTGGCAGAGGAAAGGAAAACCTATTTGGGCAGCTGACCTGTGGCAGGACATTGATGACTGAATCAAGAGAATTCCAGTGAAAGTGAGACACATTGATGCTCACATTCCTAAGAGCAAAGATACTGAGGAACAGCAGCACAACCATCAGGCAGATTTAGCTGCAAGAGTTTCTCAGGTAGACATGGACTCTGATCTTGATCTCAACTGGAAACACCGAGGTAAGAAAGTCTTAGCTTGGTGGGCTCACGATTCATCAGGACATCAAGGCAGAGATGCAACATACCAGTGGGCTCGTGACAGATCCATAGACATTTCCATGGATGCTATCACACAAGTCATCTATGACTGTGACATTTGTGCTGCTATTAAGCAGGCAAAGCGAATTAAGCCCTTGTGGTATGGTGACAGATGGTCCAAGTACAGGTATGGTGAAGCTTGGCAGGTTGACTACATCACTCTACCACGTTCTCGTTCGGGTAAGTGAGGCAAACACTGGATGGTTGGAAACTTATGCAGTTCCACATGCAACTGCACACAACACCATTCTTGGTCTGGAGAGACAGATCCTGTGGAGACACGGAACTCCAGAGAGGATTGAGTCAGACAACGGAACTCATTTTAAGAACAATATTGTAAAGAACTGGGTAAAAGAACATGGCATTGAGTGGATATTCCACATTCCCTACTATGCATCAGCTGCAGGGAAGATTGAACGCTACAACGGTTTGTTGAAGACCACTCTTAAAGCCATGGGAGGTGGATCTTTGAAAAACTGGGAGAAACATTTAGCACAAGCAACCTGGCTGGTGAATAGTAGAGGTTCAGTGAACCGAGCTGGACCAGCACATTCAGATCTGCTACAGAAAGTAGAAGATGATAGAGTTCCTGTTGTTAGAGAAAAGAATCTGTTAGGTAAAACTGTTTGGGTATTTTCACCCTCAGGAGAGGCTAAACCTGTCCGAGGGGTGCTTTCAGCAGAATGTCTGGGTCACACTTATTAGGTAATACAAGAGAATGGTCAAATTCAGTGTATTTCACAATGAAATTTAACTTTAGCTGAGTTTAATTTCAGACTGTTGTACAGTTACATCGCATCCGAAGGAAGGATCTATGAGGAATCTACAGTGCACAAACCCTGAGAACCTTGAGAGCCCTGAGTCAACTGAGAGTCCTGTGTCCCTGTTTCCCTTTTCTTTGCTTCATCTGCAGAGAGACAAACTGTTTTCCATTTTCTTATTTCGTGATTTTCTTGGACCTCTGAATCATCTACATCTGAGTATAGCCGGAATGGACTATGAACTTTACTTATGAACTGTAAATATTGTTTTGGATTGGATGGACAGTACAAACAGCCAATGAAATTGTTTGGAAGGGGTGGACTGTGACCGTTTGAGGCTGTGCCTTTAAGAAAAGGGACAGTGCTGGGACACTCTGGCTGAATATTTTGTAAATATTGATATTCTAAACAAATTTCACTGGTAGATTGGTAGAATGTGGCTTTACGTTTTAGTGCAGTTAGAATCTTGTTCAGTGTGTTCCTCCATGCTCTCCTTTTCCAGCCTGTCTGCTTCTGGGTATCCAGCCAGAACGACTTTAGGTAAGATAGATAAGCAGTAATCCTGCATATGCTTGGAGGCCTACTAAATTTTTCTTCCTTATAACTGCCTTTTTCTCTCTCTAACCCTCTTTGGGAAAAAAGGGAGGTAGGGGGAGAGAAGGGGGCATGGGGGGGAACCCCCCTCTTTCTGGAGGAGGGGGTCTTGTTCCTGTATTTTTCTTTGCTGTATATTTCTGTATATATATTGTAAATACTGTATATATTGTATACATATCCTGCATTTCCCATTGCTTGTAAATAGAGCATTTCCTTTGCTTTTCTGGCTGAGTTAGCTGTGGGTTTCTTTTTTCCTTCTTAGTGGGGGAGGGAAAGCTGGGCCTTCTCTCTCAACCCACCACACACACCAAAACACTGGGTGAAATCCCTGCCAGTTTGTGTATTGATGTGACCTTTGACACTGTGCCTTTAAGACAAACAGTGCTGGGACACACTGGCTAAATGTTTTCGGTACTAGAACCAAAACATTCTGATATTCTAAATGAATTTCATTGGTGCATAGATAAAATGCAACTTTAAACTGTAGAGCAGTTGGAATTTTTTTTTTTTCCTCAGTTCAGTTTGGTTTGGGAGTTGGGGGAGTGTGGGTTTCAGCCTGTTCTCCCTGCCTCTTCTTCGCAAACTGCTGGAGCTGGCCTTCAGATAAGCAAAAACTAATCCTGCATGGGCTTTTGAAGCTTACTAACAACTCTTTTCCTTAATAACTTCCCTTTCTTTCTCTCTAACCCCTTTTTGGGAAAAAAAGGGAGGTAGGGGGGGAGAGAGGGGGTTACAGGGAGAGGATCCCTCCTGAGGGAGGGATTTTTGTTGTGTTATTTATCTTTGCTGTATATTTCTGCGTATATATTGTAAATACCTGTATATATTGTGTTATATATAACCTGCTTTCCATATATGCTTGTAAATATATAGCTTTGCTCTTTGACTGGGTTAGCTGTGGTTTCTCACTCTGTGGAGGAGGGAGAGCTAAGCCCTCTCTCAACCTACCAAAGTCGATTTCACATTTTGGTTGCTTTTAGTCTAGAGAATCTTAATTCTTGACATGGGATTGTGACACTGCAGGATTTGGTAACATACAGTACAATGTAGTCTACCTGGACCTCAGCAAGGCCTTTGACATGGTCCCTCACAGCAAACTCCTGCCCAAGCTGTCAGCTTGTTGCTTGGACAGCCACACTCTGTGCTGGGTTAAGAACTGGCAGGAGGGCTGACCCCAGAGAGTGGTTGTGGGTGGTGCCACATCCAGCTGGCAGCCAGTCACTAGTGGTGTCCCCCAGGGATCAGTGCTGGGCCCCATCCTGTTCAATATCACAGTATCACAGTATCACAGTAACTAAGGTTGGAAGAGACCCCAAGGATCATCAAGTCCAACCTGTTCCAACAGACCTCACAACTAGACCATGGCACCAAGTGCCACGTCCAATCTCCCCTTGAACACCTCCAGGGACGGCGACTCCACCACCTCCCTGGGCAGCCCATTCCAATGACGAATGACTCGCTCAGTGAAGAACTTTTTCCTCACCTCGAGTCTAAACCTCCCTTGGCACAACTTGAGACTGTGTCCCCTTGTTCTGGTGCTGGTTGCCTGGGAGAAGAGACCAACCCCCTCCTGTCTACAACCACCTTTCAGGTAGTTGTAGAGGGCAATGAGGTCGCCTCTGATCCTTCTCTTCTCCAGGCTAAACAATCCCAGCTCCCTCAGCCTCTCCTCACAGGGCTTGTGCTCAAGGCCTCTCACCAGCCTTGTTGCCCTTCTCTGGACACGTTCAAGTGTCTCGATGTCCTTCTTAAACTGAGGGGCCCAGAACTGGACACAGTACTCAAGGTGTGGCCTAACCAATGCAGAGTACAGGGGCACAATGACCTCCCTGCTCCTGCTGGCCACACTATTCCTAATACAGGCCAGGATGCCATTGGCCTTCTTGGCCACCTGGGCACACTGCTGGCTCATGTTTAGGCAGCTGTCAATCAGCACCCCAAGGTCCCTCTCTGTTTGGCAGCTCTCCAGCCACTCTGACCCCAGCCTGTAGCTCTGCATGGGGTTGCCGTGGCCAAAGTGCAGCGCCCCGCACTTGGACTTGTTGAATGCCATCCCATTGGACTCTGCCCATCTGTCCAGTCGGTCAAGGTCCCTCTGGAGAGCCTTTCTACCCTCTAACTGACTAACATCTGTTCGCAACTTGGTGTCATCTGCAAACTTGCTGATGACTGACTCAACCCCCTCATCCAGATCATCAATGAAGATGTTAAAGAGGATGGGGCCCAGCACTGATCCCTGGGGGACGCCACTGGTGACTGGCCGCCAGCCGGATGTGGCACCATTCACCACCACTCTCTGGGCTCGGCCCCCCAGCCAGTTCCTAATCCAGCACAGAATGTTGCGGTCCAAACCACGAGCTGACAGCTTAGCCAGCAGTTTACTGTGGGGGACGGTGTCAAAGGCCTTGCTGAAGTCCAGATAGACTACATCCACAGGCCTCCCCACATCCACCAGACGGGTCACCTGATCATAGAAGGAGATCAGGTTGGAGAGGCAGGACCTGCCCTCCCTAAATCCATGTTGGCTGGACCCGAGCCCTTGACCATCCTTCAGGTGCGCAGTTATTGCTGCCAGGATAATCTGTTCCATCACTTTCCCTGGCACTGAGGTCAGGCTGACTGGTCTGTAGTTTCCAGGTTCCTCCATCCGTCCCTTCTTGTGGATGGGGACCACATTGGCCAGTTTCCAGTCATCTGGGACCTCTCCAGTGAGCCAGGACTGGAGGAAAATGATGGAGAGCGGCTTGGCCAGCTCATCTGCCAGCTCTCTCAGCACCCTAGGATGGATCCCATCCGGTCCCACGGACTTGTGGGTGTCCAAGTGGCTCAGCAGGTCCCGGACTAATTCCTCATGGATTTCTGGGGCATTACACTGCTCCCCGACCCTATTACCCAGCTCAGGAGGCCACTCATCCTGGACTCCTACCTTGCTGTTAAACATCGAGGCAAAGAAGGCGTTCAGGACCTCAGCCTTTTCCTCATCTTCGGTCACCATGTTCCCCTCCAGGTCCAGTAAGGAGTGGAGGTTCTTCTTGCCCTTCTTTTTAGCGTTGATATATTTGTAAAATTGCTTTTTATTATCTTTCACAGAGGTGGCCAGTTTCAGTTCCAACTGGGCCTTTGCCTCTCTAATTTTATTCCTACATAGTCTAACCACTTCCTTAAACATACCTCGAGAAGCCTTCCCCTCCTTCCAAAGGTGATACAGCCTCTTTTTTTCCCTTAAATCCTTCAGGAGCTGCTTGTCCATCCAGGCCGGTCGCCTTCCCCACCGGCTCATCTTTCGGCACATGGGGACCGCCAGTTCCTGTGCCTTCAAGAGCTCCTGTTTGAAGTAGGTCCAACCCTCCTGGACCCCTCGGTTCATGAGGGTTGGTACCCAGGGAACTTTACAAATAAGTTTCTTAAAGAGGCTGAAGTTTGCCCTCCGGAAGTCCAAGGTGAAGGTTCTGTTGGTAATGTTTACTGATGAGCTGGATGAGGGGATTGAGTCAATCATCAGTAAATTTGCAGACGACACCAAGCTGGGAGTAGGTGTTAGGGCTGTTAGAGGGTAGGAGAGCTCTGCAGAGGGATCTTGACAGACTGGACAAATGGGCAGAGTCCAACATGATGGCATTCAACAAGTCCAAGTGCCTATTGTTGCACTTTGGTCACAACAACCCCATGCAGTGCTACCGGCTGGGCTCAGGGTGGCTGGAGAGCTGCCAAACAGAAAGGAATCTGGGGGTACTGGTTGACAGCCGCGTAGACATGAGCCAGCAGTGTGCCCAAGTGGCCAAGGAGGCCAATGGCATCCTGGCCTGCATCAGAATTAGTGTGGCCAGCAGGAGCAGGGAAGTCATTGTGCCCCTGTATTCAGCACGGGTTAGTCCACACCTTGAGTCCTGTGTCCAGTTCTGGGTCCCTTAATTTAAGGAGGATATTGAGACTCTTGAATATGTCCAGAGAAGGGCAACGAGGCTGGTGAGAGGTCTTGAGTGCAAGCCCTCTGAGGAGAGGCTGAGGGAGATGGGGTTGTATAGCCTGGAGAAGAGGAGGCTTAGGGGAGACCTTATTGCTCTCTGCAACTACCTGATGGGAGGCTGTAGACAGGTGGGAGCTGGTCTCATCTCCCAGGCTACCAGCACCAGAACAAGAGGACACAGTCTCAAGCTGTGCCAGGCAAGCTTAGACTAGAGGTGAGGAGAAAGTTCTTCACAGAAAGAGTAATTGGCCATTGGAATGTGTTGCTCAGGGAGGTGGTTGAGTCACCATCCCTGGAGGTGTTCAAGAGGTGATTGGATGTGGCACTTGAAGCCATGGTTTAGTTAGTCATGAGATGTTGGGTGATAGGTTGGACTTGATGATCTCTGAGGTCTTTTCCAACCGTATTGATTCTATGAGTCTATGAATTTTATGTAAGACTGTGATGATTAAGCTGATTTGCAGTAGTCCACCTGCTAAGAACAGATTGGTAATGTAGAAGGCTTCACTAGGAGGCACTTTAATATTGAGAGAAAAGTCACTTAATCTGTATGTCCTTTTCTTTTGCAGTTCAGAACAAATAGTCCAGTCATAGCTAGGCATGGACTTAACACATACTCTGCAAAGCATTATGTTGCAGAGGAAGATACTACATCTTTTGTGCAGCCCAACCCAAACATTATTTTGCTGTCCATTGCTAGAAAATAACATTGATGACAATAAAGGTACCTCCTGGGAAAGGAGTACTGATAAGCTACAAGGAGTCTGGATGGAGTGAGAGTCCTCTGCCTAAATACCAGAGCTGAAAGAGGGTAGTTGAAAAGATTTTCGGTTTTATGATACAGCTTTAAGTAGGTTGTTCCCATGTGTTAGGTGTTCAGAATTAGATCCTAGGATCTTCTCTGTCTCTATAAGGAGTTTTGTGAATTCACATTGGTGACAATTTCACTAATTTTCAGATAATTTACTTACACCTGGTGTTCTGCTGCCAGTACTGTGGGTGCAATAAAGATTTCTATTATACTCCATGGTTTTCATGCTCTAAAGTTCAACTAAGAATGTATCTCTTCAGTCAGATGATCATGTCCAGCTCAGTCTATTTCCTTGCGTATGTGTCCTGCAGACCATGGACACTTGAGTATGTGGCAAAATTTCAACCTGTATGAATATTTTTTTAAAAAATGTAAAGCATTTGCAAGCAGAAATAAACTGCACTTAAATGAAGAAGATATTTGTCTGTGCTTTTATAAGCTTAGCCTGACAAGGGCAAAAATATTGCTGACTTTCCTTATGGCATGCTTCTGAAGTCATGAATATGAAGGTGAAGGCTGTGTAGAGAGCAATGAATAACATTTTAACTACTGCATTACAAAATGTGCTCAATTTCTTACTTACACGTAAATAAACAGGCAGCAGGATGTCTTGCAATTGATTTTACAAATTTTACAAATAACTGCACAAATAATTAATAGTGTTAATCCATCTGGTTTCCATCTCATCATGCCCTCTACTTCACAGTTTGGTTTTACGCTCTGAAATCCACAAGGACAGCTAAGTGTTTGAATAGAAAAGAAAAAAAAAAAAAAGGGTTAAACTAAAGTGATGTCAGCATACAAGAGGGATGTGCAACACACCACAAAATCATTTTAATTGTAAATGCAGAGTATTGCAAGCATCTTACAGAACAAAATATGCACTTTTTGAAAGCAATGAGAATGATTTATTGGAACTTGTTTCCAAGTTCTTAATCATAACAGATTATAGAAACTGACTGCCAAAAAGAATGCAACTGTTTTCATCATCATTCACAATACTCCAAAAAATAAGACCACAGCCTAATAAGTCTTACAATTAATTATATTTCTCCATTCCTTTATCTACATGTTAGGTGAAAAGTTACTGCTTCTTTATTATTAAGCAATATTCAACAACTTTGCTTTTATGTTTCTAATGTAACAATTTGGCTTACGTTAGTTTCGAGATATTTAGTTTTTCCTTTTATGTGAGTGGGAACATCTCTTTTTTACATCTTCTGTGATGACAGTTTTTCAGTCTCCTGAGGATATGATATAGAATTTTTATTCATATACTTCCTCTTTTGAAAGAATACACCTGTTTTTATGTTTCTTATCTGTAAGCACTCTGTAAACTATTCCTAATAGACTAGGCTCAGTGTCATGTGTAACAATAGTCCATTATAATGTTCTTGTCCTCATCCACTGGTGCCCTTTTAAAATCACAAATAAAATTTAACTAATCAACGAACAATGTGCTGTTCTGTCCTCCACAGCATTTTTTAAAGGTTTTAATTTAGCACTTTGACTGATACATTCATACATTCTACTTGTTTAGCTGTCCATTTGTATTTGAGCAATTAAGAAACATTATCTTATGGATTGTACCCTGTATACACATTCAAGTGATACTCTTAACTCTGGAGGACAGTAGGAATCCATTGCCTCCTACCAATGTTTGGATGTTTTGGGGGGTAAGTGGGAAAATCAAACCCTGTCAAAAAAATCCCAAATCACTATGTTGGAAATTATGCCACAACTTCCATGCTAGGAAAATGTTAAACCAATGGTCTGGACATTTGTGCTCCTCTGTAATTTTACCAAGTGAAGCTCTTAGAAAGACTGAAATGTATCTAAACATATCCATAGTTACTTCATTATCTGAAAGTGTTTGAAAGTACCATAAATGATGCAATGTTCTCTTTTAGCATGGCTTCTATTTCATTTAACAAAATAAAAAGTGTCTAATTGTGTTATTAGGTCTTGTAGTAGCTTGGCACTACAATTTCTTTTATAGGTACAGAGATGGGATATTACATAATTGCAATGACAGGAAACAAATCCATATTTTATTTGCAAGAAAAAGCTTGATATATCACCTCATCATACAACCAAATCATTACTCCAGTTGACAGGCTTGTCCCAGATTCTCATTCTTTGGTGAACAATTCAAATAAAGTAAACAGGGAGGGAAGTTTGGTTGATATATACCCTCAGCAACACATTTAAGCAAAATCCAGGCAAAACGTCCTTTATATTTAATAAGGGTACATTTTCACATAAAAGAACTACCTAGGAAATTCCCAGTTCTTGTAATTGTTTATTTTGTGACTAGAGTTCACTTTATTAATGGAAATAGGCTTTCACCATGTTTCTGAAACTGTCACATTTTCAATCATTTATACTTCATCACCCAAAGCACTTGATTAGATTGAGATATAACTGTCCTAGATATGGTGCAAGCGTACGTTAAATGAGAATCCCTGACAAAAAGAACTTAATCTGTTATATCACAGTTATAAAAGAGCCTGCAATATTGAATATTTTGAGCTTTGTACAATCTTCAGATAAAGATATCCAATTCTGTGTGGATTATCAGCCCAAAATACTGGAGGTGTCTGCCTTAGTCAAGCAGCTAGGAATGAATTTATTCTGATAAATGCAAAGTTGTTAGCTTTTATGTCTTCAAGCCTATACCACTAATATTTCATTTGGCTTTGATCCAATATAAATGAAAATACCTGTTTGGAGGAATAGTAAATAATTTGTAATTAATTCCCCGATCCCCACCTTTTCCTAAAGGCTGTTAACAAAATATGGGATATTTAAAAAACTTAACATGAAATACGCCAAGTCTTTTTGAAGAAGGACTTGTTCACTTTGAATATACTGAAATACAACTCCTATTTTTTCTAAAAGCATGCAGCCTGTGAGAGGCAGGCTGTCACTGTGACAAGGTTCATATTCACTGTCTACACCAGTAGCAACTGATAGACTACCCAGAATGACAGGAGATGTTCAATATCTTGCAATGTCAGGACATATGGGCCACATTTCAAAAAGGTATCTATACCAAACCAAGTTGTCTGTTATGGCTGGCACAGCCAGAGGTAGAGAAAGGTGGACCAGATCCAGCACCTCCTTTCAAATTCCATTCTGCTGCTGACAGACCTCATTAAACTGTATTTCTTAAACCATGAGAACTTAAGGGTGAACTTCTGCATTTTCTTTTAAAATACTCCCTATTACAGAGATGAGGGTAAGAATCCAGGGCCAAGAGTGATCAGAGAAAAGTTTTCTTGTGCAAGAGTTTCTCTCCTAGCACTTGCATCCTAACTATTACCTCTTTCTGCCAAACTGATGAAAGGTTTCGACCCTACTGGGTTTTTACCCCTTCAAAATAAAAAAGCTCCCATGGAAACAAAGACAGACAAGCATTGTCAGAATATGGAAGATTTGTATTGCTTGTTTTTAGCATAACAAGTGGTATTTTGAGTGGAAAGAAATTACTTGCAATCACAGCACACAAAAAATCTTAATAATAATAATAAAGTTGCCCACAGCATGCAAAACAAAAATGAAAATTATTTTGGTTTACAGCTTTACAGGTATTTCACATACAAGAGCAGCTAAGATGACCTATGATTTCATGCTGACATCACATAAATGCAACAGTTTCCCATGAAGGTGAGAACAGATAAAACTCATCACTGGCAGATTTGACATTCAACATGTCAGATGTGGGAAATTTAATCAATTTCTCCACAAATCAAAGAAAATGTTTGCACCAATTTTTGGGTTGTGAACTTCTGAGTTATGCATACTCTGATTCAAACTCCATTACTTCTTTCATGTCAGCTCTGCTCATGGTTTTGATTCAACACTGCTCTGATGGAGAATATGTCACTCACACATCTTTCCTTTTCAGTCAGCTACTTAAAATAGCATGCAAAATGGGTTTTGAAAAAAACATATTATAACCCAGTTCCAGCAGCAGCCCAGGGCAAGACCACTTAATTTAACAAAATAAGCAAACAAAAGCCCACCTACCCTGTGGCAGTACATTTTGGAAAGCCTGTTTCCAGTACATAAAGTAAAAAAGACTGAACAGTAGTGGGAAATATAAGACAGATTGCTTTATAACCTCTCCCTGCCTTCAACATCTCCTGCCTTGTGAAGCAGGAACAGTCTCTCATTCCACCACCACCTGGAAATCTCTTTGATGATCCCAATCCAGAATTCTGGCAGATAAATTTTCTTGCAGTGGCATGAGTTTTAGCTAGTGGTCCAGAAGAGCCCAAAAGATGAGAGTACCTCTCTGCCACTCCAGTTTTTCAGAGCCAGAAGAATCTTCTATCCACTACTTATTTGTTCTGTGACAGACGTGGTCTCACTCTCTTTTCCACCAGTCAGCTTTCCAGCCATTCTTCCACACGTGTTGCATGCAATTGCTGTGTATATATGGTAATTAGTGACACAGTTTAGTGATCACCTAACAGTGGTGCCTTAATGGGTGGACTTCATGATCTTCAAGGTCACTTACAGCCACAGAACTCTATGATTCTAAAATGTCAGGATTTGAGGTGAGATACTACAGGTCACAAAACTTAGGTAAGCAGTTCTCAAAAGTCCTATTCACATTGAAACAATAAATTAAACTAAATAATGAATGTCCTTTTCATTGATGAATAGCACTATTATTTTGCTGGCTGCATGGAAAATATTTTCAGATCTGATTGTTTTATTCATGTGTTTGACTGTGTAGAGAGTGTAGAACCACCATCTACCTGCTGAAGGTCAGTGAGCAATTTAACTTGCCTCTTCTCAGAGACATACATGCCAAAATATTGAAGCCATATTTTCAAATTCATTTTGATTCTTCAGTATTATAACATGTATCTCATGCTTCACCTGCTGTATTGGGTGATTTTCTAAATTATTGCTTTTATTTGCCCATTAAAACTGAGGATCACACAACACAGAAGATATCTAAAATATAACTGATCAGTTGTATTTTCAGAGTCCATACACATTGAGTAGTATTTTCCTAATTTGAAAGACTGTTCTATAATCCTGCAGAGATTCTACCACATGCTTTTAACACAGTTTCTGTCTGCAATCAAACACAAATAAACCCCATAATTTTCACAGCTCTCATTCATAATTTATAATTAATAAAATGCAAGCTGTTCATATCCGTTTGTCAGACAGATATTTTTTTGGGAATCTTACTTATCTCCAGATCGGCAGGGAAAGACAGAGAGGAAAATATTTATAGTTTATAGCTATGTTTTATTTCTTTTCTACTACTACAGTTACTGATAAGCATAAGTCCATTCAGAAAACTGTTTTGAACAGAGTGAACAATGACTCACAGACCATAACTTCAGCTTCTGTCACAGCTTTGATGTCACCTTGACCTAAAAAAAAAAGAGCATCATTTTAAAAAGGCATTCCTCCTTTGGTAACAGAATCTTGAATCCTATCCTTTGGACTACAACATATTCACATTTCATGCCATTGTGCGGTTTTTAAGTGCTTGGTTTAGAGAATAAGTTATTCATAGTTAAACCCCAACTTTTTTCTGGAACTTGTTCTTGTAATGAAGAGCAACAAGTTCAGACTCCTATGGATTTAAACATAGAATTTGTTTTGTTAAAAGTAATATACCCTTTTTGTGTACAAAACTCAGTCTTAGTAATAATTGCAGTGACAAGACAAGGAGCAATGGTTTTAAACTGGAACAGGATGGATATAGGTTGGACATAAGGAAGAAGTTCTTCACAATTAGAGTAGTAAAATATTGGAACAGGCGTCCCAGGGATGTGGTTGAGGCTCAGTGTCTGGAGACATTCAAGGTCAGACCTGGTGAGGCAGTCTGGTCAAGCCAGAGGTGTCCCTGCTCACTGCAAGATGACCTTTGACTCTTCCAACCCAGTGCAATCTGTGAATCTTTTGAAAGAGTGAAAATTCATATTTTGCATTCAGTAGTTAAAGTTGAATCCATGGCACATATCACCATTTCTCAGGTCTAATTTTCAGTTTTTAAAATTCAGAAATTTGAAGGTGTTGTAGGTTAAGGGAAATTAACAGTTAGTTGGCATAACCACAAATAAAAGTCCTCCAGAGGCTAGAGAGTCCCAGGGTCATGGGAAGCTCACCCAGGATATTGTAATCTGTTACTCTATTCTGTTTCCCTGTATTTCTCTGTTTAAAGGAGTGTACAGCCAAATCTCACCCTCTTCTTGTTCCATCTTGGGAAGCACATATGCTGTTATCTTTTGTGGGGAATAGGTTTTTCTCCTGGCCTTGGCTGGCACGGCATTCCTAGCTATGCAGCTGGGTCTGTTGAAGCCTGTAATAGGCCTGGGCTGGAGTGGGGCAGTTTGCCTGCTCTTGGGCATGCTAATGCTCAGTGGGGTGGAGGTTCCTGGAAGGCTGTGGAAGGTTTTGGCCTGGTAGTCTTGGGTTCATTCCTTTTACCTGAGTGCTTTTTGCTATTTGTAAATAGAATTTCCATTTAAACAGTCAATCCAGTGTGGAGCATTTTATTTACTTTTGTTCTGGGTAGCTCGTGGCTCAAAACTGGGACAGCAGGTCATTCCCATTACTGACAGATCTTCTAGACATTGGGAATGAACAAATTCATAGGTTGTCTGTAAGAGGTTAAGTTTACTCCCTCTCTCTAAAATAGAACACCTGCCTCCAAAGAACATCAGCTCCCTCAGTTCAGAATGAGGTATTTTTTTCTTAAGAGTGGCCTTGTAGAAGTTGAGGATGTAAGGATTACAATAAAACAAAATATAGGTAAACCAAAAAAAGTAATTTAGACTCATACTTACTCAGAAGTCTTTATAAGGCACTAGAAATGAAATGAAATTGTCCACAGGGGGATTTTCTAAGCAAAAGAACAGTACTTCTTTCTACTCAGCTGAAGTGATTAGAATAATATATGCACCTCTGACAATAACAAATTTTAAGTAATGACACTTTACAGTTTAGAAAATAATGAAGATCCCCCAACTTAACAAACCATTCTTCTGAAATGCAAAACACATGACCAGATTATTTCTCTAACATTTAGTCAGTCATGCTGCATAAAAGGAAAAATGTTTCCATTTTAAATAGTATCACTCATTTATTCTCCCTAACTCTCTTCACTAAACTGTCAACTTAGTCTGGAATTATATAAGACTCTATGATGGTTTTAGGTGCAAAGACATAGGTAGGCTAAGTGTTGGTCTGCACAACTCCTATTTCTTATTTTGAAAGAAACAATAAATAAAATGGCAAGAGTAACAAATACATTAACTTCATTGCTGTGCTGTGATACAGAGTTTATAATCTGCTGCAATTAGCATTTGAACATGAAGATCAACAAAAGGAATTTTCTGTCCAGTGTATATTGGATAGCACTTAAAAGTAATATTGATTTTAAATAAGCATAGCAATTCAGTAATTGTAAAAATGCTGCAAGGAAGCTTAGAAAGTGATTCAACAAAGTGACAACCTGTTTGCAAGCAGGCAGAGAAAATTCAACCCTTTTGAAGCTGTAAGAGCAGTTTACAACATTCTTTCTGTATGAGAGGCTTTGGGGGATGTATCAACAAAAGCAGAATAAGCACCCAGCAGAACAAAGCTGCAGAATGTACTGCTCCAAGCTTCATCCTCTACAGGTGGGCTTCAGCTGTGCTTTTGACTATGCATCTCTGAGGCCATCTGCTGTGGAGGCATATGGCTTCTTTCTTGCCCCCTTCACTGCAGCCCTGATGGAGACCAATGGTTTTGCACAAGAGAGAGAGAGACATATATCAGAGATGGAGAGACAACTGTCAGCACTAGGAAATATACACCAGGTCCTGTGTAGTCATATACTGCAAGCCTCTTCTGATTCTACAACCCATATACTAATAGTGCTCCCACTCCACTGACCTACCCTTTATCCAGTGTCCTAGACTCAAAAGAGGACTGGGTCATATATCTCTATCAAGTCTACTGCCAAGAATTTCCAGGACAGCTTTAAAGATTTGTCTCTAAGAGAATTTATGTACAAATATTGTCAAATTGGTCGAACACATACAGCCCCATGGCTGATACAGCATTAACAGCCTGATTAAGGAAAAAAAAAAAAAAAAGGTACACATTGATGTAATTTATTCCTGTTTAAAATTAGGATTATTAATTCCAAAACAAATTAGTCTTTATCTTGCAACAGTTTACTTGCTGTGTATGAAGCAGTGCAGTCATGATGTCTATAATTACAACTAATCCTCTGCTTCAGGATCACCTTTATTTTATACCAGATTCACCAATAACGCCAACTTTTACCAGGTGCAAGTTAAAAGACTGAAAATGTGGCAGCTAACATTGCAAGTTTTCAAAAATTTTGCTGAGATGGAAACCAAATTTTTACAATCAAAAAGCCACAGTACAAGAAAAGGTCCTGTCCTTCCAGAAACAGAATATTTGAGAAAAAGACAAATGTTTAATAGAGGAAACCAAAATGAACAAGGCTTGGTGAGCTACAGAAAAGGAAAACATGAATTTAAAAAGGTTATTTATTAAATAAACATACTAACGGGTATGCACCATGAACTAAATTAAATAAACACTAGAGTACATGTTTAAATTTAAGCACTGATTGCGAATTGTCTAAGGCACATGGTTAAGTGTTAATGTTGAACAGAGATTGTCAAGTGAAGTTATAATTGTCTGCTTTAATGACTTACATCCCATTATATTTTCCATAAAGAACATTAATATCTTACTAATGTTTTGCACTCAGATACTTTTCTCACTGGTATTATTGATTTTTAACAGTGGAAATGAGTGATTACAAAGAAAATGTCCTTGGCATAGATGAAATATTATGCTCCTGCATCCTTTAAAAGCATCCTGTCATTCCAATTGGAAGAAAAACTAAATGAGGATGGCAATGAAACACAGAATCACAGAATCACCAAGGTTGAAAGAGACCTCAAAGATCATCAAGTCCAACCTGTCACCACAGACCCCATGACTAAACCATGGCACCAAGTGCCACGTCCAATTCCCTCTTGAACACCTCCAGGGATGGTGACTCCACCACCTCCCTGGGCAGCCCATTCCAATGGTGAACAATTCTCGGTGAAGAACTTTCTCCTCACCTCGAGCCTAAACTTCCCCTGGTGCAGCTTGAGACTGTGTCCCCTTGTTCTGGTGCTGGTTGCTTGAGAGAAGAGACCAACTCCCTCCTAGCTACAACCCCCTTCAGGTAGTTGTAGACAGCAATAAGGTCTCCCCTGAGTCTCCTCTTCTCCAGGCTAAACAATCCCAGATCCCTCAGCCTCTCCTCATAGGGCTTGTGCTCAAGGCCTCTCACCAGCCTTGTTGCCCTTCTCTGGACACGTTCAAGTGTCTCGATGTCCTTCTTAAACTGAGGGGCCCAGAACTGGACACAGTACTCAAGGTGCAGCCTAACCAATGCAGAGTACAGGGGCACAATGACTTCCCTGCTCCTGCTGGCCACACTCCGACCCCAGCCTGTAGCTCTGCATGGGGTTGTCGTGGCCAAAGTGCAGCACCCGGCACTTGGGCTTGTTAAATGTCATCCCATTGGACTCTGCCCATCTGTCCAGTTGGTCAAGGTCCCTCTGCAGAGCCCTTCTGCCCTCTAATAGATCAATATCTGCTCCCAACTCGGTGTAATCTGCAAACTTGCTGATGACTGACTCAACCCCCTCATCCATATCATCAATGAAGATATTAAAGAGGATAGGGCCCAGCACTGATCCCTGGGGGACACCACTAGTGACTGGCCTCCACCTGGATGTGCCACCAATTCACCACCACTCTCTGGCCTCAGCCCTCCAGCCACTTCCTAACCCAGCACAGAGTGTTGCTGTCCAAGCCACGAGCTGACAGCTTAGCCAGCAGTTTACTGTGGGGGACGGTGTCAAAGGCCTTGCTGAAGTCCATGTAGACTACATCCACAGGCCTCCCCACATCCACCAGAGGGGTCACCTGATCATAGAAGGAGATCAGGTTGGAGAGGCAGGACCTGCCCCTCCTAAATCCATGTTGGCTGGACCTGAGCCCTTGGTCCAGGTGTGCAGTTATTGCCACCAAGATAATCTGCTCCATCATTTTCCCTGGCACTCTAACAACCTTCTAGACTGCCTCCACTCTGCTGTGTTAAGCTCCCAGCAGATATATGACAAGTTACAGTCACCCATAAGAACAAGGTCTGGTGATCTTGAGACAGTCTCTAGCTGCCTATAGAACAATTCATCAACATCTTCATCCCGGTTGGGTGTTCTATAACGGACTCCAACCAGAATGTCTGCCTTCATGGCCTTCCCTCTAATTCTCACCCACAGGCACTCAACATGATCATCCTTTAATCTCTAGTTCCATGGTGCCTAGATCCTCCCTGTGGTACAGGGCTACCCCTCCACCCCTTCTCCCTCACCTGAAAAGCCTGTAACTGTCAATTACAGTGCTCCAGTCATGTGAGTCATCCCACCACCTTTCTGTGATGGCAACTACATCATTACTTTCCTGCTGTAACAAGGCTTCCAGCTCCTCGTTTGTTACCCATGATGCATGCATTAGTGTACATGTACTTCAGCTGGCTGCTGCTGGTTTCACCCCTGACTGCAGCTTACCACTCTCAGACTCCTGTCTGGGGGGACTGGTTTCAGCCCCTTCCCCCTTGAAATCTAGTTTAAAACCCTGTCAATGAGACCTGCCAACTTCCTTCCTAGAACCCTTTTCCCTCTGTGGGATAGGCCATCCTCATGTGCTAAGATCTCTCTCCCACTGTGGGAAGGATCCGGTCAACATATGGGGCCCTCTGTTCCCTCAGGAGGGAATCATCAATAACAATTACCCTTCTCTTTTATTTTTTTAAGGGAACAAGTCCTGATGTGGGGGACATGCTGTTTGGCTTTAGGCAACATCTCAGATGATGTCTCTTCGGTCATCTCATTCATCTCCCCCTCAACTTCCAGTGTCCCATATTTGTTCTACAAAGGCAACTGGGAAGGTGAGGGGAGCCATGAGGGTTTTACTTTGTGTCTCCTAACACGGATCTGAATCCATTTCCCACTGCATCTTGGGTCACCTCCCTCTGCTAGGGGAGCCTGCAGAGCCTGGTTACTCAAATCCAACTCCTAGCTTCTTCCTAGCTTGTCAGGAATTACTGCCTTAGAAGAAATGTAGTAAATATTTAGAAGTCTTCATTGTTAGTAGACTTAGCTTATTAACTGTGAAGGTAACATTAGCAGAAGTATCTTCTAAATAGTACAAATGTCAGTTTCTGGCTGCTCATAAGACCAGGCGAGAGCCAAGATGAGTTTCTCACCACCCATCACTGAGAAAGTACTTGCTCTACATTTTGAAAACCACTTGTTTCCTGTGGCCATGGCTTAGCCCTCTTACCTTCTTCTTTTTTTTTTCCTTTTTTTTTTTTTTTTTCCTGTAGACCTCCCATTTCTGTATGTCTGAAGTCTTACAGCTGTTGCACTTGATGCCAACTAAACAGGGGTCCCCTTTCCTAATAGTACTCCAGCTGCCCCTGGTGGCATGACTCCAAAAAGGAGCCATGCTTCACGTGCACGAGCTTGACAACACAAAGTGCTTTAGCTCCATGCATGATGAGCATTAAAGATGAGCTGAATATCTTCACCATCTGTCTCAAAGCATTATGCACTGTCCAGAATCCCTGGATTTTTTGACAGCTCCTGCAAGCTATAGAGAGCAAATAACAGCAGCACTAGAAGACAGCAGCTGCATGTCATAGTCCAATTTACTAGCTTATGGCATTAATATTATCCTGTGAATTGTTAAGCTGAACTATGAGCTGCATAAAAATACAAAGACTATGAATAAAAATACAGTACACTTCATATCTTTTATAAAATGTACATGTAGACATCTCATTTGTTTTGTTTTTCCTAGGGTGCTAGAATGGGCTAAAACTCTGGAGGGTAAAGGAGCCCAATAAAGTTGGATAATTTTTAAATGTCACTTCCTCCAAACCCAAGATAGGTGTATTCCCTTGAGTGAGAAATCAGGTAGATGTCCCAGGAGACCTGCATGGATGAGCGAGGAGCTTCTGAAGGAAATCTTATGGGAGAAAGATACAGTTCATGGAAGACGGGACTTGTCACTTGGGAGAACTACAAAGTAGTTGCCAGGGCATGTAGGAAGGCAACAAGGAAGGCCAAAGCCCTTTTGGAACTAAAATTGGCAAAGGAAGTAAAAGAGAACAAGAAGGGCTTCTTCAAATGTATCATTAGGAAAAGGAAGACTGGGGAAGGTGTGGCCCCACTGCTGCGGTAGCCCTGATAACCGAGAATGCAGAGAAAGCAGAGCTGCTGAATGCCTTCTTTGCTTTAGTCTTTACACCTAAGACTATGAAGTCCACACCCTGGATGAAGGAGAAGACTGGAGGAGGGAGGACTTTCCACTAGTCAATGAAGAGTGGATTAGGGAACTGAATATTCATAAATCTGTGGGCCCTGATGAGATGGAACCAAGAATGTTGAGACAGCTGGCTGATGATGTTGCTCTAGCACTCTCCATCATTTTTGCAAAATCATGGCAGACAGGAGAGGAGCCTGAGGACTGGAGGAAAGACACTGTTACTCCAGTCTTCAAAAAGGGCAAGAAAGAAGTTCCACGAAACTACAGACCAGTGAGTGTCACATTTCTCCCTGGAGAAATGATGGAGCAGCTAATTCTGGAGGTCATCTCTAGGGACTTGGAAGAGCAGATGATGACCAGGAGCAGTCAGCATGGGCTTACCAAGGGGAAATCACGCTTGACTAATCTGATAGCCTTCTATGATGCTGTAACTGAATGGGTAGATGCAGGGAGATCAGTGGATGTAGTCTACCTTGACCTTGGCCAGACTTTTGACACTGTCTCCCATACCATCCTTGTGAGCAAGCTCAGGAGGTATGGGATAGAAGAACAGACAGTGAGATGGATCAGGAACTGGTTACAAAATAGAGTCCAAAAAGACAATGGTGCAAAGTCCATCTGGAGAGCTGTAACTAGTGGAGTCCCCAGGATCAGTGCTGGGTCCAGTCCTATTCAACATCTTCATCAATGACATTGATGAGGGGACAGAGTGACAGAGTGTCTGCTCAGCAAGTTTGCTGATGATACCAAACTGGGTATGTCAAACTTTCAGGTTTATTCAGCTGATATACCTGAAGGCTGTACAGCCATTCAGAGAGATTTGGACAGACTGAAGAACTGGGCAAAGAGGAACCTAATGAGGTTCAACAAGGACAAATGCAGAGTCCTGCATCTGGGAAGAAAGAATAAACTGTACCAGTACAGTTAGGAGCTGATCTGATAGAGGGCAGCCCCATGGCGAAGGACCTGAGAGTCCTGCCAGACGAGAAGTTATCCATGGGTCAGCAATGTATCCATGTGGCCAAAAGGGCCAATGGGATCCCAGGATGCATTAAGAGGAGTGTGTCCAGCAGATCAAGGGAGGTTCTCCCCCACCTCTACTCTGCCCTGGTGAGAGCTCACCTGAAATATTGCATCCAATTTTGGGCTCCGCAGTTCAAGAGGGACAGGGAACTACTTGAGAGAGTCCAACAGAATGCTACCAGGATGATTAAGGGACTGGAGCATGTGCATTATGAGGAGAGGCTGAGAGACCTGGGGCTGTTTAGTCTGGAGAAGAGAAGACTGCAAGGGGATCTAATAAAAATTTAAAAATATCTGAGGGCTGGGTGTCAAGAGGGAGGGGACAGGCTCTGCTCAGTTGCACCCTGTGATAGGACAAGGGGCATTGGATATAAACTACAACACAGGAGGTTCCACCTCAACATGAGGAGGAACTTTTTCACTGTGAAGTCACAGAGCACTGGAACAGTCTCCCCAGAGGGGCTGTGGAGTCTCCTTCTCTGGAGATTGTCAAGAGCCATCTGGATTTGTTCCTGTGTAACCTCTGCTCTGGCAGGGGGGTTGGACTCGATGATATCTGTAGGTCCTATCCAACCCCCAAAATTCTGTGATCCTGTAATGGAAACCAAAGATATTTCAGAAATTTAGTAGTAGGGTATTTATATTAAGGGACATTTTTTCCTGGGGAAAAGGAAAAAAAGGCTAGGACATTATTTCACTCTTGCATAGTTCTACTCTGTTTTGGCAGTTTAGGCTGGGTGTCTCTTGCTGCTGCCACACAAGATACACCTCCAGTGCCCTGAGTTTCCAGCCCAGTAGGTGGACACAGGAAATAGAGTATTTCATTGCCATAATGTCCTGCTTCCTATAAATCTATCAGCAAGGTCTCACGCTTCTTCTTTCTTCCCTCACTGCTCCCGTGGGAGATGCTCCTTATCTGGTAATGGAAGGGGAGTTATCTCAAAGCCTCTTAGGCCTGGCTAGGCCTATTGGCAGGAGGAGTAGGGGGAAGGGCAATCTCATATTTGGCCAGATGAGATTAGCCTAACAGTGGAGGGGGGGAAGAAAGAGCCCTGGGGGTTTTGGGTGTACCCTCAGGTAGGGAGAAGGGAAACGCTGGGAGGTTTCTGGGTATGCTGTAAGGGACTCTGTGTGCTTTGGGATCTTCTTTGTCACTGTGCTTGTAGCTTCTGTAAAACACTTTACTGCTTTTCCATTTAAATTTTCCATCACTTCTGCAATCCATATGTGTGAGTCCCATTTTTCTGCCCCAGTGAGAGGCAAGAGAGGATCTGCCTCAACCCAGGACATCTGTTTATTTATTTCACATATCTGATCAAGCAAACCAGTGGCTGGAATAGCATAGCACCGAGGAATCAAAATTTCAAGTGTGCTACGTTTTGTGATGCTATCCTACATGCAGGAGAAGGGCTGTAGAATCAAGACTTCAGGTTTATTCAGTGTTTGTGGCTACTGTGCATTTAATTAGCTACATGACTATCCTGTACGTGGAATATGGTTGAAACTAGGGTGTCTTTTACTTGCTCAAAGTGTAGAGTCTTGGAAACATTTAATTTTAGAAGACGTGGCTACTCATTTGGAATTTAAAGAGAACCTTATAATAGTGGCACCATTCACATGAAAGTAACAGTGGGATGAAGTCTCATATGAGGACAAATCTAAATAATGTACTCTGCTCAGGCACATGTGCAGTGCCACTGAATTCAAAACTAGTACCTGATGCATAAAGCACCTTTTCAGAACTGAAGTAACATGGAATGGACTCTCTACAAACCAAAAGCTTCTGCCCTGCATCTGTCCCTGTTTAAGGCTAACCTGAGTAAGTAACGTTGCACAAGGTGAAAAGTAGTAAATCCAAGACAACAAAGTATGTACTTACACTCTCCAGGAGAAGTAGAGGACTGATGGCTAACATGTGTATTCCTACTATTTCAGTTCAAAATACAGCAACTCATTAGCACTAAATGAAAGACAATTCCACCAAGATTAATTTTCAATAGGAAATACACTACTCAAAATGCAACTTCAGGTGAAGATTGTTTGAAATAATTTTCTCACATTTCATGTTTTAAACTGATAAAGTACTGAAGTTTTTCACAGAATTATTTTAAATAATTGATGATTGTTTACCAGTGTCAGCTTACCCTTTGATGCTTGTTGTATTAGTTGTATTTTAGAAAGCACTCAGAGATGCATAATAGGATTGTTTTAACATTAGTAAACTGATACGATGGTTTATTGCATGCAGAGAGTGGCAGTCCTGATTTCACCAGATATTAATGTCTTGGTCCAGAGAGGGAAAGAGACTCAGTTCTTTTGAATATTCCTGTGTCATAAAATTAGAAGCACAAACGAGGCCAAAATGTCAACAGCTAGACTACTTATTATACAAATAAAGTGGTTGGATCAGAAGGGGAGAGAGAGAAAATAGAGAGTGAGAGAGAGAAGAGGGAGAGAGAAGAGAAAAGGAATCATATTACCACACCCCCCCTACCTCCCCCTCCCCATCCCACCCCAAGACAGTTTGGGTCTGTATAGAAAGGATGCTGCAGCTTGAAGCATTTCCCCGGTCTTTTCCTTTTCTCATGTTTTCCTTCTCAGTGACATTCTCCAGGTCTTTTGCTTCTTCTGAGCCAGCAGTTGCTCAGATCTTTTATACAGTTTTTAGGTATGAGTCCAGGTGGTGAATATGCACATTCCAGAGAGTATTGATAGCAGCGGCCTCTGCCCATTATTTCCAGAGTAGCTGCAGTCTGGTAAGCAATCTTTATCTATGCACCTTTCAGAGAGTCATTCCACTAGCATCTACCCAATACACATAAGCTATTGTCTGGGCAAGCAGCGAAGGTGATTTTATCTTTGTTGAGTCACATCAGGAGAGACAAGTTTTAGTCTCTCACACAAGATCAATAGGAAATACCACATTAAATTGAATTGAGATTAAAACTTTCAGTTTCTTCCAACTTTTTGGCCCAAAAGCATACAGGATCACACACAGTCCTGGGAAACTCAAACAATGCATTCTGACTCATAAAACTAACAATATGTCCTCCTACCTCCTATGATAAGCAGAAACCTCAAACTGATAGAAAAACCTTTGCTATGCTATTAATTATACCCATAGCAAAAAGAACCAGAGACTCAGATGTTAGACAATTAATTGCTCTGTGTTTTCACCTTTTCTACCAAAGTTGTACACACAAGAAACTGCTTTGATAATTTGGGGTGGGGGAGGTGGTTTCTATTTCCATTAGATTTGATTTTCCAGTTACCATACCTAAACACCAGTTGCAAGATAAAAACCCACATTAACAAGGCAAATTTCCAGTACATGGAAATATACTTGCCTGCCTTGACCACAAGGACACATTGCTGGCTCAGAGTGCACCAGCACTCCATAGAGCTGCTTTACAGCAGGTCAAGCCCTAACCTGTACTACCTGGACTTCAGGTTACTCAAGGAACTAACTCAGAAGGTTCCTTGGGAAACAGATATTAAAAACAAAGGGGGCCAGGAGGGCTGGACCTACTGCAGGAAAGAACTCTTGAAGGCACAGGAATAGGCTGTGCCAATGTGCCGGAACATGAGCCACAGGGGCGGATGGCCAGCCTGGTTAGGCAATGAGCTTCTAAAGGAACTAAGGGAAAAAGAGGGTGTATCATCTTTGGAAGAAAGGTGAGGGAACCCATAGAATGTTTAAGGATGTTGCTAGGTTGTGTAAGAAAAAAAAAAAAAGAGGCCAAAGCCCATTTAGAGCTTAGACTGGCCTAAGCAGTGAAGGACAACAAAAAAATCTTCCATAAATATATTAATAGCAAAAGGAGGGAAAAGGACAACCTCCACTCTTTAGTGGACACAGATGGGAAACGTGGTAGCAAAATATGAAGAAAAGGAAGAGGTACTTAACACCTTCTTTGCCTCAAATTTTAATAGCAGGACAGATTGTCTTCCAGACAACTGGCCTCCTGAGCTGCTAGGTAGAGGCAGGGAGCAGTATAGTTCCCTTGTGATCTGCGAGGAAGTAGTTAGAGATCTTCTTAGCCACTTGGATCCCCACAGGTCCATGGGACCAGATGGGATCCATCCTAGGGTGCTGAGAGAGCTGGCAGATGGTCAAGCTACTCTCTACCATTTTTCAACAATCCTGGCTCACTGGAGAGGTTCCAGATGACTGGAAGCTGGCCAATGTGACGCCCATCCACAAGAAGGGATGGATGGACGAGCCAGGGAATTACAGGCCTGTCAGCCTGACTTCAGTGCCAGGCAAGATTATGGAACAGGTCATCCTGAGTGCAATCACACAGCACTTACAGGTTGGCCAAGGGATCAGGCCCAGCCAACATGGATTTAGGAAGGGCAGGTCCTGCCTGACCAACCTGATCTCTTTCTATGATCAGGTGACCTGCCTGGTGGTTGTGGGGAAGGCTGTGGATGTAGTCTACCTGGACTTCAGCAAGGCCTTGTCCTCCACAGCAAACTCCTGGCCAAGCTGTCAGCCTGTGGCTTGGACAGCAACACTCTGTGCTGGGTTAAGAACTGGCTGGAGGGCTGAAGCCAGAGAGTGGTGGTGAATGGTGCCACATCCAGCTGGCAGCCAGTCACTAGTTGTGTCCCCCAGGAATCAGTGCTGGGCCCCGTGCTCTTTAACGTCTTTACTGATGATCTGGATGAGGGGATTGAGTTCATCATCAGTAAATTTGCAGATGACACCAAGCTGGGAGCAGGTGTTGATCTGTTAGAGGATAGGAGAGCTCTGCAGAGGGACCTTGACAGGCTGGACAGATGGGCAGAATCCAACGGCATGAGATTTAACACATCTAAGTGCTGGGTTCTGCACATTGGTCACAGGAACCCCATGCAGTGCTACAAGCTGGGGTCAGAGTGGCTGGAGAGCAGCCAGGCAGAAAGGGACCTGGGGTTACTGGTTGATAGTAGGCTGAACATGAGCCAGCAGTGTGCCCAGGTGGCCAAGAGGGCCAATGGCATCCTGGCCTGTATCAGGAATAGTGTGGCCAGCAGGAGCAGGGAGGTCATTCTGCCCCTGTACACTGCACTGGTGTAGCAGTTCGTAGCTGGGTGCCCTCTGCTACAGGGGGTGCTTCCTGTGTCCAGAAGTCCAGCCCAATGGGTAAACACAGGAAACTAGTGTGGTAGGTTGAGAGAGGGCTTAGCTCTCTCTCCTCCACAGAGTAAAAAAAAAAAACACAGCTAACCCAGTTGGAGGAGCAAAGCTATATATTTACAAGCATATATGGAAAGCAGGTTATATATAACACAATATATACAGGTATTTACAATATATACACAGAAATATACAACAAGGAGAAATAACACAACAAAAATCCCTCCCCGAGAAGGGATCCCCTCTCTATAACCCCCTCCCCACCTCCCTTTTTCCCCAAAAAGGGGTTAGAGAGAAAGAAAGGCAAGTTATTAAGGAAAAGAGTTGTTAGTAAGCTTCAAAAGCCCATGCAGGATTAGTTTTTGCTTATCTGAAGGCCAACTCCAGCAGTTCGTGAAGAAGCAGGCAGGGAGAACAGGCTGAAACCCACACTCCCCCAACTCCCAAACCAAACCAAACTGAGAGAAAAAAAAAAAAATTCCAACTGCTCCACAATCTAAAGTTGCATTTTATCCATCCACCAATGAAATTCGTTTAGAATATCAGAATGGTTTGGTTCTAGTACCAAAAACATTCAGCCAGAGTGTCCCAGCACTGTTTTGTCTTAAAGGCACAGCCTCAAATGATCACAACTAGGTATTTCATACCATAATTCTCTGAGCCACTATAAGATGCAGTGTGGGGTCTGGCAGTTTCTCTTTCTTCTCTCGCCATCACCTGGTAACTGGGGGAGATGTCTCCATGCGGGGATGGGCAGTCTCAGATCTGGCCAGCTGAGACTAGCCTAGCAGTGGGGGGGGAAGAAGGAGCCCTGGGAGTCTTGGGTATACCCTCAGGTGGGGATGGGATGTTTCTGGGTCTGCTTTGGGATTTCTTTTGTCACTGCACTTCTGGCTCTCTGTACACACTCACTGCTTTCCATTTAAACTTTCCATCACTTTTGCAATCCATTTGTCTGAGTTGTTATTTTTGCCCGTGGTGGGGAGGGGTTTGCATCAACCCATCACAGCTGGTCAGGACATACCTTGAGTCCTGTGTCCAGTTCTGGGCCACTCAGTTTAGGAAAGATGTGGATGTACTGGGATGTGTCCAGAGAAGGGCAACAAAAGCTGGTGAGGGGTTTAGAGCACAAGCCCTGTGAGGAGAAGCTGAGGGAGCTGGAGCTGCTTAGAGAAGAGAAGAGGCTCAGGGGAGACCTTATTGCTCTCTACAAGTACCTGATGGGAAGTTGTAGCCAGGTGGGGGTTGGTCTCTTCTTCCAGGCAACCAGCACCAGAAGAAGAGGATACAGTCTCAAGCTGCACCAGGGGAGGTTCAGACTGGATGTTAAGAAGAAATTCTTCATAGAGAGAGTGATTGCCCATTGGAACGGGCTGCCTAGGGAGGTGGTGGAGTCACCGTCACTGGAGGTGTTTAGGAGAAGACTTGATGGGGCACTTGGTTGTAGTGAATGATGCTTACGGCCAGGATTGTGTCCCTAATATTTCTAGAACATACTTCTCTGTGTGTTAACCCTCCTTTGTTCCTCCTCCTTTCTGGAGGCAGCAGGGGGGGATCCTGGCACCACTGAGTCCAGGTAAACAGCCTACCTGGGCGTGGTCTCACCCCTGTGGTACACAAGGGCCAGGCTATATGTTTGTTTCCCTGTTTATAGCATATGCTTATGCCATATTTGGTAGATGTCAGCTCATTGGTTAATCTTTGTGTTAGCAACAGATGCTCATTGGACCAGTATTCACTGGGGCAAATGGTAAATAGGGGTTGTTTGGTAAATGAGCCCCCCCTCATTCGTGTTTGAGCCTTCACCTGTGTGCGTGCCAGTGCTGTCATGGTCCACCTTGTCTGGGACTCAAACCAGTGCTTCAAGAGGCCTTGTGGTACTTTGCCACCATCACCCAGCTGCGTGCAGTGCCGTGGACAGTACCCAGTGGGATCAGCCGCTGCATGATCCATTGCCACAGGAGAAAACCTGGTAGCCCGTGTGAACCAGCGTTGCTGAGCTGCCACAGCCCCACCCCCGAGCGGGGAACCTTTGTATCCTGGGAGAAGCAACAGCCACGTGGTGCAGCCATGCAGTCGGTGCCATTTCCTATTTCCTTATTACAGCATATCCGTGCCACATTCTGCGGACTATAAACATATTATTAAGGGAAGATCTCATGAAGTTCTCAGCTTGTGAGTAAGCCAAACCTTTCTTTATAGAATTTCAGTTAGGGTAGCATTTAAATCACTCCGAGTGGAGGGTTGCCGGTCACTGACCAACCCCTCCCCCAACACTTTCCAAATCAGTTTTGATTCTAAGTTCTGCGAATCATCTAATTTAAGTGCCCAAATGTGGTGGTTTGAAAGGAAAGGCTCTGCTTTCCCTCCCCCACCGAGAAAGAAACCGCGGGTAAAACTCAGTCAGAGAAATGAGATTATATTTTACAAGGAAACAGATTATATGTAACACAACAAATACAGGTATTTTACAATATATACAGGAATATACAGCAAATGAACTCAACCAGAAACCAGACCACCCACAGAGGGGGCTTCCCCCTGTGCCCCCTTCACCCCTCTACCTCCCTTCTCCCCCAAAGAGGTAGAAGAAGAGGAAAGAAAGGGAGTTAGTACAGCAGACAGAGGTCTATGCACAGGGAGTTAGTTCTCATCTCTTGGCAAGGAGCCCAGAAGCAGATCCAGCCGAAAGGGACAGCGAAGAAAGGAAGACTGAAAGTTCCAGCTGCGCTGGGACTAACCTCACCTCCCACCTTAACTTGGCCAATGAAATTCGTTTAGAATACCAAAATATTTTATAAATATTTAGCCAGTGTGCCCCTTCCTTAAAGGCACAGCGTCAAATGGTCACACCATACATAAACATTCTGTAAAGGTAGTTCCACTAACTGAATATCGATACCTGTGAAGGGTGACTGTAAATACCCTGTTGTAGAGTTTGTATATACATAGAAATAAACTTAATGTATATATATTCATTGATATATCTGCTTCTCATTTCTGAGGGCATATTCACAACATTGGTGCCATGGTTTAGTTGATTAGATGGTGTTGGATGATGGGCTGGATGCTATGATTTTGAAGGTCTCTTCCAACCTGGTCTATTCTATTCTATTCTATCCCATCCTATCCTATTCTATTCTTCACTATTCTGTTCTATTCTATTCTAATGCAAGTGGTTATTCCTCCCCAGGTGCAGGACTCCACACTTGCCCTTGTTGAACTTCAGGAGGTTCCCTTTCATCCAGCTTTCCAGACTGTCCAGGCCTCAATGAATGGCAGCACAATATTCTGGTGTGTCAGCCACTCCTCCCAGTTTTGTATCACCACCAAATTTTCTGAGAGTACACACTGTTCCTTCAGCCAGGTCATTGATAAATATATTGAAGAAGATTGGACCCAGTACTGACCTCTGGGGAGCACCACCAGCCATAAGACTCCAACTAGATGCTGCACCATTGATCACAATCCTCTTGTGCTCAGTCATTCATCTAACCCACACTTCCTAAATTCAGTATCCATTAGTAATGATACAACACTTCATACTGGATCAGATCCATTTTCAGTCTATATGTGACATACACAAGTGTGGTAGTTTTAGGCTATGCCTTTAAAATTTTTCCATGGATCTTGAACAGAAAGTAGTAGAATGTAAATAAATCATTATTGAATGTAAAAAGAAAAATAATGATAGTTCTAAACAATTCCATTGGATAGGTATCTACCCTAAGATTTAGTTCACAAAACAGTCTCTTACTTCGTTTCTTCAACTCTGGCTGATGCTTCTCCTGGCTTTACTCACCTTGACTGCACTGCTTTTTTGTGACTGGTATTAGCAACAACTTCTCTGCTCTGCCTCTTGTCCCTTTTTGTGTAGCAGCTCCTGTGGCCTTTGGCCAAGGGGGTTCTTGTGCTGTTTATTAATTGTAAATACCTGTACATATTTGTAAATACTTTATATTTTGTACATATTCATTGCATTCCATCATAGGTTGTAGTTTTGCTTGTAAATACAGCTTTCGTTTGCTTCCAACTGAGCTGGTTTGGCAAATTTGATGTTGGGGGGGAAATTTCAACCCACCACAATAAACATGCTCACACATTTGAATACATGACTGCATCTCCATGAAGAAGAATAGCTGAGAGATCTGAAACCTGCATAGACGACATTGTGATAGCATTAGGAACTTCACAAATAACAGTAAATGATGCAAAATGGAACAGGGTACTAGACAGCAGAGAGGCCCAAGACAGTTGGTTAGTATTCAAGGACCTTTTCCTCCAAGCTCAAGATCAGAGCATCCCAAAAGGTAGGAAATTGAGAAAGGGATCCAGGAGACCTGCATGGTTAGGTGGGGAAATGTTAATCAAACTCAGGTGCAAGGAAAGAGTCTACAGTTTATGGAAGGAGGGGCTGGCCACTTGGGAGGAGTATAGGACTGTTAGAAGATGCAAGGAGGCAACTAGGAAGTCTAAGGCCTCATTGAAATTCAACCTTGTAGGAGAGGTCAGGGACAACAGGAAGGGCTTCTTCAAGTAAGTTGCAAGAAAAGCCAACACCAGAGGCAGTGTAGGCCCACTGCTGAATGAGATGGGTGCCTTGGTGATGAAGGACACAGAGAAGGCAGAGTTACTAAATGCTTTCTTTGTCTCTGTCTATTCCTCTGGAAGCTGCCCCTGAGGCCCCAGAGGGAGACAGGACAAAGGAGGTATTTTCCATGTTTGATGAGGACTGAGTTAGGTAACAGTTAAGTAATCTGGACATCCATAAATCCATGGGTCCTGATGAATAGAGGCCCGGGTGCTGAGGGAACTGGCAGAGGTCATTGCCAGACCACTCTCCATATCTTTGGTAGGTCATGGCAGACAGGAGAGGTGCCTGGGGACTAGAGGAAGGCAAATGTCACTCCACTCTTTAAAAAAGGGTAAGAGGGAGGACCCAGGTAACTATAGACTGGTCAGCCTCACCTCCATCTCTGGAAAGGTGATGGAGCAACTTATCCTTGGTGCTGCCCATAGGCATATCAAGGACATGAGGGTCATTAGGAGTAATCATGTTTGGCCAACTTGATAGCCTTTTATAAGAACATAACCAGGTGGATAGATGATGATAGAGTTGTGGATGTGGTCTGTCTTGATTTCAGTAAGGCATTTGACATTATCTCCCACAGCATCCTTGCAATGAAACTGAGGCAGTGTGGTCTCAATGATCAGGTAGTGAGGTGGATTGTGAACTGGTTGAAGGGAAGAAGTCAAAGAGGGTCAATGGGATAGTTTAGTTGGAGGCCTGTGTCTAGTGAAGTCCCTCAGGGGTCAGTACTGAGACCAGTACTGCTCAATATATTTGTTGATGACCTGGATGAGGGCTCAGAGTTCACTGTCAGCAAGTTTGCTGATGACACCAAGCTGGGTGGAGTGGCTGACACACCGGAAGTTTGTGCTGCCATTCAGCAAGACTTGGACAGACTGGAGAGCTGGGCAGGAAGAAATTTGATGAAGTTCAACAAGGACAAGTGTAGAGTCTCTGGGAAGGAACAACACCAGACACCAGTACAGGCTGGGGACAGACCTGCTGGAGAGCAGTGAAGGTGAAAGGGACCTGGGGGTCCTGGTGGAAGGACGACCATGAGCCAGCAATGTGCTCTTGTGGCCAGGAAGGCCAATGACATTCTGGGGTGGATTAGAAGGGGTGTGACCAGTAGATCAAGAGAGGTTCTCCTCCTCCTCTACTCTGCACTGGTGAAGCCTCATCTGGAATGCTGTGTCCAGTTCTGGGTTCCTCAGTTCAAGAAAGACAGTGAGTTACTTGAAAGAGTCCAGCACAGAGCCATGAGGATGATTAGGGGAGTGGTACATCTTCCATGCAAGGTGAGACTGAGGTAGCTGGGGCTCTTTAGCTTAGAGGAGACTGAAAGGTGACCTCATCAATGTTTATAAATGTGTAAAGGGTGAGTCCTGAGCCAGGATGGAGCCAGGCTCTTCTCAGTGGTGCCCAATGACAGGACAAGGGGCAATGAGTGGAAGTTGAGGTTTAGGAAGTTTTGTGTAAATATGAGGAAACTTTTTTTTTCACTGTGAGAGTGACCGAGCACTGGAACAGGGAGGTTGTGGAGTCTCCGTCTCTGGAGACATTAAAAATTCACCTGGCTGCACTCCTGTGTAATGTGGGGTAGGTGATCCTGCTCTGGCAGGGGGTTTGGACTAGATGACCTTTTGAGGTCCTTTCCAGCTGCTGAAATTCTGTGGTTCTGTGAAAATATAGTACATTTGAAGGAATTAAAAGTTATCCCCTCAAAGCTAAATAGTATGTGTATATGTCTGTATATAAGAGGCAACTGTCAGAAAGGCAAAAATTGTGAAGGGGAATAAGCTAAGAACAAGAGCAATTGTCAAAAAAATGTGAACAAAACCAAACTGATGCAGCTGCCAGATCTAAACTAAAATCTAAACTGAAAACATGCAACAGCAATGCCTTGTCAACATTAAACAGATTATGGAGCAAAATACACAGAGGTAATTAGAGGTTTTCAACACCTCTTGCCTGAAGAAGATTTTTAGTTGGCAATACCAAAAAAGGCGGTGGTGATAGCCAACCAGGCCTAAGTATAGATCACCATCTGGAATGCTAAGGCTGGTGGAAAATTTAAGAGCAGATAACTGTACTCACATCTTACAAAGCATCTTTATAAGCTAGAAGCAAGAATGTTATGGACCTTATCTATTATTACCTCAAAAAACCATCAATACCCTTCAAACCAATTCCTGCAAAGAGCCTCAGCTGGAGAAAGAGATAAAGGGTTTATCACAGGGAAGACAGAATGAATGGAAGAAACCAAAGGCTGCCCAGTGTGGTTATGGAGTCTCCTTCTCTGAAGACATTCAAAACCCACCTGGATGTATTCCTGTGTGACCTACTCTAGGTGAACCTGCTTTGGCATGGAGGTTGGACTCAATGATCTTTTGAGGTCTCTTCCAACCAGTAACATTCTGGGACTATGTGAAGGTCTATCTATCCATTCTCCATATCTTCTGAACCCCCACCATTCAGTTTAATCTCCCATTTCAGGCTAAAGGTACAAATAAGAACTCAAATGGAGACTCACATGAAAAACAGATCCTAAACATGGTGTAACTATACATGGTGGTTTGATCCTGGCTGTGGGCCAGATACCCACCAAAGCCACTCTATTACTTCCCTTATTAGATGGACAGGGGTGAGGGAAAATATAAGCAAAGACTTGTGAATCAAGCCTTATAGAAGCAATTTAATAGGATAAAAAGCAAAAGCAAAAGTTGGATATAATTCTCTGCTTCCCATCAGCAGACAGTGTTCAGTTGCTCCCCATCAAACTGGATTCTAATTCATGTAACAACTGCTCCAGAGGACAGATGCTATCAACAAATGTCCCCACACTTCCTTTGTTCACTTAGCTTTTATATCTGAGCTGATGTCATATGTTACAGAATATCCCTTTGGTCAGTTTGGGTCAGCTGGCCTGGCTTTGTCCCCTCCCAACATCTTTCCCACTCCTCACCCTACTATTAGGGGTAGAAATGATGCAAAAGCACATTAGCCCAGCCAAAACTGGTGTGTTACCAACACCCAGCTCCATCACTGCAAGACACAACACTACAAAGGATGCTCTGCGGAGAATTAACTCGAGCTCAGCCAAACCAAATAGATTACAGCAAGGACTGTTTATGTGTCCCATGCTACATTTGGATTTCCTGACTTTTCAGAGCGTAATCAGTATCAGTATAGGCTGGGGGGTGGTGAAACTGAAAGCGGCCCAGCAGAAAACAACTTAGGGGTGCCTGTAGATCAGAAGCTGGGCATGAGCCAACAATGTACATTTGCAGCCCTGGGCTACATTAAAAGAAGAGTGGCTAGCAGGTCAAGTGGGGTGATTCTGCCACTCTACTGAGCTCTGGTGAGACCTCACCTGGAATATTGTGGCCAGCTTTGGGGCCTCCGACACAAGAGCTGGAGCAGGTCCAAAGGAGGGCCACCAAGATGATCAGAAGGCTGGAGCACCTCTACTGTGGAGACAGGTGAAAGAATTGGGGCTGTTCAGCCTGAAGAAGAGAAGGCTCTGGGGAGACAGTTTGGCTCGATAGCCGGTCAGAACAGCTGCCTCGGGACAGCACCACTCGCTTTGTGAGTTTCTGCTCGGCTTTTTGCCTTGCTTTTGGGGTTTAGCAGGTCGGGAGGACTCCTGGGGGGCAGGGATTGAGGCGGGCTCATGCTCTCACGAGCATGCACGGGAGCGAGTGCCTGACGTCAGCCACGGGAGATCTAAATCCCAGCCAGTCTGTGTGGGCGGTGCCAGTTTGGCTTGAGAGCCTTTCGGCTGCTTGCAAAAAAAAAAAAAAAAAAAAATTTTTTTGTTTTCACTCATACGCTGCACCATGGTCATTACTCAGACCAAGGGTAGAAAAACAGCATCTACCCAGACAGAGTTGTTTCTCCAGCATGCTGGAGTCCAGGCTGCCAGCTGCAGAGAGTGCTTAAGCCTGGCAGTTGGAATAGAGGGAGAGGGAGAGGGAGAGGGAGAGGGAGAGGATGCCTGTGTCAGGTGTGAACAGGTGAACTTTCTCCTCAGCCTGGTGGCTGAGCTGAAGGATGAAGTGGCTGAGCTGAAGGAGGAGGTGTCTAGGCTGAGGTCAATAAGGGAAAGTGAAAGGGAGTTAGATTTGTGGGAGAAGGCTCTGCAGATCTCCCCTGCTGAGGGAAGGGCCCCTGAAAACGGAGAGGGATGGACACGGGTCCCTGCCAAGGGTGGCAAGAGAAATCCACCCCGGCCCTCTCCTCCTCCTCCACTGCCCTTGCATAATAAGTATGAGGCCCTGCAGGCTGAGGGCGGTGGGGATGAGAGGGCTGAGGAGCAGCCATCCAGAGGGGAGATCAAGGCCAAGCGGTCCCAGACGGCTGTAACAACCAGCTCCAGGGAGCAGCCTAAGGCCAAGCCTAAGGCCAAGCAGTTCCCACCAGCTATAACGACCGGCTCCACAAAGAAAAGGAGAAGGGTTAGAGTTGTTGGGGACTCTCTCCTGGGGGGTACTGAGGGACCCATATGTCGTCCAGACCCATCCCACAGGGAGGTCTGCTCTCTACCCGGGGCACGGGTAAGGGACATTGCAAGGGGAATCCCCAAGCTCATCAGTCCCTCTGACTATTACCCTCTGCTGGTAATACAGGCTGCGAGTGATGAGATCGACAGGAAGGGCACCAGGGCAATTAAGAAGGAGTTCAGGGCCCTTGGGCAATTGATTGATGGGGCAGGAGCTCAAGTGGTGTTCTGCTCAGTTCCCTCAGTGGCAGGGGAGTACACTGAGAGGAACGGGAGAACCCACACCATCAACAAGTGGCTCAGGGAATGGTGCCAGCAGAGGAACTTTGGTTTCTTTGATCATGGGGCAACTTTTACAGCACCCGACCTGCTGGGTCATGATGGGGTGCATTTATCTAGAAGGGGCAAGAGAGTCCTAGCACTGGAGTTGGCAGGGCTCATTAGGAGGGCTTTAAACTAGGTCTGAAGGGGGTGGGTGAAGACATCGGTCCCTCTGCAGAGGTAAGAGTAGGGCACAAGGTAGGGTCAATTGAGAGGTCGGGAGCCCAGCTGAAGTGCATGTACACCAATGCACGCAGCCTGGGCAATAAGCAAGAGGAGCTGGAGGTCCTAATCCACCAGGGCAACTGTGATATAGTTGCCATCTCAGAAACATGGTGGGACAACAGGCACGATTGGAGTGCTACACTGGGGGGCTACAGGCTCCTTAGGAGAGACAGGCGAGGGAGAAGAGGAAGACGGGTGGCTCTGCTTATTAGGGAGTCACTCTCTGCCACAGAACTTGAGGTGGAGAAAGAAGGGATTGAGAGCCTGTGGGTTAAAATCAGAGGGCAGCCCAACAAATCTGACCTCCTGGTTGGAGTCTGTTACAGACCAGGGATAGGCGAGGGAGAAGAGGTGGAGGGGTGGCTTTGTATATTAGGGAGACATAGAAGACATAGAATACATAGAATAAACCAGGTTGGAAGAGACCTTCAAGATCATCGCGTCCAACCCATCAACCAATCCAACACCACCCAAAACAACTAACCCACGGCACCAAGCACCCCATCAAGTCTTCTCCTGAAAACCTCCAGTGATGGTGACTCCACCACCTCCCCAGGCAGCCCATTCCAATGTGCAATCACTATTTCTGTATAGAACTTTTTCCTAACATCTAGCCTGAACCTCCCCTGGTGCAGCCTGAGACTGTGTCCTCTTGTTCTGGTACTGGCTGCCTGGGAGAAGAGACCAACAGCCGTCTGTCTACAACCTCCCTTCAGGTAGTTGTAGAGAGTAATAAGGTCCCCCCTTAGTCTCCTCTTCTCCAGGCTAAGCAACCCCAGCTCCCTCAGCCTCTCCTCGTAGGGCTTGTGTTCCAAACCCCTCACCAACTTTGTTGCTCTTCTCTGGACTCGTTCCAGCAAGTCAACATCCTTCCTAAACTGAGGGACCCAGAACTAGACACAGTACTCGAGGTGCGGCCTAACCAGTGCAGTGTGCAGGGGCAGAATGACCTCCCTGCTCCTGCTGGCCACACTGTTCCTGATGCACGCCAGGATGCCATTGGCCCTCTTAGCTGCCTGGGCACACTGCAGGCTCATGTTCAGTCTACCGTCAACCAGCACCCACAGGTCCCTCTCAGCCTGACTACTCTCCAGCCACTCTGACCCCAGCTTGTAGCTCTGCATGGGGTTGTTGTGGCCAATGTGCAGAACCCGGCACTAGGATGTGTTAAATCTCATGCCGTTGGACTCTGCCCATCTGCCCAGCCTGTCGACGTTCCTCTTCAGAGCCTCTCTACCCTCCAGCAGATGAAATCCTGCCCCCAGCTTGGTGTCGTCAGCAAATTTACTGATGATGGACTCAATGTCCTCGTCCAGATCATCAATAAAGATGTTAAAGAGCATGGGGCCCAGTACTGATCCCTGGGGCACACCACTAGGGACTGGCTGCCAGCTGGATGTGGCACCATTCACTACCACTCTCTGGGCTCGGCCCTCCAGCCACTTCCTAACCCATCGCAGTGTGCTCCCATCCAAGCCATGGGCTGACATCTTGGCCAGGAGTTTGCTATGGGGAATGGTGTCAAAGGCCTTGCTGAGGTCCAGGTAGACTACATCCACAGGCCTCCCCACATCCACCAGGCGGGTCACCTGATCATAGAAGGAGATCAGGTTGGTCAGGCAGGACCTGCCCTTCCTAAACCCATGTTGGCTGGGTCTGATCCCTTGGCCATCCTCTAAGTGCTGTGTGATTGCACTCAGGATGACCTGTTCCATAATCTTTCCTGGCACTGAGGTCAGGCTGACAGGCCCATAATTCCCTGGCTTATCCAACCGGCCCTTCTTGTGGATGGGTACCACGTTGGCCAGCTTCCAGTCATCTGGGATCTCTCCAGTGAGCCAGGACTGATGAAAAATCATGGAGAGTGGCTTGGCCAGCTCATCTGCCAGCTCTCTCAACACCCTAGGCTGGATCCCATCTGGTCCCATGGACTTGTGGGGGTCTAAGCTGCTGAGGAGAGCTCCTATCACTTGCTCATGGAACACAGGGAAACTATGCAGCTCCCTGGCTCCTTCTGCCAGCTCTGCAGGCCAGCTGTCTGGTAGACGTTCTTTCCCGCTAGTAAAAATTGAGGTAAAGAAGGTGTTAAGTACCTCTGCCTTTTCCTCATCCTGTGATACAACATTTCCCTCCATGTCAACCAAGGAGTGGAGGTTGTCCCTGCCCTTCCTCTTGCTATTAATATATTTATAGAAGGACTTTTTGTTGTCTTTCACATCAGAGGCCAGTTTAAGTTCCAAAAGTGCTTTTGCCTCCCTAATTTTCCTCCTACATGCCCCAGCAACCTCTTTAAACTTGTAATGGGTTGCCTCACCTTTCTCCAAAGATGATATACCCTCTTTTTTTCCCTTAGTTCTGTTAAAAGTTCATTACACAACCAGGCTGGCCGTCTGCCCTGGCGGCTCCTCTTCCGGCACATTGGCACAGCCTGCTCCTGAGCCTTCATCAGTTCTTTCTTGAAGTAGGTCCAGCCCTCCTGGACCCCTTTATTTTTAAGGGCTTTCTCCCAAGGAACCCTCTGAATTATTTCCTTGAGCAACCTGAAGTCCGCCCTCCGGAAGTCCAGAGTGGAGGTCTTCTTGCTGCCCCTCTTCGTTTGACCAAATACCGAAAATTCAATTATTTCATGGTTGCTGGCCCCTAAACAGCCTCCGACCACCACATCACCCACCAGCCCTTCCCTGTTGGTGAAGAGGAGGTCAAGCATAGCCTTACCCCTGGTAGGCTCACGCAGCACCTGGGATAAGAAGCTGTCCTCCATGCAGTCTAAGAACCTCCTGGACTGTCTCCTCTCTGTTGTGTTGAGATCCCAGCAGATGTCAGGCAGGTTGCAGTCACCCATAAGGACAAGGTCAGGAGATCTTGAGACAGCCTTAAGCTGTCTATAGAATGCTTTGTCGACATCATCCTCCTGGTTGGGTGGTCTATAACAGACTCCAACCAGGATGTCTGCCCTACCGGTCTTCCCTCTAATTCTTACCCACAAGCATTCAACCTGATCGTCCCTAATCTCTAGCTCAATGGCATCTAGTGCCTCCCTGATGTACAGGGCCACCCCTCCACCCCTTCTTCCTTGTCTATCTCTCCTGAAGAGCCTGTAGCCATCAATTGCAGCACTCCAGTCATGTGAGTCATCCCACCACGTCTCTGTGATGGCAACTACATCATAACTTTCCTTCTTCAACAAGGCTTCCAGCTCCTCTTGTTTGTTTCCCATGCTTTGTGCATTAGTGTACATGCACCTCAGCTGGGCTGCTGGTTTGGCCTCGGACCCTAGCTTACTGCCCCCAGACTCTTGCCTGAGGGGACTAGTTTCAGCCCCTTCCCCCTTTGAAACTAGTTTAAAGCCCTGTCGATGACAGCTACCAGTTCCCTCCCCAGAATCTTTTTACCTTTGGGGGACAGGCCATTCTCATATACTGTGACCTTTCCCCTTCTTTGGGACAGAAGTACTCCATCTGTTGCCAGGTGGCCTGGTGCAGTAGAAAGTTTACCAAGATCAAAAAACCCAAAATTCTTTTGTCTGCACCAGCCTCTAAGCCACTTGTTGATTATGGCTGCTGTCCTGTTCCTTGTGGTATTCCCTCCTGCAACTAAGGGTATGTGGGAAAAAATTATTTGAGTACCTGATCCCTCAACCAGATCTCCCAGGGCCCTGAAATCATTTTTGATAGCCCTGGGAGTTATGATTGCAACATCATCATTCCCTATTTGCATAAGTAGCAAAGGATAATAGTCAGAAGGCTGTACCAGTCTGGGCAGCCTTCTGGTAACATCATTAATTTGGGCTCCAGGGAGACAACAGAGTTCCCTATGAGATGGGTCTGGCCGACAAATGGGGCCCTCCATTCCCCTCAGAAGTGAATCGCCAATAACAATTACCCTCCTCTTTTTTTTGAGGGAGCCAGTCCTGATGCCAGGGAAGGGTTGTTTAACCTTAGTCTGCTTTGCCTTAGGCCGTTTAACCTTAGGTTGTTTACCCTTAGGCTCTTTAGCCTCAGGGAGAACCCCAGATGGAGTGTCCTCTGGCAACAGGACCGCCTCACCCTCGATCTCCAGTACCCCATACCTGTTTTTCAAGAGCAGCGGGGAAGGTGTGGGAAGGCAAGGAGGTTTAACCTTGTGTCTTTTGAGAGACACTTTCTGCCTCAGAACTTGAGATGGAAGATGAGGGAATTGAGAGCCTGTGGGTTAAAATCAGAGGGCAGCCCAACAAAGCTGACATCCAGCTTGGAGTCTGTTATAGACCACCCAACCAGGATGAGGAGGTTGATGAATTATTCTACAAACAACTGGAGGCTGTTTCAAGATCATCAGATCTTGTCCTCGTGGGGGACTTCAACCTGCCGGATATCTGCTTGGAACTTCATTCAGCAGAGAGAAGGCAGTCCAGAAGATTCCTGGAGCGAATGGAGGACTGCTTCCTGATGCAGCTGTTAAGCGAGCCTACCAGGGGACAGGCTCTGCTTGACCTGCTGCTCTCCAATAGGGAAGGGCTGGTGGGGGATGTGACCATGGGAGGCTGCCTAGGGTGCAGTGACCACAAGATAGTGAAGTTTTCAAAATGCAGGGAGATAGGGAGGAGTACCAACAGAACCTTCACCTTGGACTTCCGGAGGGCAAACTTCAGCCTCTTTAAGAAACTTATTTGTAAAGTTCCCTGGGTACCAACCCTCATGAAATGAGGGGTCCAGGAGGGTTGGACCTACTTCAAAAAGGAGCTCTTGAAGGCACAGGAACTGGCGGTTCCCATGTGCCAAAAGATGAGCCAGTGGGGAAGGCAACTGGCCTGGATGAGCAAGCAGCTCCTGGAGGAATTAAGGGAAAAAAAGAGGCTGTATCACCTCTGGAAGGAGGGGAAGGCTTCTGGAGGTATGTTCAAGGAAGTGGTTAGATTATGTAGGAATAAAATTAGAGAGGCAAAGGCCCAGTTGGAACTGAAACTGGCCACCTCTGTGAAAGACAATAAAAAGCAATTTTACCAATATATCAACGCTAAAAAGAAGGGCAAGAAGAACCTCCACTCCTTACTGGACCTGGAGGGGAACATGGTGACCGAAGATGAGGAAAAGGCTGAGGTCCTGAACGCCTTCTTTGCCTCGATGTTTAACAGCAAGGTAGGAGTCCAGGATGAGTGGCCTCCTGAGCTGGGTAATAGGGTCGGGGAGCAGTGTAATGCCCCAGAAATCCATGAGGAATTAGTTCGGGACCTGCTGAGCCACTTGGACACCCACAAGTCCATGGGACCGGATGGGATCTATCCTCGGGTGCTGAGAGAGCTGGCAGATGAGCTGGCCAAGCCGCTCTCCATCATTTTCCTCCAGTCCTGGCTCACTGGAGAGGTCCCAGATGACTGGAAACTGGCCAGTGTGATCCCCATCCACAAGAAGGGATGGATGGAGGAATCCGGAAACTACAGGCCAGTCAGCTTGACCTCAGTACCAGGGAAAGTGATGGAACAGATTATCCTGGAGGCAATAACTGCGCACCTGAAGGATGGCCAAGGGATCAGGTCCAGCCAACATGGATTTAGGAAGGGCAGGTCCTACCTCACCAACCTGATCTCCTATGATCAGGTGACCCATAGGGTGGACGTGGGGAGGCCTGTGGATGTAGTCTACCTGGACCTCAGCAAGGCCTTTGACACTGTCCCCCACAGTAAACTGCTGTCAGCTCGTGGCTTGGACCACAACACTCTGTGCTGGGTTAGGAACTGGCTGGAGGGCTGAGGCCAGAGAGTGGTGGTGAATGGTGCCACATCCAGCTGGCGGCCAGTCACCAGTGGTGTCCCCCAGGGATCAGTGCTGGGCCCCATCCTCTTCAACATCTTCATTGATGATATGGATGAGGGGGTTGAGTCAGTCATCAGCAAGTTTGCAGATGACACCAAGTTGGGAACAGACGTTAGTCAGTTAGAAGGTAGAAAGGCTCTGCAGAGGGACCTCGACCAACTGGACAGATGGGCAGAGTCTAATGGCATGGCATTTAACAAGTCCAAGTGCTGGGTGCTGCACTTTGGCCATGGCAACCCCATGCAGAGCTACAGGCTGGGGTCAGAGTGGCTGGAGAGTTGCCAAACAGAGAGGGATCTGGGGGTGCTGATTGACACCTGCCTAAACATGAGCCAGCAGTGTGCCCAGGTGGCCAAGAGGGCAAATGGCATCCTGGCCTGTATTAGGAATAGTGTGGCCAGCAGGAGCAGGGAGGTCATTGTGCCCCTGTACTCTGCATTAGTTAGGCCACACCTTGAGTACCGTGTCCAGTTCTGGGCCCCTCAGTTTAAGAAGGACATCGAGATACTTGAACATGTCCAGAGAAGGGCAACAAGGCTGGTGAGAGGCCTTGAGCACAAGCCCTATGAGGAGAGGCTGAGGGAGCTGGGATTGTTTAGCCTGGAGAAGAGAAGGATCAGGGGTGACCTCATTGCCCTCTACAACTACCTGAAAGGTGGTTGTAGCCAGGAAGGGGTTGGTCTCTTCTCCCAGGCAACCAGCACCAGAACAAGGGGACACAGTCTCAAGCTGTGCCAGGGGAGGTTTAGACTCGAGGTGAGGAATAAGTTCTTCACTGAGCGAGTCATTCGTCATTGGAATGGGCTGCCCAGGGAGGTGGTGGAGTCACCGTCCTTGGAGGTGTTCAAGGGGAGATTGGACGTGGCACCTGGTGCCATGGTCTAGTTGTGGGGTCTGTTGGAACAGGTTGGACTTGATGATCCTTGGGGTCTCTTCCAACCTTGGTTATACTGTGATACTGTGATACTGTGACATTTCAGTATCTGAAGGGGACCTACAGGAAGGCAAGGGAAGGACTGTTTAGAAGGGCTTGTAGTGATAGGACAAGTGGCAATGGTTTTAAATTGGAGCAGGGTAGATTTAGGTCAGATATAAGGAGGAAGTTCTTTACAATGAGAGTGGTAAAATATTGGAATGGGTTGCCCAGGCTTGTGCTTGAGGTCCTATGCCTAGAGATATTCAAGATCAGATTACATGTGGCCCTGGGCAGCCTGGTCTACTTGGAGGTGTCTCTGCTCACTGAAGGTGGGTTGGACATGACAACCTTTGAGAGTCCCTTCTAATCCAATGCAATCTGTGAACCTGTGAATTATGTAATCTTACACTGCTCTTAAATGTATTTTCTGTATGAATTGCATTTTTAAATGGTAAAATAGAAAACTAGTAAGACTGAAAATGTAATGCTACTGTCTTGGAAAAGGATTGCAGATTCAATCATGAAAATAAAATTCTAGCATTTCTGACATTTTTATTTTGACTGACTGATAAATAACTTCTATGGCTTTAAAGCAGAAAAATGTATGTATGTGTGGTCGTTTGAGGCTGTGCCTTTAAGAACAAACACTGCTGGAACACACTGGCTAATGTTTTTGGTACTAGAACCAAAACATTCTGATATTCTAAACGAATTTCATTGGTTGATAAACAAAAATTCAGCTTTAGATTGTGAAGCGGTTGGAAAATTTTTTCCTCAGTTCAGTTCGGTTTGGGAGTTGGGGGAGTTTGGTGTTTCAGCCTGTTCTCCCTGCCTGCTTCTTCTGCGAACTGCTGGACTTGGCCTTCAGATAAGCAAACACTAATCCTGCATGGGCTTTTGAAGCTTGCTAACAACTCTTTTCCTTAGTAACTTGCCTTTCTCTCTCTCTAACCCCTTTTTGGGGAAAAAGGGAGGTAAGGGGGGGAGAGAGGGGGTTCCAAAGAGGGGATCCCTCCCTGAGGGAGGGATTTTTGTTGTGTTATTTGTCTTTGCTGTGTATTTCTGTGTATATATTGTAAATACCTGTATATATTGTGTTATATATAACCTGCTTTCCATATATGCTTGTAAATATATAGCTTTTGCTCTTCGACTGAGTTAGCTGTGGTTTCTTACTCTGTGGAGGAGGGAGAGCTAAGCCCTCTCTCAACCTACCACATTTATTGGCGCCCAACGTGGGGCCTGCTGACAAATTAGTTTGATTTATTGCTTGCTTAAGTCGAACGAGCAAACATGAAGGTGTTTTGGCTTTTTGAGCGTCTGTTCTTCTCGGTCTTTGGTGTATTGATCTACAAGTATTGCCTGGGTATGATTATCGATAAGATAGGTAAATATATAATGCAAAAATTATATTTGTGGTTTAAGTACAAGATTCGGCTTCTGTATGATCAGTGCCTGGAATTCTTTTATGTTAAAAAGTACAGGAATGTTACATCTAGCACACTCCCTATTGAGATAAAAGAGTTTAAGATTCCGCTCGGTGAAAGGGTAATTTTAAGTGAGGGCTGGGATCCAAAGCTGATTTTTTTGATGTGTGTAGTCCTGCTGCTGGTGATAAGTAATGTGTATTTGCTAGTGACACTGTACCGGGAGAGAAAAGTTTATAAGGCATGTTTTGTTATTAGACGGAGGACAAAGAGACGAAAACGCCACCCTAGCTCTGTTTCAGGAACATCCAGTGAGGATGATAATGGAGAATCTGTGTCAGTTAAAGATAAAGCTAAAAAGTCAATCGGCAAGGCAGCTCTGAATAGCAATGGTGATGATTCTGGCAAGCAGCCAGGGGCTACAGTAGCCCCAAACATGGCGGCTCCTGTGTCCCAGGCAGCCACCATTAACGAGGCAAAGTCATTTCCTCCTTCTTCCATGGCAGGAGCGGAAGCGTCCTCCAAAGCAACTAATCTGTCTCAAAGCTTATCAGCTTCTGATAATAAGGCAGCTGGAAACCCAAACACAGCTCCAGTAAAGCAAGTAGCAGTTTTAACAACAAGGAAGGGTAAGACTAAAGCTGATTCAGGAGCTGACGGGGATGCACAGCAAGGTTCTTCTGATGGGGAGGAAGAGAAAATCTGTCTTAAAAATATAGCTGAGTTATTGAGATCATCAGAGGATCGAGATGCATCTCTTGGTAGGACAGCAGCTAGTGGTGGTGCCTCTCAGCTTAAAGGGATCCTTGAGAGAGTGACAGAAAGGTTGTTTGGACCACAAGTTGAGGAAGAGGAGGCAGAAGAGCAACAAGATGACATAACCGACTGCTCTTCACCCCGGGAGGAGCTTAGAAATGTAAGAAAAGACTATCTCAGAGCAGATAAGGAGCCAGTTCTCGCTTGGCTTGGTAGATGCTATGATACAGGTGCTCCAGCTCTAATGGTTGGAGACAAGTCAGCAGCCCAGCTAGGAACTCTCTCAAAGGATAATGGAATAGATAGACATCTAGGCAAGGCTCTCGGTAAGGTTAATCTGTGGATACGCCTTCTAATGGTGGTTCTCATGAGATACCCTTCCCGAGATGATCTTCCATGGAATCCTAAGCCCTGGACTACCATAGATGAGGGAATCAAGCGTCTGAGAGAATTTGCTGTTAGAGAGGTACTCTATGGTGAACATGAATCTCTGAATCCTGATGATGTTCCTGTAGGAAATGGTCTTGCTAAAAAGCTCATCAAGCTTGCTCCTTCTAATTATGCAAACATTCTGGCAAGCAGAATTGTAGCAAGAAATTATGGTGGAGCTCCTCTTACGGTTGGCCAATTCACTGATCAATTGAGACAATTGGATGATAGCATGACACGTGTTTCTTTGGTTTCAGCCATTGAAACTCTGTCTGGAAAACTGGAGAATTGCATGAAAGAGCTGAAGGATGAATTTAAAAACACCATCTCCCAATTGGCACAAAGAGATGATTCCAATTCTTCCTCCAGGTGGGTACAGGTTTCATCTGTGAGGAATAGACATCCTCCAAGGAGGTCATTCCAAAACAGATCAAACCAAAACAGACCACCAAGGCAGTCACGTAGGACTATTTGGATTACCCTGCGTGATCAGTTTGGTGAGAACATGAACAGGTGGGATGGTCAACCAACTTCTAATCTTTTCAGGAGACTGAGAGAACTGCAAAGTGGCAGAACCCGAGGTAGCAATACCAGAAGGGTAGCTGTTACTTCTACAGTTCCCCAGGACAACTCTAGTAGCTCCAACAGTGGCTCCAGTTCTAACACTGCACAGTGTGCTCGTTGCACCTGTGGACATGTTCCCCATAACTAGGGGTGCCCTGCCTCCCGCCAGGGGGAGGAGAGGGGTAATACAGATAACAGAATCTATTGGGATGTGTACATCCAGTGGCCTGGCACTTCACACTTTCAGAAGTACAGGGCCTTGGTTGACACAGGAGCTCAGTGCACCATATTGCCATCAAATTATCAGGGATCAGAGTCCATAACTATTCTGGGAGTCACTGGTGGATCTCAAGAGTTAAGTAAAGTGGAGGTTAATATAAGCTTAACTGGTAAACAATGGAAAAAGCATACAGTTGTGACCGGACCTGATGCACCTTGTATTTTGGGAATTGATTTTCTGAGAGAAGGGCGTTTCAAAGACCCTAAAGGTTACAAATGGGCTTTTGGAGTAGCTTCTGTAGAAATTGATGGACAAAAACTGAAGCTGTCTGCTAGACCTGAGCTTTCTGATGAATCTGCAGTTGTGGGACAACACAAGATTCAGGACATTAAGTTGCCGGTTGCTTCTCGGACTGTGCATCACAGACAATACAGAACCAACCGTGACTCTTTGTTGCCCATTCAGAATCTGATTCGTCAGTTGGAGAGTCAGAAAGTCATCAGCAAAACTCATTCACCTTTCAACAGTCCAGTGTGGCCTGTGCGAAAGCCGAATGGAGACTGGCGTCTGACAGTGGACTACCGAGCCCTGAATGAAGTAACACCGCCTATGAGTGCAGCAGTACCAGACATGATGGAACTCCAGTATGAGCTGGAATCCAAAGAGGCCAAATGGTATGCTACCATAGACATTGCTAATGCATTCTTCTCTATTCCCATAGCAGAGGAATGTAGGCCTCAGTTTGCTTTCACCTGGAGAGGAATCCAGTACACTTTCAACAGACTGCCAATGGGCTGGATCCACAGCTCCAGCATCTGTCATGCAGTAATCCATGATGCTCTGGAGGAAGGTGGTGCTCCAGAACACATCCAGTTCATCGATGATATCATCGTCTGGGGTAAAACTGCTGAGGAAGTCTTCGAGAAAGGTAACAAAATCATGGACATTCTCCTGAATGCAGGTTTTGCCATCAAGAGAGACAAAGTGAAAGGTCCTACCACAGAGATCCAGTTTCTGGGAGTGCAGTGGCAGGATGGACGCCGACACATTCCTGTGGATGTGGTAAATAGAGTCTCTACCATGGCAAATCCCACCAACAAGCAAGAAACTCTACGTTTCTTGGGGATAGTGGGATTTTGGAGACTACACATTCCTGGATACAGTCAGATTGTGAAACCTCTGTATGATGTGACTCGAAAGAGGAACAGTTTCCACTGGGGACCTGAACAACAAGCAGCCTTTGACCAGATAAAGCAAGAAGTAGTCCAAGCAGTGGGTCTGGGACCTGTGCGAGATGGTCCAGACATTAAGAACATTTTGTACACGGCTGCAGGTGACAATGGTCCAACCTGGTGCTTGTGGCAAAAAGCTCCAGGTGAGACACGTGGACGACCTCTTGGTTTCTGGAGTCGAGGTTACAGAGGTTCAGAGGCTAATTACACTCCAACAGAGAAAGAGATTCTAGCTGCCTATGAAGGAGTGAAAGCAGCTTCTGAAGTAATTGGAACTGAGTCACAACTTCTCTTAGCTCCCAGATTGCCAGTTTTGAATTGGATGTTCAAAGGCAAAGGTTCCACACCACATCATGCCACAGATTCCACCTGGTCTAAGTGGATGGCCCTGATAACACAGAGAGCTCGAATGGGAAATCTTGAAAGACCTGGTCTGGTGGAGGTGATCTCAAGTTGGCCTGAAGATACCAACTGTGCTAAACCTCCAGAGGAGAGAGTAACTCGTGCTGAGGAAGCTCCTCCTTACAATGACCTTTCTGATGATGAAAAGAAATATGCTTTGTTCACAGACGGTTCCTGTCGTCTCGTCGGGAACAAGCGAAGGTGGAAGTCTGCCGTGTGGAGTCCAACACGCCGAGTTGCAGAGGCGAAGGATGGAGAAGGAGAATCCAGTCAGTTTGCAGAGGTAAAAGCTGTCCAGCTAGCTCTCGACGTGGCTGAACGTGAGAGATGGCCAAAGCTTTATCTCTACACCGACTCATGGATGGTAGCCAATGCTCTATGGGGTTGGCTAAAGAACTGGAAAAAGAATGGCTGGCAGAGGAAAGGAAAACCCATCTGGGCAGCTGAACTGTGGCAAGACATTGCTGATCGAATCGAGAGAATTCCAGTGAAAGTGAGACACATTGATGCTCACATTCCCAAGAGCAAAGCTACTGAGGAACAGCAGCACAACCATCAGGCAGATCTAGCTGCAAGAGTTTCTCAAGTAGACAAGGACTCTGAACTTGATCTCGACTGGAAACACCGAGGTGAGATATTCTTAGCTCGGTGGGCTCACGATTCGTCAGGACATCAAGGCAGAGATGCAACATACCAATGGGCTCGTGACAGATCCATAGACATTTCCATGGATGCCATCACACAAGTCATCCATGACTGTGACATTTGTGCTGCTATTAAGCAGGCAAAGAGAATTAAGCCCTTGTGGTATGGTGACAGATGGTCCAAATACAGGTATGGTGAAGCTTGGCAGATTGACTACATCACTCTACCACGTTCTCGTTCTGGTAAGCAGTACGTGCTTACTATGGTAGAGGCAAACACTGGATGGCTGGAAACTTACGCAGTCCCACATGCAACTGCACGCAACACCATTCTCGGTCTGGAGAGACAGATCCTGTGGAGACACGGAACTCCAGAGAGGATTGAGTCAGACAACGGAACTCACTTCAAGAACAACCTTGTAAAGAGCTGGGCAAAAGAGCACGGTATTGACTGGATTTTCCATATTCCTTACTATGCACCAGCTGCAGGGAAGATTGAACGCTACAACGGTTTGTTGAAGACCACTCTCAAAGCCATGGGAGGTGGATCTTTGAAAAACTGGGAGAAACATTTAGCACAAGCAACCTGGCTGGTGAACAGTAGAGGTTCAGTGAACCGAGCTGGACCTGCACATTCTGATCTGCTACAGAAAGTAGAAGGTGATAGAGTTCCTGTTGTTAGGGAAAAGAATCTGTTAGGTAAAACTGTTTGGGTATTTTCGCCCTCAGGAGAGGCTAAACCTGTCCGAGGGGTGGTTTCAGCAGAAGGTCCGGGTCACACTTATTGGGTAATGCAAGAGAATGGTGAAATTCAGTGTATTCCACAAAGAGATTTAACTTTAGCTGAGAGAGTTTAATTTCAGAATGTTGTACAGCTACAGCGCGTCCAAAGGAAAGAGTCCCTGAGGAATCTACGGTGCACGAACCCTGAGAACCCTGAGAGCCCTGAGTCAACTGAGAGTCCCTGAGTCCCTGTTTCCCTTTTTCTTCGCTTCGTCTGTGGAGAGACAAACTGTTTTCCATTTTCTTGATTTTGGATTTTCTTGGACTTCTGAATCATCTACATCTGAGTATAGCCAGAATGGGCGATGAACTTAACTTACGAACTGTAAATATTGTTCTGGATTGGATGGACAGTACGAACAGCCAATGAAATTGTTTAGAAAGGGGTGGACTGTGGTCGTTTGAGGCTGTGCCTTTAAGAACAAACACTGCTGGAACACACTGGCTAATGTTTTTGGTACTAGAACCAAAACATTCTGATATTCTAAACGAATTTCATTGGTTGATAAACAAAAATTCAGCTTTAGATTGTGAAGCGGTTGGAAAATTTTTTCCTCAGTTCAGTTCGGTTTGGGAGTTGGGGGAGTTTGGTGTTTCAGCCTGTTCTCCCTGCCTGCTTCTTCTGCGAACTGCTGGACTTGGCCTTCAGATAAGCAAACACTAATCCTGCATGGGCTTTTGAAGCTTGCTAACAACTCTTTTCCTTAGTAACTTGCCTTTCTCTCTCTCTAACCCCTTTTTGGGGAAAAAGGGAGGTAAGGGGGGGAGAGAGGGGGTTCCAAAGAGGGGATCCCTCCCTGAGGGAGGGATTTTTGTTGTGTTATTTGTCTTTGCTGTGTATTTCTGTGTATATATTGTAAATACCTGTATATATTGTGTTATATATAACCTGCTTTCCATATATGCTTGTAAATATATAGCTTTTGCTCTTCGACTGAGTTAGCTGTGGTTTCTTACTCTGTGGAGGAGGGAGAGCTAAGCCCTCTCTCAACCTACCACAGTATGCTCTTGAGATATAAAACACCCTGGCTATGTGTTAAAAAATAACAAACATAATTCTGCCAAAATCTCATGTGTCCAATTAGAAGGTGTACTGTGAACAAAAAACACAGTATCACAGTATCACAGTATAACCAAGGTTGGAAGAGACCCCAAGGATCATCAAGTCCAACCTGTCCCAACAGACCTCACGAATAGACCATGGCACCAAGTGCCACATCCAATCTCCCCTTGAACACCTCCAGGGACGGCGACTCCATCACATCCCTGGGCAGCCCATTCCAATGACGAATGACTTGCTCAGTGAAGAACTTTTTCCTCAAGTCTAAACCTCCCCTGGCACAGCTTTAGACTGTGTCCCCTTGGTTCTGGTGATGGTTGCCTGGGAGAAGAGACCAACCCCTTCTTGGCTACAACCACCTTTCAGGAAGTTGTAGAGGGCAATGAGGTCACCCCTGATCCTTCTCTTCTCCAGGCTAAACAATCCCAGCTCCCTCAGTCTCTCCTCATAGGGCTTGTGCGCAAGGCCTCTCCCCAGCCTTGTTGCCCTTCTCTGGACACGTTCAGGTGTTTCAATGTCCTTCTTAAACTGAGGGGCCCAGAACTGGACACAGTACAAAACAAAAACAAAGGAAAAATTATTAATGCAACAACATTGCTCACTCACTTATCTAATAGAAAAGAAGGTAAGAGAGACTATTTTACAGCTGTGCTATTTGAGGATCTCTTTAGAAAGAGCTGTACTATACCTGTATACAAGAGAACTCTGGCTCATAAAACACCATGGCTGTGCCAAGGGAAAATACAACACATCCCTGCTTTAGTACTACATGCTCCCAGATGACACTGCTGCTGCCATCTGACCATCTCATCTGAGCCTAAATTACCCAGCAGTAAAAAACAGGATCAGTAATAGGTCTTTCTGTCATTTGGCTGAAACAGGTTAGAGAATGCTCACCCAAGCATTTCTGCTGAGAAATTTCAGGGAAAAGTTATAAGTGCTAGAGAGCCAGTGATGACAGTTCATAGCTTGAACCAACTGATCAGGCAGAGGAGCATTACAAAGTGGATGCATTTCTACAGAAAGAAAATACTTGTCTTGGAAAGCTGACAATGCAAATGGACCACATAGAAAAAGGGGGATAGAAAAAGGGTCACTGTATTTCCTCTCTTTTTATGCAAGTAGTAGCAGTGGGATTATTCTCTCTGTTCCATAAAACATGCTTTGCAAATGCTGTGACATAAATCTTTGCTCAAGCCTTTTGCCAAAATGTGACCTGAGCAATCTGCTTGAAGTAATTTCTGGCACCAGAAAGAGTAAATGTTGTGTCTTTTATTTCAGACCACTGTCTTACTGGAAACACAAACCTCCTGCCCACTAAAGAAGTAGCTGAGCATGGCGCAGAATGTCTGTTGACTCTCCATACTTGAGCTATTGTTAGCTACTAATAAAGGCAGTGTTTGGCTTTATCACTCATTAGAAATGCTGGCATCCTTTAGACATGTTTTAGAGTGATCTTTGCTTGGAGAAAAGTAGAGGCCTGTCTGTTGTGGGAAAAGCATTGAAGTAGTTAGTGCAGGATATCTCCCTCAGCATTCAGTTTGGAACTGCATTTTTATTTATCTTATACTGAAAATACTAAATTGTTCACAAAGCTGGGACACAGTGTCCACAGGAGGTGCTATTTCCAAAAGATACTGAAGTATTTTGAGGGAAAGTTAAGTGAACATAGACTGAATAAGTAAACCCAGACTATTCAAGAAACATAGCCATCTGAATATACATTAAGAGTTACAAGTCCATTTATTTATCTAAATATTTAACAGTCTTTTCTCAAAATTCAATTCACATCCTTTTCCTTCAGAAATGCCAAATTGTATGTGGGAATTAGAGGTATATTCAGAATTACAGAAATATTTACATAGGGTATATAAATACTGTAATATACTAACAATGAACACATGTAAGAGCCAGGAAAAGAGAGTGTTACATAAAAGGACAACTTTTGTAGGACATATAAAAGCTTCCTTCACATACAAGTATACATTTCGCTTAGACAAAAAAAAAAGACAAAAAAAAAAAAAAATCAAAATACATGCTTGTGAGATTTTCTGAGGCTAAACCTTAAATGGTTCATTAAAAAAAAAAAAAAAGTACAAACTCACATCTACGACAACAGATATACCACCAAAAATATGGTGGGGTTGTTTTCAACAGAATGACATTTCCTCTCTGCTTTATCCAAGATAACAGAAAAGTTGTGACACTTAACAATTCTTGTTAGATCTGACTTTTGTTTTAAGAACTGCAATAGCTTCAAGCTCAGCTGAACTTCAAGTGCTACATCATAGGACATTGATCTTTAAGACACAACTAGTTTCTGAAATGTTTCATTCACTCATTCATTTCTCACCAGGTAGAGCAGGTTGGTTGAACCACAGAACCATGCAAAAGTCCCAGCAAATTAAAAAATGTTAACAGACATTTGAAATACAGACACGCTCACTTTCAGTTAACAATACTGTAATTATATGGTCTTGTACACATTATAGTAATGAAAACTGGGAAGAGTTGTAAAGGAATAGTAATAATATTTGTTGAATAAAACTCACATAAATTAGATCTCCACCAGTCTATGAATGTATCCTGTAATGGCCAGGCGGCCAGTACCAGGACAAGAGGACATAGTCTCAGGCTGCGCCAGGGGAGGTTCAGGCTAGATGTTAGGAAAAAGTTCTATACAGAGAGAGTGATTGCCCATTGGAATGGGCTGCCTGGGGAGGTGGTGGAGTCGCCATCATTGGAGGTTTTCAGGAGAAGACTTGATGGGGTGCTTGGTGCCGTGGGTTAATTGTTTGGGTGGTGTTGGATTGGTTGATGGGTTGGACATGATGATCTTGAAGGTCTCTTCCAACCTGGTTTATTCTATGTATTCTATGTATTCTATTCTAATGGATCCTTTTAAGCTGCTGGGGTGTTTGGATTGTAGTTAGTTTTGAAACTCCACTAGTATTTATTAACTTTGTTTACCATCAGCATTCCCTCCTCTCATCAATGCAACCATTTTGTTATTTCTGCAACATTATAAAACATTAATCAACAAGCCAGAAGTAAATGTCCTTTTATTGTGCTCATAAATGAGAAGATGCTGGAAAAACCCATCACATTTCCAAAGATCCAAAGGCAGAAACGGGATGGAAAAAGTAAAAGGAAAAAAAAACAACCAGTAGTTCCATAAACATTGCCTGTGATTTGTACAGTACACAGGTCTCATAAGACAACACAACTACACCATTGCATACATGAGTTTTATGAACAAGGACAAACAAACAAACAAACCCCAAACAAACACAACCCCCCTAAAACCCCCTAAAACCCCCAAAAAACCCAACAAAACAAACACAACCCAAAACAACAACAAAAAAACCCACAACACAACCCTTTGATGAGTGTTGATACTAGAGAAACCCAACCACCAGAAAAGCTGAAAAACATCTATAAATTGATTGGTTAAAACTGACAGCTAAAACAATCTTTTAGGCAATAAGAGCAAACTGAGAATGTGTGGCATGAGATGTCCCCAAAGCACACATTCTTCTACTCATCTTCAGTCTATTCCTTTGAGATAGCAGTCAGAAGGAACATCACTGCTGTCAAGAATTGAACATAGCTGTATTTATCCACACAGAGACTATATCTGTAATGCATCCTGCCTGACAACCCTTGTTAAATATTTAAAAACACTTGCTAACTTTCATTGAAAATATGGTTTCAGACTACACAACTGCCCTGATACAGTTCAGCTTTCCAAAGAGAGCAGTGTCTTCCATTATTATGCACATGAGTACTAAGTCTTTCAGACTGCAAGAAAAGTTCAACTATGAAATACAGCATATAGATTTGAAAACAAAGCAAAACAAAAACCCCAACCCAAACTCCAACAACAGTTTATATAGAAATCTATTGACCTGAGTAAAGCCAATACCTAAGGCATACAGGAAATTTCTCCAGCCTAGGTCGTTTCAGATCTATAAGGTCCAAAAGCTTTGAAATGCTCAAGCGAAGGCATTCACATTTTCCTTTTTATCCTGGTATTGGAACAAAGAAAGGATGGAGAGAGCCTCAAAGCACAATTTAGTAAGATACCCTAGCTGCCAAATTTTTCATTGTAAAAAAAGGCCAGGTGCCTTTGAATGCATCCTGTCTAATTGCCTTCTTTTAATTAAATCTTAAACTGAGTAATACTTCTTGTGTTTTATAACTGATTAATACTTGTTATAAAACTAGTGAGAATGTAAGCTCAGGCAAAAGAATGTTTTCTTTATTTCACTTCCAGAGTATACTGTACATATTTTTAAACAATGTGAATAGCAAAAGAATATTGCATGACCTACAGTATGTCTGAAGAATCTCATTATTTCATAGTAACCAAAATGAAGTTTTATATGTTGAAATATTAAATTAATCAATGCAAATAAAATAAACCACTTGACGGGTTGAGTGACTGTAATCGGTTTTCCAGAAACCAGGATATACTTTCAGGCACAAGTGTTAGTCTTTCTTATGGTAAAAGACGTTCTTTTGTGGATCTCTTTTTCTGAGCTGCCAAAAACATGTGCTCCTTGGCAGACAGCCGGCACTGATTTTAAGCCCATAGGAGAAGCTATTCTCTAATGTGGTTGCTTTCACTGAGAGGAGCTTTCTCAGCGTTGTCCTGCTGGTTTCTGCAATAGTCAGCACATTCTTGGAAATATGCTTTAGCTCTAAATTAGAGATGAGATGCTGTAATACATTGCTCTAAATTTTGCACACCTGTCAGCAGTAGCTTTTGAAGCTTTCAAAGTGCTGCAAGATGATCCTCCTCAATTGCCTTCCTACAATTCTCCTTTAAAGTGTCAGCAAATGGCATCAGGGTTATGTATCCACTCACTGAGTCCATCTTCTTGCTGGAACAATTTTTTTTCCTGCTCTCACTTTCTCCCCACCAGGAAAACTGGCTGAAAATCAAAATGGCAAGTGATTTTCTCACTGAGAATGCTTTAGTAATACTTCCCCACCCCCACCCCCCTTTTTTTTTTTTTTTATGCAGAAATAAGTGTGAGGCAATAATTAGTTGAGCTGTTGAGCTGGAGAAAACAGATTCTTTGCCTGGTGATTAAGAACAGTTTGCGATAGAAAATACCCTTTGCACTTACTTATTGCTCTTCCAATAGGCAGATTACTACTGCAACACATGACTTAGTGCTTGGCAGCATCTGGAAAGAGTTTTTTATGTTCACAATTCTTGTGATTTTGAGAAGACAGATTGTCAGGATTTCAGTGTGACGTAAAAACCATGCCTCCATATTTTGGTAAGATTGCTCATCATTTCTTCACGACCATTCAAGCTCATCTTATTTTACTAGCAATTGCTAGGTATTTGTTACAAGAAAAGGACAATAAATTTTATTAAATACTCTTTTATTAATAAGCATAGTTGAAGACAGACTCAATTCTCTTAAATTTCAGCTACTTGTGCCACAAGCTTAGGTCTTGATCTTCTACTGTTTCTGTGAATTACTTGATATGACCCAAAAGCATTTTAGATTAACCTTCTTGGTCAGTGCATGCAAAAAAACCCACTGTATCATAATCAATAAGTAGATGTCTGATTGCTGAGAAAAAGACTCCAATTTCTTTGGCAAGAACAAGATCAGATAAGTGGCATTTATCCATTCTTCTGCGAAGAAAATGACACATCTGCAAAAGTCATTAGAGAAGAGTTGTTCACGTTCCTCTTTTTCTTCCCCAGCTTCCATTATCACAGAAAAATAAACTAAAATAACCTATTAAGAAATGACTGTTTACAGTACTGCAAGGGAAACTGACCAAATGACTCCTTCAGTCACAGCAGCATGTTTGCAGCATTTATTTAAAAAAATGGATGTTTAATGAGGAGCTTAAAAACCACATTCACCTGGCAAGTTTTCTTTGGATGTTAGGAAGAGAAGAGCAGATAAATAGAATAATCTTATTATCATCTTGTTTGGCTTAAACAAGAAGCTCCTTCTTTAACTCTGAGTGTCCTATTCTATTCTGTATTTCAAGTGTTTCATGGCGTACAGTTATACAGATCAAACTATCTTGAAGATTGTTAGTCGCCTTACAAGTGGTCCAATTATAATAATAGAAATAATAATTATGTTTCACCTATTTTCCGCAGAGTGCAGACCTAGGTTTTTGTATATGGTAATGTCTCCATGGTTGCCTTTCCAGATATGTATTTACATAACACATGGACTATATTTTTGAGCACTTCTTTCAACAATATTTTTTTAATAAAAGAAGGGGCTTTTATCATCATCTTTCCCACCTGGCCTGTACTTATTTCTACAGAAAACAGACCAAAGCTCAGCTTTCTACAGTTAGTTTGTTTGTTTTTCTCAGTGACAAAAATAGGTTGGGTTGCTGGGTTGTTGTTGGGGTTTTTTGACAGTATGTGTTAGAATTCAAAGAAGGCATTTCTTGAAAGTGTTTTTGTACCTCAAGTACTAGTTGCAGAGCCATACGAGTAAAGTTATTTAAAAGTGCAACCAGAAAGCCTAATTGTACATCCTAATCTTGGTTCTAGACCTAAGGCATTCTCTGTAAGAATAAATATATGCAGGTAAAAGGCAATTTGCCCAAGGCAGACCAGATGAAAATCAAAAGACTGTTCCTTTAAGAAAAAATGTATTATCCTTTATCACTCTGACTGGTTGCATTACAGCTCTGCTACTTTCGTGCTTCAGTTGAGCAAGTTACAGATATTAAACAGAATGGAACATCACAATAGGACATGAAATGAATTATAGCGTAATGAGTGAACTCATCTACTGCATTATTATACATAGTCACCTTTTATGTATTATGTAAAAGAATCCAACTTGAGAGATCTAGCTCATTTTTCATTTCAAAAGAATTTTATAGAGAACAGTTATAGTGTCAGTTACTTTAGTATTAAATAGCATATTTTTTGAAAGCTGTGAGGTGCAGGAGGGCCAAGCAGAGCTAAGTACAGCATCCATCAATTGGGACAGCACGAATCCTAATACAGCAATGAAAAGCAGCAGTAACAAATTTCAACCTTATTTTGCTATCCAGCAGCATAACTGCTCTTCTTGGGATAAATAAAAACACAGTCAGCACTCTGACAAGCTATACAGAGGTCTTACCAGTGTCTGAGGAGGATCTTCACTTTTCTGCAGTGATGAGGAAGTTTTATTCACTAAAACTGTGTGATATAAGGCAAAGCAAAGTAGAACAAAACATTCCTTCCCAGGAAGAAATACCATTCCCAGAAGTAGCTTGTAAATATAAGGCTGCCCACAGCAAAGGCAGCAGCATCTTTAAAAAGAGAGCTCAAATCTATGTCTGTAAAAATTTACTGACGCTTATACCGAAAACAGTATTTGAATTACAATGCCTCATTCAGCCTTCTGATTCTTCAGCTTGGCCTTGGAGTAGAAATGCAAAGACATTCGTGTAAATTAATAGAAGCACTTTCCAATTGCTAGAGCTCAGGACCTTCAGCCATCTGCATTCACAGAAAATGCCACATTTATCCTGAAAGAACAGAAATTATATAGGACTCACACAACAACCAGACTTCTGCAACTATCAACTGTTTTCATACAAGATGAGCAGAGATGAACTCAAAATAAAACAAAAAAAAAAAAAAATCCCAACCCAAACAACAGCAAAAACACAAATCCAAAGACAGCTACTTGCTTGGTTGGTACCCTCTACTCACATAACAATATCTAGGGAAGGCTTTAAACTACAATGTAGACTTTTGATAAAGTTCACCCATCCAGAATCAGGATTCAGAAAAGGAGAGATGCAACTCCAGTTGTGATAATCTACTTATTAGGATGTTTAGACATTCAGAATAAGCTTAGTATTTTAAATTTCTGGTCTGCCTGGCAAACTACTACAAGTCTCCCTGTTACATTAAGTCCTCCCATGAGACTAGTACATTCAAGAGCAACATCACAGTGTGCAGCAAACACCAACTGACAGACATTACAATATCCCTCAGGGAGGTACCTTATTTTATACATGATTCTGTATAACGAGACACAACATGCAAGTGTTCTGGATTCTGGAATATCTATGGATGTGTCAGGTTTTCACGCCAGACTTCTGATCTCAAATTTCATGAATGTTTCTGTCCTTTATGAAATCTTTCACAGAAGGAATAAAAGCTAAGCTAAAGTAGCTTCACAGAAAATTATCCACAGGTTTCAATAGAGGACATTATCAGAATATTTGATTAGAAGCCATTGTGGAATAACTGATCTCTTATGGACATTACAGAAAACAAAGCAAACCAAAACCCAATGACTTACATCAGATTCTAATATCCTATACTCCAACTGAAGTCAGAATTGTAGGTATACATAATACAACAGAAAGCAATATCAAAAATGCTTTTAAGATCTTTTAGATTGGCCTGAAGAGGACTGAAGGAGTTGGTATTATATCTTCTAACCCCCAAGACAGCAAAAAATTATCCAGACCCACCACAATCAATTGATGTGCAAGTTTATTGTAAGTGTAAGACAGATTAAAAAAATCAATTAATTCAGAAGGATCTTTAGGACTATGATTCAGTCTAGTAATCAGGACAAATCTCTGTGTTCTGGTAAAGCATGAAGAGTTCAGATAGGTTCAGGCACTGCACATAGAGAAAAGGCAGCAACTCTCATACACAAAGAGGCTGCAGTCTAGGAAACAAGAGAGGAAAAATACCATAAAACAGAAATAAATATCCAGTGTCTAGGGTCAATAGACTGCAATGCTTGCCATAGCCACCACACAACCCCTTGCTTGGAGTTAGGAAAGCAGGGAACTGAACATGAGCCAATGCACCTCAGCTGGGGTACCCTCATGTGGGGAATTTCAGCAGAAACTGCTCTTAGTCATGAGAAAGCTTCCAGATCAAAATTCGTCTACAACAGAAATGTAAATTTAAAAAGCAAATTTAAAAGCAAATTACTATCAATCATCTATGGTTTCTCATTAAGGATAACACATTTTTTGAGGTGCTTCTAGTTTATTTTGGGGGTTTATTTTTTCAAAGTTTTTATCTTGCGCTAATTTAGAATCAGAGAGACACAGAATACCCCAAATGGCAAGAAACAGAAAAGGATCATCAAGTCCAACTCTTGACTTCACACAGGGAGACCTGGAAGTTTAACATGTTTTTCAAAGTGTTGTCCAAAAACTTCTCAGAGGCTTGGGGCCATGACCACTTTCCCGTGGATCTTGTTCAGGGCTTGCGCAACCACTCAGTGAAAAATCTTTTCCTAATATCCAATCTGAAGTTCCCTGGGTAAAGCTTTAAACCATCTCTTCATGTCCCATCACTAGGCAACAGGGAGGAGATAAGCACATTGCCCTGCTTTGGACATAAAACCTTTCTTTCATTAAGGAAAGGTTGCAAAATGAAGCAAAGTACCAAAACAGGACATTCACTTGTGCTAGTCAATAGGTCTGTGTAGCGCACACACTGTGACTGAGTAGCTTGAACAGCTGATCTGGAACACAAACTCATTTTTTTTCCTAAATAATATGTTGCAACAAACCAGCACTGGGCTAGGGCCACAAAGAGATGTGGGGTAAAAGGCAGGGAACAGATCTATTTTATTCTGCTTTCAACCCCGTACCTTTTGAACAAATTTTGTAACATTCTTGTAAGAATTAATTCTCTCACATTCTCTTGTCAGTTCTTTACAAAAAAATCAATAGAAATATATTATCAGGAAATGATATAAAAGACAGAAGTCCTTTGCTGGAAGACTCACTGAGACTATAGCTCAGAGAAAAGTCATATGTCAGATGAAGTGGGAATAGCCGAGGAAAAAGCCCTTTTAAGGACTCAAAATGTTTCCATTTTAAAACCAGTCTAGGCCACAACAGGTTTAGATTCTTCAGAGCAAAGGCAAACGTTCCTCCCTCTCATGCCACTGCCACAGGGAGAATGTCCCTAAGGTTGCAAGTTGTAGGGCTGTAAGAAAGATACAGTGGGGAGCAGATCACCAGATCATGTGAGGGTGAAAGCCATATAGCATGACTCTGAAGTCAGAGTCTGGTAACCAGACAGCCAGGACTGCCAGGTAAAAAATACTGACACTATGCTCCTCAGGTTTCAAATATTTCAGTGTCACCAAGGTGGGTCAATATTTCAGTAAGAGATAACAAGAGAAGTCTAAATACTCCACAGTCATTCCATGTTCTTCTGCCTGAAGAGTTCTTACTGCCACAATGTGAACAACTGGGTTGGGAAACAGACCACAATCACGAGGGATTATCAAAACCCATTCACACGACCCAGTGCACAGTGGAACGCATCCTTACTAACAAGTAGCAGCTATTCCCTATTTTCACTCATTCTATAGCTATTCTATATTTTTCTCTCATTCCATAGCATGCATGCATTCTCAGCTAAGTAGCTGCCTCCCACCACCCCAGCAATGGCTGCAATACAGCAGTAAATAAGGTTTTCCCTGAACTGTGCCTGTAGGTTGTCAAGTGCCCTGGATAAAGGTGCTATGTAAATGTCACTAGTTATTTCAGGTGATTGTCTAAGAAAAAAGGTGCTCTAAATGATGTGAGGACTAAGTATTACTACTTAGATAGCAGTAGTCCCATTATCCTTTTAGGTTCCTAAAAAGTATTCATCAGTCTCCTCTCATAAACCACTGCAAGAGCGACGAAAAGTTACATAGGAGCAACCACACGCAAGTGTCTGGGTTCTATTATGTACACTCCAGATGCAGGAAATAACAAATCTCTGGTTTCCTGTCTTTTGATTTGTTTTGGGGTTGTTTTTTGTTTGTTTGTTTGGTCACTTGGGTTTGTTTTTTGTTTGTTTGCTGTTGCTGATGTTGATTTTTAATTTTTTTTTCCCTGTGGTAATTACAGTTAGCCTCATGACTGTTCTCTGCATAAGAAAATTCCACTTGTTTCATTTTATCTAGGTGTCACCCTACTGATCTGCTGCATTCTGGCTGGGTACCATTCCTGGTACTTAACTTGAATTGCATCAGACTTTTTTTTAATACTTAAAACTAGTGTGAGGCCACACAAAACTCAGTTCGCTATTTTCTTGTGTTGTTGCCATTGCACACTGGTACATTAAGTTCTTTTAAAATCTGTGTAGGATGGCTGACAATGATTTCTCTGAGGAAGAAAGAAAAGTTAGGTGATATAAAGCTCCCATGGTGATCCATCAAGACTGTACATACATGTTCACATTCTTCTAGCTACAGATTTGCCTAGCCCTAAACAAACAAATACTTGTGCCAGAATCAGAATTTTCCCTTTTGCTAGACACCCAGAAACATCTGACCCAGAACACAAGGCTGGTGTAAGAAGGCTGCCTATTTCACATTCAACAATTTAGCTTTCATTAACGTTTCCCCCTACTCTTCCTCACACGGTAAGTGAAGGGACTCTCAGCAATCCTTGACCTCAAGTCACATCTCTCACAGCAGTGCATGGCAGCAGCCAATAAACTGACTATGGCAAGCTGTGAACATTTTGCCTCCTTCCTGTCCAGCCAAAATTGTCTTCACTCTTCCCTTGCTGCTTACAGTGTACAGCCATCAGTCTGCATAGCTGCACTCTAGGATATTCCACTGAACCCAAGTGTTATGAATGTGACCAGCAAAAAATGTGGAAGAGAAGCATCTGCCATATCTCCAAGCTGAAAAAAATTCAAATACTTTTGACTTATGAAAGAAAGCAGATCACCCATGTGGGCTGGTGAAATATAAACCTGGTGAGTCTAAGCAGGCTGGGATATGCTGCATTAGAGCTTAATACATCATTTTCTTTTTAACTAGTATTTTTGGGTAAGTACTATCATAATAAAAACACTCAGGGAAATGTGCTCATTTTTCAGCTGCAAAGAAACACTCAAGTGTTTTCTGCTTGACAGTCCTTTTCTCCCACTCCCTTCATCTACCTTCTTCCTCTCCCGCTTCATACCAAGTATTTTTTTCAGCTAAACATTCCACCATTCCGTTACTATTATACATTCTTCATATATGCAAGACAAGCACAGAGGAAGGAGTGGAAGAGATCCATGGGCTATGTATGCTAATTCTGTGCTAGCACACTTATCTCTTCCTAAGGGTATTGTGTCCCATCTTAAAAGCAAATCTGCTTTATTTTTGGCTGTCTCTGAATTGCAAACTCATTCCAGAGCCTCCCTTTTTTAGACTGAACCTCTTTCATTTCTCCGTTTTCATTACCTGTATTTATATGCTAGCATTATCTTCAGTTGTAATACCTTTTCAACCTTGATGAATATACCTTTGTATCTGCTCTTGGTCTTCCCCTTCTAGATTAAAAGGATGTAGGCTTTTCCAGCATGACACATTCTCCATCCCCTTGGTTTCTAGTCTTGCCAGTAGGTCCTCACCCCTATCAGTCCCACTTTTTTGAACATGGGTGGCCAGGTTATAGTCACTACTTCAGGTGAGGTATCACCAGTGCCTTGCATAAGGGCAGTGATAGTTTCCTAGTTCCCTCTCTCTGCTGTAAATGTATTTGCCGACACATCCATGAGATCACATTTGTCTTTTTCATGGCTGTGTTCCACTGCCACACTGAGCCCAGCTAGGACTCCCAGATCCTTCTCCTTTATCACTTCCACACGATAAGCACTTGTAGTACATGGTAAAACAGAAAGGTCAGCTACACAGAGGACTGCTCCTACTGCATCTTGTTATTAAAAAAAAAAAAAAAAAAGAAAAAAAAAGAGGTATTAATCGGCCAAATCCTGTGAACACTTTCCATTCTCCTTCACTGAGCAACCTTAGAGATCAAGACCAAGCCACAAGAAAGAGCACATCTTATGCACCAGCTCAGAAAGGTTTTCAGTGGGGGAGGTAAAAGTGAGAAAACAGCAGCAGAGTCATTCACAACCCCCAAAAAAACCCTTCAAATTGATATGATGTAGAGAAGCTATTCTGATTGCTTCTTAAAAGGCTGAATGAACTAATCTAATTTGCAATGAAAGTGGGAATAATTTTTTAATCATACAAAGATGTTTGCATAGGTAAATGGGAGTATGACACTAATGGCACTCTGGGAAAAAATATTTTCATTGAAATATTAACATCGCTGTCCACACTTAGGTGATTATACCACAAGGTAGGCAGGTGTAGTGTTTTAGTATAATAATGGTTCATGCATCAGAGAGGGGAAATCCCAGTAAGTATCCTCATTCTTTCAACAACACTATTTTTTGTAAGATGGCTAGCCATGCCATCATTAATATCACAAGAGGGTTCATACTTTTTAATTCTAAAATTAATGTAAATTGAACTTCATACCTAATATCTTAAAGCTATGCTGAAACACAAGAAAGTCTACAATATTTATAGAGTTTATTTAGGATTTAATTTACTGCCACTGCACCAGAAGACTGACGGTTTATAACAGTGGTGCTACTACGTCATTTGTTAAGGGTTTGAAACACTTGACTCGCTAGAGATTCTTCTTGTTCTTACCCCAAACACACAATGCCTCCATATTCAATACAGCTTTTATATATTTTTTTTCCTAAATTATGGACATATAGCCTTTAAGTAATACCTTTTATGCAGAACAATATAAAAACACTTTATACAGGGCTCACACAAACCATTTCAGTACTCACCAGGCAGCACAGAACAGAAGCCTGGAACAAGAAGGGGAGCAGTCTATTCTATATGGCATCTGCTCATGGCCTTGAGACTTGATTCATCCCTATGCACCACCGGTTACATCAAATACATCCTAAATTACAGTTAAAAAAATTCAAGACATTTGATGATTCCCAAGGTTTCTCTAAGCCATACTAGACTGATATCCAAATGCATTCAAATATACTGACAAAAATCTGTAGTATTTGTCACAGAATCCTTAAGATTGGAAAGGTCTCTAAGATCAACTCAATCCAGTAACACTATGCCCGCTGAATCAAAAAATGCCCAAGGTGGCGTCTTTTGAACATTTCCGTGGGTGGTGACTTCACCAGTTTCCTGGGAAGCTTGTTCCAATGTCTGACCATTCTTTAAGTAAAGAAATTTCTCCTAATAGCCAATCTAAACCTCTGCTGTCATAGTTTCAGGTCATTTCCGCTCATCCTATCACCTGACGATAGGGAAAAGAGCATGACCCTTACCCCTCCTGGTGCAACCTAAGACCATTTCCTCCCATCCTATTGTTAGCTGTTTGAAAGAAGAGATTGAGCCCCACCTCACTATGACTTGCTTTCAGATAGTCTCCCATCAGCTTCTTTTCCAGACTAAACAATCCCAGTTTCCTCAGCCACTCATAAGACTCGTTCTCTAGAACCTTTGCCAGCTTTGCTGCCTTTCTCTGAACACACTACAGCAACTCAGTGTCTTTCTCAATGTCTTTCCTAGAGAGGTGCTCAAAACAGAACACAGTATTCAAGGTGCAGATACTTCTGCTCAGGAAATAAAGTGATACCTTTGATCACTAAGTCACATTGACTTTTTTTTTTATGTCAATAGCACTCTGTGAAATATGGCCATTAACAGCAGCCATTATTACCTATATCCATTTATAGTCTTACTGTGGATTGTGCCATATGTAGCACATTTGTTATAAAATTATTCAAGAATGACAATAAAATGAAGACAATTACTCCTCCAAGTACTACTGTTGCAGTAATTTTTTAAAGAACAGGTTTGATTGAAAGGTAAAAATTAGTTTTAAATTCTTCAAACCCTTCTTTTATCTGAATATGAAAAGAAGGTGTAAAACAGATCCTTACCTTGATATGACATTAAAAGACAGTTTGGGTCAATATAATTACTGTGGAACAGCACCAATTTTAAAAAAAATCCTTAAATATTTGTACTTGCTGATTTTACCCTTCAGTTGCATTTTAGCATTCTGGGGTAACTGGCTAATCCAAACCACAGATGCAGAAGTAACTACTGGATGGTCCCTCCATTAATGTGTATACTATGCAGGCAGCATCAGAGATTAATTTCTCCTAAAACAAACAAACAAAAAGCATTTCTTCAACAGCATTATAAAATACAGCCATGTGAATCAAAGTGACCCCCCAGAAGAGCTTCTTTACACTTGATGATAACTTCCTCGGCATTGTCGTAAATGCCAAACTACACCTTTTTTAATATTAAAACCAAAGACACTATAATACTGTTTCCTTGTAACCAGGACAGAAAATAATTTGGTAAGATTAAGAACATCTATTGGTTTTGACATAAAAATTTCTTGCTGTGAGGTGGAAACACTGTACTCCAAATACTAGAACATGAAATCTCAAGGGTTATGTTCAGCAACTCTTGTTCAAAAGCAGATGTGGCAGGTGCATTACTTAAGGGATTGTCAGAGATGATCTTCTAAAGCACAGTACTCCTGCTTTCATCTTCTAATATGCCTGGGAAGGGGATTCTCATATAAATACATGGCAGAACTGGCAGGCTGTACATCAAGCCCATATTGCCCAACCCTCTTCAATACCACTGGTCACTGCAAAATGTTAATATCAGAAATGGTTTTCAGTGCTGAATGCAACTATTCCACTCACACACCCTACGTAAGAGAAGTTCTTTGGCTGAGCTCTTCAAACTGCATTTGGTCTGAAAAAGTCCAAATTCTCAGTAGCCATACTTGATATTCTAAAATGTATTTTTTATTGCTTTATTTAGTGCTGATTTGATGCCAAAGACGTCTTCATAGATTCACAGAGTCATAGAATGGTTTAGGTTGGAAGGGATCTTAAAGATCATTTAGTTCCAACCCCCCTGCCATGGGCAGGGATATCTTCCACTAGACTAGGTCACTCAAGGCCTCATCTAGCCTGACCTTGAACACCTCCAGGGTGGGGGCATTCATGACCTCCCAGTGCAACCTGTTTCAGTTCACCTCACCACCCTCTCTATAAAGAATTTCTTTCTAATATCACATGGTAAAGACAAAGGGTAATGAGTGCAAGTTGCTACCAGCAGATTCAGGTTGGATGCTAGAAAAATTTTTTTTACTATTCAAACTATTAAACATTGGAACAAACTTGCAAGAAAGATGGCAGATTCCCTTACATTAGACAGTTTCAAGGCTTAGTTTGACAGGGTGCTGGGCCATCAAATTTGAACTATATTCTTACCCTGAAAGGTTGGACTAGATGATCCTTGAGGTCCCTTCCAATCTGGTATTCTACGAATCCATGAGTATGTAGCCTGTATCTGCCCTCCTCAAGCTTAAAGCCACTCCCTCTCATCCTATCACCAAGCCCTTGTACTCAATTCACATGAGATTTAATACACATTAATTCAGTGCATGAGAACCATTTGCAGCCAAAGCTACTGCCTTGAGTGTCCCAATTCCCGCACATATAAAAACTTACACAGATTTTACCATTTTCTTCTCTTTTTCTTTCCACTTTTCATTCTTTAAGAGCCTATATCCTTGACTGGAAGGTAGTCCTATCAGGATTGCAGTATGAATTGTCAGAAATAAGCATGCCAGTAGAAACACAGAAGAGGCTCCAAGGACCAAACTGTTAAAACCAAACTAAAATTAAAGACTCCAATCCAAATGAGTTGTCTCTTCTATGCCTACAGCAGTGACCAGATTTTCAGCTAAGTCATGGGAGCATTGTTGACTTCAGCACACATGAGCTAATTTGTGTAATGGATCTGACGTGGCTTTCTGCTGATTACACTCCAGACACATGTAGATATGCATACCTTCCTGTTTCTCTCACATACCCATCAACATTTCAGGAAGAAGGAATTTCCTATGTGTTTCAGGTGCCAGAACAAAAACAAACACGAAATTGAATTTCAACTACTCCAGTACAGACTTAAAATTCCTCATTCAGGAAAATTGCAGTTGGTAAAATACGCATTTTTCTTTTTTTACATAACTTGAGGAGCTTAAAAAGAAATAGGAAAGAAAAGTCACTTTATGTTAAGAACAGACAGGAGAAATAAAATTGCATATTTTTAGAAAATATTATTTTGAGAGCTCCCCTTAAACATGTCTATACTGGCCAGACAGAAAGCATACAAAGATTAGAAAGAAATTGCTTTCCTAATGTATCATTGCACTGAAGAACATCTGAGAAAAGTACAGAAGAAGCAATGGTTGTGCCTTGAATATGGAGTATGCTGACAACATTTGTGGCACAAAAAAACCTGTAACAAAACATTTTGAACAAAATTGTGCTCTGCAGTACCAAGAGAAACTAAAGAATGAAAAAGAAATGCGTCCCTTTGCATGCTTAACTGAAAAACAGAAAGTAGCTTTGTACCATCTCTTACCTGCATTGAACCCTGACGGGGAAAAAAAATTAGGATGATTACATATTTAACTGAAGTAATCCTGGATTAAAGCATTAAATTCCTAGACTGTTTACAAGGCATCAATACAAACATTAACAAGCAGATGTACAACAGGCTGCTTTAAAAGTGTATTACTTTGCTGTCAGAATTCTGCTAAAAAATCAGGCGTATGGGATGTCTTATTCTTTTTAAAGTAAAGCTTTATTTTAGCAATTTAAAGTAATCTCATGCTTGAACTACTACAGAAAAATGTAACATCCTCTGCAAACATTTAGTATGTGATTTCTCTTCTGTAAGTAAATGGACTATACCCTAGCCTTTTAAATGTTTGAATGCCTTTGAAAATGAACTGTATCTCAAATAAAATATTTATAACAGGCAAATTGTATCTCTTCAAACAAGAGTAACAATAAGCAGAAAACATCTGTACTGTATTCACTTTTATGAAGCATTATTGTACTAAGTAGCAAAGAACCTCAATACAAGTGAAAATTTACATTATTTCTGGGGACATTCAGAAAACTCTTCACCATGTCTAAGGGGAAACTAATAGTTCTGAGGGAAACTAGCCTCTACACTCTCCTCCATCGACATGTATTACCCAGTCATAGAATCATAGAATTGTAGGGTTGGAAGGGACCTCAAGGATTGTCTAGTTCCAACCCCCCTGCCATGGGCAGGGACACCTCACACTACAACACATTGCTCAGAGCCTGGCCTTAAAAAGCTCCAGATACGAGGCCCCCACCACCTCCCTGCACAACCTGTTCCAGTGTCTCACCACCCTCATGGTGAAGAATTTCTTCCTGAAATCCAATCTGAATCCACTCATTTCTCATTTTGCTCCATTTCCCCTAGTCCTATCATTTCCTGACACCCTAGAAAGTCCCTCACCAGTCCCTCAAAATACAGGTAAGTGACCTGATCAGCCTAATTCTGTTTTGGAATTAAAAAAAAAAAAAAAATTCTCAGCCTGGGTTCAAGTACTGGCAGTCACGTGACAGCAGGACAGTTTTACATGCCTGGGGATTCCCAGAATGCATACTGCCACTTTTCAGAAATGGGTTTCAGAGGAAATATTTCATTCCAATTTCCCATTGGATTTTTTTTTCATTTTCCTGTTACAAACACCAGAACTCTTCCTGTTACTCCCATACCCAAGAATGTATGAATTAATTTCCCATAGTTCACATTAACCTACGTCTCAACTCAAGGGAAGGACGGTTAAATTCTTGATGTAAACCCAACTGTATTCAAGACAAACCTTTCCACAGGCATGAACAGGCTTTTAGCTCTCGATGGGGAAATCCAGGTATGGTGATGCCATGCAACACCACTCCCCAAGTCCTGCTGAGCTATGCATACTTCAGCAGACATGGGAGCAGGAATGATCCCAAATTTCATTACCTCCAAGGTATGAGAAAGCATAAAGCTTTGTATCACATGGGAAACTACACAAAAGGGAAGAGGCAAACTCCTACACCATGCAGTTAAAGTGTTGTGCTGATCCCTCCAAATATTCACAATCATTGCAGTCATGCAACTTGGGTAACTGTAATTTCATTGATTTTGCTAGGTTGGAGGAATTTTATTATACTTGTCATGGAATGGATTGAACTGGCCACTGTTACTCATATAATGCTACAGTCATGCCAGCTTCAAAAAGTGTAAGTACTAACTGGAGCAAAGTATTATGGGTCTTGAAGTTCAGATTGCAACATGGGATCTGCTGCTTCTGGGTTCTGGGTTCCTTGGGTGTTGTCTTTTCTGCTGGCATGGTGGTGAGACAAGGAGGGATAGGGATTAAGTTTTTTGGCTTTGGCTCTTGGCTTGCTTGCTTCTGTTTGCTGCTGGTTTTGCGCCATACTTCTTCTGCAAATATGCAAAGGTAATTATGCATTTTTTTTATCATGTTTATCTGGTTTTTGACCAGTAAACTCTATTCTTCTCTCACTTTTTCTTTTTTCTTTTGTCTCAATCCCAAGTTTTTGTGTGTTACCTTTCCCTCAGTTCTGTGTTGGGAAAATAACCAGGTTAACCTGCTGGTTTGGTATGACCTATTCTGTTCTGATTCAAACCATTACATGTATTTTTGGTGCCCAATGTGGATCACAAAAAGCTGCTGTCTTAAAATTAAGACAGGAAGATTTTTGGCAGAAGACAAAAGGATTGAGGTAACAAAAAGATGGATAACAAGAGGATTCAATTAAAAGTTGAAGCTTGTTTTATATAGCTTTTTTTAGCCTGTGGTGTGTTTGCTGTGTTGGGGCATTTGCTTTCTGCTGGCAGCTGGCTCACCTTCTGGTGGCGAGGTTTATCTCAGGGTAATGGCTTTACAGCTCTGTTGCTCCTGTGTTCGATACTAGCAGGCCGGGGGTTTTGCAGAACAATACATGGCTTTCTCAGGAGTATCACAAAGATATCTACTCTAATGCTGAATAATGGCGAGTGGCAGGGTGTACAGGAATGTCTGAATAAATTCTTAGGGCAGTGGAGTCCTCTGGTGGTTTGGAAATTCAACCCTGAGAAAGTGCAAAATCCTGACAAGCTGGTGAAATGTTTGGAAAATTCTGTGGTCAGCATGGGAGATCCCAAGAGAAAGAAATCATCGCAGTGTGTCAGGGATTAGCACATGCATATTGAAATCTTCTCCTGAGTGTTCAGAGTGCCCAAGAGCAAGAGAAGGTCTCTGGGCCAGCAGACATGGCTGCAGCAGAAAAATCAGCCTGTGCCAGTATGAGCTTCCCCTGTATGGAAAAATAAACCTCGAGGGAAAGTAGCTTGTCCTGCAAAAGGTAACAACAAAGACCATCACAGGAACAAGAGAAAGAGCCAGAGCTGCTTGTGCAGTCTTACTTCTGTGTTTAGAAGATGGCCAAGGACAAACAGTGGACAAAGCAAACAGAATGCCTCAATGATGTGAGAGAGAAAATCTCTGCTCCTCTGTTCAGGCCTGAAATTCAGCTGTGAAGAAACTGTCCCAGAAAGTCCAGAAACTCAAGAAGAACATGTTCTACTCCCCACTTGTACAGTCCTGTTTTTCAGCCATGAGGAGCAGATGCTCCCCTGTCCAAGAAAGGGAGAGAATCTGAGAGGTACACACCATGGCATACCCTGTGATTTTACTTGCATGACCATGGGGATGACATGAGGAAGTGGGATGGAAAACCCACTTCAGTCCTAGCTGCATGAGTACGTGAATTACAGGAGAACTCTCCCACAAAGAATGCTGCCTCAGCTTCCAATGGAAAATCACCCAAGAAGAGCAGACAAGCTGATACTACTTCTGATTCTTCTGAAAACACTCCCAAAGCATTTTTAAAAGATACAAGTGATTCCAGTCAGAATTAGAAGGGCCTTTCCTCCAACCAGATGGAGGGGAGGGACAACTGGGTTTATTGGACTGTATGGAATTAACAGTTTGGCAGGTTGAAGATGTCTAACCAGTCTGTAATTCTGGTGCGACAGAGGGATCTCTGCTCCAGCATGCAGTGGAAGTTGAGCATCAAAATGAAGCCACAGTTTGCTTTCACTGGGAGGGGTGGAAGAAGTCACTGGACTCAACTGCCCCACTCAGTGGCTCCAGGGGTGGAAATACAGTCACACCATTTCACCATTTCATGGTGTGACACCAGTCATGGACTGATCCAGACTGTACTGGATCAGAGTAGAGCTCCAGAGCATCTGCAGTGAGTAGTCTTCTGTGTACTGCAAAGAGATTTTGCTGAGTGAGAACAGACAGCGACTGAAGTATGACTTCTATTGCTTGATGTTGCTGCTGTGCATGACACAGATGGTATAGAATAAGGGGTGGAGAATGTAATGGATTGAATTGAACCTGCTGTTGTTATTCATACCGTGCTGCAGTCATGCCTACTTCAGAAAGTGAAAGCACTAACAGGAGCAAAGTATTATGGGGCTTGAAGTTCAATTGCAACATAGGAGGCTTTCTGTTCCAGCTGTTGCTTCTGGGTTCCGGGTCCTTTGAGTGTTGTATTTTCTGCTGGGATGGTAGTGGGACAAGGAGGGATGGGGGAGTAGTTTTCTGGGTTGGGCTTTTTGGCTCGCTTGCTTCTGCTCGCTGCTGCTTTGCATCATGCTTTTTCTGCAAATAGGCTAAAGTAATTGTGCCTTGTACTATGTTTATCTGATTTTTGATCAGTAAACTCTATTTTTATCTTTTTTTTTTTTTTTTTTGGTCTCAATCCCACAGTTTTTGTGTGTTACTTTTCCCTCACTTCTGTGTTGGGAAAATAGCCACATTAACCTGCTAGTTCGGTTTGACCCATTCTGGTCAGATTCAAACCATTACAACACTCTACACTGTCTCTCAGAGACAAAACCACCAAATATTGGTAGTGGTGTGCTCTGCGACTGAATGCCTGTTGTCCTGACAGCATTCTTCATATACAACTGTAATTATCACATACAAAAAGAACAAAGGACAGTAAAAAAAAATATTGAAAAATGCACCTTAGAAGTTACTTATGTTTAATGCTTAAAAGTCTGAATGCACAAACAATAATCTACCATTATAGAAGTACTGGTGGTCAATACAATGCATTAGAACTATGTACAATGACACAGTTTAGTATAAAAACCTTTCTACAATGTAGAGTATTACGAAACTGTTAATGACATCAAACACTAAGTACTTAAGACACCATTTTTTGCTACCACATTTGGAACTTCAATGAACAGTCCATTGTAACTTGCAGCATCAATCCATTTCTAGTATGAAATTAAGTCGTTTTCTACTTATACAATAAGATTTATCTACACGGGTCTTTTGATTTTGATCCATAGCAGCAAAGGCACTGTACATCAGCAGATCCACAGACTTAAAGATTTTTCTTAAAGCATTCAAAAACCAAAAAACCCAAACAAAATAAAAAGATAAAGAAAAAAAGGTCACAGATCATAGTTTAACAGCAACAACAACAACATAAAAAAAAAAAAGATAACATGTTGTCTCTGGCACAATGGCTCAGTTTGTGTCCATCTTAGGGACATCCAATGAAGACTTGGATTGAACTGCTGGCGAACAAAGAAAGTCCTTTTCCCAAGGAGAATCCATTCCTTTTTTTTATGTTGGAATGAGAAACTTGTAAATCCTACCTCGAGGTCATTGCTTTTGTAGTTTGTATATTGGTAGGCATCCACTCTTATTTCAGTGCAGTTTCCAAAGAACATATCAAATATTTTTCATAATCTCTTGTAATTGAAAAATTGCCCAAAGACACATATCCCCATTTTCAAGGAAACATTGCAAAAGTTTCCAGAAGTAACAAAGGTAATTCTTTGAGGCAACTTATTGTACTCTTGACAATATAACAAAGAGAGGTGTTTATATTAAAAAACCTAGCTTGACACCAAACTGCTTCATGTTTATCAACAGAAAAGCATTGAGAACAAATCTGTACACAAGATGCTATATTAACATTGCAAATATATAAATTAGCACATTCTTACTTAAAGTGAATTTTAGATGTGAACTGAATTTGCCATTCATGTAGATTACTGGCTACAGTTTGTTATTTTCTAAGTTTCCAAGACTGTCTAAAATAGTTAAGATACAGTATCTTCCCATCAAATAATTATACTGTAGTAACACTTAAAGAGGTCTCATCCAAGAACAGGACTAAAAAATATAACAAAGTTTATTCTTTTAAATAGAAACTACAGGTCTATTTTGTGTGACTTTCAGCTACATCTTGAACATCCTTCTCCAAGATCCCCAATTCATCCATCTACAAAAACATGAAGTGTACGATGCATCTTTCAAACTAAAGCCGGGCCAGACAGCTTTATTTAGTCAGTTCATTGTTAGAAAGCCTTCTTTAAAGAAAATAAATACATTACAGCTATAATACATAATTAAAGAGTCAAATTCACTGTTAAGTATCCTTATTCTATCTTTTTCCAATAAATATCTGACAATTTGGTATCACATTTTTAATGAGCATTCACAAATCAATAGCAAGTTAAGAGGGTAAAAATAAATTTCACAACTGTTCTTAGTTTAGAAAGACAAGGAATATACAAAGTGCCAGGAGAAGGAGTTCTGTCTGCATTCAGATTTGTCTCTAATAAATAACTTCATAGACTGTAGCTTTCTTGTCCCCAGAGCCAGTGACAATGTATTTGTCATCCACAGAGATATCACAGCTAAGCACAGATGAGGATTCTTTGGACTATGAGAAAGAAAGAGACAAAACAAACAAAAAACAAAACAAAACAAAACAAAACAAATAAAATTGTATCTTTTCATTTCTTCAATCTAGAAGGGTTTGTGGATCAATTGGAAGTGTTTATAGAGAGGGAATAGACTATGAGTGTTTTGTTTGGGTTTTTTGACTCCAAACTTTTTCTGTCTAAAGTTCTATGGCAACAAAAACAAACAGTGGAAAGGGAACTAAACACTATGGACCTTGAGATAAGCTATTAATAAACCAAAAAGAAGCAGTCCTTTCTATACAATTTACATGCAATGAACATTTATTAATATATGTTAGCTTTTGCATAAAAATGAATGAAAAGTCATCTTTCTTCCTCCTCCCTCACTTTTTTGTTGTAACCCAGGAATCTTCATGGAGAAGCACAACAAAGCCCTACCTACCCACAGGTATGAAACAGACTCTGCAGAAGTCTCTGTCTCCTCTCACCATTTCCCTAATGTAGAAGACAGAAGCCTTACACAAAAGAATTTACATTGTCAGGGAGGTGCAAAATATGAAAAGATACTGTGGCAGAATAGGATGTGCAGCAGTGTACAGCAGGTAAATGGGAGACAGGATGCGCCAGGATGCAGTAGCTGTCTCTTCCATTTTTTCTGTCTTTCCTGAGATGGTGTGTATATGCTGTCACCCTTCACTTGTCATTTTAATGTGTTTTTATCACAAAATGTCCCTTTTCTGATTGTCACTGCAAGAGCTGACCACTTCCCAGTCATGCTAAGTTTTTGCCAAGAAACCATTCCTGCACTGCACAGGGAGTTTCTTTCTACCTCTTACTAAGAAAGCTCCACTAGGGTGTTAATATCACTTCTAAGGGAGATGGGTTCTTCTTAGACTGATTTGGGCTTTCTTGAGAGGTGGTTCCAAAGCTGAATAGCCTTGTATTAAGTTTTCTCAGAAGTTCACTTTCTCACATTAAGGCAAATTGAGATGTCCCAAAGGCAGAGACATGTCAGGTAACATTATAGGTGAGACCTGACCATTGAAACTGAAACACTAGTTTGTAATGTCAAAACATTCCCAGCCTAGAGGTACTTTTAGGCAAAGGAAGGACATGACAAAAATCCCACTTTTTCTTTAATGGCATGCCATTATAATTGAACACAACAGGATTAAAAACTATGAAGGGTTACAATTTCTAGTTGTATTCCACAGGTCTCCTCCATAAGGCACATTCTTCCGCTCAAGAGTCTGCCTTCCCAATTCACTGACTTACACATCTCATCCAAGAAAAACACATGTTCAATATCAGTTTCTCTGTATTTGCTACATTTTACGCTTTCAGTGAATGCTCTTCTAACAACATGATTTGGGTACTACATTATCGCAATACATACAAGAAGGTGAAAAAGATGGGTATTAAAAACAATTTCAGATTAAAGGGCTAGCTTATTCTATGAGCTAAAGTACTCAAATGTCAGAAAGGACAAAAGCTTATGTCCTTTTAATTACAGAAAAAGTCTTATAGGAATAAAGTAATTAGCCAAGAATTTATATTTAAAAACTCCTTAAGCTAATGACAGACCCTGAGATGTGCAGCTGTACTGCATTGCAATATATGTGGAAAACAGCTTGTAGGAGATTATTACCTGGAATATACTGGCTCCATAAGGTGTTCTCCAGGCATTAAGAAGATTATCTTTTCCAGTGCTTACAAACCATTTGCCTGCAACAGATTGTTTAAATGTTATCATTCCATTTTGTTTTTAAGCAACGCACCCCAATAAACAGATTCATTATAAAAAACAATGCATTCACACATTAATTGAAAACATATCCAAAGAACAGTCAAATTTTCCTGTTTGTACAACATACATGTTTGACCACAACATAATTACTTCACATAAAAAAGTAGTCATAGAATTAAAAAAATAATTTTAATACTTAAATTTAATGTCTAATTTTTAATAACACCCCTACTTTCATTTAAAAGTAGTGTTAGAACAAATTTCTCATGAGGGAAAACACTGCCATTGAAAGATCTGCTTACCACAGTGTGCAAATTTGAGTGACAACACACAGCTCTCATGAAGATGCAGCTGATACTTGTCTGGCTTAGTAACATGCAGCACCTCTACATTACTGTTCTCCATTCCTACTGCCAGCCACTCACCAGTTGGACAATAGCCCAGTGAGAAGATCTAGAATAAGCACAGCACATACTTGAATCAAAACCAACTCCCAGTACTCTGTTAACACTATGCAAAAACACATTTTGGTCTGCTAGAGTTTTAAAAACATGATAATCCAATATAGTAATCAAGATAAATTAGTTCATGTAAACAAAGCTCAGTTACAACCGTAACAGTAAAGCATACTGAATCAAGCTATGCAAGTAATGTCCCAGCTTATCTGACAACATTTTAAAATATTGTCACAAAATATTTTTGAACAAGAGCCTACAGAAATGGTAACAGATTGCACACAGAACACTTTAATCTGGCAAATACTTTATAAAGAGGATTCTTCACTACTCTCATGGAAGAGCTACTAATCTGCCAAGCAGTCATAATCCAGAAAAATGTTTAACTGTTACATAAAAAAAAAAAAGAGGCTAAGAGAAAAAAAAATCTTTTAAGAGTTTTTATTGAGCCTTTTTTTCTCCTTTACAAAAATAAACAAAACACAAAAATGCTTGGTTCAGAAAACCATTTTTCTCAATGTTGCAAAGGCCTGACATTGAACCTGTGAAGTGAAGTCATGTTGTTGTAGTTGTCTTCCTTCTCTGAGATCCCAGGATCTGACTGTATTGTCCAAGCCTCCTGTCCATAGTTTAGTGCCATCATTAGAAATGTCAATACAGCTTGCTCCATCTGTGTGGCCTTGAAATTGCCTGAAAAGATTGAAGGAAAGTATGCACATTCCCACACCGGAGTTGTTTCAGAGCATATACACAAAATACATCCTTTTTCTTTCAGCCCCTGACATGCAGCCATCAAAGACGGCAGTAATCATAGAATCACAGAATGTCAGGGGCTGGAAGGGACCTTGAGATCATCTAGTCCAGTTGAGCACTAATTTGATTCGAAAAAGCACTTTATGAGTCAGATACTCTGCAGATCTTTGCTGCTGTGTGATACCCATTATTCAACCAAAAATTCCCAAACTTCCCAAAAAAGAATACAGCATGGATTTCAAAATTCATCTAGTTTAAGATGAATCTGCAGGTGACCAACAAAGCTAGGAAAAAAACATCAGTCTAAATGGCAATATAAGGGAGTAAAGGCTGCCTTTATATGCAATACGGGCTCCCGGCTTATGGTACACTAGTCTTGAGCAGCAACTCCTGCTCCTAAGAAACTAAGTCTGCAATATAGTAATTTACACACATCTTCACCCAAGACATAATTGCTGGAGCACTAAATAAAGAGATTGAGTATGAGCAGAGTGTATTGCACAGAAACAAAGAAAACCACGTGTTCAAAGAACCTACAGCAGTGTCAACATCAACTAATCTTAGGAAATTATAGTTAATGACTGCTCAACAGGCCTGGAATTATGAAACTCTTAAAATAAGCAATTATACAGATGTTGCTCAAGGTATTGCCATAGCAATGAAATACTGGAAACAGCTATGCAGACACCATGGAGAAAATAGTGTACATATGTGAAAGAGAATGTAATACTCTAATTAATGCTTCACAGCCTGATGATCCAGTTCTGCTGACCTACCTTACTAAAGTCTGGTTATGCAGATCCCACACCGCAATGTTCCCATCACTACAGCAAGAGAAGCAGACCTTGGAATCAGGGCTGATAGCTAGGGCATAGCAAGCTGGAGCAGAAGATGTCAGCTCTGCTTTGATGCGAGGAGTTGGAGCTGCTAAGTCCCAAATGGATAACGTGCTGGCTTCACCACCAACAATCAGGGTGCGACCATCGGGGAGCAATCTGCAGGAACGGATGTAGTTATCTCTGTTCTGTGGAGACAGAAGCCATCAAGGGATTACTCATGAGGAAAGGAAAACAGCATTAACATGAGAGCAGAAATCCATAAAAGTATTGTATTCCCTCCTGGTTTTAATGAGCCATTTATGACAATGATAAAATGTATTAATGCCAGAAAATTACAAGACATTAGGGAAGTACTTAAATTGATCTACAAAATTCAGCAGTGAGATATATTTAATCTTAATTAGCACCAAAATGTGAAGACCTGAACCTAGCCCTGAACAATTCCAGATAGCTGCACTTTACAGCTTGCGTAGAAAGTTACATTTTCATACCCTGTTTCAGCACATTAACCTCTCGGCATGGGGGAGTACGAAATTCCCTGCACACTCCCCCCACCTCTGTTCCAGTGAGACTTGCTGCCACCATCTAGGAGATGTCAGAGGAAAATATTTGGGCAATTTTGCGCATTTGTGTAGCAACTTGTGTAGCAATTCATTACCTCTCTACATGTGCTGCACAGTTCTACCTTTACTGTCTCCGTAACAAGAAGCAACATCTTACCAAGAACTGGTAAATGACATAAGAAAACCTGCTAACAATGATTTTTTTGTATTAGCACATTCAAATAACTTGTGAATAACACACAGGGATACTTCTAATTGTCACATTAAGACAGCACAATGCATTCAAACGTATACAGACACAAAGTATGTGACACAATCTTCAAATATTCTTGGAGATCACAGCTGCAAGACAGCAATTTTCTACATGATAGGATACCAAGCCAACAAATGTCAAAGTTTATAAACAATATTTGCTGTGCTTTCTTTGATCTTTCCCCCTATCAATACAATTTCAGGACATTAAAGATGCTTTGATTCATTCAGTGGAAAAAAATCAAAAGTACAACAAAGAAAATACTTCAAACTCACTTCTATAAGAAACAGAAAATTTACTAACGAAACTTTGATACCAGTACTGGGTTTTGTACCTTAATGGTATCATTTCAATGTTAACAGAAACTGTTATCTTCTTCCACCATCATACGCAGCTGTTCACTTACCAGGCAGTCCAGCTGAGAGACAGGGCTCTTGTTGCCAGGGTGGCTGATATCCCAAACTTTGACACACCCCTTCCCACCTGTGTACACATGTCTCGTGGGGTTGCTGATGGTAACTGCACATACAACTTCCCCATGATTCAGAGTGTTGATCTGACGGGCATGGCGAGGGATTCCTGGACCGATGAGGGCATCAGGAGGGAAAGGAACAGGCTGCATCTGACCATCTGCACTTACATGAAATGAGTATGCTCTGAGGGAAGGAAAAACAGACAGAGGGTGATTTAAGAAGTTTTTCTTCAAGCTTATTTAAGAAAACATAATTAAAGGTTTGTTTCCACTTCAGGAACTTAAGATTGTGCCCTCAGCTCCTTTCACAATCTTTCTAATTGTGTGAAGAAGAAATAATTTATCTATAGCATGGCACTCAAAGCAAAGTCAAGGACCATCTACCAATCAAATGAGCTTTCACAGTTCATGCAATGATGATTTCTGGCATGAGTGAGGACACATGACACTGCTCCTAAGTTTGGGGCATGGGGAGACCGACACATGCAGGATAAGGAAGGTCAGGTCAGGGCCCCCTGAACACAAAAATAGTTGTCTGGCTGCGACTGAGTGCAGAGGGTAGATGAGTGCCAGAGGACATGTTTGGTTGCTCCCAAATGTGCAAAGTACAGCTGGACTGCTACCAAGCTGCCCTGAATATACTGTGGGCCCACATCCCTCAAGCAAAAATGCCCAGTACTGTACACAAGTGTGCAGTGAAACCTCCACTACCAAAAAGTTAAGTCCTCGAGGCCTGGCTGATGACATGCAAAATGACACATCAGCAAAAATACACTGGAATTTTGTTGCCTTCTTTTGCACTTGCCCTTTTTTTTTCCCCCTTCATTTCTTTTAAGTGGGTCTGATACAACAACTACAAATCCCAATTTCTCTTGCCAAAAAAATCAGGACTCTTACTGAGAAGGAACATGCTGTGTGCTTGTCAGTTACGCTACTTGTGAATAACCTATCAATAGCTTCAAAATATTTTCCAGGAAGAACACTTAGGTTGTGAAATTGTCTTGTTCTGAGATGCTACTTGACACATAACATCTATTTACAGCAGCACAAACTTTTATATAAGAGGGTTCACATACACATACCAAGGTATACTTAAAGGAAGACTTTAATTTTCTTAGACCTAAAAAAATCATCATTATACTGATGAAAAATCTATTGTCACAATTTTGGAAAAGCTCACAAAAAAGCACATTTTATGAGAGTACTTAGGAAGATCCCTTCCTTAATTGTTGCTTCAAAGTCACCAATGAAGGCAGTCTCCTGAATTCAGCTACTGAATTTGTTATTTAAGATTCATAGTGCATTAGCATCAGAATAAAAATTTTCAGTGGGACAATATGCAGTTGTATTTTAATCTTTCTGCTGTGTTTCCAGGGCTTCACATACACTTCTCATTCTGTGCACCGTATTCTGTTCTGGCAGATCTGAGTGACAGATCATATCACCGTTCTCCACCTTCTGCCATTAAAGACACTCAGGAAGTACAGGACAGATTTCTGTGTTTGTCACAAGCAACAAACTGCCTAGATGATTAGAGTTTGGGTCCAATTATCACCACAGAAATCTGATGTATCTTCCTCATTATCACTATAACTCCTGTTTGCTGCAATAAGGTACTGAAAAAGACAGCTGATGGTCACCTGAAATGTTTAACAAAAGAAGTGGAATTTCATTATCATCTCTTTTGATTTCTATATGCAGTCACTCGCTACAGAGCCATATTTAGCACTGAGTGTACAATACTTTGATTATCAAAGTGGGTTTGGCAAGCTTACGAAGTACAGAGGGACTGTATTAAAAAATTTTAAAAATAAAGCTTAGAAATGGAGTGATCTGTGGCTATGTTATTCTCACTCTACTCATTACTCCATACTAGCACATGTGATTAAACTCTTGCTTTGTTGCTTGATTTAGTTTTGTGTGGCTGAGGGTTGTGTGTTTATTTCACTCTGAGAACTAAAACTGCAGAAATATCTTACAAATATCTGGCACTGCATACACCTAGTAGCACTTTCATCTTTATTTCGCATCAGCTACCTTTTCTATTTATATATTTTACAGTCAGTATTTTGATACAGCTCCAAAGTGAATAGAAAATTATGAGAGGCCAGTTCCCTGATATGCCACATGCTGCACACTCCAATTCAACAGACACTAAACAGTGTGGAGACTCTACACAACTTCTGCTGTAAGGAAAAAGGAAGAGTAAATGAGAAAGCAACACACCTGAATGACACCTGTGAAAAGTACTGCACTTAAGATGAAGAAAAATCAACACAATTATGCTAAAGTAACTACAGATTTCAAAGGCTTCAGGCCCTAGGGCAGACAAATCACAGTTATGTTTAAATGTTTAAAACAGCCACTAATATGTCAACACCATTTAAAAGCCCTGGAGAGGGACCAGAACTGAACTGGTTTGACTTGAGAAGTGAGCAGGGATATCTCTGCACCCATGGCGTTCTACTTCTCAGACCACAGCAAGCAAAACCTGGTAGAACTCATTACCCTTCAGGTGACTAACTCCACCAAGGATGAACTTGAACACAGATAACAGTATGACACCTCTAAGTCCCCAGTATATGTGTAGCATGAAGATCTGTGCCCCACAGAATTTTTACAGCTGGTTTGGAAGCTGCTGAAAGTAAATTTCCATATTTGCTTTATGCGGCCACCTAGCAGTGCCTAGAATGGCACAATTAGCAGAAAAGTCAACTTGAGGTGGTAAATAGTGTGTGATTTCTGAGATAGCTGGACATGATTTAAGAATCATTTGACACACATGTATAATGGAAGTTACAGGACCGATGGCTTTTCATGATATAGTATTAATTCTGCATGTCCACAAGCTCACCAGCAGGTAAGTGTGTGCAATTCCTTGCATGCAAGTGTGTGACTACCCAACAACCATTCCCGCATAAGTACATTCATACATATGAGAGAGGAGGAGTGGCACAAATATCCCCTGCTCTTCAAACTCCACAGTTTTCCACAAGTGGCACACAAGAAGTAGAACTGGAGAACCCTTACATAAAAAAAAAATGGATTGATATGGTTTGCATTGCTGTTTTAATTTTCTCTCTTCTCTAACTCAAGAGGAATGTGAGCAGACAGTTCTTCACATCTGTGTAATTCTTTCTCTGAGGCTCAGTGAAGCCTGGTAGAGCAAGTCACCTTCTATGGCCTGTTCTATCAAGGATGAATTTGAACTTTATGATACAGTAATTCTTTCCAGTGTTTTCAATCAAACAAAACATTTCAGTATTCCTTTCTCTGCGCACTGCTATTTATAGCAATTAATAAGTTTGCAAGTAATAGTGAGGCTTTTGTGAGCAAATAAATCTTTTTTTCAAACCAAGAACCTGAATACAATAGAGAGGGAAAGCCATGATTCTGTTCCAGTTTGCATTTCCATGTAATACGAAGCAGTCAGATTCAGCATGTAACACCTCAACATTCAGCTCCTTTGTCCATATATTTCTGTCTCCTTTACTCTATGTTACCCAGTATTTTTTGGCTGCTCTTAGTCTTCAACACAAATTTACAATTGCAACTTCAAGATTGAACAGTGTTTCTCCTCCCCTTGCCAAATAGGTATATTTACTTCTCTTCACACAGTATTTTTCAGTAGCTAAGGGGAATTTGAATTGGCAAGGAAACACAGCTTAGACAGATGATTGACTTTTAGGGTTGAATGTTTGATACTTACGGTTTTCCTCCTGGGATACCTGTGAGATTAGGAGGGATGCCTGGGACTCGCATGTGATGATGTGGATCAAAACCAACCTATAGTTTTCCACAAACAAAACAAAAAGGTGCATGAAATAGGGAGTTAGGTAAAAGAAGACTATTTAATTCATGTTCTCCATAGCATTCTACCAAAATTACAATGACACTGAACTAGATTTAATCCTGCAGGTTTTACACATTAGTAACTGCACTCAACACTGAATAGAATAGAATAGAATAGAATAGAATTAACCAGGTTGGAAGAGACCTTCGAGATCATCATGTCTAACCTATCATCCGACACCACCTAATCAACTAAACCATACAACCAAGCATCCTGTCAAGCCTCGCCCTGAACACCCCCAGCAATGGCGACCCCACCACCTCCTCAGGCAGCCCATTCCAATGGGCAATCACTCTCTCTGTGTAAAACTTCCTCCTAACCTCCAGCCTAAACCTCCCCTGATGCAGCCTGAGACTGTGTCCTCTTGTTCTGGTACTGGTTGCCTGGGAGAAGAGACCAACATCCGTCTGTCTACAACCCCCCTTCAGGTAGTTGTAGAGAGCAATAACGTCATCCCTGAGTCTCCTCTTCTCCAGACTAAGCAACCCCAGCTCCCTCAATCTCTCCTCAAAGGGCTTGTGCTCCAAGCCCCTCACCAACCTTGTTGCCCTTTTCTGGACACGCTCCAGCAAGTCAACATCCTTCCTAAACTGAGGGGCCCAGAACTGGACACAGTACTCAAGGTGCGGCCTAACCAGTGCAGTGTACAGGGGCAGAATGACCTCCCTGCTCCTGCTGGCCACACTGTTCCTGATGCAGGCCAGGATGCCACTGGCCCTCCTGGCTGCCTCGGCGCACTGCAGGCTCATGTTCAGTCTACCATCAACTAGCTAGCAGCAATGCTAGCAGAATGCGCTAACAGCAAGTACTTACCACTGGAGATCTCCCATAAGCTGCTGCTGCCGCTGCTGCTGCAGCTGCTGCACTCATTTGAGGAGAAATATTGTGTAAACCAGCATAGGCAGCTCCAGGGCTGGTCAGCTCCCCATTCATACCAGCATGTGGCACAATCCCAAATGGAGTAGGATAAGGACATGGCACTGCCATAGGTGTCCTTAAACCTGAAGCTATTGAGTGGAGAAAAAAAAGACAGAAGTCACACAGCCAGCCCAGATCCATTTAGGTGAAATATGAGTTTAGCTATACAGATACATATATATATATATATATATATATATATATATATATATATATAAAATGTATTGAGGTGCTAAAGAACCCGTTTAATAACCAGTTTAGGCAGCTGTGATATACTGCCTTGACACTGTAGATTTAAAGGGGACCTGGCTGGGGACATATGGACACTGTTCTGCAACACTGAAATATAAGGACACTAACCTAGTGGGTCCACACCTGGTGCTTTGCCAGGCACTGGCCTCAGTCCGGGAGTGGAGTTGCTGCCTGGAGTTGGGGCATCAGTCCGTGGAGTTGGGGTATTTGATTTAGACACAGGAGTGGTAGATTTCTCATTCTAATAACCAAAAGGTTAAAAAGACAGCTTGTTAGTCATCTTACTTTTTTAGCTAGTGGCTAGAAAGAGAACGGATTATAACCAGAGTGTTTATGTCTAGTGATATTTAGCTTTAGGTTTTGGATTTCAGTAGTTACAGGTAATGAAGAGAAGCTGCAGAGATTGTGAAAAAGACAGAATGGCTTTCTGAATTAATTACACCCTCCTAGTGCTTTCCTTGTCAGGGGTATCTGTACAATTCAGAATGAGGTAAATGACTAAAAACCATTGCCGACTCATTCTGCTCATGGTGGACCTGATCCCATTATGATTATGAAATTCTGTGGGAGACTACTGCCAGGTGAACCAGAAGACCAATAAAAAAGTCCATAACTGACCAACAACTCATGCCTGAACATTGTGCTGGAAACAGAGGACAGAAATAGTGATGGGTATGAAGTCAGGCACTGTGCAGTACCTCCTGCTGTGACAAGCTTGTCCATCAGACAAACCACTAAGTCCTAGGTCAGAACCAATAATTTCACTACCTTTCCTCAGCACTACATTCATTTTAAGCCTTCTTTTTATTCATTTTATTACTTGCATACTCTGACCTGTGAAGAACTGAGAGGGCAGTTACTGTGTAGCTTAGGAAGGTGAATTAACTGTGGTCAGAAAAAGGAAAAAAAAGAACACCCATGCTTTGCATGCAGTTCTTTTTTCTGCATTATGATTTGTGATGCAAGTCAAGGAAGGCTCTTGTAAGTAACAGATTACTTCAGATAGAAAATGAAAATTATTGTTGTTTTATATGGCCCAGTAATTCAAACAAAGCTAACAACCAAATCACGTCCAAGCGTGGAACTGAATTTGATATAAACCACAGCACAAGAAAACAGCTCAAGGAATCCCTGTATATTATTCATTCTCAGAACAACAGTTTTCCGTATAATGGAGGAGCATAGCACATCTATCATCTACCCACATCACCAGTGAAAATAACCTCTTCCTGTCCCAAAACACCCTGTGGACTTTCTCATTATTTAATTAAATTCCCTTGAAGAGATAAATTGTATTTTAAATGGATACTTTGTAAGTGCTTTACTGATAGCTATGGAACTCCAGATTGTGCCCACACAGAAGTACAGTAAGCATGTGATTCAGCCTATGATAATGAGTCAGGAGCATTTTGAAGCACTTACAAGGCTAAGTTCTTTGGATTTGGAGGAAGGAGTACTGCTGGAGGATGCAATAGATGCTGGACTTATTGGTGCATCTTTCTTCAGCAGTCGAGTCTTGTCCAAGCCATTCTCCCGTGGAGAGTGTGCTGGACTCCCCCGGGGAGAGGAAGGATCCTAAATATCAGCAACATAGGTTAGTTTAAAAACTTCATACTAGCTGATAGTACTTATATTGAGCAATTCTCACTTTGGAATGAAAATCTTTCATAAAAAGTGACATATTCCTCCAGTTCTTAATTGATTTAGCTGATAAAATTGTAAAATCAAGATATGTTAATCAAGAAATCAAGAAATGTTAAAGTCTGTAGATATTGAAATGAGCAAGTAAATTTCATTTGTCAGGTGACTGACTGAAAAGGTTTGAGGCACTTGGCAGACTTGATAAATTCACAAATGAAGTTATGGTCAGCTTAAAAGAAAACACAGACACCAATACAAGATGCAACCTATCTGCTGTGCTGGATTCAAATATCTCAAGCAGACATTTGGTTCATACAAGAAACTAAAACATTCTTTGCAGAAGTAAGTGTTACCCATCTAATTTTCACTCTGAAGAAAGACAACCTCACTGGATTCCTTCAGGCATTTCAAGCTCCTTTATTCATATACCAAATACGCACAGAAGCCACAGAAGAGATACCCCCAACCACCCCACTATAACATGCAAAAACCACCATTGTGTATACCTCATTGGAAACATCAACTACCAAGTTGTCATCACTCTTTTCACCATCGCTGTCCTACAATGACAAATCATTATGTGTTAAAACATTTATTTCAGATCTTAACATCTTTTTAAACTCTAAGAAAACATAAGCCAGTGAAATCCAAGGATGCTTACAACTATGCAACACATAATTTACATTAACCAAGTTTTATGTGGTCATACAATTACAATATTTAGGTCACTTATAGGGCTTCTGCTTAGCAGGTTGCCACAGGTATAGCATTCTTACTGATTCTCACACTGGTTAACGTGAACACAGGATGAAAACCCTCATCCAAAGCTGCACAACACTGAGAAGTCCAGATCCACTAAGTCCCAGCCTAACGAATGATCAGTCATCTTGTCACACTCCGTCCAGGTCCTCTGTATTTACATAGTTAAAAATCCTACAGACAGAAACCTTCTACCCATCAAAGATGTTAGAGGCAGGTAGTAAGAACCTGTTTAAAATGTGACCCTTGATTTTACAATCAATTTTGTGACAGGAATCAGGTGAAATTACAGAGGAACACTTAAGTTTGACAATGCATAACATATACCATTTACATCTATCTACTCACATAACGAGCTGCTATTTCCTTCTCTTCTGTTTTCTGTTTTTTACTATCTGAAGAATAATCTGTTGAATTTCTGTGCTTTTCTGCTGTTCTGAAACTGGCTGAGGGAGATACAGAAGAGCTCTGCAGTCAGAAAAGAGATAAAGGAAGTATCATCACACACTCATTGAAAACAGTGGTTTATTTGTTGCTATCCCTCAATACCAGTTAACCTGAGAATATGATTTGGAGCTGTTTTCACATCACAGATTTTAATCAGCAATTGTCTTATATATATATATAATGCATTGTAAGAGACAGATAAAGATCATTAACTGACAACAGATTGTAGTTGTTATCTGCAATGTCAAAGGGATAAATGTAGAGCTACTTTGGACCATTTTATGAATTCTGTTCATTGACCTGATTTTGGCTTGTTTCATCTGCAAGTACACAGGGTTAAATCAATGCTTGAAGAAGAAAGGGGTGGGTGTGCATGTGTGTGCATTTGCCTGTGTAAATCACCAGGAACAAAATGTCTCAAGGTAAGTCATACTTCAGCAGATGTCTGAATGAAGATTTCTAACAAAGAAAACAAGTAAGCTTCTGAACTGCCTCCAAGCACAAAAGAACAGGCTAAACCACCCAAACTCAATTTATTTTGGCACCTTCCCGATCACAGGCTGTGCCTGTGGTAGGCACACACACAACACAGTGGCTCAGACAGTCCTTTCTTTTCTGCAGACCTCACTTAGTAATGATTATTAAAGAGCACCTGTAAAAAACTAGAGAGAACAGAAGATAATATGTAGTTTATGCACTATCATTCAGCAATTCTGCTCTACTCCTTTAAACAGGCAGGGAATATTTATCAAGCCCTAACATATTTCCAAAGCTTGGTGGAGCCTGTACCTTGTTTAAAAAAAAAAAAAAAATTCTCTGGGACTGCTTTTAGCACCAGCAGCAGCTTTTGGATCTCATTCAAGAAAGAATTTAGGATGTACTAACTTCACCTCATACTGAAGTTTATGGCTGAATGGAGGTAAGTAAGGGACGTGTTCAAATATTTTGCAGAACTTGAGATGACAGGAATGAAGAACTGGCTGGAGGACCGGGCCCAGAGAGTGGTGGTGGATGGTGCCACAACCAGTTGGCAGCCAGTCACTAGTGGTGTCCCCCCCAGGGATCAGAGCTGGGTCCCATCCTTTATTGGGCCCCTATCTTTACTGATGATCTGGATGAGGGGATTGAGTCCATCATTAGTAAGTTTGCAGATGACACCAAGTCAGGAGCAGGCGTCATTAGGAGGGCCCTGCAGAGTGACCTTGACAGGCTGGATGGGTGGGCAAAGGCCAGTGGGATGAGATTTAAGAAGGCTAAGTGCAGGGCTGTACACTTTGGCCACAACAACCCCAAACAGCACTGTAGGCTGGGAGCAGAGTGGTTGGAGAGCAGCCAGGCACAAAGGAACCTGGGGGTACTGGTAGACAGTAGGCGAAACATGAGTCAGCAGTGTGCCCAGGTGGTCAGGAGAGTCAATGGCATCCTGGCCTGTATCAGGAATAGTGCGGCCAGCAGGACAAGGGAGGTTATTCTTCCCCTGTACTCAGTACTGGTGAGGTCACACCTTGAGTACTATGTCCAGTTCTGGGCCCTTCAATTCAAGAAAGGTGTTGAGGTATTGGAATGTGTCCAGAGAAGGGCAACAAAGCTGGTGAGGGGCCTGGAACACAAGCCCTATGAGGAGAGGCTGAGGGAGCTGGGGTTATTTAACCTGGGGAAGAGAAGGCTCAGGGGAGACCTCATTGCTGTCTACAACTGACTGAAGGGAGGTTGCAGCCAGGTGGGGGTTGGTCTGTTCTCCAAGGCAGCCAACAACAGAATGAGGGGACACAGTCTCAAGTTGTGGCAGGGAGGTTCAGGCTGGATATTAGGAAGTTCTTCACAGAGAGAGTAATTTGCCATTGGAGTGGGCTGCCCAGGGAGGTGGTGGAGTCACCATCTCTAGAGATCATAGAATCATAGAATCAACAAGGTTGGAAGAGACCTCAAGGATCATCGAGTCCAACCTGTCAACCAAAACCTCATGACTACTAGACCATGGCACCAAGTGCCACAACCAATCCCCTCTTGAACACCTCCAGGGACAGTGACTCCACCACCTCCCTGGGCAGCCCATTCCAATGGCTAACAACTCTCTCTGTGAAGGACTCTCTCCTCACCTTGATCTTCAAGAAAAGACTGGATAAGGCACTTAGTGCCATGGTCTAGGTGATTGGACAGGGCTGGGTGATAGGTTGGACTGGATGATCTTGGAGGTCTCTTCCAACCTGGTTGATTCTATGATGAAAGTAATTCTAAGTTTAATCTCTGATGACTGTTTCCATCTCTCTGTCCACTTTATATAAGGATTTGAGAGGAAGAACAACTAAAGAAGTCCTTACTGATGGGTTTTCTAGATCATCCCATTCATCCAGAAACACGTATTTTGGGGTTCTTCCTCCATGCCCTATGGACAGCTGTTCCTCACAGAACTGCACAATACAGCAGTTTGATTTTGAGGTTTTCAATGCATGCCTCCCTAGGTCTACTTTATAGTTACTACCACAAATGCAAACCAAAAAATTTGCATTTACATTACACGAGTTCTGTTCCATTGGTATTACTGAAATGATATTTTCCTTAACTTATTACACTACAAACTTCTGGTAAGGATTAAGAATACTTAATCACAGAAGTTAAACTGGGGTTGTTGCCCAAATCATATGAGAGAACATTTCTCCCTGCTGGGACACTCTGGTTTTCCATTTCTCCAAAAGTCTCTAGTTCTTGGAAACAGCAGTTTAGATTAATGACTGGTGGAATTCACAAAAAATATTTTTGACTGGTAATTGTCAATTACTCTCTAAGCTCACTGAGTGTAAATGAGAATTTTAAAATGCAGCTAGTGCTGAACAAAGCCTGTGCCTTTTCCACCAACCCGCCTGCCTTCTTCTCCCTCTCTCCTTGATAGTACAAAATGGGTAGACAGTATTTTCCCATGCTGAATTAATACATCTTAAAATATGTTCACTGATTTTGTTTCAAAGCAGATCATTAGCCACCTATTACAGTATAGTAAATGGCACAAACTAACCATTTTATATCTTGCTATGAGTAGACAACACATGTCAGAGACAGTAGTGGCAGTAGGCACAGCAGCCCTTAAAATAAAAGCCAAGTAGAAATGCACCATTAAATGAACTGATGGCTTGAAAAATGTGTTTGCTTACTGCAGCAATATAGCATAGTCCTTTTCAAAGGATTTTTGATACTATGCTCCTACTGCATTTGTATTCATTTACAATTTGGAAGGCAATAGCTTGTAATGTGAATTGAATTAATTATTTTTCAACTTAGAATAGAATAGAATAAACCAGGTTGGAAGAGACCTTCAAGATCATCATGTCCAACTTATCATCCAACACCACCTAATCAACTAAACCATACAACCAAGCATCCTGTCAAGCCTCGCCCTGAACACCCCCAGCAACAGCGGCCCCACCACCTCCTCGGGCAGCCCATTCCAATGGGCAATCACTCTCTCTGGGTAGAACTTCCTCCTAACCTCCAGCCTAAACCTCCCCTGGCGCAGCCTGAGACTGTGTCCTCTTGCTCTGGTACTGGCTGCCTGGGAGAAGAGACTAACCTCTGCCTGACTACAACCCCCCTTCAGGTAGTTGTAGAGAGCAATAAAGTCACCCCTGAGTCTCCTACTCTCCAGGCTAAGCAACCCCAGCTCCCTCAGTCTCTCCTCATAGGGCTTGTGTTCCAAACCCCTCACCAGCCTTGTTGCCCTTCTCTGGACTCATTCCAGCAAGTCAACATCCTTCCTAAACTGAGGAGCCCAGAACTGGGCACAGGACTCGAGGTGTGGCCTAACCAGTGCAGTGTACAGGGGCCCAATGACCTCCTTGCTCCTGCTGGCCACACTGTTCCTGATGCGCGCCAGGATGCCATTGGCCCTCTTGGCTGCCTGGGCACACTGCAGGCTCATGTTCAGCTTACCATCAACCAGCACCCCCAGGTCCCTCTCCACCTGGCTGCTCTCCAGCCACTCTGACCCCAGCCTGTAGCACTGCATGGGGTTGTTGTGGCCAATGTGCAGAACCCGGCACTTGGATGTGTGAAATCTCATGCCGTTGGACTCTGCCCATCTGCCCAGCCTGTTGAGGTCCCTCTGCAGAGCCTCTCTACCCTCCAGCAGATCAACTCCTGCCCCCAGCTTGGTGTCATCAGCAAATTTACTGATGATGGACTCAATGCCCTCATCCAGATCATCAATAAAGATGTTAAAGAGCATGGGGCCCAGCACTGATCCTCGGGGCACACCACCAGTGACTGGCTGCCAGCTGGACATGGCACCATTCACCACCACTCTCTGGGCTCGGCACTTCAGCCAGTTCCTAGCCCAATGCAGTGTGCTTCCATCCAAGCCATGGGCTGACAGCTTGGCCAGGAGTCTGCCGTGGGGGATGGTGTCAAAGGCCTTGCTGAGGTCCAGGTAGACTACATCCACAGCCTGCCCCACATCCACCAGGCGGGTCACCTGATCATAGAAGGAGATCAGGTTGGTCAGGCAGGACCTGCCCTTCCTAAATCCATGCTGGCTGGGCCTGATCCGTCAGCCATCCTGGAAGTGCTGTGTGACTGCACTCAAGATGACCTGTTCCATAATCCTGCCTGGCACTGAGGTCAGGCTGACAGGCCTATAATTCCCTGGCTCATCCAACCGGCCCTTCTTGTGGTTGGCCAGCTTCCAGTCCTTTGGGATGTCTCCAGTGAGCCAGGACTGATGAAAAATGATGGCGAGCAGCTTGGCTAGCACATCTGCCAGCTCTCTCAGCACCCTAGGATGGATCCCATCTGGTCCCATGGACTTGTGGGGATCCAAGTGGCTAAGCAGATCACCAACTACCCCATTCTGGAACAGAGGAAAACTATGCAGCTCCCTGACTCCTTCTGCCAGCTCTGCAGGCCAGCTGTCTGGAAGACATTCTGTCCTGCTAGAAAAAATTGAGGCAAAAGAAAAAATTGAGGCAAAACTTCACCCCACAGAAAGCAATTTACTTGAAAACAAAGAAAAACAACCACCAGTAAACTACAGAGTGGTGTCTAAAGAATTAAACTACTGCACTTATTTAAACAGAAATATTTATTTTTTTAACTTTGAAACTGTTTCATTTTTCACAACCTAGTCAGATATGTGCCATAGATGCCATTTTAATCTCTGGTTTCACTGCTCAATAAAGTAATAAATTAAAGCTCCCTACTAGAATGATAGAGTAGCTAACTTTCACTAGCACATAAAGGATGAGCACTACACTGGGGCAATGCACACTGCTTAGTGATTTTATTGCTTAAAAGATAGATCAGACCTGTGGCATCTCACCTGACATAAGCAGAAAACCAGAGATAACAGCAGGCAGAATCTACCTTTTCAAACTGAAATTTGTCCAGTATTCTACGATTAACACTATTCTGCCTCAAGAGTCAATTACTACAGCACAAATATACTCACTTTAAGTGTTCTATTCCTTAGCTTGCATGGAGCCTGTCAGTCAAAATCCCTATACTACTAGCCTCTTTTCCCATGTGTGATGGGTTACACCCATCCTGAAAGCTGGGCAGGGGAGGGCTTGTGAGAGCATTGCCCTCTCTGCAGGGGGTTTTCCCCCCAGGGGATTGTAATGGGTTACACCCATCCTGAAAGCAGGGCTGTGGGGGCGGTCGGGTAGGGCTTGTGTGGGCATTGCCCTCCCAGGAGCGGGGTTTCCCCCTGGGAAACTGAGTCTGTTCCACTCCCCCTCCCTGCCCAGCAAGCCTATACAAAGGAGGACGCTGAAGTCATTAGCTCTTGGCCCCTGCCTGGACAAGGACTGCTGCTGACTCCCTGCTTCTCTGCCATGTGGTCAGACCTGATCCTTCTCCCTGTTACATCCAGGCTTCTTCAAAGGACTCCAAAGGACTGGGGTTTTGTATATGTACTTTGCTCCATCCATCCTTGTTCCTTACCCTTGTGAACCCTTGCTGTTATTGTTTATATATTTTTATATATATATATATATATATATATATATATATAATTTAAAGAAAATTCTTTACCTCTCTACTTCCAAGATGACTCCAAATTATTTCTTGGTGGATTTGCTCATCCACTTTCTTTTCCTCTCTATTGGGAAAGAAGAGGGGGGAACAGGGGAGGGATTCTCAGCCTTGACCCCATTTGAGCTCTTAAATCCCGGCTAAGGCTCAAACCACCACACCATGTAACATAACAAGTAGGGCTCAATGATCTTAAAGGCCTTTTCCGACATAAATGATTCTATGAATCTGTGATCACTGACTTCCTGAGATTTCTGACACTGGTGCTGACAGATCTAAAACTTATGCTCAGTTACAAAGGTATGTCACAATATACCTAGGCAATGAGCTATGGTCCAGATTGTTCTATGGACCTAAACCCTACTATGTTCAGTGTGTGAAGTACAACATTTGTTACCCACACTGAGTTCTCACTACTGTTTGCAATAGCTTTTCCAGCCTGTAAACACTTTTACTGATGTATCGTCAGTGAGAAATTCTGGGATGTAACTGTCCTGATGTTTTCCACTAACATCAGATTCCTACATATGATCCTATACTCACCTGTATCTTGGCTCCCAAGTGTGCAGGTCTATATGCTCCAAAAGAGTTCCTTGTATTTGCATATTGTGCAAGAAAACCTCCATTGAAGCACACTGTTCAGCTGTTAGGACTCTGCTCTGTTCTTTGACTAAAAGATCAGTGCTCTCCTAACAGCTACCTTTAAGAAATTGGAATAGGATAACTTAAAGAAATTAAGTAATTCAGCACTATCACTTGGTAGGCTACAGCTTAACAGGACAGGGTCCTCATTTTAATAACTCTTACAATTTATAGAGAAATAAAGTCTTTTCACACCACTGGGGTTTTTGTTATAAAATAATCTACTAGAAAGCAGCATTTTTCTACTAACCAACATGGAGCTTGTTCACATAATTAAACGAGACCCGCCTGGTGGATGGGGAGAAGGCTGTGGATGTAGTCTACCTGGACTTCAGCAAGGCCTTTGACAACATTCCCCCCAGCAAACTCCTGGCCAAGCTGTCAGCTCATGGCTTGGACAGCAACACTCTGGACACTTGAACGTGTCCAGAAAAGGGCAACAAGGCTGGTGAGAGGCCTTGAGCACAAGCCCTATGAGGAGAGGCTGAGGGAGCTGGGATTGTTTAGCCTGGAGAAGAGAAGGATCAGGGGTGACCTCATTGCCCTCTACAACTACCTGAAGGGGGGTTTTAGCCAGGAGGGGGTTGGTCTCTTCTCCCAGGCAACCATCACCAGAACAAGAGGACACAGTCTCAAGCTGCACCAGGGGAAATTTAGGCTTGAGGTTGAGGAGAAAGTACTTCACTGACAGAGTTGTTTGTCATTGGAATGGGCTGCCCAGGGAGGTGGTGGATTCACCATCCCTGGAAGTGTTCAAGAGGGGATTGGATGTGGCACTTGGTGCCATGGTTTAGTCATGAGGTCTGTGGTGACAGGTTGGACTTGATGATCTTTAAGGTCTCTTCCAACCTTGGTGATTCGGTGATTCTGTGAGACATAGGGAAAAATACTCTTTGGTGAAAGCAGGTTATATGCAGTTTCTGGTTGAGCGAAATGTACCCAATGCTGCTTGGGTAAGAACAGTTGTTTTTTCTTAAATCCATGTTAAATACACTACAAAATGCTAACAAAACCAACTGAATATATGCCTTCACAGAAAAGCTGAGAACATTGCCTTGTTCAGATAATTTGTATAGTGGCACACTGGTTCCTGGTGCTCCAACTACAGTATCTTTTGCACTAGGCAATAAATTGTGGCCTGCTAAGCTTCAGTCTTTGTTTTGGGTAGTGCAGAGCACAATGCTGAATGAAGCGCTATCACAGAATGCCTTAGGTTGCAAGTGATGATTTATTCAAATCTCCCTGCCATGGGAGGTTGTCCACAGCCACTGTGGACAACCTCACCACCCTCATACTGAAGAGCTTCTTCCTAAGATCAAATTTAAACTTACTCTCCCTCAGCTTAAACCATTCGCTGTTGCTGCATACCCTTATGAAAAGACCCTCTCCAGCTTTCCTGTAGGCTCCTTTCAGTAACTTCAGTAACTTATAGCAAAGCAGCTATAAGATCCCCCAAAGCCTTCTCTTCTCCAGGCTGAACAGCCCTTGCTCCCTCAGCCTATCCTCACAGCAGAGGTTCTCCAGCCTTTCAACCATCCTTGTGGCCCTCTTCTGGACTTGCTCCAACAGTTGTATGTCCTTCCTGTAAAAGGGATACCAGAAGTGGACTCAGTATTTGAGGTGGAGTCTGACAACAGCAGAGTAAAGGGGAAGAACCACATCTCCTTATCAGCTGGCCACACTCCTCTTGATGCACTTCGCAAGGCTGTCAAGATCCTTCTGGATGGCATCCCTTCCCTCCAGCATGTCAATCAGAGCACACAGGCTGTTGTCATCAGCAAACTTGCTGAGGGTGCACCCAATTCCACTGTTCATGTTGCTGACAAAGATGTTAACCAGCACTGGACCCAGAACAGCTCCCTAAGGAACTTCACTAGTCACTGCCCTCCATCTAGACACCCCATCTCATTGTTCTGTTTTCTCTCCAACAATGGCAGGGTGCTGCTACTGGTGCAGTACGAGTGCATACAAGCATAAATTAAATGAACACAAAGAGAGCCACACAAGCCTCTTACACAGCGGTAAAATTCTCAGCAGCAACATGGCAAACATCAGCATGCTTGCTATCTATTTGGGATAATTAACACTTCAAATTGCTAGGAAAACAAAAGCAGTAAATCACTATTTCGCCCAAAAATTCTCCTGAAGTTACTAGCATTAACACAGATCACTTACACTATAACACAGCAAAGAAGAAATCAGTACATTCAAATTGCAAGGCCAATTGCTCTCAAATCCTGCAAGCCCCAGCTCCCCCATACGCTGCTGTCTCCTGCAGATGAAGACCTGGTCTAAGCAGACTAAATCATAATTAAATTACATCAGTGTTAAAAGCAAAGGCTAGAGATGACAGGATGAAAAGTTCTCCCACATGATACAGTTGGTAACTCTTTTAAAGTATTCAAAAATATGATGATTCCCCAGCATACCCTTACTACTATGCCAAAATTATGTATTTGGATTGTAATAATTAAAACAATAATTCTCAACAAACTGGGAATCACAAGATAATTGACCATCTTGAAGCATTAAGCAAACTGCAGTAAAAGCTAAGGATGCTCAAGGCTAAGGTCAATTATGATATAATTACCTGAATGACATTATTGCTGTTAATAAATTCTGTAGAAAGTATAAAAGAAACTATAAAAAGTAATATATGCATCACAGGGAAACAACCAGGCAGCAGTGCTGCTTGGTTTGTAGGTGAGATACTTGAACATGACCAGAGAAGGGCAATGAGGCTGGGGAGAGGTCTCAAGCACAAGCCCTATGAGAAGGCTGAGGGAGCTGGGGTTGCTTAGCCTGGAGAAGAGGAGGCTAAGGGAAGCCCTTACTGCTCTCTACAACTACCTGAAAGGAAGCTGTAGACAGGTGGGAGTTGGTCTCTTCTCCTAGGCAACCAGCACCAGAACAAGAGGACACAGTTTCAAGCTGCACCAAGGGAGGTTTAGACTCAAGGTGAGGTGAAAGTTCTTCACAGAGAGAGTTGTTAGCCATTGGAATGGGCTGCCCAGGGAGGTGGTGGAGTCACCATCCCTGGAGGTGTTCAAGATGAGATTGGATGTGGCACTTGGTGCCATGGTCTAGTCATGAGGTCTGTGGTGACAGGTTGGACTCGATGATCCTTGAGGTCTCTTCCAACTTTGGTGATACTGTGACTTCCAGAGGGCAAACTTCAATTTGTTTAAGCAACTTATTCAGAAATTACCCTGGGTAGCAGTCCTTAAGAACCAAAGGGTCCAGGATGGTTGGACCTACTTCAAACAGGAGCTCTTGAAGGTACAGGAACAGGCTGTGCCCATGTGCTGAAAGATGAGCTGGTGGGGAAGGCGACCAGCCTGGATGAGCAAGCAGCTCTTGAAGGAATTAAGGGGAAAAAAGAGGTTGTATCACCTTTGGCAAGGGGAGGAGGAAACTTGAGATACATTTAGGGATGTTGTTAGATCACGTAGGAGAAAAATCAGAGGGGCAAAAGCCCAGTTAGAACTTAAGCTGGCCACCTCTGTGAAAGATAATAAAAAGCATTATCATAAATATATTAATGCTAAGAAGAGGGGCAAGAAGAACCTCCACTCCTTATTGGACCTGAAGCGTAACATTGTAACTAAAGATAAGGGAAAGGCTGAGGTTCTAATACATGGATTTCGGCAGGGCAGATCCTACCTCACTAATCTGATCTCCTTCTATGATCAGGTGACCCGCCTGGTGGATGGGGGGAAGGCTGTGGATGTGGTCTACCTGGACTTCAGCAAGGCCTTTGACAACATTCCCCCCAGCAAATTCCTGGCCAAGCTGTCAGCTCATGGCTTGGACAGCAACACTCTATGCTGGGTTAGGAACTGGCTGGAGAGCTGAGCCCAGAGAGTGGTGGTGAGTGGTGCCACATCCAGCTGGCAGCCAGTCACTAGTGCTGTCCCCCAGGGATCAGTTCTGGGCCTCATCCTGTTCAATATCTTTACTGATGATCTGGATGAGAGGATTGAGTCAGTCATTAGTAAATTTGCAGATGACACCAAGTTGGGAGCAGATGTTGGTCGGTTAGAGGGCAGAAGGGCTCTCCAGAGTGACCTTGACTGGCTGGACAGATAGGCAGAGTCCAACATGATGGCATTCAACAAGTCCAGGTGCCAGCTGCTGCACTTTGGTCACAACAACTCCATGCAGCGCTACAGGCTGGGGTCAGAGTGGCTGGAAAGTGGCCAGGCAGAAAGGGACCTGGGGGTACTGATTGACAGCAAGCTGAACATGAGCCAGCAGTGTGCCCAGGTGGCCAAGAAGGCCAATGGCATCCTGGCCTGCATCAGAAATAGTGTGGCCCGCAGGAGCAGGGAAGATATTTTGCCGCTGTACTCAGCACTGGTTAGGCCACACCTTGAGTACTGTGTCCAGTTCTGAGCCCCTCAGTTTAAGATGGACATTGAGACTCTTGAATGTGTCCAGAGAAGGACAATGACGCTGGTGAGAGGCATTGAGCACAAGCCCTACGAGGAGAGGCTGAGGGAGCTGAGATAGTTTAGCCTGGAGAAGAGGAGGCTCAGGGGTGACCTTATTGCTGTCTACAAGTACCTGAAGGGGGGTTTTAGCCATGAGGGGGTTGGTTTCTTCTCCCAGGCAACCAGCACCAGAACAAGAGAACACAGTCTCAAACTGCACCAGGGGAAATTTAGGCTCGAGGTGAGGAGAAAGTTCTTCACAGAGAGAGTTGTTAGCCACTGGAATGTGCTGCCCAGGGAGGTGGTGGATTCACCATCCCTGGAAGTGTTCAAGAGGGGACTGGATGTGGTTTAGTAGTCATGAGGTCTGTGGCGACAGGTTGGACTTGATGATCTTTGAGGTCTCTTCCAATCCTATGATTCTGTGATATGTGTGGGTGTGTATTAAATAACTCAAGAAATTACTGTTGTGACATCTTACATGTCATGGATAAGACAAAGACTGCTCTGGTGAGTAGTGAGTGGCATAGGACAGGGCATAAGAAACACCTGGGCAAGAGGAGGGGGCAGTCTAGTGCAGCCCATTAAGACCATACTCCAAGTGACAAAAATGTAACCCAGGTGCTCCCACACAACAAATCTCCTGCATGGCTCTCACTCAAGGCAACAGTCATCTGTCTAGGGGGGTAAATAAATAAAGGTGTTCATCTACATACCTCCATAAGCACTGATACATTCGTTTTAGTAAACTGAGGGAAATGGTGTGAAAATCTGTGGGCTGCTCTATAGACACCCTGGAGTGTTTTCATAGTAGTTGTGCTCCTGAGGTCACTCAAACCTACACTGCTACTACATCTTTATGTTGTTATCCTCATTATTACAATTACTGCACTATTATTATCACAATTACTACATCCCAGAATCTATTCCAGCCTCATGGGTTTTATGCTTTTCACTTCAGTTTTACAACATCCCCACTTTGCTGTCTTTATCTGGGCATACAGGTTTTCTTTCAGACACATGCTATGTGTTGGGATGAGGCTGACAGGCTGTGCAGCCTGTGCAGAGCTCATCTGTTTTGAAATGGCTCACTGAAAGAGGAAAGGGTGGTAGCCCAGTATTGTTCCCACATGTGACATGGAGAGGATTTTTTTTCACGTCTCCCTTGTCCAATTTGTTTCCCTATTTACTAAACAAACTCAACTTCCACTCAGACATATCATGATCAAATTTTATTCTGTTTCCATTTTCAGTTACAGTCTCAGTGACTGTTAGTGAAAAATGTTAACTAGCTAAGAAAGATGGAGAACAAAACTAGTTTTATTATCACATGACCCTGTCTGAGCTAAGTGGAATGAGTTTACTCAAGTGTGTGATAATTATTTTAATACACAGTATGATTAAAATGTAAACTTTGAAGTTTTATATAGAAATTTTACCCACTAATTAGCTTCACTAATTGCAAAATTAATGAAGCTAAGTAGCTGATAAGGGTGTCATAAAAACCATTAAAGTCTAGACATGCAGTGCTGCTGCAAGGACAAGAAGACAGCCATAAAGAAGTCCAGAATAATGAGAATGTGTAGGCTCAGCAGTTAGTCATCAAAACACTAAAGTGTAGATGTGTATGCACATTATGTAAATGTGCATATAAGTTCTCTTAAAATATCCATGTAGCTGTTTATGCTGGTGATCAGCTTGCTCTGGTAGTACCACTGTGATATTTAATCTAACTAATTAAAAGCATGAAAGAGTAGATGCTAGGAAATGGGTGTTAAAAAGAACAAACCACTGTAGTTCTACATGTTACATCCAGTCATATATTTCAACACATGCTTATCAATTTGCAGGACAAGGTAAGTGGACCACACAGCAGAAGCTGCAGATACCTAGCAATTTTGACATATAATCCTATCAGCATGTGCTGTTGTTTCTCTGGCCCCTGCTGGTGTACAGGTGTATGTTGTTCAGAAGAAAAGCAGGTGTTTAAGGCAAGGATGAGGGCAGCTCGCTAGCATTTCACAGATGGATTTTTGCAGTAAATCCTGAAAAATACAGCTTTTCCAGTAATCACTAGCTGAATGACATAACACATGTAAGGCCTAATCACCACTGACACTGTGAGGGTCATAGGATGGGAGAAGAGGCAACGCAGCTTAAGTACAAGCAGTGAAGCAGTAGAGGCACATAGCTGTGAGGCAAAAAGGAAAGACAGGTTTAGGCTGAAGTGTATCATAGCACAGGCACATGAAGGTAGTGAAATCAGATTGTGGCAAAAATAACAAGCATCCTTTGGTAAGCAAGACAGTTGGAACAAAGAACCTGATTTCAGCAGGAGATAAAAGGAAAAGAAACAGTCAGGAAAATGAGTTAAACACTTCTGATAGGTTTATAGAAATTTCAGTTCACAGATTGCATTTACCCTCAAGTCTATTTCAGTCCGCACTGGCCAACTCATAAATATTTAATTGGCAGTAACACAACTCAGGCATTGTCAAACATCCTCCCCTTTAATCCACAGAGCAATTCACCTGATCCATTCTCCATTCACAACCTTATGCCTTAATCTCCTCCACTTTGAACAGACCCCAAAGAAAGACCACATGCTTCAGCACACAGCAGAGCAGATAATTGGGAGGGAATGAAAATATTTTTAAGACAGTATTAAGCCACAAATTGCAATTGGTATGTGCAGTACAGTAGGTGAGTAACAGGGCACATGCAGGCTGCAAAGAAATTCTGTCCCTAATGATCCCAGAAAAGATAAATACACTGAATAGCAATGGCACAAGCTGGAAATGCTACCAGAGAAAACCATACTGCTGACACTTTAGAAAATAAATGCCAAAATTCAGGACAAACCTGCATGTTGTCATCTCACATACAAACCTCTAAGTGTTACTTAAACCAAAATCAGACGCAGTGAAACACAGGTGTCAAAGGCCACCAAATTAGAAAGATTCAGAAGAACCAAGGATAAATCTTTGGAAACCCAAAGAACAGAGCAGTGCCAAGGAAGCATGGAGGTACAGCTCTCTTCTCCTCAGATATTTATTTGGGGTTCTAATTACTGATCTTTCAGGCTATTCCCTTCAGCAAAGATCTGAAACAGTTTGAGCAGTAACAGCAAAACAGAGACAGTGAAGAGTGTATTGGGAATTAACTGGGAAGAATGAGCATGGGAGAGCACACAATCACAGGGTAAGAGAACAAAGCTCAACCAGCCAGAGCTTTCAATGCAGCAGTTTAACTCTGGGCTTACCACCATGAAAGGAAGGAAGTAGGATAAACAACAGACTGCACTATGAGCTTTGATTCACCAGCATGCCACAATGCAAAGAAACGAACATCATCCTGTGACCATTCTTCAACAGCCAATGACAGATGCACACAGAAAATTCTTGACATATATCTCCAAAATATTAACACAACTTTTTCATAGTGACTGAACTGAAACAGAACAAAGTAATTAAATCATTTTTAGAACAGTAAGAAAACACTAAAGAAGGAGTGTTTCATGATAGCCATTGAAGGCCCATATCAGTATGCTTTACACTTTATTAAAAAATATCTCCAAGAATCATGAAATTCCTCTGAAGAATAACCAATTTTTGCTTAGAACCCTCTTTTCAGACTGAGCACCATAGTAAGCTGCTATCCATTCACTCTGCACAATGATTAAAGTGGACTGTATAGCACTGAGCCAAGCTGAACACAAACACTTTCTGGCAGCAGCTCAAGCCACAGGAGTTATGAGAAGTCTTGTCAGTACCAGCAACAGATGTAAAAAAACACACACACCTATGCCTCCCAGATTTTCCATATCAGAGCAGTAACAATCAAGTTTTCAGCACTGACTTCTCCAGGATTAGCTAAGCAGACAGGTCCTACCAAATTTCTAATTCTTCCTTTTGAACAGAAAGATACAACCTAGCACTAATTAGCCTTGTTCAGTTGCTTTAAAACCACAGAGATCACGTCTTATGACAGTCCCACAAAACACCATTTAGCTGCTTTCAATTAGGTAATGAGCCACATTTTTAATTTCGGTTACATCTAACATAGCCTGTATTCATGACAAAAGGATCGGTTTTGAGTTTTCACATTTCTGTTCCCTTCCAATCTATTCACATGTATCAACTTTAAAGAAAAATCACTATTTCTCTTCATCCTGCCTATTTGTCTCTACAGGATTTCATAGCTGTTTTGCTGCAGAGATGACCCGGAAGATAAGCAAGCAAAGCAAATTATTATTTTAACTGAATACTTCATGGGTAGAGCTGATGATCTCTTTCCACACTTGCTGACTTTTCCCCTCCCTTCCCTGGAATTTTAATCCTTTTTGCTCCTGACTTGATCCATACAAAAGTGATGGGTAAAGAGGTTACCATGATACAAAAAGTACCCTCGAATTCAGCAGAAACATTCACTCAGCGGAAACGGGACACACGCTTTTCACAGGTCTTAACTAAGAGACTGGCAATTCACTTATTTCTTCCCGTCAGATCTTGTGAGGCTTCTGAAGACTTGATATATTTCATGCTTTCCTAGTACCTTCCATGATTCAGAAAGCCAGAGCCATTGCTATGTGCCCAGGGAAAACAGAATTCATTATCCAATGAGTCTCCTAACTGCCAGGTGCTAGTAAAGATTTGCAAATTCTAACTCATTCTAATTCTGAAGCAATATATTCTCACAATGTTCTATAAAAATATGCTCCAGAAAGAAATCTTTGAGCACTACTGTTTGCTTTTCTGCCCAAATAACATCCAAGCCTATAACATCTGTATCACTTCATCTGTACTCACTGACATATCTTCCCAAGACCCCTGTTCAGGAAATTATCCCATTTCCTATTCAGGAAAGCAATCAAACAGATGCCAGATTTGAGGTCCACACTTTGATCTCAGGAAAGTCACATGACAGATAAAGAAACCAGAGGAATATATGTATATGCTTAACTTTAGATGCCTATGGTGCACCATCCTGAATCTGGACCTCAGCTTGCTGGAAAAATAATTGTCTTCACTCTCATTCTTCAACAGTAACAGAGGCATGGTGGGAATACAGATCCTGCAGTCAGCCTTAAAATAGTTACATCAGTATGTAGTAGCACATTATATGTAAAACATCTACTTTGAAGACAGAAAAATAAAACACAGTCCTTTCTACTAGATGTGTAGATGCATTACAACTCCTGAGCATCCTAGAGCTTAGACGAAAGAAGCGGCAGTGGCTTTTACTTTTCTGGGTCTTTCATTATTTATATTGGACAGGTCACACTTAATTTTCTAAACATTAAAAGCACAATCAAATACTAACTTCAAACTATCTGGAAATGTTTTGATGTCAGCCATGAGCAGTCAATACATTTTTAATTCAAGCTAGATGAGAGGAAATGCAAAAATGTCCCTCTTGTACTCACCCTACTCTCTGCCAAGTAGTTATGTGTGAAAACTGGTATACATACCCAACCTACTCAAATGAGCTATCTTAAAATAATTTGTGAAGACTATTCTCTCTCATTTAAGTACTTTATAATAAAATGCATCATTCCTTTCACTTTTGTTAAGCAAAGTCTACAGTAACCCTCCTAAAACAGCGTCCTGGCAAATGCTCCTGAGTTACATAATCCAGTAGGTTCAACTCTACTGTTACAATAATTTTCAAGGAAGACAGGCATAATACATTATCATTATAGCTATACAATCCTGAGTTGAGTCTTCCTTGGATGAATTCTTAACACTTTAATGCTGAAATGGATCTGTTTTAAAAGCATCACGTGGAAGACTTTTTAAATACCATACCTCCTCAAGCTCTTTATTTTAAATGGTTTACAAATGAACCAGTGCAAACAGGAGGCGGGAGGGAAAGATTTATGTTCTCTAATCTAGCGTTAGGTACATTTTAAAGAACAACAGGCATGTTCCCAAACAAACTATTGCAGTGTACAAATTGCCCAGTAGGGATGGAGATAGAAATACCTACAGTTTAGATCTAAGGGAGATAACAATACCTACAGTTTAGATCTAAGGGTTTAGATCTAAGAAGTTGACATTTCATCAAGGTTGTCTAGGAAACGATTTTTAATTTTTTTTTATGAAACAAAATGAAAGATGTTTATTTCCATTTGGGATGGCTCTAGAGAAGCTGGCAAATAACAAGTTTATTAAAATGACAGGTTCAAGGTACTTTTCTTGCTGACCGTAAATAGCCTCCCTGTGAGCCAATTAAGACACAGAGGTCAAAGTAGCACTATGAAACCACAAGTGAAAGAGTTAAGTGAAAGCCTCCCCAGGCCTCCTCAGTACAGAAAATATCCTCTAGCCACCATTTACTTGGACAGTGCAACCGCAAAGAGAAGCATTTTTAGACTTGCTTTGGAGTATGTTACAAGCCAATAGCCACATTTTAATGGACACCTAATCACACAGCATGACTTCAAGGGCAGTTGGGAATTATTTTAGTGGTAATGACTGATCAGGATGAGACTGAAGCAGTGAAAAGGTCACCAAATGACTGGGAAGGATGCATGGGATAACTTGTAAAACGTGTTTCTTAGCTGGGAGACTACAGACCACAGAATTTTGTCGGTATATTTCCCCTCCTTAACAGCTGCAAGACAATGACTTTGCAAGGCAGAAGTTAGACAGCTAGCAAAGTATTTACAAATGCAAGGCTTGACTACTATGACAATACCTGCACGCACCATCTTCAAATTTGTCACCAATGTAGGGCATGCTTGACCTGATGAGTGAGTAGGGCAACTTTACATTGAGTACACAAAGCACTGTGAGCCAGTCTCCAGATAGAATTTGAGAGGCTGAGTTTTAAGTCACGCCATTGATGGTTAATAACCAACATCCAGGCTGCTTGAACAACAGCAGAATCAGTTTCTTTGCAATGCCACCTTGCTTACTCTCAATAATGAGCCTAATCCTGCCCTGAGACAGAGAAAACCATGGATTCATTACCATGATGACGGCAGGTTCTGAACCTGCCGAGTTCATCACTCTCCATTTCACTGTTCTTCTTTTGTATTAGAGTGTGCAAAAGGAAAGGCTTCCAGCATTTGATGTGACTAGTAAGACCAACAGACTGTTCATTGTACACAGACTTTAGTTCTGACGGTAAACATAATTTCACATTTAAAGACACATAGAGCACCAGATGGAGCCCTTACAGTGAGACAGTGTAACAAGCTCTTTCACAGCAGGCACAGTTGTATCCAAAGCTTCAGCCCACAGATGGAAATCCTTCTTCCTGGACTACACATGCTCTCCTCACAGGGCACTTTTGACTACTGACAAAAATTCCTATATCCACTTCTGGGGCTGCTCCCTCTGCACCAGCACAGTGGAAACCTGGAATAGTCCTCCAGCTGTGCAGCAGCCCACACTGGGCACCTTGCTAGCTGGCAGCACAGCACTGTGCCAATGATCCTGATACATGGATGAACATTCAGGCCACTCATACAGAAAGTAGCAGAGCTGTGCTAATATGGCCCATGGCCAGAGGTAAAATGATAGGGAACAACTCAGGCACAGTGCTAGTGTATCCAAATCACGCTGCTGGTGGATGGAATGCTACCAAGATGGGTTAGCATTAGCCTCAGATTTTCAGTGGTGTGCTTGGTGGCTGTTTGACCGCTGGCTAGCTAGGGCAGGGGCAGGTGGGGTACATATTGCATGTGTGCTCCACTTGCTGTGATCCTCCCAACAACACAGTGAGCCTCCTGATTCTGCTACGACTCTGAACAGTACTGAAGGATCCATACCACACACAAGGGTAATGTAATGAAACACCAAAGAAGGATAAAGCTTTTCTTCTGAAAAATCACACACAGATCAGAAGGTCAAGGGAAATCATAATTCTTCCAAAAGCATCAAGGTGGCAAACTAGGACACAAAAGCTGCCCATCAGGAAGAGGTACACATGCACTTGCCATGAATGGGTCTCAAATCCATTAAGAGGTTTTTAAAATAAGAATTACATAAAATAGGATGAAAAGGAAACCCTGATGCCTAAGTAAAAACACTGAAACTCAGAAGGATAGAAAACTGGGTTTAAATATGGGAAATCTAGATTCAGGAAGTCTGTATTTTCATCTGATCACGTTAAGTCAGTTAAGGCTCTTCATGCCTCAGTCCATTATCCATAAAATAAGGATAATTTCAGAAGCCTATAGAGTACATCTTTCCCTTACAGGGTTGTGAGAATTAATGTATTGAAGATTTGGAGGCACTCCAATATCAGAGGGATAGATCCATTAAATATGCAAAACTGGAATGATAAAAACAAGAGAGGGACAGGAATCACTTTCTGTTTTATCAGCAAAACCATAACCAGACAACTAAAGCAATCCAGAGTGCCTAGACTGAACTCCAGAAACTAGTATGTCTAAAAATAATTTTAGCCCATTCTTAGACTTCATAAATCTGCAACACAGAGACATGGAAAATGTAAAAGAGGAAGCACTTCTGCATCATTGTTGGAAGTACTAAACAGTGGAAAAGCACACACACAAAAAATTGTTTATAAACACATAGTCACTGAGGCAGATGCAGGGGCTGGCTGGAGATCCAGTGGTCTGTGCTGTCATGTCACTGAGTGGGCTGGGTGGCTTATTTTTCCACTGATCACCTTGTAAAAAATGCTCAAGTGCTTGTGTGATTGATAACGGAACAATGTTTTGACCACAGTTCCAGCCTCCACATTCTACATAATAGTAGATACAAGGTATGACTATTGCTCTGGTTTCCTATATACAGTAAGGACAAGAATTTTGAGGCCAAACAGCAGGTATAGACCAACAGATTTGCTTTCCTCCCCCAGAAGGGACACCTTTTGGGTAAGAGTCATGACACTGAATATGCCCAAATCATTACTTGGTAGAGTTCATGTTTGTAATTAACATTGTATTCTAGAGCTATATAGCTCGTCTGCATCTTACTCTAGTGTATTCTCAAAGAATCTGCATACGATTGATGAAAATAAATCGTATTGTTTGTGCACTCATCAGCTTCTTTTGAATGTGGCCAGACCTACAGCAGGCAGACTGTTCATGCATCTGATGTCAAGTCTATAGCCACAGCAGTAACTGGCATATCTGTTAACAGATAAATCCATCTGCCCCTAGCCCATAGAATAGAATAGCATGGCATAGACTACAATAGAATAGCGAACAGAAAGTAGAATACAGAATAGGGAATAGAGAACAGAAGAGAGAACAGAATATAATAGAATTAACCAGGTTGGAAAAGACCTCTGAGATCACTGAGTCCAACCTACCACCCAACATTATCCAATCATCTAAACCGTGGGGACTGGCCAAAACCCAAGGGGATTTATCTTGTACCAAATGTATCTTTCACTAAATGCAACAATCATATTAAAACTGCCATTAGCTAAACTCACAAGAACTTAAAGTCACAAATGAGATGTAACTTAATACCCCAAAGAAAATTTCAGGAAGAAAACACTGCTAGTGCTTCTTTGCTGGCTTTTTTTTTTTTTTCCTCATTAATTACTCAGTAGTAACAGAAATTAACCAGGAAATGTGCTACTGCAACCTTGCTTTTGAAATGCTATTCCTCAAATTAACTTCATGTATAAGAAAAGTGAACAAAGCCAAACCTCCAGCTGCCTAACAAACTCAAATCTGTACTTTGGAATGTGTAAGGCCTTCTAAAAGATGGCCAGATGTCAGATAAACTTCCTTGATTTCAAAACTCCAGAGTCAGTGTTCTCATTGTCACTCCTTTTACTACAACCCGCTGAGTACACTGTCCATTTTGCTTTGCACTGTGGAGTGTTTTCATTTACAACACAGCAGAAATAAGAAAAACAAACACACTGTACATTTATCTGATTAAAAGGCAACATAAATTATATGCAATACAGATGCAGCCCACTGGTTCATGGCAAGTTGCCAGTAAAGACCTTCTGTGCTGAAGCTCGTGCACCACCAATTTAAGGCATCAGATTTCCGTCATACTTCTACTTTGGTGTCATGATCTTACAGTTTCCTGTGCTACATTATTGAATGCTCTCTCCAGTCGCCACTCCTACTCCTACCTGGCCAGTTTAACACTTCATTCTCACTCTCTGGCACTGGACTCTGGGAAACAATGTTGCACCATGGAGCATAATCACTTTACGATTTGGGTGAGTTCAAGTCTATCTCAGGCTATTGGTACACCACTTCTCTCTTTCCTTCTTGCTCCCATAATAATTCAAAAATGGTCAACACAAATTCTTTCCAGAAGTACTTTCCTATTTCCAGGTCTTGGCTTCCTGAAACTCTGCCTTCTGATGACAAAACACATCTTAGGGCCCTTCTTACAGATCTGCATGCAAAGCAGATTAGCCTAAGGGGTTAAATCTGTGTGACCACAGAGGAAAGTGCATTTCACATGAATCAGAAAACTACCCAAGCTTGGTCAAAAAGCATCCAGGCAATACCACAGAACATTCACAAGTCATTTTTTTCTGAATTCTCATGTAAGTTTGCCAACTGCTGTACAGACATTGCCCTAGATGGGCTTTAAGTCCCTACTTTTCAGAGATTTATTTTCCTTCATTCAGGGTTAGAATTTGCAATAAGAATCTCTTTAGCTCCACATAGCTCAGGGTATTGCCCAAAGAGAGACACAAAACAAATTGGGGGATTCACCATGGGCAAGATGATACCACAGAATGTTAGGGGCTGGAAGGGACCTTGAAAGATCATCCAGTCCAATCACAGAATCACTAAGGTTGGAAGAGACCTCAGAGATCATCAAGTCCAACCTGTCACCACATACCTACATTGAAGTGACCACGAGATAGTGAAGTTTTCAATATGCAGGGAGATAGGGAGGAGAATCAACAGAACCTTCACCTTGGACTTCCGGAGGGCAAACTTCAGCCTTTTTAAGAAACTTATTTGTAAAGTTCCCTGGGTACCAACCCTCATGAACCGAGGGGTCCAGGAGGGTTGGACCTGCTTCAACAAGGAGCTCTTGAAGGCACAGGAACTGGCGGTTCCTACGTGCCGAAAGATGAGCCGACAGGGAAGGCGACCGGCCTGGATGAGCAAGCAGCTCCTGGAGGAATTCAGGGAAAAAAAGAGGCTGTATCACCTTTGGAAGGAGGGGAAGGCTTCTTGAAGTATGTTCAAGGAAGTGGTTTGATTATGTAGGAATAAAATTAGAGAGGCAAAGGCCCAGTTGGAACTGAAACTGGCCACCTCTGTGAAAGAAAATAAAAAGCAATTTTACCAATATATCAATGCTAAAAAGAATGGCAAGAAGAATCTCCACTCCTTATTGGACCTGGAGGGGAACACAGTGACCGAAGATGAGGAAAAGGCTGAGGTCCTGAACGCGTTCTTTGCCTCGATGTTTAACAGCAAGGTGGGAGTCCAGGATGAGTGGCCTCCTGAGCTGGGTAATAGGGTCGGGGAGCAGTGTAATGCCCCAGAAATCCATGAGGAATTAGTTCGGGACCTGCTGAGTCACTTGGACACCCATAAGTCCATGGGACCGGATGGGATCCATCCTCGGGTGCTGAGAGAGCTGGCAGATGAGCTGGCCACGCCGCTATCCATCGTTTTCCTCCAGTCCTGGCTCACTGGAGAGGTCCCAGATGACTGGAAACTGGCCAATGTGATCCCCATCCACAAGAAGGGATGGATGAAGGAACCTGGAAACTCCAGGCCTGTCAGCCTGACCTCAGTGTCAGGGCAAGTGATGGAACAGATTAACCTGGTGGCAATAACTGCACACCTGAAGGATGGCCAAGGGCTCAGGTCCAGCCAACATGGATTTAGGAAGGGCAGGTCCTGCCTCACCAACCTGATCTCCTTCTATGATCAGGTGACCCATAGGGTGGACATGGGGAGGCCTGTGGATGTAGTCTACCTGGACCTCAGCAAGGCCTTTGACACCGTCCCCCACAGCAAACTGCTGGCATCATCTATAACACAAGCTGTCAGCCCGTGGCTTGGACCGCAACACTCTGTGCTGGGTTAGGAACTGGCTGGAGGGCCGAGCCCAGGGAGTGGTGGTGAATGGTGCCACATCTAGCTGGCGGCCAGTCACCAGTGGTGTCCCCCAGGGATCAGTGCTGGGCCCCATCCTCTTCAACATCTTCATTGACGATATGGATGAGGGGGTTGAGTCAGTCATCAGCAAGTTTGCAGATGACACCAAGTTAGGAACAGATGTTAGTCAGTTAGACGGTAGAAAGGCTCTGCAGAGGGACCTTGACCGACTGGACAGATGGGCAGAGTCCAATGGGATGGCATTCAACAAGTCCAAGTGCCAGGTGCTGCACTTTGGCCACGGCAACCCCATGCAGAGCTACAGGCTGGGGTCAGAGTGGCTGGAGAGCTGCCAAACAGAGAGGGACCTGGGGGTGCTGATTGACACCTGCCTAAACATGAGCCAGCAGTGCGCCCAGGTGGCCAAGAGGGCCAATGGCATCCTGGCCTGTATTAGGAATAGTGTGGCCAGCAGGAGCAGGGAGGTCATTGTACCCTTGTACTCTGCATTGGTTAGGGCACACCTTGAGTACTGTGTCCAGTTCTGGGCCCCTCAGTTTAGGAAGGACATCGAGACACTTGAACATGTCCAGAGAAGGGCAACAAGGCTGGTGAGAGGCCTTGAGCACAAGCCCTATGAGGAGAGGCTGAGGGAGCTGGGATTGTTTAGCCTGGAGAAGAGAAGGATCAGGGGTGACCTCATTGCCCTCTACAACTACCTGAAAGGTGGTTGTAGCCAGGAAGGGGTTGGTCTCTTCTCCCAGGCAACCAGCACCAGAACAAGGGGACACAGTCTCAAGCTGTGCCAGGGGAGGTTTAGACTCGAGGTGTGGAAAAAGTTCTTCACTGAGCGAGCCATTCGTCATTGGAATGGGCTGCCCAGGGAGGTGGTGGAGTCGCCGTCCCTGGAGGTGTTCAAGGGGAGATTGGACATGGCACTTGGTGCCATGGTCTAGTTGTGAGGTCTGTTGGGACAGGTTGGACTTGATGATCCTTGGGGTCTCTTCCACCCTTAGTTATACTGTGATACTGTGATACTGTGATACCCCATGACTAAACAATGGCACCAAGTGCCACATCCAGTCCTGTCTTGAACACCTCCAGGGTGTGACTCCACCACCTCCCTGGGCAGCCCATTCCAATGGCGAACGACTCTCATTGAAGAATTTTCTCCTCACCTTGAGCCTAAACTTGCTCTGGTGCTGGTTGCTTGAGAGGAGAGACCAACCGCCTCCTGGCTAAAACCCTGCTTCAGATAGTTGTAGACAGCAATAAGGTCACCCCTGAGCCTCCTCTTCTCCAGGCTAAACAATCCCAGCTCCCGCAGCCTCTCCTCATAGGGCTTCTGTTCAAGGCCTCTCACCTGCCTCATTGCCCTTTTCTGGACACATTCAAGTGTCTTGATGTCCTTCTTAAACTAAGGGGCCCAGAACTGGACAAAGGACTCAAGGTGTGGCCTAACCAGTGCAGAGTGCAGGGGCACAATGATTTCCCTGCTCCTGCTGGCTGCACTATTCTTGATGCAGGCCAGGATGCTATTGGCCTTCTCGGACACCTGCTGGCTCATGTTTAGGCAGCTCTCAGTCAGCACCCCCAGGTCCCTTTCTGTTTGGCAGCTCTCCAGCCACTCTGACCCCAGCCTGTAGCTCTGCATGGGGTTGTTGTGGCTGAAGTGCAGCATGCAGCACTTGGATTTGTTGAATACCATACTGTTGGACTCTGCCCATCTGTCCAGTCAGTCAAGGTCCCTCTCCAAAGCCCTTCTGCCCTCTAACAGATTAACATCTACTCCCAACTTGGTGTCATCTGCAAACTTGCTGATGATGGACTCAATCCCCTCATCCAGATCATCAATGAAGACATTAAAGAGGATGGAGCCCATCACTGATCCCTGGGGGACACCACTAGTGACTGTCTGCCAGCTGGATGGGGCATCATTCACCACCACTCTCTGGCCTCAGCACTTCAGCCAGTTCCTAACCCAGCACAGAGTGCTGCTGTCCAAGCCACGGGCTGACAGCTTGTGTTATAGATGATGCCAGCAGTTTGCTGTGGGGGACGGTGTCAAAGGCCTTGCTGAGGTCCAGGTAGACTACATCCACAGCCTTCCCCACATCCACCAGGCATGTCACCTGATCATAGAAGGAGATCAGGTTGGTGAGGCAGGACCTGCCCTTCCTAAATCCATGCTGGCTGGACCTGAGCCTTTGGCCATCCTTCAGGTGTGCAGTTATTGCTGCCAAGATAACCTGCTCCGTAATTTTCCCCGGCACTGAGGTCAGGCTGACAGGCCTGGAGTTTCCAGGTTCCTCTGTCCAACCCTTCTTATGGATGGGGATCACATTGGCCAGTTTCCAGTCATCAGGGACCTCACTGGTGAGCCAGGACTGGTGGAAAATGATAGAGAGCAGTTTGGCCAGCTCATCTGCCAGCTCTCTCAGCACCCTAGGATGGATCCCATCCGGTCCCATGCACTTGTCAGTATGCAAGTGGCTCAGCAGGTCCTGCACTAATTCCTCATGGATTTCTGGGGCAATACACTGCTCCCTGACCCCATCACCCAGCTCAAGAGGCCACTTGTCCTGAACTCCCCCTGCCAGAGCAGGATCACCGATACCAAATCACACAGGAATGCATCCAGATGGGTCTTGAGTATCTCCAGAGAGGGAGACTCCACAACCCCCTTGGGCAGCCTATTCCAGTGTTCTGTCACCCTCACAGTGAAAAAAAATTTCCTCCTATTTCCATTGGCCCTTGTCCTGCCATTGGGCATCAACAAGAAGAGCCTGACTCCACCCACTTGGCACTCATCCTTTACATGTTTATAAACATTTATGAGGTCACCTCTCAGTTTCCTCTTCTCCAAATTAAAGAGACCCAACTCTCCTCATAAGGAAGATGTTCCACTCCCTTCATCATTTTTGCAGCTCTGTGCTGGCCTAGAAATTTCAAGTAGGTCCCTGTCCTTGAACTGAGGGGCCCACAGCTGGTTATTTATAGTAACACTACTCCCACAAGAAGTTCACTAAAAATAGCTTGGTATTTCTCCACTTTCTTTTAATATTCCTAGGACAGTAACAAATTCAGGCCCTGATCCAATAGTATTTAACATCTGGCCAAAATGTTTCTTACTGATGTCCACAGGGCTGTGGTTTGGCACAAGTAACCCACTGCATGTTTCATAGCAATGAAATCATAGTAATGGCAGCCGTAAAAGGCAATTTCCTTCTGATCCCTTGTTGTTCTTCCCTTCTTTTCTGATTATTAAGGACCAGGAACAATATGAAAACTGTAACAATGGGGCTAAGGAAAATATGGATGATTGCTCAAAGTGGGTCCATGAACACCACAATACTTTGTTAATATGGTGGTTGGTTTTAGGACAACTTAAAGCTGCATGAAAGCAGGTGACAAAAAATACATGCATATGACATCTTTGGTGCTCTGAAACCCAGTGAGTACTTCAGGTACCACCAGACGCACAAATTACAGTAGAAGCAAGGCACACCTTTGTATGTTTTCAGACAGCAGCACAATATCATGTCTTTTTTCATCAGTGGTAGTTTCACACCTGTGAACTCTATTTGCCACTTTCCCACTGACCGTTCTGAGATTACTTGCTACAAGAACACTATAGTTGGAATAACAAACATGAAGCATCTCTCCTGCCAAGTGATAAGACCTTCCAGATACACTACATTGCTACATGACTGTATTTTGGAATACGTTAAATATATTAAGGGTCTGAGCAAACAATGCCCAGTCACAAAACTCCAGGACTAAACTGTGAGTCAGACAGAAGTAACATAGTTAGTCTCTGGGAGCCTGCCATGGTAGGGCCAAATGATCCCCAGCACAAACCCAGACAGACCCTCATGTGTCTAGACCCGGTCCCCCTCTCCCAGCTCCTTTCTAGAGAGCGTAGGGGTAACGCAAGAAAAGGAACAAAGGGGACAGGACCATGCATATCTGGTGAACAACCCTGTATCTGGAGTAAGGGCATGTGTACTGGCCACTGCTCCTCCCTGACCAGGCCTGTATTTTCGCCTTTTATGGCCACAGCCTAGCAGAACGCCTTCTCATTGGGTACCTATGTGCTGGCTTCAGTTTGCCCTATTGGTCCAATCAAATCTCAGGCAAGATTTATATACAGGCTGCTTTCTAGTCACCTTGCCTTGCTCAAGCCTCGCCTTGCTTGAACCTGCTTGGACCTGTCTGGCTTGAAGTTGACAGGAGTTGCATTGCCTCAAGTGCCTGGTCCAGAGCCTGGGATAAAGACAAGAGCCTACACATCACAAGCTACAACAGAAGCCATGAGCTTAGGAGTCAGAGCCAAGCCTGCTTCCCCTTTCAACCAGGATTTTGCTGTGCCTCAGTTTCCCAGGACAAAGCAAGTGCCCGTTGTGAGAAGCATCATAAACAGCCCACCATCTGCTGAAGGTAGACCAGCCATCGAAGACCACATGGCATTCCTGCCAGCAACCTGTTGTGCCTGGCGCATGAGAGCACCCCAAAGCCTCAACAGTTATACACAGCAGCAGCACTCCGCACTTGGGTGGAACCAGCTGTGAGTAATTAATTCATTGCCTCTTTGGCTTAATGATTCTTGTCAAGTCTTCCCCCACTGTGGTCGAGTGCCATTTCACTCCCAGGAATTGAATCTCTATCTGATAGTCCTACCAGTTTGCATTAAATTGTTATATTGTTATAGTTGCCTAAATACTGTACATTCCCATTGTAAATATATATTCTAACCATACATTGAACCCTATTTAATACATTTTGGACAACTTTAATACTAAGTTTACTAATATTTTTACTAATATTTGCCATATTATAAATTTGCCATTTATAAATTAAGGACCTATACTCCTCAACAGAAAACACAAAGATAAGCATCTTAGACATGTATTTTTAAATGTTTTCTTTCTCCTATTTCTCTTCCTGGAAGACTAAATGCATAATGAAATCATCTTACAGAAGGACAGCCACTTCTCCCTCTGTGCTCAATCATTCTAGTCACACTGTGCTGTCCCCTGCACTGATCATTTCTCAGAAATAAAATGCCAACATTATCATCCACAGCTACACTGTTGACATGCTTTTGCTATTTCGCTAAAAATACCATTAATTTTCTGGCTTCACAACAGCTGAGCTACTCCCCATCTGAATATACAAAAGCATATTTTGTTTAAAACAAATTAAAAGTGTTCCAGTAAATGACTTCAATTTTGCTAGCTATACTACTTATTGTATACTATTCTACTTAATCCTCTCTCTTCTCAACCCTATCCCTTCTACCTTACCCTCCTTTTTCTCTTTCTTTCTTCCTTCTGAATTCTTTCCTTCCCTTCCTTTCTCTTTCCTTCCCTTCCTTTTCTTTTTCCTTCCCTTCCTATACTTTTCTAAACGTAGTGCCACGAAATTAGGTGAAGAACATGAAATTAGGACATGAAGTTAGGTGAAATTGTGTCCACTCTGTTTTCATTCATCTGTGCTTACCAAAGCTTACTTAGCAGTAAGGAAACAAAGGAGAAAGGGGAGGGGGAAGCCAATGCCAAACACACCTTCCATTTCTGATTCAGGTAAGTGTTGATATTTCTCATTTAAATGGGAATGAAAATTACCATTAATGCCAAGCCCTCCTGGCATCTCACCACTTTATTTGTTCCCATTTGTATCCAATACTTCTGTCAACAGTTCAAGAAAAGTCAAAGCAAACAACCCACTACGAACACTGAGGTAACAGCAACAAACCTGAATCCCTCACAATCATCCAGCCCAGCTGCTCAGTGTCTGTCCAGGTTGCTTTAATTTACAAGAGTGTCAACAACAGGCTGAAACCCAATAACTAGGTCGTTTAATACTACCACTGCAAACTCTTTGGAGAAGGAAATGTTATTCTCCTGCTTAACTGCTTCAGTAAACAGGTAGTATAATTCAGTTAGATAGATAAGTGCTTGCCTAATCATTTGTTTTGTGAATTATTCAAGGCTTTCCCCCTGAACTGCTAAATGATGGCTCTTCAAATAGGTTCCCAGGAAGCACCAGATGTCCAACAGGGGAAAAAGAAACATTAGGCAAATTCTGACAGCATAATAGACAGTAATGCTAATCAATGGTCTTGGAAATAATTAATGTTCAGGGGATTAATGCCTTCCCACACCTTGCTTCAGGTGTAACTGAATAGAGAACAAACAGCTTTTAACATACAAATAGGTCTGCTACCTGACTGATCTATATGCAGCATAATCAAGAGTGCTACCTACAATTTTTCTTCCCCTTTTTTTATGCAGGTTGTAAAAGAGTTATCTCCTTCAGCCTCCCCCATGCTCATTTGATCGCTTCTAATCACATGCTTTAGCATGTGTTTTTTTCCTCTGCAACCACAAGGTGAATATTTAAGTGCAGTTCTCCAGGGACTTCACAAAGGTTCATGTTTACACTTTCAGAAAGTAAGGCAAGCTACTCATACATCGCAGAACCAAGTACTAGGCATTACATTCTTTAGTTCGGTTACCTCTGTAGTGTGGGAAATAGCCCACCTTCAGATGTCTGCTTCCTCCTTTCTGTTGTGTGTTGTCACAACCATGTCATTAACACATTCTTTTCAAACTTTAAGTAAACTTCAAGAAAATGGGCAGATTAGGTAACAAGTGGTGCTTGTTTGGATTTAATCTTATGATTGGCAAGAACAACCATGGATATAAACAAATATAAACAAATGTTTTTCCTACAACCAGGTTCCATATACTTGGCAGCGCAGCGCTGGGCAGATACATACCTTGAACCAGAACACAGTATCAAACATACTTGGAGGTTTGTTTTTTGTTTTTTTCACATCTACAGTAGAAGTTGTGTGTGCTGAATAACCAGGATCCAGAGAGAATCCCCAAGAGTTTGAAGACAAAACAAAATAGTATCAGAAATCCTGTCAGCATGTTAAATCCAGACACTTTCTTTTTTATTTTTTTTTTTTTGGTAATTATAATCTGTAACATATATTTTGTACAACAATGTCTGGAGTTGACTGTTGTCAACACAAAGAGCCATCTTTAATCAAATTAAGTTTTATTCCTCTTTCTGTCCAAAACAGTTATGAAACACTCGTCTACTAAGTATCTGCTGCTCTGTCACTTTGTGATCACTGCAGCTGTTAGTACCCAGTTTGGCACTACACCACTTTATGGGAAACTTCAGTTAAATTTCCTGTTGAAACTTGGGTTATTCTTATTTGCAATGTGAAGTTTGATTATCAGTACTAGAAGGCATGTTCTAGTCATTAGTGGTATTTGAAGAATGGCTTAGGGTCCAGGGACACCAAAGGCACAACAGAAAAGTATTATAGGACAGAAAAAAAATGACATAAAAAAGACTACAACTTCCACAGATTAACTGGGAAACAAACTGCAGTCTGATTCCAGACACTTTAAAAAAAACAGTAAAGAGCATCAACACCACACAAAAATGTGTCCTCTTCCTTATCCCCTAGAACACAAAGAAGAGTTGAAGAATGGCACCTCCTGCCTTTGCCATGGCTAAGGTTACCAGAAAACCCTCATGAAGCACCTCCTGAGTCCTGCAGAAGGTCTCCTAAATACTTAATTGCTTTCAAATACCTGCAGTGTGATATGAATAGAACAGAATAGAATAGAATAGACCAGACCAGACCAGGTTGGAAAGACCAGGTTGGAAGAGACCTTCAAGATCATCACGTCCAACCTATCAAGCTTCTAAGATACCTAAATGGTGACCTTGAGTGCTTTCCATAAAGGCACCAAACTGAATGAGGACAGTCTGCCTTCGCACAGAATGAAGGGTGCCTTTGCTACCCCAATGCTAACTATACATCCTGATATGACAGATGGAAAGATACTGTGCTTCAGAGGAAAAAATGGAAAATGGAAAAAAACCCAACATACCAAGGCTCATCACAAACTAGTACTTGCAGGTCACTGCACGTTAACTCTTAAAGCATGGGAGAAAAAGCAAAACATTCATTTCTTCGAGGACAAAAATAAATTGCAGTTTGGTATTTTTAAAATAAATAGATAGACAAGACAGAAATACAGTACCAACAGGTATGGTTTCAGCAAATGTATCAGGGAGAGACAAGACACAAACACACAGCTATAATTACTGCAAGCCAAGTACAACGATTTCCTAGTGCCTGGTGTTGTAACATCACAAGGCAAAGCTTTGAGTTACTTAGGTCAGCACTGTTTTTTTGATTCAGTGCAAGCAATGACTTGTATATAGTCAGGCCACTTCATTATTAAAATAAAATGAGTGAAAGACTTAGCTCCGCTGCTATAGCTGTCAAGTTTTGTGTTGTGTGTATTCTGTGCCAAAGTCATGTGACACACTCTAACCCTAACCCTAAGGTGACAAAACTTCTTCTGGGAGTAGCTGCTATTAAGAGACACCTCTCCTTTCCCTTTTTCCACACACCTACACTGTACCTCTGCAGTGTACACCAGTCTGACAAAGTAAGACACCACCAGCAAAGTCAGTGTTATTTTTATTTACTTTGACTTAGCATTATTAATATAACAAAGAAAATACTGTATGCCCTCTTTCAAAAAATATAGTGACATGAAATATGCCAGAGATTATTCACTGTATGAAGAAGATATGGTAGACCACTCAACCTGTTGAATGAAAAAAGTAACAAACCATTTTGAAAATTTTTCCCTTCTCCCTCACCTCCACCCTACTTACTCATAACTAGACATATTCAGGAAACACCCACAGCTGCATTTGCTACCTCTTGAGATGCAGAAAAACAGTGGTACAGCTGTGCCTGCTAATACTTGTATGCAAATAAGTACCATCTGACTGGCTGCACTTAAAAGCACCTCAGTGTTCTTTGATAAGCTTGCAGCTCAGAAAGAAGTAATGCAGAGCAATCTGCTGTTATCTTAGTGCAAGTAGCAGATTAAAGCAGCCTTTCACTTCCAATACTTCATTAAAACACTGATTGCATCCAGCATGCAGTGATAATATGACATACAGTGTTCCCCCTACAGTCCTCCTGGAGACTTGGTGGAGAGCAATGGGGCAAGCCCTGTGCTTGCAGCCAGCATCTGCCACAGCACCCAGAGCCAAACACCAAACATTTCCCAGTGTGCTGTGCAGGGGCCAAGGGGAGCCCCACTGCACACACCTGTACAGCATGGTTGGGATGTTGCTGACTCTTAGGCTGCCACTCAGCCACTGCTTGGAGAGGCTGCTGAAACCACTGACCCCCATGTGTGGCATTTCTCAAACACAGCTGTGGCCAAGCATCCTTCTGGGTTGGCTACCATATAGGTCATTTTTGTTACTTGTCTCCACTTCACAGTTTGTGTTAGACCACCTCCTCCTCAATTTCAATTTCCACTACAGTCTGGTGAGAGAGAACCACAGGAGTCGTGAACTCCAGTAAACTGTGGTGTGGACACCAGCACTTCTTTTAATTTTCCCTTCACATTACTTTTTTCACAGCAGACTGACAAGCCCGATATTTGGGAAGAATATTTTTTAACTTGTTCCCCCATGTAGCCAAAATAAAGCCTGCAGCACCCCAGCATGAGCATTGTCAGGCCCAGTCCCTCTAAAACAGGAAGGGCTGCCCCTCTTCCATGCACCAGGGGCATCCCTGTGGGACCCTCCAGCTCAGACACCACCACTGAGAGCCAGCACAGCCCCACCAGAGCCAGGGGAAGAAGAAACCAAAAAAGATTAATTTGCAGATGTTCATGCATCTCACACACAGGGTGCCCTGTGGTCTGTTGCCAGGGCAACAGGAGACCACCAGTGCGTGCTTTATTTGCTTTATGAAGTGCGTCTTGGGGGCTATAGTCCGAGAAATGCTGCATGATAATCGTCAGGCTTTTCAGAAGCTTTGTTTTGTGTTTATCCACATTTAACCCTCTGAGCATTACTGTGAGCATCACTATGCAAGTTTGGCACACAGAGGAAAGCAAAGACTGGGAGGGGGGGCACACACACAGAGTCTCCACTTGCAGCCTAGAAATCCTGCAAAATGCACCCTCAGTGCCTCCTCCTGACCATCCAGCACTGAAGTTTTCACCCACAGTCTGCAAGTTAACATGTTCACCAAGCCATGGAAGTGCAGGGCTCTACACAGCAGAGTCTGGGGATAAAAGTGACACTGGAAAGTGCAAAGGTATCATAAGTGTCACAGCTACTTATGGCAGGCAAAACACAACGTCTCAGTAATTAAAGAGAATTATTAAAAATAAAAAAGAAATCCATCAACTAGGTCCTAGAAACATAGAAACATTGTGAGATAAATGACACTCCCATTCTGCATCCCAGAATGTGATGCCAGAAATGAAGTCATGCAAACCACCAGCAAGCCCCTCCAAAGGAACAATCCCTGTGATAAAGGAAAATCCCATGTCCAGACAGCACTCAGTCTCACAGTGGCAAGGGCTATAATATCATCTATAAATTCACACAAACAAGATAGACTCAGCTGTTCTGCTTCCCCCATCAGAAGCAACTCACTTCCTCCCCTTCTCCCTATCCTTTTTCACTCCTTGCTCCAGGTTGACATTAGGCATCTCCTTCTGCTGTCCTCTCCCTGATTAAGGCAGGGCCGGAGATGGAGGGATATGAGTTAAAATCACAAATGCCACAACGCCCCAAGCAGCAGCAGCAGCAGCCACTGCCAACATTAAGTGCTAATCCAGTAGGAGAGAAAAAAAGCAAGGGTGGCAGAGGGGATCAATAGCAGGAACGACTTGCATTCAGACTCAGGGGAGAAAGAGCATGCAGAGATAATAATTTCCTGGGAAAAGCTAAAGCCTAACAAGAATTTACTCTGCCTCTTTTAATTCAGACAACCAACCCTTTTGTGGCAGGGGCTTCCTGAGTGACAGGAACCCAGGGCCCCTTAATAGGATTTCCATATTATTTCCAACACCTGCCTAGAAGTTATTTGTTTACATTGAAGGAGGTGAGATTCACAAATCAGACATCTGCTTCTGGTTCAGGCATATCTTAGGAAACCATCTAGAAAGCAGCTTTGTTGCTATGGAGACATTTTTATTTTCTTCCTTTAGTTGGCTGAAAAACATTAACATTTCCAGTTTTTTGTTCTTCAAAAGGCCAAATGCCACTCAAGAAAAGACAGAACTTTTCAAATTGCTATGCAGAATAGGCTAATTGAGCTTTAGATATTTAATTAATTATTTGACTCAATTAGGGCTGTATTGGAGAGAGGCAAGAGCGAGCATAACTTTTCTGCAAATTCCCCTCTATGGCTGATTCCTGCTGGCTGGCCTAATTGCTTTTCTCCTCAAAGCACACCTAAAACTTTGTAATTCACAATACACTTAACAATCTTGCATAATAACTTGGGAATCAGTCAGACTACTCATTTCCTTCTTTGGGTCTAAGGGTTTTAAAGACAACGCAAAATCAAAATGCTGACAACAAAAAAAAAGTGCCAACAGAATCTGTAAGGCACAACAGCTATCTAGTTTGTGTCCCACTTCGACATTAACATGGTTAAGTATTGTTTATTTTCTCTCATGACTTTGACCAACACCTGTTTAATCCAACCCTGCATCATGTTCTTCATTCCAGACACGATCAACATGAGTCAACCGGTGTAAGCCATGAATGCCAGCACCCAAAGTAACCGCACACTTAAAATGAGGCGAACATCAAAAGAGGAGATAAACAAATTCTTCTCCTCCCTTCTTTCCCCCCAGCTATTACATTGTCAAAGCCTTTGCACTGTAGAAGACCTTTCCACCCACCTCACTCCTGCAAACTTCCTCTTCCTACTCTATGACATGAAGTCATACTCCTGTGTTATCAACATCACTGTCTGTTGTCATGGAAATAATTATAATGAGTGCTCAGGTTAGAAATTACAACCCATGTAGAGAGCACCTAGAGGGAGAAAACTGGAGTTACTTTAAATAACTATGCAGCAAAATAGAAGTTTGTCAGTGAGAAGCACTGCAAGAGTTTGTTCAAACATGGGCACACTACTGAGGAAGAGGCACCCTGTGGCAGGGTAAGAGGCCAGTGCACCATTAATACACAGAAGTGGGAAAAAATCTATTTGGTAAAGCAGGTGAAGCCATTACAAGTAGCAGAAGCAGCTAATCCTTTTATACTAGAGTACATGCTGTTACTTTCATACAAATACTCTAATATTCCCAGATGACCTCATTAAAAAGGAAAATGATGTGACACTGAATGAAATGAGTTTAAAACTCAGGATGGGGGCGGGGTGGGGGGTGTGTGTTGAAGAAAACAAAAATGCACCAGGGAGATACAATCATGAAGTTCAGTCTCTTGTTCTAAAAATCTGCTGAAAACCACAAGGCTTGAATGAGATGCTGCAACTCTAGCCATGAAAAGGATATTAATAAAAAAAACCTGCAGTGCCAAAAATATCATCTCCCTAAGATATAATGAGACAACAAACAGGACCCTGCTAATTAATATTTGTTCTGCTTCAGCAGACAGTTACTGGACATGACTGCAACAAACAAGCATGTCTCACCCAATCACATCATTAATCCATTCACGTTCACCACCTGTGGACCAGCTATGCCCCACAGATATTTATTCATCTGTTCCACAAACAAACAATTACAACACATTTTCTAGAATTAGGGCACCTGTTACATTCAGCACAGCTTACACACCCTGAGGCATATATCAATTAACACTGAAAAAAAAACAATGTATCACACGCCAACAGAAATGGCTCATTATATTTTGATAACACTGCTCCCAAAGCACCCACAAAGATCGAAAACACAACTCTCATGGAGCCAATTTTAGTTCAAATATGCTCAGCTTAGAACTACCACTTCATCATTACAGAAGGAAAAATCTATGCAATGCCTTGTTTCCAAAGGGAGAAAGTTAGGAGCAGAATCCATGACATGAATGTGTAACAGTTAGATTTTAACAAGCCTGTGAAGTGCTTGTCAGCTGACTGGTATTAAAGTGGCAAAATAACAAACCAATCAAGAAATAAATTCTGCAGATGCCTTTAGGCATGCAACAGACAACCAGATTTCTTTAGCTTATTAAACACATACTGGATGCAAAGACATTTAAGCAGGACACACCACTGGAAGAAGTATAATTTTAAAAAAGCTAACAAGACAAAGTCCACACTAGTACCTCAGGGTAGTTAATGTTGCGTTCCTCTACCAGCAAAAGAACAAGTTCATCAATGTAATCACATTTGGTAATATCCTGAAGTCTTATAATATATGTTGGGCATTTTGATTGTGAACTATCTTGTTCTTTCCAGAAAAGCATGACACACATACAACTTTCTTTTTTTTTTTTTTTTTAAGTATCAAATTATAGCTGCAGGAGTAAGCAGATTACTCTTAGTTACATGCTAAATGAATAGAGGTCTAAACATTTAATAGTGGCTAACAGCTTGAGAAGCTAAACTGAGAATCACTGGAATACCTGTCACCAAAAGTGTAGAAGGTACACAGCAATCTCACTAGTTCAGTTTCCCTGTATATGACACATGTAATTAATAACCTTCACACAACTTAAGGCAAAAGGAATCTTACTGCTAAACCCACTTCAATATGCCCTGACAAATGTTGCCTAGATCACTAGTGTGCTGAACAGACATTCACCCCTAAACTGCATTTGACACATTAGTTCAGATCTTTTCCTTTAAAACAACTTTTTCATCTCTGGTGGAATCTCACACACACTATTTTATTCCTGCCACAAGACTGTAGCTTTTAATTATTGTCACTTGTTGCTGCTGAAACAGTAACCTCCAGCATCAAAATGAAAAAAAGACTCTATTACATTAGCAAATCCTACTGTGGGTGTAGTATCTGCTCCAAACAATTCAGATGAAAAACAAAACAGAAGAGAAAAAACAAACAAACAACACCACACACACCCCAGAAAAAAAATAAACAAAATAAAAACACAAAAAAACCACCACCACCACCTCCACAACAAAACACCCAACAGAAAACATAAGCAAAAGAATGACAAGAGAGGTAGAAAAAGGTTGCATTACTTGAATCCTGAATAAGGTGGCGAGTCACAAAACTCAAACTTCTGAGTAACTTACTCAGGGACATCCTGGTTAACTCTGAGCAGTCTCACAAGCTACACAACATCTGGGGGTGTTCTTCATTGCAGCTGCAGGTGGTCATTTTACTCACAAAATGCTTCCTTGGCATCTTCACAAGGGCATGTTTTACAGAAGAGAATTTGTGAGGGACCAGAGAAACTTTTGCCACATTTGTCCCAGACATGGTACTAAGCCTGGGAAGAAGAACATGACTTCTTTATCAACAGTTCTTGCAGGAGGTGCAATTAGCATGCAAGAATCCACTGCAGAATAATCCTCAGGGTTTAGTTTGGAATCTTTGCTTATTTGGGGTGTTTCGACCTTTTTTGTTTCTTTGTGTTTTTTTGTTTGTTGGTTTGGTTTTGTTGTTATTGTTGTATTTTTTCAAAAAAGAAGTTTTACTGTTTTGAAAAGCAGACATGTCAAGTCCTCTGTGAAAAGCTACTCAGTTAACTGCAGAGCTGTTTGTCTTTCTGTCTAAATACTCTCTCAGAGCCACTAAGCCAGGGCTGTACTTTAGAGCACAGCCCTGGTGCTTGCCACCTTTCTCTTTGTTGCTTCACAGCCTTGACGATGCACAAAGAGTGCTCTCATGACCCAGTTTACCACAACTAGAGTTTTCCCACACTTCAGACTTTGCAAAGGACTCGTAGGACTGAATCCAACACGATATGAAAGAGCTTCCAAAGCCAGCCTTCTCTACAAAGCTTCCTGAGCTGATACTTATCTATTATTTAGGAATAGCCCCTGGACGATCTTGTGTTATCTGGAAGGTAACTACTCTGTTTCAGCAGTGAATTGCTCACTCCCGGGAGGTGCCGAGGAAGGATATGAGCCTGGTCTAGCTTACCAGGCAGAAAAATTCACATTTAAAAAAGTGATGCAAACTGCCTTTTCCCTGGCCTGAATGAGGAGGAGGGTGAGGACTATCACAGTTAGAGGCAGCAAATTTCACAAAGGTAACTGCCCAGCAGATCTAAGGCACTGGAAAAGATAGCAAGGAACAGGACACTTCAGGCAAACCTCCTCCTTTGCAGAAATGGATACAGTACCTCCATTACATGAGTCATACACCAAAGCATAAATTTTCACTTTATGAGCTCTTCTAAAATCTGCCCTGCTTAATAATCTGTATCAGCAAGAAAACACTTTAAAGTGTCTCTCACAATTAAACCCAGGCACAACCTTGTATAAATCAAAATTTTGCTACCATATCAAAATGTTACACTGGGGCTGTATAACATTGCCCATATCCTCATTACATGCTACACTAATTACTACCACCAGACTCAGAATTTTCTGCACATTAGAGGCTTTTAGAGGAGCTATAAAAAATTTCAGGCACCATTAATTTAAATTTGTATTGAAATTTCCTTTTGACAGATGGCCAAAAATTACTTACTATTTAGAGGAGCAGAGCTGCCTGTTTGCACATTAGAAGAGGAAAGGGAAAAATTTAAAGCAAGAAGGAAATTTATGTCACGTTCATTACCTGTTAAATGTTAAGGAGCATTATCCTGCATGAATAAATTATTTCATAAAAGCATACATACTCCAGCTGCTGGCAACTAGCACGTTCTGGCTGACAAAAACCATCTCAAGTCAAACAGCAGACAACCATAAAAAGCCTCTCTTAACCAGGAGCCACTTAAGGGAGGAGAGATCGATCACACAAGTGACTAACTGCTACTCTGGGCATCACTGAAAACATTTAAGGAAATTAGCAAACTGTTTCACCTTGCAACGCTGGCAGTAAGCCCCATAATGCTGACACACAAGCCAACCCACAACCTGAACATCATGCAAGACAAACATCTACTTATTTCACAGTAAACTGGCACAAAGTAGCAATGCTCTCTTCTCCTTCTCAAAGCAATATGAACAACGGTGCCTTTGAGTAATTCCCAGGCAAAATCAGCCTTTTTGGTATAAACACTCCCTGTAACACCTATGCCAGCATAAACACTGCAACATCCCACACACATTACAGAAACATGACTAATGTATTTTGTTTAAAAACAGTGATTGGCACATTCTAGCAGTTCTCCTCATTCACTTTTTTGAGTGAAATGCTTGTGGTTCCAATTGTACAGGTATGCATACTCACTAAAGAGACTGGGTGGCCTTGTATTCCCATTTTAAGTGGGAATTTAGGTATCTATCTTGTTTGTTTGTGTGCAGGAATACAGAAAATGGACTAATCTGTTCACAAGAAATGGGGCATTCCAGGGAAATCATCATTAATCTGCATCCAGCCTTGTCACACAAAGCAATAATCTCAGTTTCTAGACCTCATGAAAGGAAGCTGAACTGTAATCTGACACATTGTTGTCCTCTGTTGGCAGATAGACAGCTTCAGTTCCTTTGCTGCTCACAGTGAAAACTGACAGGTCCTGTCAACTCCTGATTGTTACGCAGAGCCATACGGGTAACAGCAAAACTGACAACCATCAGCTCAGTTGCACTCGGCTGGGACATACGCAGTTGCCAGTGGTAGAATGGTGCACCAGGGAAGGCTGTGAGACATGTCTTTACCTGGTGCTGCCAGAGAAGCAAAGGCATAGTGCTCTGCATGGCAGCCACAGCAAGACAGGTCTCTGGTGGGGCAAAGCCTGTGCCAGGTGCCTTGCTCTTCCTGATGGCTTCCAGTGGACGCCTTGCAAGTTCCTAGTAATTTTGTCTGATGCATGTGAGAGACATCCTGTAAACACCCCTTCTGCCGTTTGGCCATCCCCAGGAATAAATTACATCTTTGTTAAAAAAGTACCACTGAAAACTTTAAACATTGGATGTCAGTGTTCAATAAGGCATAGGTTTTGCCCTTTGTAAGAGAAGTGTATCTTTGACTTCACACTCACTATCATCTAAAAAGGCTTAAATCCTCTGCTCCTGAAAATTGTGTAAGCCACTCAGGCTCTACTCTGTACCTACACCCAGCTACCCAGAGCTGGGCAGGCAACTACTGCCCAGAGCTGGCAGCAACTAGGTGGGCTACCAGTAGTCAAACCTCCAAGGAAAGTGAGATGAGCAGACAGGAGAGGGTAGAGCCAGACACACCTCCTCACTTGCAGCATGAAAAGCCTTAAGAGACTCTGAGGGATTCTGGTGGCTATCCCGTATGGACAACCATCCAGTCACATGTGCTGAATCAGTCGAATACATCACTGAATGCTCGATGTTACACAAGCTGCAAGGTATGCATTTCTTCAACTCATAAGCACTACTATGTACAGGATGGAGCACATGTGTGCTGCGGAGTCATTCTGAGCCTGAAAACTAAATTTTGGAAAAGGAAGACAGAATCCTCAGTGCCAATACCACCTCTACCAGGGTAGGGAGCAGCAGCTCACTCCTCCAGCTGTTTTGGTAAGGACAAATGGCAGTACCCAAACTCTCTCCTGCAGGCAATAAGGCTCTCCTTCTGTACCTGTATTATTAGTATCTATGAGAACTACAGCTCACAAGCTCCAAACTCCTTAAAACTACTGGTTAATTATTTCTTTCTCATAAGCTGGGGCAGAGACACCAGTCAACTCTTTTCTCAGCCTCAACGCTATCCCACCAAACCCACTGGCCAGCACGCCACCCACAATCCTAGCTGTCTCACTATCAGCCACTTTCGAAGTGTGGTACAAAATGTACACAGGGCTCTGCTAATCAACACAAAGGCCACAATCTGCCTTCTCTTCGTGAGTCTTTCCACTATTCTAGACCATACTTCAGAAAAATTAAGCATGCAGCTCCTTTGAGTCACCCTTATACCTACGAAATGAAGTCCTACCTTGATGGAGTCTCTGTCTGCATGCAGAGCAGCCCCCGTATACAAGGAAGGAAGGAGACAGTGGCAGGAGATGAGGAGGCAGGGGAAGACAGAAAGAGAAAAGGACTGGTTAGTTTACATAAAATTATACATTTATCATACTCAGAAGAAAGAATTCTGATGTCTGTTAAATTATAAATTGCACAGATATGTTTTCTGTACTGTTAATTATTAATACTGTACACCCATTACAGACTTATAAAATTGGATTTCTACACTTGCATACAATTTCCAGCTACTGCTAGGTGATAAATACTGAAGCAGCTAGCTAGGAATGTTGTGATTTTTTCTTTCTTTTTAAAAAGAGTGTTTTAAAACAAGGAAAGAAGAAAAAAAAGAAACAAAATGAAGCCACATACCCATCTGGCAGCACGTACCTCTTTGGTGATCATTATCATGGTGTTTCTTCTCATCTTTAATTGGGAGGTGGGACTGTCCCCCCAGTGCACTGGACAGTGCCAGGAGACCAGCACTGCTGCCAATGGGTGGGATGGCTGGAGGCTGCAAGCCAGAGGGGTGTGGAGTGAGTGGCACAGGAAGACCATGTCCATGTGATAAATGCTGAGCCTGGAGTTGTTGCTGCTGTGAAAAATGACACACAGATATTGAATTTGTTCAGCAAGCTAGGGGTTGTCTGATTGACCCTGCACATCAAATGTGATTGATCAGATCAGACAATGCACTTCATTGATCCAGATATCAACTCTCACAAATAGCTTGGTGTTTAAAAAAATTTTATGTTTGGACACAACACAACTGGTAAAATTCAGGCTGAATTAAAAGACACACACACAAATAAAAATAAAAAGGCAAAACAAAACAAAATAAAACAAACAAACAAAACAACCAACTCACAAACAAAAAAACAACCAACAACAATGGAAAGGAATTTTATACAGTTTTGGTAAAATTTTTATTTCTCTGACCAAGGTATCACATCGTACTCTTTCTATCAGAAATACACCACATGTATAACCAAAACACATAACTATAAAAGCAGTTATATACAGAAAAAAAACCACACAAGAACAAACAGGCTTAAAATTGAGAAAATTAGTGTTAAACAGTTCTCCCAGTGCTGCTGCACAGTATGCAGTGTGAGTTAATTTGAAAGAGAAAATCTGAATTAACAATCCACAAAAGGAAACTGGTTACAGTCACCATTTTAAGCCCTTTAAGTGTCCTCAGCGGTACTTGAGCAAATTACTAAAGAAAATCTAATGTAGCAAGGCTTGGGTCCTCCTGTAGGCTTGCTCAATAATGCTGAAATAATTGGGCACTCAGTGCACGTTTAGTAATGCTCGAATGAAAAGCTAGAAGTCTGCCCTTGTACTCTTCTCTAGCTGCTGACTCTGTGTTGTGACAGGTTTATTTGAGTGGGACTGTGATGCATGCACCAGTAACCGCGCTGACAAGAGTTTAAAGTCATTTTTACCAGTACACTGGCAACACATAGAGAAAGCCCTTGAGAGGTTCAAATTGCAGTGCTTGACCTCAACCAGAGCTCTGTGCTTTACTAACCATTGTGGGGCAGATTGTTTGACGCTACTCAGTGGGAAAGCAGGGGGAAAAAAAACTAAACAAGTGAAAAAGTTACGTTAAATATATCCCAAGTGAGATCTGTAACTAGATTAGCTCTGAAATTTTCTTTTTGTTTTAAAGCAGTCACTGCTCAGGATTCAGGTTAAATAAAATCACAAGTCCTCCAGGATTGTTGCACCCTCTCCACCCCGTCCCCAAACCCCCTCCATCTGCATACAGGACTTTGGAAGAAACACAAATGAAAAACTCACTTCATGTAAAAACATGCCACTTTAAATTCCCAATTGTGACAATTCAAGTCCTGCTTTTGTTTTTCATTTGAACCTAAATTCACTTCCCATCTTACAAGTGAGCTCTTTAATCAATCAAGAGAAAATACACTGTTCACTTGATTTTTCTCTCCCTGCCCTATCATCAACCCTTACATAAAGGTGAGTAAGAAGTAAACAACTACAAGTGACATACAGCATATGCACACACCTCCCTTGACACACCTCTGTGGAAGTACAGGTCCTTCTTGTACTCTTGGAAATACAGCCTGTGCAATGGAATCAGACTGGCAGTGGCACACACTTCATACAACCCAGATCAATGTCAGGAAAAGGATGAGAATGATTGAAAACATAGGTGCGAGGGGGAAAAAAAAACCCCAACCATGAAACAGCTCCCTTTGTAAAAGTGGTGTGTACAGGAAGCATGGAAAAACAGGAAACCAGAAAGAAGACTCTCCCAGGTGGAAAAGGGAAGGTTCAATCCTTTCCCTGCTTGTGAATCAATGTAATTCCAGCAAGTGTTCCTTCTTACTGGAAGTATCCAAACACATTTTGGTTGCTCTCATGGAAGGAAGCTTTGTTTCTCAGCATGTAACTAACTACAATGAAACAAATCAAGAGCAAATAAAGTATTGTTTAGCTTCAGGGTTTGAGTGGGGCTGCCTTGCAGCAAGGGAGCAAGGGCCTGGAGAATGTGACCTATGAGAAGTATCTCAGGGAGCTGAGGTTGTTTAGTCTGGAGAAGAAGAGGCTGAAGGGAGACCTGACCACTCTCTGCAACTACCTGAAGGGAGGTTGAAGCAAGGAGAGGGCCATCCTCTTCTTGATGACAAGCAACAGGACTAGAAGAAATGGTTACAATCTGTGCCAGGTGAGGTTTAGATTGGATATTATAAATACTTCTTCATTGAAAGGGTTATCAAACACTGGCATGGTCTTTCCAGGGCAGTGGTAGACTCACCATCCCTGGGGGTGTTCAAGTGGTATGTGGACCTGGAACTTGGGGACATGGCTTAGTGTTGATCCTTCAGTGTGGGGTCACAGGTTGGACTGGATGGTTTTTGAGGTCTCTTCCAACAAGATATATAGTCTATGATTCTGTAATCTAGGATGCCTGATCTGGGGAGGGAGGAGGGGGCCAAGAGCAAGAAAAAGAATGGGCAAAATAATCTGTGTTCTGGAGTCTCATTTTGAACACAGTAGTTTTTCTTCCTATTTAAGAACATGCTACAAACCACTGTCAGAAGACGTCTGCCTTGAATTCACCAGTAGCTTGAAGCAAAGGCTTTGAGAGGCTTTCACGTTGTAAACTATTTCACTATCAACCAAAGTGTACCAGATGTGGGACACCCATTGCCCAGTACTGTACAATCCATACAGATCTAATTACTGACCTACCCAATCTGCATTGTAGGACCTCCTCTATGGATTCCAAACAGTTTCAAGAAAACTGTAGTGCAAATGCAGTCTTTTTTTTTTTTTTTTTTTCACTGCTCTTTTTTGGGAACCTCTCTACATTGCTCACAAAGACAGCAACACAGATTGCAACATAGATGTACTGCACATCATCAATGAATTCCACACTTAATATGGACATTAAGAGTAGGATGAGTAATGACACCTCAGTGCCTAATGGCTTGAGACCACCCAGAACAGCAGAACTGGCCCACTCCCTCTTGTCCAGGAAACAACATATTATCACTGCAAGCTGAGTTGCAGAGAGCTCTGAAAATAACTGAAGAAAGTAGGAAAAAAGGCCAAACCCACAGCCTTCCTACCATGGAGAACTTTAGCAAGCCAAGCTCTTCCACAAAGAACAATGGAAACATGACATCTAGAAAGAAGATGGTGCCCACAGCTACAAGTGTCAGCGACACAACAGCAATTTGGTGCAATTCAGTTACATTGTAATGGCACAAAAACCCCACTTTCATATGAAAACCACACAATTACATAAATCTAAGACAACACTCAAAATTCCAGTAAAGCCCCACATGCCTGTGCCATACAGACACCAATAGTATTGTATGTAATGTTAGACTGAGCAGGGACTAGAAACTCAGCAACAGGAGGATCATGGAATAGGATTGGTACAGGAAAGGACTACGAGCTCCTTCAGCAGAAGCAACATTGTACAGCAAAAGTGAGGCACTGGTTCAAACCCAGGAATTACAAGAATTCAATGAAACAAGTGAAACACCGTGTAGACTTTTGGTCTCAGAATACAAAAGAGAAAAAGTGAAAAATAAAAAGGTATATAATGGCATAATTAAGTTCTGTTTGCTAACAGACATACTCAAGAAGGTAAAGAAAAAGTGACAGTGCATCTTCATCCCTATCTGCCATTTCCAGATCTTTGAAACATATTACTATATTCAAATGTCCACAAAACTCACTGTTTGGTTTTGTTTTTCCATTGTTTGTGGGTGTCAGTGGTGAGAATATGTTTCCCAGGTGGCCTGTGCACAGCTGCTTGATTACATGGAGGGGCAATTCCTCACACCACTGGGCATCAGCTGACACAAAGTGGTAAGAAGAGGTAGCATACTCTAGTCATCAAATTGACAAGCACACAGAGGAGGAAAACAACTGAATTATATTCTTCCCACACAGAAATATTTCACTACTGAAGACAGTTTACATTTGTTTCGCCTATACTACGAATTTAGATCGCAGAACCTGACACAATTTAAAAACTTGCAAGGAAAGCCTGAAAATTAGCCAACAGAGCAACCACTTTTCTCTTTTTTTTTCTTGCTGTAATGCTTTCACTTCTCACTCCTCCGTCTTCTCTTTAATTTTGTTAAGCCTTAGTCACGTTATTTATGAACTCTTAGCACATGGCTAACTTGAGACAGTCCCAACATAGTTGACTACCGAATGTGTAAAGACAAGCATAGGTAGAAACTTGCAAAGGCAGTACACCAGGCTTCATTATTCTGTAAATCTTCCAGAAATATTTAAAAATAAACCTAGCAACAGTTAATTACCATGATACATGCCCTGCAGAATTGTAGAATAGATTGCAATGATTTTAAGAAACATCCAATACACAAAAAATCAAGAGCAATGGTAAACTGAGTAATCAGAAAAGACAAAAGGGAAAACTGCATTCTTCTTACTAGTAAGTTTAGGAAGATGGATCATTTAATTCATCTCAGTAGTAAAAACAGAAGTACACTTTAAGGGCATATTAACACATCAGATAAAGATAACACCTTGTTACTACTGATCTGGTTTATTTTTTACAATTTTCTTTTTATTCTTCTAGGCAGTTTACAGTAAAAAGTAAAGTAATTCCAAAGCCACGTCTAATCAGATGGGAAAAAAGGCTTTGCAAAAGGTTCTGGTTTGAGTATCACTGATTTTCACAACTGCAAATCTGGATAAAAATACTTATGTTGTCTGTTTGAAATTTGTTAGATGAAGTGATAAATGCTCAGAGTGAATCATAGCAGGATAACACAGAGATAAATCAGTAACCAAGATGAACCAGACGCAGAGGGATGGAGAGCTAGTAAGGGCTCTCAACTTGCTGCCCTGAGGCAAGCCATGAATGGTGCACCAGGACATTCTGTGGAAACCAAGGGGAATTGGCACAAGAGTACGACAGGGCCAGCCCAGCTGAAGTGCTTCTGTGCAAATGCACGCAGCATGGGCAGCAAACAGGATGAATTAAGGGCCACTGTGCTGCTGGGATGCCATGACATAGTGGCTATTACTGAAATTTGGTGGGATGATTCCCATGACTGGAATGTAGGGATAGACAGGTATAAGCTCTTTAGGAAGGATAGGCAGGGAAGGAGAGGAGGAGGTGTTGCCCTCTATGTCAATAACCACCTGAAATCAGTGGAGCTCGAGCTGGGGAGGGATAATGAGTTGGTTGAGTGTGTATGGGTTAAAATTAAAGGCAAGACAGGGGAAGGGGATATTACTGTGGGGGTCTCCTACAGGCCACCTGACCAGCAGAACCAAGCAGATGAGGCCCTCCACAGGCAAATAGAAGCAGCTTCCAGGTCACAAGCCCTGGTCCTCATGGGTGACTTCAACCACCCTGATATCTGCTGGAGGGACAACACAGCAAGGCACCAGCAATCCAGGATGTTCCTGGATTGCATAGAAGACTACTTCCTCCTCCAAATGATAGAGGAACCAACAAGAAAAGGTGCTATGCTGGACCTTGTTTTCACCAACAGGGAAGGGCTGGTAACCAATGTGAGGCTCAGAGACAGCCTTGGCTGCAGTGACCATGAAGCAGTTGAATTTAAGATCCTCAGGGCAATCAGGAGGAAGTATTCTAAGCTTACAACCCTAGACTTTAGGCGTGCAGACTTTGATCACTTCAGGGATCTGGTAGCCAAAGTGTCATGGGACAAAGCCCTGGAGGGAACTGGGACCCAGGACAGCTGGTCAGTATTCAAGGACCACCTCCTCTGCATCCAGAAGCAATGTATACCAACAAAGAGAAAAGCAGGAAAGAATGCTAGGAGGCCTGCCTGGATGAGCAAGGAGCTACTGGACACACTATTACTTAAAAAGAAACTCTACAGGAAGTGGAGGGAAGGACAGCTAGAACAGGGGTATATAAGGAAACTGCCCTAACGTCAAGAGACCTTGTTAGGAAAGCCAAAGCAGAGTTTGAATTGAATCTAGCCAGGGAGGTTAAAGGGAACACTAAGAACTTCTACAGGTATATTAATGGGAAGAAGAAGACTAGGGAAGGTGTGGGCCCCCTCAGAAAGGAAACTGGTGAAATGGTTGCAAGTGATGAGGAGAAGGCTGAGGGACTCAATAACTGCTCTACCTCAGTCTTCACTGCAAGGGCCTCTAGCCACACTCCTGATGTCATGAAAGACAATGCCAGGGGTGGGGAGGAAGAACTGCCCATCGTAAGTGAAGATCAGGTTTGTGATCACCTGAAGAACCTGCAAGTGTTCAAGTCCATGGGATCCGATGGGATACACCCATGGGTACTGAGAGAATTGGCAGATGAGGTTGCTAAACCCCTCTCTATTATATTCCAAAAGTCATGGCAGTCTGGGGAAGTCCCCACAGACTGGAAAAGGGGAAACATTACCCCCATTTTCCAAAAGGGTAAGAAGGAGGAACCAGGGAACTACAGGCCAGTCAGTCTCAACTCTGTGCCCGGAAAAGATCATGGAGTAGATCCTCCTGGAGGCACTACTGACTCAGAAGAATAGTGAAGAGGTGATTTGGAACAGTCAGCATGGCTTCGCCAAGGGCAAATCCTGCCTGACCAACCGGGTAGCCTTCTATGAACACGTTACGTTAGTAGATGAGGGGCGAGCAACTGATGTCATTTACCTGGACCTGAGCAAAGAACTGGTGACGCATGGGTTTGATGGGTGGACCACTAGAGGGATAACGAACTGGCTTGATGTGGTGAAAGCACGTTATGCCCAGATACTGAATCTTGTCCCAGCATGTGGACAAGTTCCTCCTCCTTCAGGAGGAAGACAAAAGCCAAGGCATTAGCCAGGCCAGCACGCACCCAGCACATGCAGTGCTCATGCAAACGCCAAATATGGCAGAATTCTAGCTTCACGCTTTCTATATGCTGAAGCCAGTTGTTTATGAGAGTGCCCATTGGTCAAACCCAGCCTCGAGGTATCTATAAGTGTTACCCCAGTTGGTAAACAAATTGCCCCCTCTTCCACTTTGTCTCTGTGCTTGCTCGAGAGAGTAACTCTCGAGCCGCAGCCTCTACCATTGAGCTTATTGTTGTTAGCTTCTGTTACACATGCACGCATACTGAAAGCCTCTGAATCGTGAGAAGCAGTTGGAGGATCATCTCCGCAGACGAGGACCTTTGCTGTGCCTGAGGAGCCCAGCGTCGCCACAGCCAGGAGAGCCACCGTGCCACCGGAGGACTGGACCAACCCCCGAGGGTAAGACCGTGCCACCGGAGGACTGGACCAACCCCCGAGGGTAAGACCTGCCCAGTTGCCGGGGAGAAGGGACTTGATCAAGACTGAGTCCACATACGCCTAGCCCTGCCGTAGCGGGAGAGGAGCCGCCACGTGTGCCTCTCTGAGCCCTGTGAACCTCAGAGAAAACCAAAGCATTGTTCGTGCCTATAATGCATCGAACCCGGGACCACTCTGAGCGTCCTGCTGTTCCTTTGAGCTCAGCAAACGAGAAGCCGCTGCTTAATGCACCGGCAACTGTCGCCCCACCCTGTTGTGCGAGCCGACTTCCGAGGGCCGACCCTATGGGCTGACCCCGACCAGGACTGATCCCTGTTGTCTGGAGGGAATTGACCGAGTCCTTAAGGGAACCTGCTTCTGAGCTAAGCTCAGGTTCCACTATTCCCTCTCTACTGCTGCGGAGAGAGGAGACAGTTACCCAACATCGCCGTCTAAGTCGTCTAGGAACCAGTCCAGCGACAGTCGTCTGCCGGACCCCCGCTTTGCTACAAATTAACAGCTACAGAGTTATCTTCTAAGTGCTTTCTATCCACTAGCACTCAGTTCAAGGTATCTGTGTCTAGCAGAGTAATTGCTGACATACAGAAAGATTATAATACTGCTGCGCATAGCCAGAAGCCACCCACATCCCGCCGAGTCGCCATCTAGTGGCCAAGCGGCGGAACTGCATCCTTTGTTATATAAATATGGAAATAGTCTGTAACTAGTTCATTAAGTTCTAATCATAACACTAAGCCACTTGTGGAATGTATTTCATGAACGTGCACTAGAACATGTATATAAGTTGGTGATTCATTGGTTATTAATAATTTGATAATAAAAATATTTTCATAATTCATATTTCATATTCATAAATTTAATAACCTCTTCACCACACTTGATGGCCACACCCAAAGAGTGGCTGTCAATGGGTCCATGTTCCAGAGGAGGCCAGTGACAAGCAGAGTCCCTCAGGGATCAGTCCTGGGACCAGTCTTGTTCAACATCTTTGTGGGTGACATGGACAGTGGCATTGAGTGCACCCTCAGCAAGTTTGCTGAGGACACCAAGCTGTGTGGTGCAGCAGACACACTGGAGGGAAGGAATGCCATCCAGAGGGACCTTGACAGGCTGGAGAGGTGGGCACAAACCAACCTCAGGAGGTTCAACAAGACCAAGTGCAGGGTCCTGCATCTGGGTCGAGGCAATCCCAGGCACAAATACAGGCTGGGCAATGACTGGCTGGAAAACAGCCCAGAGGAGAGAGACTTGGGGGTGCTGGTGGACGAGAAGCTCAACATGAGCTCTCAGTGTGCACTTGGAGCCCGGAAAGCCAATCAGATCCTGGGCTGCATCACGAGGTGTTGGAGTCACCATCATTGGAGGGGTTCAGGAGAAGACTTGATGGGGTGCTTGGTGCCATGGTTTAGTTGTTTAGGTGGGTTGGATTGGTTGATGAGTTGGACGCAATGATCTTGAAGGTCTCTTCCAACCTGGTCTATTCTATTCTATTCTAAAGAGAAGTGTGGCCAGCAGGTCAAGGGAGGTGATTCTCCCCCTCTACTCAGCTCTGGTGAGACCCCATCTGGAGTACTGCATCCAGTTCTGGAGCCCGTATTACAAGAGGGATATGGACATGCTGGAGCGTTTCCAGAGAAGGGCCACAAGGATGATCAGAGAGCTGGAGCACCTCTCCTGTGAGGACAGACTGAAGGAGTTGGGGCTGTTCAGTCTGGAGAAGAGAAGGCTCCAAGGTGACCTAATTGTGGCCTTCCAGTATCTGAAGGGGGCCTACAAGAAGGCTGGGGAGGGACTTCTCAGGATCTCAGGTAGTGATAGGACTAGCGGGAATGGAATGAAGCTGTAGGTGGGGAGATTCAGGCTGGATGTGAGGAAGAAGTTCTTCACCATGAGAGTGGTAAAGCCCTGGAATGGGTTGTCCAGGGAGGTGGTTGGGGTGCCATCCCTGGAGGTGTTTAAGACCAGGCTGGATGAGGCTCTGGCCAGCCTGATCTAGTGTGGGGATGTCCCTGCCCATGGCAGGGGGGTTGGAACTGGATGATCCTTGTGATACCTTCCAACCCTGACTGATACTATGATACTATGAAGAGGAAATAACAACATAAAAACAATAGCTCCAGAAAGCAGGAAGAAAGGAAGTCCTTTGGCACACAGTTGTGAATGTGCTCAGGATTATAAGAACATTTAGTTATATCACCTGTTCATACCTCTGACATGATGTGCACTGCTTTTACTTTTTTTGACCAATTCTCTCTCTGCTGGCATACCATCATTTTTTCCTGATGTTAACATATGACACAGCAAAACAGCCTACAAAGACAGTCATGCTGCTGTTCCTCCAATGGCACAGTCCTAGAATTATATAAATATGTATCTTGTGATTGATTTGCCATAAAGAGACTGTGGTGAAGATGTACAGTAAAGCAACCTACTATTTTTGCTCTTTTAAGGGACAGTGATCATTTTGCAAATTAACATGCCCAGTGTGAATCCACAGATTGATGGGAGCTCTTGAACACTTAGACACAGCTGATCTATTGGAAAGTACAGGTATTGTTTCTGTTCAGAAAAGAAAATGAATGCACTGGTTAGACAAAACCTAGGATAAAGAATGAAAAACAGTACGAAAAAGAGTATAAGGAAGACATGAATAATAATAATAATAAAAAGTAACTATATATATATAAAAATCCCCAGCTTCTCATTCTCTGAGAATCAGCAGTTTCTACCTTTAAGGATGCTGATTCTATCAGAGGAAAGCAAGTTTCACTGAAAAGACTGCAGTGTGGAAGGAAAAGAAAATCAATAGCTGTTATTAATCAGAAGGGGAGCATTTAGAACTCCTACACAAATAACAAAGAAACTATCATAATTATATCTCTACAGATTGCCTCAAATATCTTTCAAAGGATCTAGGAAGAAAAAGTTATCTCCTGAATGACATTGCGGGTTGAAAGGCAATATATGCAGAGCACATTTCTGTTCTTAATCTTATACAGAGGAACATCTGTCAGGATACGTTTCATCATTTGTTCTCCTTTCCCATCTTATGGCTATTTTTCACTCTGCATAGACAGAGAGCAAAAATAACAAAAAAACACTAACACAGCCTACTAGCAAAAAACACATTGGTGGTAAAAAAATGTCACCACTTTTAGACAGGAAAATCCTAGTCCCCTGCACAAGGCCAAGTGCACTCTCTCCCAGAATCTTTGAGTTCAAGTAGTTCCTTTTTCTACTTGCAGGACTTCTCTCCATCTCAACTTCACACTTTGGGGGAGGGGAGAAGCTGAGGTTCTTCAAAATTATTTTCTACCATAATTTATTAAAGTGGACAAATTATTGCATAAACCATGCTACTTAAGTTCTCTTCTCCTTCCTTCTCCCTATCAATTACTAAGGAAAAGAAAATCCACAACTCCTGCAAGGGAAGGCAGAAAGCAGTAAATGGAAGCAAGCTCAAGGTCTTGCCATAGAGAGCATCAGCGATGTGAAATGTGCCACACACTAGTACCACGTATCTGCTTCAAAACCTTTTTCACAAAGACCAATGCAGAGAGAACAATAACAGTGGCAATGAGAGGATGTCTTCTGCTACAGATGAACAGATGGCAAAAATTAGTTGTGGTAGGTAAGTGCACACTAGTTGAAGCACCTTATTTACAAAGTACTCCACTCGTTTCCCACAGACAGTGGGAAGAGATTTTCCTCTCCTCTGGACTAACAGTAGGAGGAGCATGTCCCTTTTCTTTATAACTAGAAAATGAGGGTGAAGCCAATGCTTTTCTGAAAGATGTCCTAAAAAACCTTCTTAAAGGGTCTTCACATGAAAAAGTTTCTGAAATCCTGGGCTACAGAAACATAACTGGAAAGTTAAAAAAACAAACAACAAGTACCATTTGAGATGTATAATAAATTAAAACAATAAAAGTTGGAAGAAAAATTAAATAATGCCACTGGTCACAGAGAGACCACAGTTGGTAAATCTGTAAGCAGGTCTATCACCAGAGCTTTTAATGTGGTAACTATAATTCCCTTCTAAGCTTCCTCACAAGGTACAGCATAAGTGCCATGTAGTCTTAGCATAAAAGATATGCATGTTATGCATCTCATACATACACTTCTTCAAAGCACCTTTTGAAGTCAATCCTTAGGAAGTTGTACTTCTGGAGAGCAACTACTGAAAAGCACAGGCTCCATAACCCTGCAAATGCTAACATCATGCTTAGTCATGCCTACCACACACAAACACCTACTGTGTTGGATTTCAGGAAATTGACTTTGCCTAGGATAAAACCGTGTGTGGCTTGGATTGATGTATTCTTTCCAACCCATTCTAGGTCTTTAAAAACTGTCATTTCTGATTCTGCTTTGGTCAGTACCATTGGTCACAATTACATATTAGAACATGTGGATGCCATAAACTCTACAAGCAGACATCATCGAGAGATGTAGTGCTTTATGCAGTACTTAGCACTCATCCCATTTAAGCAGTGAAGCCCTTGCTTTAGCATATGTTTAAGACTGAAGACACCAAAAGAACTACTTATATACCTGAAGAAAAGTGAATGCTTAGCTGATCATCTCTTTGGAGTCCTGTTTGCCTGTGGGCAACTCAGTGTGGTTGGAAAAAAGTCTAGAAGACAAATATACAACCTTGTTTAGGAGTGCTATCAGAACTGTCATGACATCATGACACAGTAATAACTGTCTTTAGGCTAAACTGTAAATGGTAGGTATTTGAATGGCCTGTATCTCCACTGCTGATTCTGCAGTGAGCTGTTTTTGGGAAACCCCTGCCTTCACATTACTTCAAAACCAAACAGACCCTTTATGGACTTTTACTTCTTTTCCTAAGCACCAGTGTAAGGCAATCACTGAAGGTAATATATAGCACATACTGGACTGTGTCTGCTGGAGTACGGCAAATCTGTATTTGGTTAAGAAACAGCTTCCATACACTGGAGTGTATGGAATTGGCAATAGAGTTTTCTCCTTTCTACTGTCTGTGAAGTGAGAGCATACCCAAGTCATAAAGAAAATATTGAGTATTTTCATGCTGTAGAACATAAAGAAGATTCTTTGTAGGACTCCTCACATCTGCACTGGTTAATTCTAGTTAAAAATAAAATACTTTTTTAAAAAAACAATCACATAGCTTTGATGCCAGCGTATGGAAAACCTCAAGAAACATGGAGGCAGAAGTCAGTTCTCCTGCCTGATTGGATAAGAAACAGCAGGTGAGCGGTAAATGTCACGTCATATGCAAGCCCATAAGCATTACAAGCAGGGCCTCTGGCATCAGCATATTGGCAATGAGATGTAGTAAGTGGCCCAAACTTCACACTGGAACATTATTGACTGCTCCTATAGTGAAAGACCAATAGAAGCAGACTCAGTATCCATCACAGCTACTGAAAATAAAAGGAAAAGAGAAAAACAGTGGCAGCCCATTCCAAGTATAGCTATAATGTTTAAAATCCATCCTCAGAGTGTTGGTGCTTGGTTTTTTTCAATAAATATGGAACCTGGAACTGTTTAGATTGTAATTAAATCTCCTGAAAATGCATAAAAAGATCCTGTGCCTCCTTTTCAACTTCTTTAAATCAGGAATAATGCTCTATGCGGAAGCCTGCAAGGCTGTCTCTGGAGGTTGCATTAAAGAGTAAGAGAAGAAAAATCTTTACAAAACACCTTTTTGCCATAAAAAAACCAAAGTGTCTTTAACCTATACAGACCTAGTACATACCCTTTAAGTAAATCTCTCTTCTTTCTACATGTTACAATCTCTGTACAACACAAAGCCAGTAGCCAACTTGTTTTACAGCATGCAAGCTTCAACCAATGTTTAATACAGCTTTAAACCAGCTCCGCTGAAGAGGTGGAGAGACAAATGACTGATGCCCCCAGACTACCCCCCAGACACTTGATGACTGATGCCCCCAGACTACCCCCCAGACACTTGATCATTCTACTGCCCTTCCCCATCCTCCCTGAAGCTCCTGTTTCTGAATGCACTTGGCAGGAATGACTTTGCCACTGAAACCAGAAACAAAACATTTCCTTTAAACTGCACTGGTTCAACCAAACCCCCTTTGCTCTTCTTCAAACTATAACCACACAGAAGAGGCAGAAGCAACCCGCTCTCCACAAAGAATGGGAGATGACTCTGTACGTTAAGCACCAACACAAAAAGGTGTCTTGGTATTTGGTAGCAGGAGCTTTGGACCCACAGCACCACAGCAATGACAGTATGCACTGCTGCCAGGTTTTTGTTAGAACTTGTGTGCACTTATCTGTACCACACTGCTTTCAAAGATTTCCATGCCTGCTATGGCATACTGCTATTTTTTAAAATAGGTATTGTTCTCCACATCTGTAAAATGGATCATGGTCCCCTGAAGGCAACCAAAAATTACACACCTTTTGAAATGGGCCTCAGTCTCAAGCACAGGGCAGAAATTCTAACAAGCAGTGCATTAAAGAAGGAACTTTATAGTTTGATGATTATATGTGACAATACAGAAGAAGTAATTTCTTCCAGTAGCTGCCATTTTGCTTATTTTAAAGATGATAATAAGAGTGAAATAATAAAAAAAAATGCTTAAAAATTAATGCTTTTTTTTCCTTTCATATGGATATATAGAATGGTAAAGGAAAAATCATTTAAATAATTTCCTTAGTAATTCAAGTAATATTTAAATAGATTTAATAGCACTGCTTCAAACCAATGAATTATGAGTTTAAAACTCATTAAAATGTAATGCTTTTTTCCTGAGCTGAGGGAGTGAGATTTAAATCCACTGAATTTTAATATTTCAGCTTGAGCTGCAGGAGGTAGAGAAAGTCCAAATGAACTATTCCATCAGCACCATTCAAGCATGAACATTTTAATCAGTTTTACTTCCTTGGAGTTCTCCAACACAGTTTACGCTGTCATTCTGAAAGCACTTAACACAGAGGGTGTGAAAAACCACCAAGGCTTGTTATTGCCTTCACAATTGATGGCAAATAATTTCACAGACTTCCTATCATTAAAATGTCACTGCTAAAAATTGAGGTTCAGCATTTCTTGTGCTAAACTGCATTTTCTTTGAGCACCATCACATACCTGTTTCTAAGTTTTTTGTACATTTATAACTCTCTGTCTGATAAACAGGCATGAAAGCAGTAGCCTCCATTTCTGCCTTATGACCCAACTACAGCTGAAAACTGGTTATTTTAAACTGAGGGGGGGAAAAAAGACTAACAGAATTTTTATAAAGTTACATGTTAATTCCCTGGCCTCCTCATTAAAATGCAACTACATTCACACAACATGTTCTGGTTATATATGGTATAATGGGTTTTTAAATTAATAAATAAATCAATAAATAATCTAAGAAAAATGAAAGCATCATTCCTAATTCCTATTACTGGTTTAAGGCTACAAATTGTGTGTTGTTGCAATGGTGAGATATTGCAAATTTTAAAAACATAGAAGCTATTACGCATCACAAGATCAACTGGATACACCACACTGCTCATCCCCATACACCTGAGATCAAAAGAAGCTCTGGTTTCTACCACAAATTGCTCCAAGTGAGAATGCAGTACTGTACTGTCCACAGCAAACACCAGATGCAGAGTCTGGATGCCTAAAGATTTATGGTCCTCCCACAGCACACTTATGATACCTAGTTTTAATCTAGTTTTAATCTCTGCATCTCTCCAGAAGAAGATAGGTTATATTTAACTTGTTTCAGCCTGTCAACAGTTTTAAACTGAACATGACCTGTGAAAGAAGTCCTAATAACTGTGTTTCATTCCATTAAACACAACTAGGTTATTGTCAGGAGAACAAGTAGTCCCTCTGGGTTTCAGGCTCACTTCAGTATTTTGCATTTAAACTGCATGGATCAGTGATTTGGTTCAGTTACCAATGAAGATGGAATAATACTGTAAAGTTAAAAGGTGCTTCATCAGATTCCATTATATCAGAACACATTCATACAAAAATATATACATGTAAAACACAAAGAGGGACATGATTTGTGCACAGTCAATTCTTTTCTTATGCCAACCTCCTTTCTGCAAAAGTCCATTTTAAATTCAAACCCAAGGTTCATCTGTTCAAGCTAAAGAGATTTAGCATGAGTGAGGTGAACTGAACAGGGCCCCCCAAGGCACAGAGAAACTTAAGCCACAGTTTTATAGAATGGAATGGAATGGAATGGAATGGAGCAGAGCAAACTGGAAAAGACCTTTGAGATCAATCTATCCTTTGAGTCCAATCTATCATCCAACACCATCTAATCAACTAAACCATGGCAACAAGTGCCCCATCCAGTCTCTTCTTAAACACTTCCAGTGATAACAACACCACCACCTTCCTAGGAAGCCCATTCAAATGGCCAATCACTCCTTCTGTGAAGAACTTCTTCCTAACATCTAACCTAAATGTCCCCTGGTGCAGCTTGAGACTGTGTCCTCTTGTTCTGGAGCTGGTTGCCTGGGAGAAGAGAACAACCCCCTCCTGTCTACAACCTCCCTTTAGGTAGTAGTAGACAGCAATAAGGTCTCCCCTGAGTCTCCTCTTCTCCAGGCTAAGCAACCCCAGCTCCCTCGGCCAGTCCTCAGAGGGCTTGTGCTCCAAACCCCTCACCAACTTTGTTGCCCGTATTTCAAAAGTTCAGAAGTTCCAATACTGCTTCTGTCTGTCTGACACACAGCTCAATGGGTAACTAAAAATTACATTTGTTTTTTTTTTTAGAACTTTAAAGCATGAACTTCAGAAGCTTTTAAAATATCACAGGGTTAAAATAACAAAAATTCTGCCAGAAGTACCAAACAGCAAAACAACCCAAGACAATATGGTTAGAGATACAGAGAAAACATGATTTTTAATTATGTTATTTCTTTCTTTTTTATCAGTATTGACTTTATAAAAGATGCTAAGCCTTTTTTTTAATCCCACGCTACATTTTCAGGCTTTAAGCATAGATGCAGCATTATTGTTGGTATTCACACAGGTAGTATGTCAGCTTTTTGGTAACTTGCTAACCTAGTTAGTCCTTTTTTTTAACAAACCTTTTAAAGATTACACTACTTGTCTTCAAACCTCATGAACATCAAATTTTCAGTTTCTATTGTTCCATTTTCTCTAAAACTGAAGAGAGGACCACAAAACATTTCCCAAGTCAACACAGACAATAAGAGTGAAAAAAGGCAGTACTACAAGTTAAAGTCAAGTCTTGTGAGGGAGGTGAGAGCTGTCCAACTTGAGCGCACAAAAGCAATGTTCAGATATGAAAATCTGAAGCAATAGAATATCAATGGACTTGAAGAGATAAATTCAGAAAAACAAAACAGAAAATTTATTCTGTCTGGTGGATGAAGATCAACAAAAGTTATGGCCAGGCTCCCAGACAAATGTCTATTCTGTTTGTATTAATTTTCTGTGGTTTAATGGTCATGAAAGCAGGAAAAACTTAAACAATGAGTGCAACAGCCAGTATCTACAACATTGGATGTTGTACATCAATCAACTTACTCTTTACTAGAAAGAAAATTGCTTTTTGCAGTCTCTCTAAAACATACAAGGGTTAATGGCCAGAATGTACAGAAGTAGACTTGTGAAGTATTTGTACACATGCAAGTACACAAACAAAACAGCACATGCACATATATGTACATGCTAAGTATGCACATGCAGCACACATAAAAACTTCTTTAACAAAGAAGCCAACCTTTAGCTATTTAATTTATGCAAGGAATGTTAATAGAAGACAATATTTTTGGTTAGGTAATGAAAGCTAATTGGAAAATTATTCATCTCCCACTCTCCCCAATGAAGCATAAAAGACATATAACAAATGTTATTCACGATTCTACACGACTCGTTGCAATTCACCCCCTTCTTTCTAATTGGGCACTTCAGAGGAAATGAAGGCTGCTCTTTTCCATTTATATCTTCTAATTGACTACCAGTGTTTTCTTGTGGTCAGAGGGATACTAAATAAAACTAGAAACAGCCTATTAAAAAGAAGGTACAGTCAGAATGCTGCTCAACACTACTGTTAGCAATGATCAGAGAGCCCTGATTTACTTGTCAAAAGACAGAGGCATAATTGAAGCAATATCTTCACTTCAGATTGATTATTCTGCGACCCTTATCTACATCTTCAACAAGCAATTTGAATTTTAATGAAAGTAAATGTAATAATTAGCATTTCAAAGTGTGTTTGATACACTGAATAAAAAAAGGAAAATACTTTTATGTAAAATCTATACATAAAAGCATTTGGGAGGGCACAGAAGATGGGAAGTATAGTTGTAGTATCTTCATTAGAGTAACTTAAACAACTGCTTGCACTAGCTGCATAATTATACATGTGAATAATGTGCTATTAAGCTCACCTTTCTCACCTTTATTTTATGTAGTGTGAACATACAAGGCTTTCATTGTATTGTTTTTCTTGTCCAGTTGTAAAAGGTAAATATTATGGCTGCCCATACCCACAAAATCTCACAGGACTGCTACACTGGGCTAATACTGCTGGCAGCAAAGCTTTTTACAACAAGGGCTCCACATCCCCATATATTCATATGACTAGGACAGGGTGCCTATGAGCACACCAGTGATGAGTTGTTTTGCCATCAGTTTTAGTTGGTTTGTTTTGTTGTTGCTTTTTGTTTGGTTTTTTTTTAAAGTAACAATTATTCTTTAATGTAAAAAGTGTAGTGAACGTTTGCAGTCTAGAGCCAGAGAAAGGTGGGCATAGCAGGGATGGGAAATCCTCCTAAAGAACAGTGTTATATGAATGCTACCTGTTACTGTGGCTGCAGAAGCTGACTGGCTTGTGGTCAAAGGAAGCAATATTACTTAAAAAGGACAACAAAAAAAGGGATATTGAGCTGGCTTTGGGAAATGGATACAGAACAGACACTAATTACCCCATTAGTCAAGAAAATGTTTTCAGCTTTCATGAAGGTCAAGCTACTGAACTACATCACTGCTCACAACTTTTGCCCACCTGATGGAAATGAGTTCATACAAGAGAGAAAGAGAAAGAAAATCTATTTATAAACACTATCAGAGCTAAAACAGAAAGACCACATACCCCAATGATTGCGTTCAGTTCTGCCATGGTCACTTGCTTGGCACGCTCCACAGCCTGCACCACTTGTTGCTGGTGCTACAAATGAAGATCAGAAACAGAATAAAATTATTTGTTTTCTATACAATTAAGCACAGATTGTTCCTTTTTCTTTTTTTCTTTGCTTTTCAAACAAATGAAGGGCTTGAAATAACTGTTCAGTTATAACAGACAGTCACATTGTGTTGATCTGTAACAGTACTAGAGAAAGGAAGGATATTTAATGCCATTCCTTGTCAAGAATTACACCTTTGCTCCCCACAGAGCTATTTTGCAACACAGCTAAACAGGGAACTGTCTTTCTTTTATTCATCAGCACAGTGTGATTTTGAATTTACATGCTAACTTAAAATGCAAGCCACTCTTCTTACAACCACAGAATGCCTTTTTTTTTTTTTATCTTTTAAAAGCATACTGAAAAAGAAACACATGTATTTTCAATAAGGGCATGGCATCCAAGTCACCAAAGGATATGCAGATTTTCCTTGTAGGTACATTTCAAAGCAACTCAACTGCAATAATGGAATCTAACATACCATTCACATTTCTGTGAAATATGTAAAAGAGAACTAATTATTTCAATCTCCAAAATGTACATTTTAATAGCTTTAAAAAGTCCATCAAAAACACATGGTCTCATTAACAACACAGTTTGTAAGCTTTAGTTGTTATATTGTCTGACTTTGAGTGATATCATACACCTGCAGTCAATTCAAAATTGCTGTATGCTGAAAACTGATTGGTATTTATTTGAAAACATCAATTACAAATAAAATAGGGTCCTCATCTTGCAACCAGATCCATGCCTGTTCAGATCTCCACTACTAGTAAACTCATCTGCAAAGGCAGCCTCACAGGACTGGGATTGCATGTGAATAATTGATGCAAGGGGAAGACAGGGAGAGCTGCGAGTAGGTTGTGTGACCTGTGAGTGAGTCATCTTTCATCTACATGGGTTGAACATGGAGAGGGCTAAACTCTTGCCTACCTCAAGAGATGCCAAAGCTGTAATGAGGAAACATCAGATCTATATCGAAAACAACAATTGTTCTTTTGCACAAAAAGCCCCCAGTTTGCCCATCATGGTTGTGCACACAGGCAGAGCAGAGCCAAGAGCCATGCAGCAACACCTCACATGCATCTTTACTAGGGGTATAAGGTGGGGACTCAAATCCTCCAGACTTCCTCCAACACAGGAGTTGGTGAAGAGCATGAGAAAGACTTCCCAGGCAGCAGTCTAAGCCTCATTGGAAAAAGGAGCCATAAGAAAGGGTTCCATTACCTTGGGGTCTGGGCAGTCTCAGATTTGCTGTCTCAGAGCAACATAAAAACAAAAGTGGTGTTTTTATTGATAAACCCTTTCCCATAAAAGCCCTCAGGGTAAGGAAAAGCAAGACTAAAAATCTACCTGTAACTGTAAGAAATGTTGACCTCAACTACAAAAAATGGATAAATGCAAATAACAAAGGAGGTAATTTAGAAACACTCCTGGAAGGAAGAAAATGGTTTTAAGGTTTGTTTGTTTTTAAGCAAAGGATTAAATTAACCAAATACCAGGAGAGCAAATAACATACTGCTGCAAACAGAATCACAGCAGTCCCATTTAGTTTCCTAAAGCTACAGTGCTAACACAAACCAAATCTGTCCCTTCTAAGCACACAATGTAAGGTCAAGCATAAGCAAATGTGCTCTTGGCATTCAGAAATAAAATAAAATAAATAAAAATTTAGTGATGTTATCACCAAATAGACAATAAAAAGGAAATTACAATACTCAAGCCACAAGTTCTTGATGATGTGTTATCTCCAGGCCATCACAAGTTAAGAGCGGGCACCACTTTCATCAGTTACGTAGCTGAAAGACTGGTGACACAACCAACAGAATAATCATCAAAAAATGACACTACCATCTTCTGGTGGTGGTCAGCCCCACCAAAAATGGGTCGTAGCATTTTTGATCAAGTCATCTAAAAAAAAAAAAAATCCAAAAGGAGGGGTCTAAATATCTTTCATATATTATTAAAAAAACAAAACAAAACCCAAATGAAAACAAAACCCACTTTACTTACTGAGTTCACAGTCATCCTTATTCTCCTACCATTTCCTAGGCAATGTTTTCTGCACTAAAGAAGGAGAACTTGCTCTTGATTTTTACATATAAGCATTCAAGTCCAACACCCAGTTACTTAAATCCTGTTTACAGGGCCAGGGGCAGAAGAAAAAATCTTCTAAGTGACCTATAGAAAGCCTGACTGAAAACATAAAACTTTTTGTAGAAATTACTCCAATTTTTCTAAAACCTGGATGAAAGTAAGTCCACTTTACAAGCACTTGAATTTTTTAACTTCATTTACAGCAAATAGACAAAGAATGGCTCTCAGGAGTATTTAAGAGAAACATTCTTTCATTCCAAGGTGAGGGGAAGAGAAGGTGCAGAGGTAGAGGACCAAAATCTTACCTTAAGATTTCTGCTGGAAAGCACTGTTAAGACAGAAATTCCCTAAGCAGCCACACAAGGCATCTTTCATTGATTCTAACAGGTTTGGGATCAAGCCTTCATAGAGATGGAAAAACCCATGGGCCTTGTAACACTGAACCTAAATTAGGTACAGTAGAGACAATTAAAACTCTCCAACTGCTAGCTGCTTTAACATTGATTTAATCATCAGTGGCATTGTATGCAAAAGACCCAGAAGAGATGGTCTGTAATTAGCCTTTCCATCACTTCCACCTCACTGCAGCAATACAGCGCACTTCTACTCAGCCCCACAAAAACCCAGAGGGGGCTTGCCCTGAATGACCCCAGGGCTACCTCAAGTCACAGGCACAAAACACACACTTGAGTGGATAAAGACCCATGAAAGCAGTCATTCAATGGCACAGCATTGGGCCGTCCAGGTTTTGAAGAGCCTGACAGCTGCCCCACCATTTCTCAGCCCAGGGCAGGTAGGGGCCTCCACATTAGCAGCTGTGGCTCTGGTAACAGCTGGAGAGCTCCACATACAGAGGAGCCCATGTGGGGTTTTGTGACCCACTGCAACCTGAAACCATGGTGTGAAACAATGAGCTCAGGGGACTGTCAAGCTGGGTGACAGCTGGCTAGTGCAGTCCACACAGGTACCTAAGGGTGGACGGCTCCAATGCTTACCATGGGCTTGAACACTTTCCCCAGCCAATGAGACATTAACAAGCAGCACTATATCAAAACCATGCAGTACATGTTTGCCTATCCACCAATTGATCATGTATCAATTTTACATCCAAGTAAAAAAAGCAACAACAAAAAAAGGGTTACCTTTTTCCAACCCAAATATAGACATGGGGTTGTCACTTTCACACACATATAATGGTAGCCTTCCTCTGTGCACACAAGCGAATGACAGACACACTTTTTTCAGTTATAGGAAAACAATATTTTCCATTCAATTTAACAGGTCAGAGCAATTAACTCAATAACTGCCTTGCCTATCTTGCAGACTAGTATGGTTTCTCCTTTTTAACTTCTTTCTCTTCTTTTCACCTGCTTCTGATTTCTGTAATAAGCAGTGTGTCTGCACTTGCATTGTTATGGAAAATCACCTCCTTTCACACTGACAGTGGGTAGCAACAACACAAACCATATGAAGGATGTAGGTTTTTTTCACCAACACTTTATCTTACCAAACTCTCATCACCTAGCCTGGGCTCCTGCACAGGTATTCACAGAGTATAATCGTGTAATTGTTCCATGTGGAAAAGATCTTGAAGATCATCCAGTCCAATAATTTTCTAATTCTGCCAAGTCCAGGGATAAACCATGTCCCTTTGCACCACATGTCTATGGATCTTTGAAACACCTCCAGTCCCCAGGTGGACTCAACCACCATCCTGGGGACACTATTTCAGTGTTTGATAACTCTTATCAGTGAAGAAATTTCTTCTAATATCCAATCTAAGTATCCCCTAGTACAACTTGAGACAACTTCCTCTCATCCTATCACTTGATACTAGGGCAAAGACACTAACACCCACCTCACTACAACCTCCTTTAAGATAGAGAGTGATAAGGTCTCTCCTCAGACTCCTCTACACTAAACAGCAACAGCTCCCTCAGCCACTTCTCCTAAGACCTGTTCTATGGACCCTTCAGCAGCTTCACTGCCCTTCTCTGGACACACTCTAGCACCTCCATGTCTTTCTTGTAGTGACGGGCCCAAAACTGGAAACAGCATTCAAGGTGTGGCCTCAACAGTTCTGAGCACAGGGAGGCAATAGTTTCCCTGGACCTGCTTGTCACACTATTCATGACACAGGCCAGGATGTTGTTGGCCTTCTTGGCCAGCTGCACACACTGCTAGCTTATGTTCAGATGGCTGTCAACCACCACCCGCAGGTCCTTTTATGCTGGGCAGCTTTCCATACACTCCCCCAAGCCTGTAGCATTGCATGGGGTTGTTGTGACCCAAGTGCAAGACCTCACACTTGGCCAGTCATACAACTGACTTCAGCACATTGATGAAGCATGTTCTGATCCCTCTGTAAAGCCTTCCTACCTGCAAGCACAACAACATTCTAGACCTTAATGCCATCTGCAAAGTTACTGAGGCTGCACTCAATTCCCACATTCAGATCATTGATAAAGATAATAAAGAGAACTGGCCCCTCTTCTGAGCCCTGAAGAACACCATTAGTGATCCTCTTTGGGCCTGGCCATTCAGCCAGTTTTCTACTCAACAAAGCATCCACCCATCCAACCATGACCAGTCAATTTCTCCAGAATACTGTGGAACATAGCGTTGAATATGTTACTAAAGTCAAGGTAGATGTAATCCACAGTTTTTCCCTCGTCCACTAACCCTGCTTCTCCTGTCATAGAAGTAGATCAGGACCCGCCCTTCATGAATCCATGCTGACTGGGCCTGATCACTTGGAACCCTGCACATGCTGCATAATGCACTCAAGATGATCTGCTCCATGGCACTGAGATCACTCTGTCAGGTTTGCAATTCCCCAGGCTGTCCTTCTGGCCTTTTCTGTAGATGAGATGAATACTGGTAAAAGTTGGAAAGTGGTTTATTGAGCACTTCCTCCAGGTTTCTCAGTGGCCCTGGGTGCGTGTTATCCAACCATATAGATTTGTGTATGTCTAAGTGGTACAGCAGGTCACTAATCATCTCCTCTTGGACTACAGGGATTTCATTCTGCTTCCCATCCTTGTCTACTGAGCTCAGAGGGCTGGTCACTCATCTTACTACTACAGAGTGAGGCAAAGAAGGCATTGAGTACTTCGGCCTTTTCCTCATCCTTTATTAGAATAGAATAGAATAGAATAGAATAGAATAGAATAGAATAGAATAGAATAGAATAGAATAGAATAGAATAGAATAGAATAGACCAGGTTGGAAAATACCTTTGAGATCATCAAGTCCAACCTATCATTCAACACCATCTAATCAACTAAACCATGCCACCAAGCACTCCATCCAGTCTCTTCCTAAACACCTCCAATGATGGTGACTCTACCACCTCCCCAGGCAGCCCATCCCAATGGCCAATCACTCCTTCTGTGAAGAACTTCTTCCTAACATTCAGCCTAAACCTCCCCTGGTGCAGCTTGAGACTGTGTCCACTTGTTCTGGTGCTGCTTGCCTGGGAAAAGAGACCAACCCCCACCTGTCTACAACCTCCCTTCAGGTAGTTGTAGACAGCAGTAAAGTCTCCTCTGAGCCTCTTCTTCTCCAGGTTTAGCAACCCCAGTTCCCTCAGCCTCTCACAGTATCACCAAGGTTGGAAGAGACCTCAAAGATCATCAAGTCCAACCTGTCGCCACAGACCTCATGACTAGACCACGACTAGACTATGTTCCCCCCCTGCATATAACAAAGGACCCATAATCTCCTCAGTCCTCCTGTTGCTTCTAATATATTTGTAGAAGCATTTCCTGCTCGCTTTAACAGATGTAGCCAGATTAATTTTCAATTGGACTTTGGCTCTTCTTGTTTTCTCCCTGTATAGCTTCACAGCAACTTTGCAGTCATCCTGAGTGACTTGCCCCTTCTCCCAATGACCATAAATTCGCTTTTTCTCCCTAAACAGCAACCAAATTCTTTTATTCAGCCAGGACAACATTCTTCCACACTGACTCATAGTACATGGGGATGACTGTTTCTGTACCATTAAGACTCATTTCTTGAAGATCATCCACCCTTCTTGGATTACTCAGCCCTTCAGAACTGCCTTCCAAAGGCCTCTGTCAACCACACTCTGAAACAGGCCAAAAACTGACTGATGGAAATCCAGCATGGCAATTCTGCTGACTCCCCCTCTTTACTTCTGCAACAACAGAGAATTCTATCACTTTGCAATTGCTGCGCTGAAGACAGCCCCCTGCTGTTACACCACTCATCCACAAGTCCTTCTCTGTAGATAAACAGCAGGTCCAGCAGTGCTCCTTGCTTAGCTGGCTTACTCACCAGCGCTGTCAGGAAGTTATCCTCCAGACAGTTCAAGAACCACCAGGACTGCTCCCTCACCGCTGTGTTACATTTCCAGCAGATGCCAGGGAAGTTGAAGTCCCTCACAAGATCAAGGGCTACCATTCATGAGATATATCATAGAATATTTTATCTGTCTCTTCATGCTGGTTGGGTGGTCTGTAGCATCCCACAATGGTATCTGCCTTGCTGCCTATCCCCCTGATTCTCACCCAAAACACTCCACCATTAAGCTCAAGACAATCAAAACACCCCCTAATATAGAGGCCCAGGCCACACCTCTCATTCCTTGCCTATGCCTTCTGAAGCAGTTGCAGTCACGGATTGTTGCACTCCAGTCATGTGAGACATCCAATCACACTTCTGTGATGACCATTATATCAGTTTTCTTGATGGACAGTGGCTTCTACCTCCTATTTATTGCCATACTGTGTGCATTAGTGTAGATGCACTTCACAGTTAGCCTAATGGTCCCACTACATTTTTGCAGGCAGAAGTCTGAATTCCTACCTGACTGTTCTCATGTGCTCCCATGGTTACTACTCCATCAATGGATTCTTGACATGTGTGTCAAGAAACATCCTTGAATCTTTCCTGCTTCATGGGTCTCCATTCCCTACATCCACTCATACAGCAGACTAAAAGACCTTGCCAACGCACCATCTTTGAAATATTGGTGTGCTGCCCTTGGGCATATTTTTAGCAAGCCCAGTTTTACATTCTACTCCCTTCCAATATAGCTTAAAGCCCTTTTAATGAGCCCTGATAGCTCCTGTGCTTGGATCCTTTTCCCCTTTTAAGACAGGTGTATCCCATCTGTTGCCAGTGGGCCTGGTGTTCTGTAAATCAGCCCATGGTGAAAGAACCCAAAGTCCTGCCAGGGACATGAGGTTTGGAGACTGGCATTGATCTGCAGGCTCCTCATATTTATTCCTGCATCACTCCCCACAAATGGAGGGACAGAGGAGAACATTACTTGTGCTCCTGATCCCTTAACCGGTCATCCCAAGGCTCTTCATTGCCCCTGGACTTCCTGTCACTACTTCATTGCCACCTGAAAGATCAGCAGTGGATAGTAGTAGACTAAGGGCTGTACTAAGGAAGAAACTTTCTCTTTACATCATTAACCTGAGCCCCAGGGAAGCAGCTGACTTCCCTAAAAAAACAGGTTCGGTCCACACAATGAGCCTTTTGCTCCCTCAGAATCAAGTCCTCTATTACAACGACCTGTCTTTTGCTCTTTACAGAGGAGCTTTACACACCTGCTGCAGACCAACTGAATCTTGGCAGCACCTCCAAGACAGGTGAACCATTATCCTTGTCATCATTAACTTCGTCTTGCAGATCATGGTACCTATTTTGCAAGGGTACCTGGATGGGGTAGTCACTGGGAGGCTTGCTTACAATGCCTGTTGCACTGGACAGGAATTTCTTGCCATTTCCCCCTATCTCTAAGTTGCCATATTCAGTCAGGCAGAGAGAGGACAGGAAGCTCTCCACATCACGTGCTCCGTCGGCATGTTGGGATTGTTTCAGGGAAGGCAAAACATTAACTCAAAGAGTCTTCCACTCTCTCATGTTCTCTGATAGTCCTCAACCTACTTACCTCCTCCCAAAGCTCCACCACTAAGAAGTGGAATTCCTCTACCTGGGTACACCTCTCACAGATGTGCTCACTGATGCCATTTGACACAGGCATAAGAGTGGGGCACATCCTGCAGCCTGACATTTCGATGGCAGCGTGCTCCTACCAGAGCTCCACCGGTGAAGCTACATCAGACATGGTGGGTACAAGGCTCAGGGATGCTGTGGTCTTCTGCCAAATGAATACAATTACCCCCCGGTCAAGCTGGCCAAGCTTCAGTGCCCTTTTGTTTTATACACCAGAGATCCCCAGAGCTCCTGATGACAGGACAGCCTCCTGGCACATATGCACAGAGGCTAATGCTAAAAACACCCAATTCCAGTCTGTCTCAAGCACCACCACCAACATCCAAAGCAAAATTCAGTGAACAATTCACTTTTGGGAAGCAAGCAGACTCTGCTATGTTTTATTCCCATTATTTTGTTGCATTGTCAGTTGAAAGAGAGTACAGACTGAGTCTTACTGAACAACTGTAGTAGTGCCACTCTGAAAAGCCAAATCTAGATAGGGGATAATGAGATGATGTTGCACCAAAAACACTAGTGAAAACCAGAGAGTAAACACACATTTACTGTGGGGTATGGCACACACTTAGGAAAGGATCAGTAGGGTTACTGCAACCAAGCCTGTAACTTTAGTTGAGACTTCATGACCACTTCATAAAAATGTAAGAACATTATTAGCAATATATACACAAATTACTAATAAGATTGCCTTCCTTGATAGAAAGATAACAGATATTTGACATCTTCCTTGAACTTACTGTTTCAGCTCTAACTTGGGGCAAGTGTACAATGCAGAAAAGCAATATTGTCTTTTCAGCCCCTCACTTTTCAGAACTACTTCCTTCTGAACAGCATGTAAAGACTCCTGCTCTGTTTCATCCAAATTTACTGAACTTTAAAAGCACCTCTAGGGAATGTATGTACAGAGAAGAGCAGGCACATGACAGACCATAGCTATCTTGTAAAAGGAAAAAAACATCAACTAATATTTAAGTGTTTAAAAGACTGCATCCAGCATTTCCTTTATGTATTTTTGTTGGTGTGTATGCACAGCAATGCTTGACATTTTACTGTACTGTACTGTATATCTGACTACCTTATCATGCACTGAGAACTGAAGATCCCCTATTACAGGACAATCCTTCTAACTTATTATTAGCTAGTTCACTGGCAGTTGGAAGGGAAAATGCACCCTCTGAAAAATTTTATTACAGTCTCCTTCAGCCTAATTAACGCTTGCAGTGTGACAAGAGTGTCATGGAAGATGATGGGGCCAATATCATGAACATTTTTCTGGCTTCTCAAGCAGTTTTTGCACGTTACGCTGAGCATTCGGTTGCCCCAACTACATCATTAGGTGTAAATCAGCCAGCCTGCTTTTGTCTCATCAAGATACACACCATAAATATTTACTCAAAAGAAGGTAATTGTGATATATGAGTATCTCCAGCCATACTGAACAAACACCACTATCCAGTGGATTCATCCAGCACTGGATAGCCAGCAGGGTCCCACAACAGCCACAAGTTGCAGCCAGCAAAACACACTACCTTGACCAGACAGGAAACAGCCCCAACTTGTCACACCACCACAGCTCATCAATTCAGTTGAGAAAAAACATAAATTAGTAGAGGCATGTTCTACAACTTCAGACCTAAAATGCATTGCATCTTACTGGCTAGATCATTCATTTATGTGAGTATCAAACTATCTATACCAGATACAGAAGATCAAAACTAAGTTAATTGCATGCTAACAACCTCCAAATATTTATCTATAACCCTGAAGGAATGCCCTTCACTTTATGCAATAGGAACTAGTTTGAGCACACTGGTATCTCACAGCATCACAGCAAGGTAGAAAATTACTGTTGCAGCACAGGAAGCCTGCAACTGCAGCAGACACTAAACACACACCCTACCCTTGAGGTGCACCTGATACCTGGACCACAAAGCCACTCTCTCATATCAAAATGGGAAGCCCATATTTCTTGGTGCTGCTTTGTACAGTTTGTCTAAGCTGAAGGCAATGTAAAAAGAAGTATCCCTTGACTGTGATTTAGGCAGGTTAGGGATTTTACTTTCTATATATGCTTAGATGATGTAGAGCACAGTAAAATTCACTGAGGCCTGGAGAATTTCCTTAACACTTTAGCAGATTACCCCCTGAAATAAAGCAGACATTAGTACACAGTAGGGTGATGTATTATAATTGCATCCTTTCCACAAAATTTCTAGCAATTTTGGCCATGATTTCTTACTTCTACAGTGACTTATTGCAAGCCATTGAGTCCTTACAAAGTTAACAAGCAATAATACAAGTTAACCTGGTGCTATTATGAGGCAATAATGTTGCCATCAGTGCATGTAACCACTGTATTTTGTTCATTTTTCCCTCAGGCACAATACAAAGGAGTCTGATCACATTTTTCAGCCACCATTCCACAATTAGACTATGCAAAAGGCATAAACAGCAAAAGCATGCTATGATTCAACTGTCTATTAATCTAGATGGTAAAATAAAGACTTCCATTAAGACACAAACTAGATAGAAATCAACACTAGCAGAATAGTAAAAACTAGAGTTCTGGTCTCTTTCGTCTTATCAGCATATGTCAGTATAAACCAATTTAAATAAATCTTTCTACTAAGACAGGTCAAGCAGTTACCAAGTTTTTCTGAACCCCAATTTGAAAGCTGTTACGATCAGTGACACGGACAAACATGTGAAAGGGTTTTTTGTGCTTCCCCTTTCAATCCCCTTATCTAGTAGCACCTACCTCACACAAGGTGAACTGAAAACCCACATTTGCCTCCACAGGAGTATGACAGCTTTTTGGAAGTGCCCCCTTTTTCCTTTGTTAATGCATGCAAAAATGTTGAAAGTTCTGTATTGTTTTTTAATCTCTCCATCTCTACCGTAGTCCAAAGCACTTTGACACCATGCAACATGCACTGAGGAGGAGCTAGAAGACTTGATAAATGACATGTGCAAACAGGTGAAGGAAACATTATTTGACACAATTAAAAAACAGAGGCTCACTAACACAGAAGCCTTACAACTGCTTGCTTTCAGATCTGAAACTGCTTAACTCAAAGCTCTGATCTAGAGCCTAACAACATAAACAGCAGTCACTAAGCACACTGACACTGGTGCGCTTAAGCCCTCACTGGGTGGTACTGTACCCATGACAGAAATGGGGCAATGTAATTTTCTAAATTTACAATCTGGATCACCTGAGTTCTCTGCTTACATAGTTCTTATAACCAATATATTAATAAGAAACTAGTACAATGGCTAAGTTCAGAATTACTTCTAAATTGTTCTCCATGCCTAGCTTGATGGCCAGTAAGTTGTAAACAGATATCAGGCCCCTTAGCTCATAGGTGACAAGCTGCTGCACATCTCACCACATGGGAGATTCTCCTCAGTGGAAGAACAGAACTAAGTGCAATGTGAAGCCTTCACAGTAGCTCTCCCTCTAGGGCAGAAACTTAAAATGTATGAATACCAGCTTTTAGGAGAACAACCCTAAGGCAATTTAGCTCCAGGGACAGGAGCTCCCAATACATAGGGAGCATAGAAACAGGAGAGAATCTATGCTCACTTCAGTGGGATACCACTAATACCAAATCTCAAAAACCTACAGCCTTATTTTCTTTTCCCCCCTCAATTCCACATGACCATGCAGAGGGAGTGGAGGCTGGGCTTTTCAAAATCAAAGGCCAGAAAGCTATCAGTCACTGTCAATCAAACATACCTTTCTTCAAATATACTGTAAAACCATGTAATCCCATGCTGATCCAGTGTCTTTGCCAAGATTACAGCTTTGCCTGCCAAGTACTCCGTCTTTGTTTAAATATCATTCTATTTTAGTGTTCACTGTAGCGCTAGTACTAATCAGGTTTACATCTCATTTTTATATATATATATATATATAAACTTTATATAACTAAAACACTGTAGCTAGATGTATAGAGATTCTATAGTCAAAACAGAGCATCAACAGGTGGCTGTTTTAGGCTGTGCCTAAGAAAATTTTCCACGGCTCTTGAACAGAAAGTGATAGAATGTAAACAAATTACCATTGGATGTAAAAAAAGAAAATAATGATAAGGTCTAAATAATCCCATTGGTCTGATAGCTAACAATGTTAGTTGTGTAAACTAACTCTTTCTCTTTTTTGTTCCTTCGCTATAGCAGACAGCAACTGGTGCTCCTGCGAGCTTGCTAACTTTGGCTGTGTTCCTTTGTTGTGGCTAAGTATTAACAAGCTACTCTTTGCTCTTCTTTCTCTTGTCAGGAGAGAAGGGGGGGAAGAAGGAGGAAGCTGCTAACCCCCTGGTTTTGTCCAGGGGACTTCTTGTTTATAAATTGTAAATATATGTAAATATTGTATATTTTGTACATATTAATTGCATTTCATATTTTGGATTGTAGTTTTGCTTGTAATTATAGTTTCATTTGCTTACATCTAACCTAGTCTGGCTATTTTATGTTGGGGGTAACTTCAACCCACCACAAACAGCTACTCACTTCAGATCCATGCAGCACTTTAATTCTGGTCCTCCAGCAATATAACTAGATCATTACACATCATTTAGTATCCACAAATCCATCATTATAAGCAGCACTCATGTACATTGTCAGGTATTAGTTTTGATAGCATTGTTCTTATTTCAAACACACACAGATGCACACATGTGCACACACGCAGCACGTCAGCTGAACGCCAATATCAAGCGCACAGCTTCTTGTTTGCAGCTGGATGAGAAGGTCTCTTAAAAATCAATGGCATTTCATGGAACCATTGGAAAGGCGTAAGAAAGACTTGCAGTGAGTTCTCAGGCACAATGTTTTACATATGCAATGCACAGATACTTTTCCAGGCTCAACTTCTTGGATACCATTTCTACTGAAATGAAACCATGCATTGCATGGATGCATGCCAGCCTGCACTAGCAGACTCCAGTCTCCGCACCCTTTCCCATAGCAGGGTGTGAAGGGGAATCCACTATTTACGTGAGGTCTCCTCTCATGAACCACACTTTCATTTTATTTCACACATGCCTGAGGCTTCAAAGCTTCCCCAAAACCCAGTGGCCCTTAAAGGTGTCTACAGTGGACTCAAAATAATACAGGGAAATTGTTATTTGGAGAAAATTAGTGCTTGGAGAAATTAGCTCACACCAAGTTTCAATCTTCTGTCTATATCCCCCAAACCCACAGAAAATATTGAAGGATTTAAGGTAGTAAGTAATCTGGGATGCAAAGAGAACAAACAGCACCAAAAAGCTGCATTTGTATGACTACTGTGTTGAATATCACTACTCAGTATATTGAAATGTAAGTTTGCTGCTGAATCTTAATGCCAACTGCCAAGAATGTATTATAAATTATGCCTTTCTAGTATTCTGGCAAGCTCAGCTGTCCTCTGATTTCAAACTGACAAAACGGTAATTGTGAGAAAACCACATTGTATGTGAGAGTAAAACACTTAAATGACTAAAATTTTGCTTAGCACATTACAACATGTTCCATTTCATAAATATATTTAAATTATATTATAACGGACTTGGAAAAGATAATGAAGTTACAGTGATAATAGCACAGTGGAAAGTCATCTACAAGCACCAAGAGATTCATAAGGAAACAGTCTCAACACAAAGTCTCACTTTTGTAATAGATATGATAAGGAAACTGTTTAAATCAGCACCGGTAAAAACAACTACCTACCTCTTGGGACAGGAAGGGAATGACTTGTGCACATATAGCATTCAGCCTCTTGACAATTTCTGCCTGCAAGTGACAGAAATGAAAGTTCAATTATATATATTCTCAGATACAACTGTCACCCATGAACACAGAAGATATATTTTTGTTGTCTAGGTTTTTTTTTCATCTCTAGTCATCCTCTGGCTAGGACAATTATCAAAATTACAGAAGTGTCTGCACATCAATTTAACACTACCTCAAAATCAAGCTATTTGTGGCTAGAAAGGTTTCCTTAGAAAACACTGTTTAAAACTGATACAAAGAAAGTTAATTCTAATTACACAATCAAGAGCATTTGAAGAAAAAAATCTTCAGAAGTTAAAAAAAAAAGAAATACATAAAATATTGTGTATTGAATTAAACTTTCTCCTAAGAGGTAAAGAGAAAGATCATTTCAAATTTATTGATTCTATGATTCTCTGAAATTACAGCAATGCCATTGTAAGTGAAGGCAACAAATTATTTAATTCTATACTAATGCTGCATATCACAACAGTAGTAGCAACACAATACACAACTTCACTGATAATCCTTCTACCACATATTTTAGAAAGAGATACTGCATCTTTTTACACTGTTATCAAACACCAGGTTAATAGTAGTTATTTTCATGCAGCAATTGGGATCAGAAATTAGTAACATTAGTTTTATTTCCACACTGGAGATCAGTTCTTTTTCTGTGTATTGAAGAGACAGGGGAGACTGGGAAATATAACACAAGAATTACAGCTCCAAAACCAGAATATTTAAAGCCATGTGGACTGTCTTGCAATAAATCATAACTCTCTTGTAATAAATTGTAGCCAGGATCAGTTCCTCATTATACTGGAGGACAGAATGCTCTTCCTTTTGCAAAGTTGCTAATTGTATGATGATGACATATGAACTTGCAGAATTTAGGCTTCCTGGCTTTTAACAGTGACCTTTCTGGCCTTCTTGCTATGCTGTCTTTTAAACTAGAAGCACTTAGAAAAGAATCTATAGAACAGATCAGAGCTAGCTGTAAAAAACCTCAGAACCACATATAAAATGAATCTAGGTTCAAGGAGTATTACAGTTACACAGATACATAACCAGAGGGCATGGTACACTAGAGGTATGGGCACATATAAAACTAACTCTGCCCCCTTGTGCATACTGTGATACACTTGACTTAACACATGCTACTTTGCCATAGTTTCTTAAATACATCTAAACTCCCCTAGGTTAATTATACAATAATTTCTATGTTATACTGTCCCAGTATCTTCTCACTGGTCTTCACTGCTTATGTAGGTTCTTATCTCATTGTTATGCATTTAAACATTTTTTTTAACCTTCATCTACTGCACCTTTCCTATTTATTTGGCTGCATAGGTACCTTAAACGATACTTGAGAATATGTTCTGTTCACTACAAAGCTAACTCACCTGCTAACTTCAGAGGTCTGTATGTGCCTATTAAATCAGATATCATGCTATGTAAAACCTAAATAACTTTTTTAATAAACACCATTCATTGTACTACTTGACACAGAGATTTACAAACTGCTTGTTACACAGAGCATTACAGGGAGTGACAAGAGGCATGCATCTAAGCTTCAGCCAGAGAGCCTGTATGATCCCAAACAATATCTGATTAAGGACCATAATATAATGCACAGCTACAAGGTACCTGTGTTGCAGTGGTTCAAGCACCATTAATTTAGTCATTTTGAAATTTTAACATGCAGACACGCTACTGTATTTTTTAAAGGAATCTTCCAAATGTCCTAAAACCAATGAGGAAACTATGTGTCTTGTTCTTTGAGGCTCTTCTGCCATCCTAACATGACCTGAAGCCCCTCTGATCTGCCATTTAAGAGACATGTGCCTTAGTAAAAAACAACAAGCAATGCTTTCCTTCACTGCAAAACAACAGCCATCTTTTAAGATTCATATCACACACTTAACCACCTCCTGTGTAGTTCCGGGACAGGAGCCTTTACCTTGGCTATGCTCAGCTGATCATATTTCCACTATAGCTACATTAACTGGATGCCTCTACTGCACTGCTTATGAACTCAGAATGGCTCTAAGTGCCATACAGGAGCTCAGCATGTAATTTTAAGAACATTGTAGATTCACTGATTTTAAGGCCAGAGTGGACTGTTAAAATTGTCTTATCTGACCTCCTGAGTAACATACACCGTAAAGCTTCACTCACTTCTCCATCAAATCCATAAATTCTAGCTCAGCTAGAATATAACTTAGTCAACAAAAGAAATGTCATTCAGCTCACTTTGAGGCATTTCTTCTCAATTTAGGTAGCCAACCCCAGCTATTTAAAGTTATTTCAGCTAATATGTTTTACTTTTTATTACTTCCCTCCCACCTCCCCAACAGAAATGTGTCTCTCTTTTACTGTTGTTCCGGCCAGAAGGTGTTTGAGATTTATTTTCTCACTACTTATACAAAAATCCACCTCCGGCAGATTCTGAGTCTGGGAGACATTAAGCTAAAATGCATCTTTCACAATGCTCTAAGCAACTGAAAACAGGTGACTGAATACGAATGTTTACACAACTGTAATAAACATTTTGATACCAATCCCAGTCCAGTGCAGAACAGCAAGTCTTTTCATGCTGTATGCAGGAGACTGTGAGCTGATGAAGACAGAAGACAGCTCAACCTACAGAGAAGAAAAAGAGTTCACTAACAGCTTCAAGACATGCTAAGGCTTTCTCCAGTAGCACTTCTCAGCTATGCACAGTGCCCACAGGGCAAGTCACAACAAAGAAGAGATGCCTTTGCTATGCCAAAGAAGGTGCCTACATTATTTGTCCTTACTAAAATGGTCTTCACTTCCCTTAACTACAAGCATGCCCAGTTGTGTGGTTGTGCATATAGCTATAGTTATCATTCTCAACACTTGGGCAGCAAGGAAACTGCCCAAATGAGTGGCAGGGGACCAGAGGCACTGCCTACTCTGGCAGACTACAGCCAGTAGAAAGGCATGAAGTAAAATACCATGTACTTACACAAAGGTAGGAACACATGACATGTTCTGTCCCAAAAAATACCATTTCACAAAATAAATACAAAGTATCCTCTACACTGACAGTGCAACTGTTTCTGAAATTAACTGTACCAATAACAACAGAGCAACAAACTTGACTTTTACCACAAAACACAAAATAGAAGAAATTAGCCACTGATTGCTAACTAGAGTGATTTTCTTGCAACAACACCCTAAAACTTGAAGGTGTAGGTACTGATAATGCTCTGTGGAGCTAATGATACTGACATTGAAGGGGGCCTGGAAACTCGTTCTTCTTTTATATATTGAGGAGAGATTGAGGGAGCTGGGGTTGCTTAGTCTGGAGAAGAGGAGACTCAGAGGTGACCTTATTGCTCTCTACAACTACCTGAAGGGGGGTTGTAGTGAGGCGGAGGTTGGTCTCTTCTCCCAGGCAACCAGTACCAGAACAAGAGGACACAGTCTCAGGCTGCATCAGGGGAGGTTTAGGCTGGAGGTTAGGAGGAAGTTTTACACAGAGAGAGTGATTGCCCATTGGAATGGGCTGCAGGGGAGGTGGTGGGGTCGCCGTCGCTGGGGGTGTTCAGGGCGAGGCTTGACAGGATGCTTGGTTGTATGGTTTAGTTGATTGGGTAGTGTTGGATGATAGGTTGGACATGATGATCTCAAAGGTCTCTTCCAACCTGGTTAATTCTATTCTATTCTATTCTATAAGGTAGAAAGTCGGAAATAGAAAAAAACCACAAGTCCCTGTCACATTTCTATGCTCATACAGATTTTTAAAAGCCTGAGTTTAAAAACCAACTTCTCTTAGATGTCAGGCCAATGGATTTTTCATGATAAACCTAATTGGCAGAAGAAGAAAAAAGTATGATTTCATAAAATGAGGCATCCAATTCTTCACACGGAAAGCTGAACTTGCCTCAGAAACAAAGCTGCTTGCGCGGTCATCTAATTTTGCCTCTTCTGTCTCATGGGACCAGGCTTTAGAGAGGCATCATTTATTTAAAGGCTCTTCCACCGGGCTTCAGTTATCAGCCAATAATACTGTGGACACACACACTTCTAATGGTCTATGTTTTGAAACCAAGTCTAATCTGATGGCACAGTGCCCAAACTCCTTTTCCAGCATAGCTATTAAAGGATGTAGGTTATTGCTGTTGTCACCATTGATATTTGTCATTGTAATGTAATTAGGGCTCTAAAATGATGCATTACAGCCCATGGCACAGCTTCTATTAAAATCTTTCCTTCTGCTCACTGAACTGCGACCTGCTTTCTGATGAATAACAGACAGACAGCTTTAGGGTGAGGAACAGATTTATCAAAGAAGTATTTTTCAGCCCTGGAAACGAAATAAATAAATTACAGAAGACAACCTAAGAAGAAAAGTACAAGGAAGGGGACAAAAAAACCTGAAAAACACAGAGTGCATTTGAATTTCATCTGACCACTTGAAATTCTGATTGCATCTGATGAATCTTTCTTAGGACAATATATTCCTAGCCTGTGAATCACATGGTTAATCAGGGCTCTAATCTGCTATCCATCAGCCTATGCCAGCACTATAACTTCCAATCAAATTTTTAGGTTATGTGGGTCACGCATCCCTGAACAACTACATTAACAGATATCCCATTTAAACCAGCACAGATTCTGAAATGCTGTTGTTTAGGGTTACTGAATGTTATAATACTATTCAAAGCTTTATGAAAGCTCCTGATAAACAGCTGCTAAATTACTGCCTGTGGATATAGCATGATGTTCTGAAATAGCATTAATGACCCAATAAAAGGACAATTGTTCATGCCAAAATACAAAAAGGATAGCTTTTGCTGCCATAGTTTGTCAAATATGTTAACAAACACCGACATTTATATTACTGCATTCCGTACACACAAAAGACATTTGGTTTTGCATAAAAACACACCAGCATGGAACCAGAAAAGATGAGGGGGAGGCAGGCAGGGAAAGCTCAGGCTGAAATAATCTTTTTAGTCATCTAATGGAAGCCTATATTGTTTGTATGCTTTGGGAGACACCTACAGAACACACTAACAGTTTTGAGCTCTTTTCATTACCACTTATTTGGCGACAATTTTTAAAAAGAGAAGATTAAACATTTACTAACTCTGATTTTAAAAACTTTTTCATTTTGGTATGCATATAAAGAGATAATAATAAATCCATGGCATCAGGACTGAATACAAGAAAAGGAATGAAGACCTATAGCAGTTAACAGCCTCTCAGCATTATTGCAGATTTAGAACACAAGAGCAACAGCAGCCAACAAAATCTTTTTGACCAAAGCCCATGGTTAAATGGTACTTAATTGCCTAAATATGCCTAAACCCCTGACCTTAAAGTTCTCAAGTTCCTGAAAAGCATTGAGAAAAGTGTTCAAAGATAAGCCTGTTGGCAAAGCTACACTGCAGGTCTCATGAGGTAACCCAGCTGGTTCTTGGGGTACGACCATGGTCCTGCAGCTACCAGCTGTACAGGAATATGTGATGGACCATTAGATTTCTAAATCTCTTTGAGGATGGCAGTGTAGGGGTTTAATTCAATTTACCGTTGTGCCACACAGCTAAAATGGGACATAAGTACACAGAAAAATATGGAAATGTGTTTAAGTACTTTGATAAAGTATTTTAGCATATGTTTGAACTCTTAGCACAGATGAGGACTAAAAGAAAAGCAAGAGTTATATAAACTCCAAATATTAAACTATTCAGAAATCATCTAATACACAGGGAGTTCAGAATCTATTTGTTGCTTAAAAAAGGTCATTTGCATTCTTTTCCGGGGGGGGGGGGGGGGCGGCGGGTGAAGAGAATTGGGATTTTATTTATAATACGTAAACTTCAGGAAAATATTTTCACTACACTTCAAAGTTCCAGAGTTACTACAATTATTAAAAATAAAATTAAAAAAAAAAAATTGCTGTTAAAGAATTACCACTTAAAGCTGCAGGTTTGTCAATGGAATGGAAACAAAACTACTACATATGTATTGTTGAAATAGAATAATAAAACACTATTAGGAAACCTATTTCAGCAGTCAGTAGGAAAGAGAACATATGCAATTACACTTTCAGAAAAATAATCTGAAACAACTGCTGTTTTGGCTTTAATTTGTTCTACACAATATAGCCTTTGCCAGAAAGATCAATCTAGTTTATTAAGTGCTTACCAAGAACACATGTGCACACCCATAATATCTAAACAAGCACTCCACAAATTAGTGAGACAAAAAATATTATTACACTCTCTGAGACATATCACATTCCTGAATAAAGCAAGCAAAAAAGCTAATCTCAATATTTCACAGAAAATTAACTCTTCTTTCATAAAGAAGAATGTGTTTTGTTTTAATCACAGACCAATGTCTGGAAGTGCTTACTCCAGTTCTACAGAATTTCCTACAGGACTGGAGGAAATACTAGAATAGACTAGAATAAACCAGGTTGGAAGAGACCTTCAAGATCATCACATCCAACCTATCAACTAATTCAACCCACTGAATCAACTAAACCAAGCACTCTATCAAGTCTCCTCCTGAACACCTCCAACAATGGTGACTCCACCACCTCCCCTGCAGCCCGTTCCAATGGCCAATCACGCTGTGTAGAACTTCTTCCTAACATCCAGCCTAAACCTCCCCTAGCACAGCTTGAGACTGTGTCCTCTTTTTCTGGTGATGGCTGCCTGGGAGAAAATACCAACCCCAGCCTGTCTACAACCTCCCTCAAGGTAGTTGTAGAGAGCAATAAGGTCACCCCTGAGTCTCCTCTTCTTCAGGCTAAGCAACCCCAGCTCCCTCAGCCTCTCCTCGTAGGGCTTGTGCTCCAAACCCTCACAAACTTCGTTGCCCTTCTCTGGACAGATACCAGCAAGTCAACATCCTTCCTAAACTGAGGGGCCCAGAACTGGACACAGTACTCCAGGTGTGGCCTAATCAGTGCAGTGTCCAGGGGCACAATGACCTCCCTGCTCCTGCTGGCCACTCTGTTCCTGATACAGGCCAGGATGCCACTGGCCCTCTAGGCTGCCTGGGCACACTGCAGGCTCATGTTCAGCCTACCATCGACCAGCACCCCCAGGTCCCTCTCTGCCTGGCCACCCTCCAGCCACTCTGACTCCAGCCTGTAGCACTGCTTGGGGATGTTGTGGCCAGTGTTCAGAACCCGGCACTTGGACGTGTTAAATCTCATGCCGTTGGATTCTGCCCATCTGTCCAGCCTGTTGAGGTCCCTCTGCAGAGCCTCTCTACCCTCCAGCAGATCAACATCTGACCCAAGATTGGTGTCGTCCGCAAATTTACTGATGATGGACTCAATGCCCTCATCCAGATCATCAATAAAGATGTTAAAAAGCATGGGGCCCAGTACTGATCCTTGGGGCACACCACTAGTGACTGGCTGCCAGCTGGATGTGGCACCATTCACCACCACTCTAGGCTCGGCCCTCCAGCCACTTCCTAACCAAATGCAGTGTGCTCCCATCCAAGCCATGGGCTGATAGCTTGGCCAGGAGTTTGCTGTGGGGGATGGTGTCAAAGGCCTTGCTGAAGTCCAGGCATCCCCACATACACCCTATGGGTCACCTGATCATAGAAGGAGATCAGGTTGGTCAGGCAGGACTTGCCCTTCCTAAATCCATGCTGGCTGGGCCTGATCCCTTGGCCATCCTGGAAGTGCTGTGTGATTGCACTCAAGATGACGTCTTCCATAATCTTGCCTGGCACTGAGGTCAGGCTGACAGGCCTAGAATTCCCTAGCTCATCCAACCAGCCCTTCCTGTAGATGGGCACCACGTTGGCCAGCTTCCAGTCCTCTGGGATGTCTCCAGTGAGCCAGGACTGCTGAAAAATGATGGAGAGTGGCTGGGCCAGCTCATCTGCCAGTTCTCTCAGCACTCTAGGATGGATCCCCTCTGGTCCCATGGCCCTGTGGGGATCCAAATGGCTGAGGAGATCTCTAACTACCTCCTCCCGGAACAGAGGGAAACTGCTGCTCCCTGGATCCTTCTGCCAGCTCTGCAGGCAAGGTGTCTGGAAGACATTCTTTCCTGCTAGTAAAAGTTGAGGCAAAGGTGTTAAGTACCTCTGCCTTCTCCTCATCTTTTGTTACAACATTTCCCTCTGTGTCTACTAAGGAGTGCAGATTGTCCTTGCCTCTCCTCTTTCTATTAATAGATTTATAGAAGAATTTTCTGTTGTCCTTCACAGCAGAGGCCAGTCTGAGCTCTAAATGCACTTTCGCCTCCCTAATTTTCTTCCCAGATGACCTAGCAACATCCTTAAACATTCCATGGGTTGCCTCACCTTTCTTCCAAAGATGATATGCCCTCTTTTTTTCCCTTAGTTCTTTTAGAAGTTCATTACCCATCCAGGCTGGTCGTCTGCCCCGGCAGTTCATCTTCCAGCACATTGGCACAGCCTGTTCCTGCACCTTCAACAGTTCTTCCTTGAAGTAGGCCCAGCTCTCCTGGACCCCTTTGTTTTTAAGGGCTGTTTTCCAAGGAACCTTCTGAGTTAGTTCCTTGAGTAACCTGAAGTCTGCCCTCCGGAAGTCCAGAGTGGAGGTCTTCTTGCTGCCCCTCTTAGATTGAGTGAGTACTGAAAATTCTATTATCCCATTGGTCACTGGCCCCTAAACACCCTCCGACCACCACATCACCCATCAGTCCTTCCCTATTCATAAAGAGGAGGTCAAGCAGAGCCTTACCCTCGGTAGTCTTGCACAACACCTGGGATAAGAAGCTGTCCTCCATGCACTCTAAGAACCTCCTAGACTGCCTCCTCTCTGCTGTGCTGAGATCCCAGCAGATATCAGCAAGTTGAAGTTGCCCATGAGAACAAGGTCAGGCGATCTTGAGACAGCCTTAAGCTGCCTATAGAATGTTTCATCAACATCTTCCTGCTGGTTGGGTGGTCTATAACAGACTCTAACCAGGATGTCTGCCCTGCTGGTCTTCCCTCTAATTCTCACCCACAAGCACTCAACCCAATCGTCCCTGATCTCCAGTGCAATGGCATCTAGTGCCTCCCTGATGTACAGGGCCACCCCTCCCCTCCTTCTTCCTTGCCTGTCTCTCCTGAAGAGCCTGTAGCCGTCAATTGCATTGCTCCAGTCACGTGAATTGTCCCACCATGTCTCTGTGATGGCAACTACATCATAACTTTCCTGCTGCAACAAGGCTTCCAGCTCCTCTTGTTTGTTGCCCATGATTCGTGCATTAGTGCACATGCACTGCAGCCGGGGGCTGCTGGTTTCACCTCTGGCTCTTGCTCATTGCCCCCAGACTCCTGCCTAGGGGGACTGGTTTCAGCCCCTTCCCCCTTCAAATCTAGTTTAAAGCCCTGTCAATGAGACCTGCCAGTTCCCTTCCTAGAATCTTTTTACCTTTGGGGGTTAGGCCCTTCTCGTACACTGTGAACTTTCCCCTCCTCTGGGACAGATGTACTCCATCTGTTGGCAGCTGACCCAGTGCAGTAGAAAGTTTTTCAAGATCAAATAGAAAGTTCTGAATAGAAAATTTGGTGACATACAAATGTGCTTCAGCCCATCACTTGATGAAGTTAAATATTAATGTTTTTTGCTGATATTGACTACCAGCAAGTAGGGGAACAGAAAGGCACAGCCTGGAGAGCCCCACAATCCCTCAGGTTTTACCGATGCCACCAGTAGCAAGCTGCATCCTGCCCTGCTACAAGCAGCTGCAGAGCACCCAGAAAAAAAGGCTACAAGTGGAACATGAAAAGGCAGAGATGGGCTTCCATTTTTGTGGTAGTTTTAAGCTGTACCTTTGAAGTTTTCCAGAGATCTTGAACAGAAAGTGGTAGAATGTAAATTGTAGTTTTGCTTGTAAATACAGCTTCATTTGCTTCCAGCTGTGCTAGTCTGACAATTTAATGTTGGGGGGAAACTTTCAACCAACCCCAATTTTCCTTCCTCAAAGGCAGCAGGAAGCACTTAATGAAAAAGCAGGCAGAAACAGGTAAAAAGAGGACAATGCTACAGGAGATGCTGTGGCCATCAGCAGAGCTTTGAAGTCCTCTTATAATCTACTACACTTACATTAACTGTGGGAACCCAAGGGAGCAGCCAACAAAATGTTTACCTGGCCTTCATATCTATGGGGGGGTGGGCACAAAAGGTGATAAGTGATGTACCTAGGAATCATGTGAGCAAGGATGGAAGGTGGAGATAACAAAATGCTGTATCTTTGAAGCAGACAGGAAAAGCAGTTGGGGAAAATAAAAAGCTTCTGTTACAGTAAGACAAATCTTGAGGATTGGAAGGCTGTGGGAAAATGAAGTAAAGTATGTATGAACCTCTTAACAAATAGCCTCTGGCTTGGCAGACCAGAGCCACTCTGGTCCAGTTGTGGCCATGGTCACCTATCCATAGCTGGTCTATCATCTCCCAATTCAGCTCACCATGGTGGGACAGGCTGGACCAGGCCCACTATATTTTATGATTCTCACCAACAACCCACAACTAACAATCCTCTTCATTTCACAGCAATATTTCTTTGTTCAGCATGGCCTCATAACGTAAGGATGAGAATTTTTCATTATTGTCCACCAGCTGAAGGAATCCATACTTTAAACAAACTGAACTTATTTTCTAAGCTTATAAACCTGTGGCATCATGGTATGGCAGCTTCAGCCCTGAGCTGTCTTTTGTGCCTCTCTCCTAGCTGCGATGAAGTCAGAATTTCTCATTTTAATCTTTTTCATAATAGCTGAAACACAGCAACACATGCACAATCACTAGTCTCTCTTATGCAATTTCTCCTCTCACACATTCCTCCAAAGAGTCTGACCACTGCTCTTCTGCACCTGCTGGATTATGGCACAAGCTGGTTTGAGCCTGTTCTTGCAACTGTATATATGTTCAGCATGCATTTTTTTACTTATTGGATACAGAAAGTTCCCTATTTATGCATATCACAAGTTAATATTCCATTTCTCAGGGGTAGCAGAAAAAGTAGTCAGAAATACTGGAGATCAGCAATTTATATGAAAACATCAAGAAAAACTTTAAACTAACTAACTAACTAAATATGAGAGTCAAAGCCTGTTCTCTGCAGGTTAACATCTAATCTGAGGTATCCTTAACTGCCCTGGAAAAATATTAAGGAGGCAGCATTTCAGAAAAATAAAAATTAAAAAATTAACATTCCTACTAAGTGATACTGAAAGAAAACACACGTTTAAAATTTACACATAGAGTTACTTAGGAAAGGGGGTTCTGATTCTTTTTTTTTTAATATTACCAAAAAACCCCACTAATTTTGTTTTCCCTCTACAAAACAGAACTGTTAGTGCTCACTTCTGACCCCCACCAGCATTTACCTTTCATTTCACATACACATAAAGAACACTCAGAAGCAGCCATCGGCATCCATTATCCTACATCCACTCTCTATATTATGGCTACAGTTATTTCTCTGGAGTAGTATGCTCCAAATGTTAAACAAGAAGCAGCTGATAAACTAGCCTGCCTGAGAACTTTGAAGACTCTGCAAGGCTTCCAGTTACATCTACAAAGTTGTACTTTTCAGTCTTGAACCTTGCAGAAAACACACTGCAAACAGCAGTAATACATAATAGTGGGGAGAAAAAAAAAAAAAAGAGAGAAGTAAATTTAGTTTCTCCAGCAAACAGTGTCTTGTTCCAGGGTTTAAAGAGCTACATAAACCTGATAAATAAACTTACAAAAGCAGCTATCAGAAGTCTCCTATACAAACAGGAAAACCATCACAACTGCTAAAGTCAATCTACTACTTCCACATTCATCCCACAGGAATCAGCCTTTCTGCATCAGAAATAACATTTCTTCTCTTCCACACCTAGTTTCCTTTCCTTACCCACCTCAGCCCAGCTGGTCATGAATGGTAGAGCCCATAGCTTGCCTGATTCATTAATAATCACACTTTACTACGTTTATTTCCTAAAAAAAGATAAGTACTAGGAATTAGAACATTGATCTATTTAGTGGATGTTAGATGTGGTTACAAGAATTCTTACAGTGTTTGAAAACTTTATTATGTTTTGCCTTCAATCCCCCATCTCTTCTTCTCACCCAGCAGCTTCAAACCACATGGTGTACACCTTAAGAAACCCAGCAAAAAAAAAAGCATTTATTTCAAGGAGAAATAGTCTACACAAAGGAAGCAACATTTACCTCCTTTTCCATTGCACCTTCCTGTTGTACTATGAAAATATTCAGATGCAGTTTCCATATACTATGGTAACAGATTTTCATATTTGACATAATACCAAAAAAATATTGTCCCTTTTAAGAAAGTAGACAGAATCAGGATTTCAAAAACACCTTGAAATAGATGAAAGGATAGTGCAGTGGACTTTATAGCAATGCTATAATCAAGCTTCAATTCTGGATCCTTGCAACAATACAAATTCAGATCAGGTATGTTACTATCTCAACCTTTAAACCAAGTGGAAGTATGATACTAGTGATCTCTTGTTGATGATAAATAAATAAATATTTCCTACTCCTTGGTATTATTTATTAGTTTCTGGAAAGAAGTGATCACCTGAGAATCGGATTACATTTTAGACATCTTTTTCACTCCTTTTTTTAACTTTCTTTTCTTTTTAATCAGCACTCAGTAAGTGAAAGTTATCTAAAATATTAAGGGGCACATTTTCTTTCACTCTGAATTTAAATGCAAGTTCCAACTTCAAGATTCATAATTTCCTCATGCTTTGAGATGACAATAACACACACCTACTGAAGCACCAGCCATGAACTTCCATGCTGCAGCACTCTACAGATGGGCAAGCTAGGATGAATTATCACTAAACACCACTTCGTGTTTACACCATGCAGCATATGGTAACACAGTCAGTATCCCAGTTCCTTTTTTCTGGAGCAGGTTGCCATGCAAGTAAGTGGGACAGTACCAAGAAGATGACCAACTATGCAAGGTCATCTTACAAGACAAGACTGAAAGTTCCAGCATTTCGCACATCTGTGCCACCACTCAGAGGATACCAGTTTATATTCTTATTTTTTAAGTAAAATACTTGTTGCAACAACTAGCTCAATGGGAAGGGATCCTTGATGCAGGACACTGCTGCTTTCCTGAAAGCAAGGGGAAAAAAAAAAAAAAGAAGTCTGTAGCTTCAGCTCCTATTGATGAGAAAATATTGATATGAATTTTCATTGGTCATAATTTCAATTGCTTTGGATCATAACTACCTCTGCTGAAAATTACTCTATTTGAATTTCAGCCTTTCTGCAACTGGAATCTCTTGCTATTTTTCTCCTAAGGGATAAAAGACAAGGAAAGAGTAGGTAATTTTATCCTCCGACACATGAATATCTAACGATTGGTAGTTTCACTAGCAAAGTATATCTAAAATAGTAAGGCAGTTTACAATTCTTTTTCTAACCTTCCTAAGAGGACATATTTGATACACAAATGCACAGGCACTTATAAGACACACGCATCCTTAATATGTTCAGGAAATTCACTTGTCCAATATAGTTGGATACACCAATCTCTATGTTCAGATTAATTTGAATGGCATACCCCCAGTAAAACTCCTGCAAGGACAGACTCTGAGTCAAGCAATATTAAATGGCTTTTATCTTTAAATTGCATCAGCATTATTGAAATTCTCAGACACTCTACATCCAAAAGGAATTTCAATGTAAAGTAACTTTCTAACAAAACAAAGTTTAAGAAAATGTCATAAAAAGCAGAACAGGCAAAGAACAGAGCAAAGGAAATGTAGATTTCATGACACTTTTTCCAGTGCTGTGACTCCCTGTGAGATGATACTTTACATTGTAGAGACCTACTATGAACAACATTAAATTCAGACTCAAGATGCACTTTTCATAATTCGGCATCTACAGATTTTAATAAAAACATATAGAATGTGGACAGTAGGTCAACAGTAAGCAAATAAAAGGAGTAGATAATCAACTCTGTAAACAATTAACCATGTGACAATAGTATTAATGTATTTTTCCTTAAATATATTCTTATCAGAAAAGGCATCAGTTAAACAGGATTCCTTCAGAGCTGGTACAATTTTGCAGCCATGACCCCTCGTATAAAGCTGTCTGGGCCAGATTATGAATCCACCAGTTATGCCATATCTGCTCTTAGGATAGAGGACTTCAACTGCAGCTTCACACGTACTTTAAAGTGGCAGAAAATCAGACACAGAAGAGGCTTTTGCCTAATCCAGATACTCCTGCTTGCTCCACCCTTGTGCTGCTAGCACTTTTTTATTCATGTAGCAAATTTAGTGATGAACATATCCAAGTTAAAAACCAGCCCACTCCTCCCAGATTTCTTTTTAATTTTAAATACAAATCTCCCCCCAGCCCAAATCTACCATGGTGTTAACCCAAATGCAGGATCACCTCTTTCATTACCAATGCCATCTTCTCTTGCTTGGAATGCTCAAAAAACTTCAGTCTCTGACACACAAAATCTCTATGCTCAGACTTTCTGTGAACATGTCTCTGAGTCAAAAGCAAACCACACAGCAGTACTCCTGGAAACCTGTTCATCTTGTAACAGAAAATGATAGTTCTCTGGACATGGGAAGGCATTCCATTTCATTTCTTCCACTACCCTGCAACCCAGGTGTAGCACTGTCAACCACATCTCAAACTTGTCACTTCTCAGGCTAGCATCATGATCTGGTTCAGCCACAAATTTTGCCTAGTCTTTAAAGAAACCTACTGGGATCATCTGGTAAACCAAATCACCAATAACAACCTGCACAGTGAATTCAAAACAATAAATAAGAACTATTGTACATTGGCAGGGAATGCACCAGCTCACTAGTGGTCAGATGAAGAAATTAAATGCTGTAGTCAAAACTGGAAAAAACCCACACTCATAAAAAAAAAATTTATGTTCTTTCAGTTACAGTAGACCACAAATTAGACAGTAAAACCACACTTCCATGTCTGTTTCTCGTGTAGTTGTTTTGTTGGTGTGGGGTTTTTATGTTTGAAATTTTTTAATTTTATTTTTTCAAAGGATCTCTGGCTTTCTGCCACGAAGTAGATCTATGGTTTACCAAAATGCAGTCTCTGGGCTTGTTCATTTCTTACTTAGTTTGCTAGGTCTGCAATCTTTCCACCATTTTAATCAAAAGGTTTCAGGCAAGCATTTCTATGAAAAACACTCATTCAAATCCTAACAATTTTAGCCACTGAGATACAAAGATGCTGTATCTGGTTTAGTTCATGAGAATCTGTTTTGCACAACTATTACAATAATTCATTTTCCTAACAGCAGCTTCCCATGGCAATTAAAGACTCAGTTGTGCTATTCTGTTTTCATTAGAAATTTACCAGAATACATGAACAGAAACCTTAAAATCACTGACTGTTTGCCAACCTCTTTGTATATAATCACTACCTGTTTTTCACATAAGACAACATAAAAAACTGGGAGGAGGTATAAAGGAAATATGTTTGATAATGTATAGCTCAAGACCGTTTTTCTGTTATATGAGCTTCAGTGAAGATAAAGGAATAAGTTGGAAAATACTAACCTTATGTATAAAGGGAAGGCATTTCAATATGACTAATTTTTTTTTATTAAGTTAATCTGTTTCCACTAGTATAAGAGATACCATGTTGTACAGGCAAAAGCAAAGGAAAGAGAACAGAGATAAAGTTTAAGTCATAAACAAGGGATACAATGACTTTACCCCTTCCCTCCACCCCGATATAACTTCTGCTCTTGAAAACAAAACTGAAGTTGCCTTTAAGTAGCTGCAGAACTGCACAAGAAGTTGCTGACTCCTCAGTTAGCAGGACATGAGCAAGTCTGTTCAATGGTGGTTAAAACACAACTCTTAAGTAGTTGTCCCCCAGGGAGATGAGAAGCACTGCTAAAATTTATTCCCACATAAAACACAGCAGCAGCAGATCAAAATTTAAGAAGAGAATAAAACAAAGGGATGAGGAACAGGTAGAATTACGTGTAACAGCTTAGTGGTTAAAAAGTCTAATCAGAGCATTACATACATTACTTGAATTCTTTCTTTACTTCTTCCCACATCCTACAAGAACATCTTGTCTAATAGGCTTCTGTGAAATAATTTTTCCACTGAAGAAGCAAAGTCCCCAAGTTCCTTTTTAGTTCCTCCTCAGAATCACTGCACATGAAAAATGACCATGGGCTAAAACATGCAAACTGGTTTGGGGCAGGAACTGGAACCCAGCACCACTCCTTCCTGTTGGCCAGAGCCTTTTCAAGACAACATCACAGCATGCATCTCTCCCTCTTTCAGCTCTCATGAACCACTGAAAAGATCAAGAAAACCAGAGAGCTTCCTTCTGGGAGAAAACATCACTCTCACTACTAAACAGAAAAGTAGCTAAACTAAGATAAACCAAGACTGTTGCTTTCTTTAGGTTTTTGGTTTTTTTCTCTTGTGGGTTTGTTGGTGGGCTTTTTGTGGCTCTGCTGTTGTTGTGTTTGGGGTTTTTGTTGTTGGTTGGATGGGGTTTTTTGTTGGTTTGGGGGGGGGGTTGGTTTGGGGGTTTTTTTGTTGTTTTTTGTTTGTCTGGTTGGTTGGTTCATTTTTTTTAAAGGGGGTTGTTTTGGGTTTGAGTTTTGGCTTAAGAAAAATGCACACTATGCTTAAACTTGAAAAAAAAAAAAATCAGGTGCCACCTTTCAAAGCATGTTTCTGAGACTACCAAGCCAAGGCAGCATGTCCTGGCAGCAACAACTTTGATGTCTCAGCCTTCAAGCAGTCATAGATTTAATACACACCCATGACCTCAACATTTCTCTATGAGTTACGCTCTATATAAGTACTGGATTTCTTCAGCTTTTGGCTAAAACTTGTAACTTGCCACACGCACCACAAACATCACTTTGCCCTCACTCAGATGGCCCTACAGCCCAGTGGCATAGAAGCACCCATAGCCTGGCTCTTGTCTCACTGTAGACAGCAGTCAAAGCAGCTTGTCTGCGGTCTCACAGGAAGCCCTTGACAGCACAGTCCAACAATTTACATGCGAATACTCCCAAGTCCCAGACCTTAGCAGCTTCTCTCATCCTCATCTGTGAGCTTTGTGCTTCACTTCTCATACAGAGAGGTATTTTCAGTGTCTATAGATTTTCAGGTTCGCCAGGTTCTCTTGCAGGCTTAAACAAACCATATGACCCTTAACACAGTGTATACTTACAGCGGCATATATCTTTGGAAATGTATAAACTAGGATTACCCCAGAATTCTTCTCTCTCACACAAAGAGACTTGTTAAAAATCAGTGCTTTAGAAGAAATACGCACCTGATGTTCAGGTAGAAAACACAGCCAAGTAAACAGCAACAAAGGACAAAATATCATAATTTTCTACATCCATACAGCCTATATCTCCCCATGGCTGAAGGGAGATTTAAAAAAAATTGTTGCATATGCAAGAAAGATGAAGGTTTGTACTTGTAAAATGAAGTCTATGTCCTTCTACAGAGGTAAATTTTGAAAATGCCTAATAGCAAGGCTGAAAAGCATCATGCACACAAGTTAGAAAATGTGTCTTCAAGTGGAAAACTACAACCACAGGGCGGGGGGGTGGGAGGGGGAAAGGAGAAGGAAAAACCCCACCCACATGTATGCATACAGGGGCTCTTTTCTTGTACAATCCTCTGGTGCTGTTGCTCTTTACATCTCTATCTACATGATCAAACCAAAGAACAATTGTCATCCTCAGTCAGATGGGGATTTAGAGAAAATGTCAGAAATAAACCATTCCTCAGAAATTTCCAGGATGTTCCAGACACAGAATTCTAAGACTTTTTCTTCAGCTAAGAACAAGTGAAACAGGCATGTTTTGCCATCACAAATCTGTAGAGATAAACCAAAGAACGTTGTGAAGGGGAAAAGAACTAAGTGTCTTTTCACAGAAAATGTCTTTCTCCTCATGTTGTCCCTGCTAAAGAAACATTACTAGCTTAATGATGATGACCTTAACAGCCATCTCCAGATGCACAAGAGAAGCAGATTCAAAGGAAACAGGGATCTCCCTCTTCAATGAATTAAACGAGGAGCTTATAAGCAATTTACTTTTCAAAGTAGCACCTCCATATTTACATATGGACAATTACATAACAAGTAACTGACATAACAAGTCCTTTGACATTTGGAGAAGCTATCTCTTGCATCACTAATGTTTTAGAGTAACAAATTAGCAAGAAACTCATCAATGCTTGGATTTTGTTGCTCAATTATTCAGGGTAAGACCTGTTAAAGAAAACATTCCTTGTTCCCAGAAATTAAGAAATACTGATAAAAACTGTAAATAAACAATGTGCTCAGACTGCAACAGCTTTCTGCAATTAGGACAGAAAGCCTACTGGTTAAATTGAGTCTAATAATACATAATCGTCCCTTGTTAACACATTGACACAAACATATGGGGTGTATTTTATGCACAAAGTCTTCCCAATCTTGTGCTATTCAAACACTATGGATTGGTATTTTAAGAAGAGGCACCTACTTTGTATCTAGTCATATGCTTTATAAAATTACAGATAGCAGACAGTAGTGGCGGTGTTGTAGCTAACTCTCTCTTACACATCAGCATAGCACCATGTTTCAAATGGGGCACTGTTAAAGTGCATGGTTGTCATACAGAGTGAATGGTACTGCAGGGAAATAGGAGACATGAGGGAGAAAAAAACAAGCTTACTCCAATCATTACTCATTCCCTGCCTCTTCCCTCAAATGAAAAATCCAGGCTAAGTATTGCAGGTAGTTTTGACCTTACTCTCTTTGATTTTTATGTCTTTGAATGTTATCACAAGACTAGCCACTCCCTATTTCCAGCTTTTATCTCCAAATGCAATTAACACAGCAACAGGCAGGAGGGCAACTACAGTATCTGTAGTATAATCTCTTGGTAACCTCTAGGACATAAGAACAAAGTAAGTCCCATAACAGTTAAGGCACTGCTGGACCTCGTCGCACAGCAGATACGGGTTGGAAGGCGTTCTCTTCCCTTCACAGCAAATATGTATTCATTCAGTATTCTGTGCTTCTCTTGAGGCTCTCATCTACAAGATTTGAATACCCATGCAGAGTCAACACTGCAACTGGCTACTGAATTGTCAAGTAGTTAGGTGGTGGCTTCTCCACCTCAACTCAAATGAAGGATCTCCCAAGACAGACAGGGAGCTGGTCAGACACCACCAGGGCTACTGACAGAAACCCAGCCCTGCACGACCCCAGAGAAGTGGCCTTCCTGAAAACACAAGGACACTACTGTCGGATTTAAGAATACTCCCTCCTCCAAGCCTTAGCTGGGCTGCACTACAGTTATTTTGTCTCCCTTGCACTCACTGATGGGAAAGCTTAGCAGGAAAACAACACTGTATTTTCAAAAATAGGTCTGTAAGTGTTTCTGCTACAAAGCATGGCCCAAAACTCCGTACTCATCCCTGTGAAAGCACAGAAATGGGAAAAAGCGGTTCTGTAATACACTTCCCTCGGTGATCGCTCCACTTTCCCCATGGTTTTAAAAGGTAAAATTTGAGTCAAACGCAACTGGTTGACCACCAAAAAGAAGTAACAGAGACAGGTAAGTTAATCGGACATTTGAATGTTTTAAACTAGAAGTCCTCAGATACCTGTTTTATAAAGAATGAGTGAAAATGGAGTTTCAACTCTCTACAAGAAGCAAAGAGACATGAGAAAGAAAATAAGGTACAAAAATGCCTTCTCCCTCAACTCCCAGCTAAACACTCACTCTACTTTGCATTATGATTAATTTTAAATAATGCTGTCACATTACTGTGGCAAATGATAGCTTTAGTCGTTGAGCAACTGTCAAGGAGAACATCCTGCAAGCCTGATTTTCCAAACACTGAGGTCCACATACCATTACATAAGCCTCCTCCAGTTGCATCAAGGGGGACCTAAGAATCATTGTGCCATTGAAAGAGCTTCAAGTTACCTCTTCTTCCCACACTGCCTGCTAAACCTGTTGTTGTAACCCCATAATGAGTTTTGAGGAAGTTCTCTGCCTTGAGGACACAACAGACCCAGACCAGACCTTGCTGCTGTTGTTCTTGAGTTTAAAATTGTCAGTGTTAAATATCAACAGCATTTGCTGCCACTACCTACAAATAGCACAATGTTTTATCAAGTATTTGCAGAGAGCATGTGTTGGCTTTGACATGTTTTCATTTGTTGAATTTGGTTTCAAAGCCAGAACAGGCAAAAGGCAACCCTTTGCTTTCCAAAGTACTCTTATACTGTAGTAAATCTGCATCACTGGCTATGCCTGTATATGCAGCATGGGCGATGTTTCAGAGGCAGGCTCACCATGCCCTCTATGAAGTGCTACTCCATCCTAGGGCAATCACTTCTGTCTGGGGTATGCCAGGATGGCAGCAGAGGGCATTTTTTGTGTTTTCAAGTTCTCCAAACAATTGACACTAGGACAAGCCATACACATAAGCAGACAGAGCAAATATAAAAGAAGGGTGAATTTTTGGTGGTGATTGTGGTGGGTTTGGTGGGTTTTTAATTAAGTACTCTTGATGATACACAGTAAGTGCACAGTACACAACCATGAGATATGCCAAACAAAATCTAGCAACAGGAACTATTGTTATGTAGATTCCTCATAGCACAAAAGAGAGATTTTGACTTCTGCTCATCTCCGAGATGCTCTGCTAAGGTTTCCAAGCAAATGCAAAAGAAAAGCGCGTGTTTTTATTGCCAATGTTCCACATTCCAAACATAACAGAGCTAGGTTTTTCTCTTTTGAAGAAGTTAAATCTCATCCAGTAAATGCCAGAAAATTCTGGCAGTATAAGGTCCTGCAGAAAAACCATTTAAAGCACACCGAAAGAGAGAGCCTAAGTTAGAAGACCCCCACTCAAAACTATATACTGTATTCCCTCTCCATCTAACACAGAAAAGGGAATTGTGACCAGCATGTCTGTGCCACATTATGATACTTAAATACACAAAAGCTTAACAAGCAATTGTAGAATGAATATGTATATATTTTAAATTTGGTATTATTTTTAAGACAGTATCACCTCATATATTTTCCAAGGAGAGGAAATTATGAAAGAAGTTGCCAGATGTATCTCATACCCAGCTTCTCTGACTTCATCATGAATGTTGGGACATTTCACTGCTTTCTTGCAAAAAAACTATTATGGAAGAATACTGGAGGAAAAACTAAGAAGCATGAGCCAAGCAGAACTTGACAGCTTAGAACTAGAAGGGAAATTAAAAAAACAAAACAAAAATATATTTATTATTGTTAACTTGTGATTAATTTTAAGCCAATCTCATGGTTTTCTGGGGACTGGCATGATTTAACATTTAGACTTGGCACTACAGTGTACCACAAAAATACATAACCATGAAGAGACCAATTCAAGCTTAATATGGGGACTGTAACTTTTACTTACCTGACATTCGCACATTTAAATGTCTTAACCATAACATCACAGTGTTCAACACCACTGCATTATATCCTGTCCTGGACCAGGAAAGATGATTGTTTATGTCTAAATCCTATCCATGTAGACAAGAAAGCACCAGTTAGAGTTCCATTTACTATTTGTGACATATTTGAGCTTTTTGTTTTGTTTTAAAGTTACAGACACCTGCTTTTGACATCATGCCAAAATGCTTCCAGCTACACTGAACTACAGATACGCATTATCAAGGAAAAAAAGCATACAGAAGTACTCAAAGTACTCTAAGGTACCAGTGGAACTCATGTCTTGAACAAAGACAGAAATTGTTAAAACACACAAATAAGAATACTTCCTTATCCCTCTGTTTAAAACTATTTTGTACTTTTTTATTTTAAAATAAAAAATAATCTTTAATTCAAACATTTAATTTCCCTGACAGAATACCATTTCTTGAGTACAGATAGATTCGGCCTTGAGTATGTTGTCGTCTGCTAATTCATATATCAGTTTATACATCCTGTGCTTCATATTAGCATCTTTGTTCAGCTCCCGCAGTGCCTTGTGGCTACACAGGTTTACTGAAAGTGAGTGGCACCAGAAGCACTCAATCTGCAGACAGCAAAAGAAGTGACTTCTGTGACAATTATAATTACACTGTTCACAAACTGGCCCACACCCAGTTCTCTATTATGCTCAAAAATAGTACATGACATCATTTAAATTTAAAAAAAATAAAAAAATAAAAAAAAATGAAAAAGAAAAGCTAAGACCAAAGAGACAATTCTGAATTGTAAACATTTCACAGCCTTGGTGTTAAGAGTCACAAAATCAGTTTCCCAGCTTTAATGCACCAAGTCCATGGTACAGACTGTGATTTACAGGTGTGAGCATCCACTTCACTTTTTCTAACATAACCCAGAAGCAGAATCCTTGCCGCAAAGACCTTACAGTGGCACTCATTTCACATGCCTAAAGCCTGCTTTATGTTTAAAGTTGTTTCAGTTGTCAAGACAAGCAGCAAAACATTTTCAAACCAGATTTACAATCACCTCTGCAGTCTTAATTCTACTTTCCCAATGTGTATTTTCGGCACTGAAAGAGCTCTTCTAGGAAACTGATAATGAGATGAGTGCACCACAATGCGCATACACGATGGGGCAAGAGCCATGTAAAATTTGAATATCCCAGTATTCTGTACTTCAATTTGAAACCCATCTGCTAATTTTTCCTGCACTGAACAACATCAGCATATCTATTTTGACCCCCAAAAGCAGGCAAATCTCACCATACAAAATCATGCAAAAATTATTAAATAGAAAACTATGACACAGCTTTCCTCTTCACAGTCAGTAGCAAGTTCTGACTGTTCCACAGGAGCCTTATGCTGGAGCTGTATTTCCAGACACAACAGCTGATCCAAAAGAACCAGCGCAGCACCAGGTGGGAGAGAGACCTCTCCCTCTGCCTTTCCTCTCCCTTAATATTGCCTAAAAGGAGCTGGGAGTTCTCATCAGAATTGTGTCCTTTACTGCAATCAGTGCATTTAAAAACAAAACACAACAACAACAGATTTATAGGGTAAGGTGTTAGATAGACCTAACCACATGGTCACACTTGGCCCCTTTCAGAATTACAAGCTGGCCTGTAAATTAATACAATCAGTGAGGCGGCAACACAGCAATTAGCAACTTTCAAATGCTTTTATGTTTAAGGACTGTCTATACTGGCAAAAGGCATGCTCTACAGAGTCTACGGCTTAATTTAAAAATTTGCCTAACAAGTTTTACTACTTCCTGTATCTTAAGCATCTGTCTAAAAGAAGTGGGGAAAAATTGCACTTTGCTTTACTTAAGAACACTGAAACCAGGGTGAACGGAAGTTCTAGTCCTTATGTATGTTATCCTGCAGTTCTGGTGGTAAAACCTCTTTTCAACAGTAATTTGTGGAGAAGTGGCCACAGCGAACTTCCCAGAAAGTAAAAGGACTTCTCCACAGAATGGCTATTATCTGCATCATGAGCAAAAGAAAGCACGCAAAAATTTTTCAGAATATAGCAGTTATTATCAAGTAATAGGATTCTGGTTTAACTGCAGAGCAATATATTTTCTAACTTCCCATAAGCTTTTCTGCTGGCTTTGGAGACTAAATAACCTAACACTGGAACAAACAATCCTCAGTTGTCAAACTGATTTGACAGTCTATTTTTCACATTTTGCAACCCTGATGGAAAAGCCACTGGTTTTTCTCTTTCCCTTTAATAGTCCTATGTGTGCTGCAGTCTTCAAAATTTCACTTCTAATCTCTCTCATTTTGAAGTTTTCCAGTTTGGTTCTGACTACCCACTGTATCTCTATTAAGTCTTTCCTTCTTTTTATAATGGAGAATAAATTCAGCCAGTATAATTTTAGCCGGATCTCCAACTATTCTTCAAATGGAAGATAATACGCAATCAACCACTGAACATATTATAAAAACCTTGTGCACACATGCATGCACACATATTCAAGCACAGCTCAAACCATTGCCAGAAAAGAAAAAGGAAAGAAAGAGTATTCGTCTGATACACAGGTAACAAACCACTTCTCTGTTGTATATGTATTTTATGGCTATGAAGTTGAAAAACATTCAAAAGTCTGCCCTAAATTAAACAAATTGATTCCTATCTTTACCCTTCTACCAAAATAATTTACTAAGGCTTAAAAAGCAAGCAGACTCAAGGCTGGGGTGTCATATAGCCCATATATTAACTCAGTCAGCAATAAATCTCCCCTTACTCTCCATGCTACTTTCTTAAATAGCTTACTATAAAGCCCCAATCTAATTAAAAACAGCTTTCTCGGCAACAGTGGCCTTGATTTCACTTATTTACACATTAACTACAGCCTCCATCTGGCCAAATCAGTCTATTCCCTGTACCACGCAGGGCCTTTTATCTGCCCTGGACAGCATTTTCTCCAGCAGATGAAGTAGATGCCGATTGATTTGCTGTCGAGCATGGTAAATTAATAGCAACAAATTGCTGAGGGCCCCATCTCGCTGCTCTACTATGCTTCGGCAGTTTTGCTTTATTTGCTCCATGATGGGCAGCAGTCAGGCCTCTTCAAGTCAATTTCTTCTTAACAACCTGCAATACTTTTCAATGGTGAAAATAGAGCCGTTCCTTCTAAGTCAGGAATCAATATCCTATTGCCCTTAGAAAATGCTAAACAAGCAGTATTGGCAATCCACTTGGTACTAGAGGGTATCAGATATAATGCAAATCCATACTGCTTCCCTCCTCATAGTTATTACAGTTTGCTAAAAGGTTCCTAATGCCATTTATCATCATTTACCATCGACTACTACAGCTATGACTATGATATCCTATCAGCTAGCAGAGCCCTTTCATTTCTAGCCAATTAATATTTTAGTAGCGCTCAAATGGTTGTTGCCCCAGTCTTGCAATAAAATTTACATGATTGGACTCTGGGTTTTTTTCTTTTACTGTGATCTTTAAAAGTCATTTAATTTATTTTTTAACACCCATCTTCTTCTTAAAAGGTCTGAATTTTCTTTTAAAAAATGCTGAAATCTAAAGCTCTAGCATGTGAACTAGTTCAAAGACAGAGGTCTAACCAAAAAGAGTGACACAGAATATACACATACATTCAAAAAGATACAATCAAAGCAAAAAGTAAATGCTGTATCCTATTCATGCTTTCCATCAGTCCCATTCACAAATATCTGTTTTCCGCAGCCAAATAAAGACATTTATTTTAAGCAGTAATTACAATGCTGAATTAAAACCTTCAGCAAGCATATTTGATTACAGCAATTTGAATAAACTGTTTACCATAACATTAAAACAGCCTAATTTCAGAAATTAAGCCAAATGACCACCACCAAGTACCAACAGTATATTTGAATCACAGAGCAGCATGTCAGCTATTCATTCATAAACTATGAGATGAGCCACTTACAAACAAATATTTAAAAAGCAGCTTATTAAGAAATTAGCATCTTCAGACTGCATTCAAATGTTCATGTTCACATTACTGTTGAAATTAAATACTGCATGGAAGTATCTATTCATATCATGCTACAAAACTCCCCAACTCACTGTCTTTTTTTCCCCCAGAATATGTCTATCTTGAATCTCTATTGTACTAGTACAGAATGTCACAAATTAACTTAGTATTTTAGGCTGTAACACCACATGTCACAACATACCGCACACATGTCTTTAAAAAAAAAAAAAAACAAATTACTAATTCTAACAGCCTAATGCTATTTACTCAGTTACCAAAATTTAAATTAATTATGTTCTCAAACATAATTGTTAAAAATTGGCAACATTATGCAAGCTTAATTAAGATTAAATCCAATTTACTAAATGTACTTTAATTGGTACTAATTACATTAGCTTTCCTTTCAGAATGACGAACTCCCCATAGGTTTCACTTTAATAGTCTTCTATCAAAATCAACACAGGATGACTGATGATGAGCATCACACAAGGGGTGGGAAAAGAGATGCTCTTCCCCTGTTTTCTCCCCCCAGACACACAGGCACATTCACTACCACTGCTCTCTGCACGTTTATCCTTTTATCAATTTGCTAAGTCACAGAGTCATGACTCCATCACAGCCATCATTTTCTGTTCCAGTGAAAAATTTCTCTAAAAATAAATACTGTGCGGCTGGGAGCAGCCAAGAAGAACAGAAGCTTTCACAGAAAAATACACAAAGGTTTCAAATATCAGGGCCACCAATTACTAGTGTACTTCCAAGGACTCCAGGGAGTCCTGCTCTTGAACCCTTTGAGACGCAAATCTAATAAGCGAATAAGCCTAACCTGATCTTGAGAACTAGGCCCAATTATGCCAAAGGGCAACTTCACTGCATTATTGCCTGCTTTCCATTACAAGGGCATCCAGCGAGTACATCTGGAAAAGAACCTGAGAGGAACCAAGGCTGTCTGCCCAGAAAAACAAATAAAGACAGATATGCCTCTGTGCTAAAGTGAAAAAAAGAAAGAAAATATAATAAGTAGGTGGTTTGCAGGGCTGTCTGTATTTCATAATGTGATAAACTGCCCTCAGGATTTTTTATATGATTGAATTTAGAAAGCAGTTGGCAGGGGGGGCAAAGAAGAAGAAAGGGGTGGGGGGGGAGGGGGGAGGGAAAGGGTGAGGGAGGGGGGAGGGAGAATGGGGGGAGGGAGAATGGGGGGAGGGAGAATGGGGGGAGGGAGAATGGGGGGAGGGAGAATGGGGGGAGGGAGAATGGGGGGAGGGAGAATGGGGGGAGGGAGAATGGGGGGAGGGAGAATGGGGGGAGGGAGAATGGGGGGAGGGAGAATGGGGGGAGGGAGAATGGGGGGAGGGAGAATGGGGGGAGGGAGAATGGGGGGAGGGAGAATGGGGGGAGGGAGAATGGGGGGAGGGAGAATGGGGGGAGGGAGAATGGGGGGAGGGAGAATGGGGGGAGGGAGAATGGGGGGAGGGAGAATGGGGGGAGGGAGAATGGGGGGAGGGAGAGGGGGGGTCGGCGGGGGGAGAGAATAACTCAATTCCAGCCAAATTCAAAGATGGGAGAGCAAGAAAAGGGAGTTTAAGGTGGAAGACTAAAGAAAGCTTTGCATGCATCACATGAAATAATCAAGATGGGAAATACTCTGCAGTGGCTGAAGGAAGAACAGTATAGAAAAAAAATAACAACTGTGGCAATAAAAGGGAAGAGATATGAAACTGATACCAGATTTAAGAATTATAGTGAACTTAGCCACAGCTAATTTGAATCAACATCTGACAAACATTTGTCTTTTGCATGAGAGTATGCTACATAAACTACTCATTTGAACACACTGAACAGTAATGTTAAAAAGCTGTTTAATTAAAACCCAGTCATTTGTACTCCCCACAATAAATTGTGACTAAGTATTTCTTTTTTCCACAATATCACTGATGGCTTCATCACCACAAGGTATGTAATTTATGAAGTAAAGCATTTAGAAATTAAAAGACCTATCCCTATGTATTTTTTTCACAATTTATAACAATTTAATTATACATCTTGCAAGCTGACTTTGTCCAACAGAATTTCGTTCAGACAGTTTTAAGTTTACATACAATAAATAGGTGTAAAACTAAAGTACCTAGACATGTAAGTAAATTTGACTGCAATGCTTGCTTTCAAATGCCTGCAAGATTTGCTGCATAGGTGGCCTGTAAGGACTCTGGTCTTTTCAAGTTATTTACACATCCAATATTTGACTGATTTGGGGCAGGTTTTAGCATGTCTTTTGCGGGGTTTTTTTGAAAGGGGGGATGTGTGTTGTTGGGATTCTTTTCCATTTTGTTTTGTTGATTTTTTTAAAAATGGGACCTGAAACCACTTGGTTATTCATTTGAGAACAGATTCAAAGTCTCCTGGAATCAATAACCAGTTTTTCCACCAGCACCCCCAACCTGCATCAGGTCCACATATAGACAACCCAATCAAATGCAATCACAGCCTTTTCCTCTCACTTAATTTATTTAATGCACTTATTGAGTCTTCATGGTACCTGTGAGAAGTACATCTGAATACAACATACCTACATATGTACAATGTCCTGCAAGTTTGAAGATGTTGATGCAAAATGCTTTGAGGTAGGAAATACCACTGCCTTTGTATTTGTATGCCATCTAATGCAAATGGACCTAACCAGTACAGTCTTATTGGGATGCTAATGGAACACAAAAATATAATAAATAATAAATAACATTACAAAAAACATTTGACTTGTATGCCTGCTCTCAACAAGATAAAGAAATCCTATTTCCACAACTCAGGGAAGTTCCAAATCCCTAACTTTGAAGAGAAGTGCATACAAACCAATTTTCAGATGGTCTTTCTTCTCCCATCCAGACGTTTCTTTATTGCTGCAGTTTACACTCCCCAAATTGCTCAACCGTTTGCTAAAATGAGCTGTCAGTATTAAACTCCATCATAAAATAAGTTCCCTCACTGGAAAAGAGGTCAAATGTTTAATTCATTCTCCTCCAGAGAAGGTTAAAAACACACATTACCAAATAAGAAACTCTGATTTGCACTACCATGCTCCATCTGACTAATCTGCTAATCTTGGCCTAAGTGCTAAACTTCAAGGCACAAAACCAAGCATGCTAACATCCTCACAAAAAGCTCATTTACTCTTTCGTGTTTCACATGCTAAGACACTGGTTTTGGAGTAAAGTCCAAGTGACCAACCTGAGGAAAACAGGAACATGGCTGTGCATCAATTGCCTTCATAGCTCCATTTTAAATCGGTCCAGGCTAACTGAAGAGAATAACCTTTTTCCACACATAAATACAAATCCCTCAACACCTAATATGCGTTTGTGATGTAGATATCATCCCAAAAAATAAACCGCAAAGGTTTGACATCAGGCAAATGTGATGGGTACACATACTACACCCACACCTACTCACATACACTCTCTCTGTACAGTATAGGACTGCTCACATGTGTGAAGGTTGCATGTGAAAAAGTCAGCTGACGAATGCACAACTGGTAGGCAAAACCATAACTTAAGTACTGGCCATATACCCTACACAAATGTAAGTTTTGCGGCCCCATTAAGTATGAAAAGATTTCCAATGCGCTCAAGCATGCAATTAAAGCAAGTCAAATGGAAAGCACATCTGTTTTAAGACTGATGGGAGAAATTTCACAGAACATTCTTACACTAAACAAATTAGGTACCTACCTGTTTATGCATCTCTATATTCAGCCCGTAAGACATCTCGTAATACTAAAAGAAAAGATGACTCTATTAGACCTCACAATTGTGAAAAGTGTTCCAAAATTCACTGACTTACACATCATCTGTACACAGACACACAGACCTAAAAACATTTCTTGGGCTTGAAAAGCTCCTGGAATTCCAAAGAGCATTTCACAGCAACCTTTTCTTCTGCTTATTGCTTTACCTACATTGCTTCATGCTTAATTTATAAACACTAGCCATAAACAAGAAATTAAAGAAAAATACCCCCCCAAAAAAGATCATAAAAAGTAATCACACCCAGAGTTAAAGATTAGAAGCAGAAAAAAAGCCAGAGAAAATGCTCCAAATTTTATTCCCTAGCACAAATAAAAGATGACAAAAAAACCCACCCAATGTGCTTGAAGACAGACATACATAGAAATCAGTAATGTCTAACAGACTGGTTATTCAATATTTAAAATTAAAAACACAAAAAGCTGCAACTAAATTGCAAGGAATGAAAAACAAAAAAGGAAATTTTGAGCCAAAGCAGATACACCAATCTAAATATGAACTGCTGTGCTGGAGTATTGTGGGAAGCTTAGTTCAATATGGAACATTAGCATCAAACAATTTCCAAGACTTAGGCATATCAGCCATGAGAAAGACAGCTGAGAATCTTCAGGTTTGCTTGCACTCTTAGTTAAAAATTTTGCATGGCTGTGCGCTCTTCTTGAGAATACAGGACTGTTGTCATGTACATATGGAAAACTGCTAGTTCTTCATAGATGTACAAGAGAAGAGACAGCAAGAGCACCTCTGGAGTTCCTGTGATCCAGTATCATGCAATTATGCATTTAGAGATGTCTTCCTATGTACATCATTTAACCAGGCAGATCACAACCACTGTGGAAATCTCAGCTCAGATCCCTGCCATTCTGAATTTAGTGAAACGATGAACCAGCTGCCCAGGTGCAACAGTTCTAGGAAGGAGGCTTTGGGGTTTTAAGTATACACATATAATTCTGCCCTACTCCCTCACACATAAAAAAAATAATCTCAAACCATTTCAGATTGGGCAAAATTGGCAAAAAATAAAACATCATCCCTAAGTACACTGCAAAAGCTGTACAAGGCTTCCAAGGACTAATAAGTAATCTCTTAGCATTTGGAAGAAGTATCTCAAATTGCTTAAAAGGTTAAAAAGCAGGTTTCACATGGAAATTAACTGCTGCAAACAAGTTACAAACCCCTGCAACTAAGGATTTATAATGGAAATTCTGATGAAACCTCAGTAACAGCAGCATGACTATAATCTTTCTGTTCGCCTCCAGCAATTCAAATGTATTTCAGTACCAGTATACAAACTAATAGATATTTTGAATTCGTTATGCAGCTTGCTTACCATGACATAATGTCGCTGCATCTCTGTCTTCTCACTGGCCAGTTTTTCACACTCTAGCTTTAAACTGTTCAAAACATAAAAAGGAAAAAAGCATGGGTACTTCATAATGCAAAACTGACGTTCTAAGCATAGGTTATTCCCCTTTTCAAGCATTTCTCCAGTACAAAGATAGAAACATGCATTCCAGCTTGTGCTTGGGAGTTCAGGGTGGGGTTTGTACTTTTCCTCTTTCAAGATTCTGTGCAACACCTTTAGCTCATAAGCAAACTGCATACAGTGCAAAAAAGAGTCTTTTTCTCTAATAAGAGAAAACAACACTGAATCACAGAACAAACACACCACCATTCACATCTATAACACTTCAACTTGAGAAGCCACTTAAAAATCTGTAATTTGAGTTTCAGAATTTTTATTTAAAAGAGTTTTAGAAGCATCTCTTGCTTTCACTCAGCCCACACAGGAATCAAATGTGTGTTACCACTTCAAGGAGCCAAAAGCTTATGAATTTTTTTTGTTATTATTATTTTTTGTTACCAAGAACAGAACTGCTAGGGAAATATTGTAGATAATTCAAGGAATACTGTGGTAAACATGAACACCTCTTTCTGTGTTCTCAGAAGCCCACTAAGCAATCCTGTCAGAAGTCACTTGTCACTTTGAGGACGCTGCGCTCTTCCACCTAAGGATAATGAAATAGCTCGCTGCCTCAATTCCAGGTTATCAGCACTTGACATGTCAATGAAAGGCGCGAGGGGGCCGAGCCAAGACGAGATGCGTGTCCTGAGCAGCATTTTGAAGAAACGCAGAGGACGACCGCAGCCAGCCACGTATTTTTTCCATCACCACCCCCTTTCCCCGCCGGCCAGGAGTAAAAAAAAATTCAACAAAATAAAACCCAACAAACACACAACCCAACCTCAAACCGAAGCGTAGGGACAACGAGAACATCCGTTCGCTTCGTTCGGCTCAGGGACCATGTAATCCCCGCTTCTCGAGACTCGGGGGCGGTTGCGGGATGCCGAGGGGCCGCGGTGGAGCTCCCGAATGGGGTGTGTCCGCCCTGCTCCCGGACTTCTCCAGTGGGTCCCCGCGCCCCTGCCCTGCCACCCGCCCAAGGCAGCAGCGGTGGGAAGCGGCGGGGGGCGAGCCTGCGCGGGGCTCGGGGAGAGTAGGCAGCGTTACCTGTGGTACTGAGCCTGCAAAAACTGAAACTCCTCCTTAATCCGATCGCAGGACTCGGAAATCGTGAATTTAAAGGGCTGCGCTGGCTGGTGAGGTGCCTGCAAGCAAGCAACAGCGGGTCTTTTAATAGCCCCCTCTCGCTCGCCCGCCCGCGGCTCCCCCCGCCCAGCCACCACCCTCCACCCGCCGCTGCCTCTCGCCGCAGCCCTCGGACCCGTGCCCAGTGGGCGCGCAGGCCCCCCGCCCTCCAGACCCCTGCCTGCCCGAAGGCAGCGGCGCGATGCCCAAAGCGCCCCGAGCTGCTGTCCCGACGGGGCAGCCGGCGGTGTGGGACCGCTGCACAGGGAGGCGTCGCCCACTCGGACTCTCCGCACCGGCCGTAGCTGCGGGACAAGCGCCGGGATCGCCGCGCACCGGGCGGGAGCAACTCGGAGGAGCCTAGCCAAGCCGGGCCCGGGGCGGCGGCGGACAACAATAAGAAAATGGCTACAACTCCGCGGTGCGCGTGCCGGAACGGTGACCGCGGGGCCGCTGCCGCCACTCACCGGGTGCCGGGTCTGCGGGTACATCTTGCTCAGGTCGCGGATCATCCACGCCGCTTCGCGGGACACAGGTGGCTGGAGTGGCGGAGATCAGGGCTGCAGGCGCGGCGGCGGCAACGGGGAGGTACTCCCCGGCCCCGCCGCCCCGAGGCTGGCGGGGCACCGCCGACAGCAACGAGGCGCGGCGGCGACGGCGGCGTCCGCGGCGCGCGGGGGCCGCTGCCACATCCCCCGGGGGCGGTCAGCGGGCGGCGCCGACCGGCTCTCCCGAGCGCCGCGCTCCACAGGCTCCGGCGGGCAGTGAGGCCCGTGCGGCGGCGGCCGAGAAGGAGGGCGGAGAAATCCGCTCTGTCGACGCCGATGCGGGCTCCGCTAGAGACCCCCGCCGGCAGTTTTCTCCCCTTCTGCAAACTTTTACTGCTACCAGCGGCTCTCCCAGCGCCGAAAGGAACGCTGCGGGGTGCCGCGGTGGGGAAGAGGACTGCCCCGCGCGGTGCTGCTGCCGCGGAGGTACGGTGCGATGCCCTTTTGTGTGGCTGGTTGGTCCTCGCTCCTACCGACCGGACCGCATCTTCCCCCACTAGCGCTGCTCGGCCGCTCTTTTTTCCATGTTTGGTTGGTTGGTTTGTTTGCTTAGTTATTTTTATCTATTAAAAAAAAAAAAAAAAAAAAAAAAAAGCGAGAAAGGTGAAAAAGTATGGTCCGGGCTGCTTTATTTATGGTTGGTTTGTTAGTTTGAGTGGTTTTTCTCTTTTTTTTCCCTCCTCGCCTTTCGCAACTCTGGGTAGCAGCAGTGGCGGCAGCTGCAGCGTCTAGCAGAGCGCTGTGCTGTGCTCGGATCGGCCCGGCCCAGCCCTGCCCTGCCTGGCCCACCGTGCCACCAGTCCGCACCGCTCCCACAGCACGCTCTGGCGAGGTGACTCCTTTGACCAAATTTAGCAGTGGTTCGTCATTAACATTCTGATACATATTCACGACAGCCGGAAGGCCGCCGCCCGCGGGGCACCCTGGGAGCTGCAGTCCTGTCGGCGCCCTCTCTCGCCGCCCTGGCGGCACACCGCCCTACCGGGGACTTCTCCTCCCGTCGGGCATCGCGGCAGTAGCGGCCTCGCCCCAGCCCGCAAGCCCTCTCAGCCGCTCCGCCTATGAAGGGCGTCACCGGCTACCAATCGGTGGCGGCCGCACATTAATCGCCGTTCTGTATTAATGCCCATCACTTCGCCTCTGACAAATAGGCACACGGACCGGGGAGGGAGAAATGGGGGAAGGGGGAGGGCGTACCCAGGCTCAACCCCCACGTGGGGGCCTGACGCCACGCGGGCTCGCAACCAATCAGGCGGTTCCGCCTACCTCTCTGCTGCTGTTTGCCCGCCGCCCGAGGTGGAGCCTCGAGATCGCTGGTGTTCCGCGGCGCCGGCGTTCGAACAGGGGAAACATTTGTTCTGCCGTCAATCAAAGTAACGTGGGGCTGGTGTCGTCTGTCGCTGCTGCGCCGCTGCTGCTCCCGCCACCTCCTCCGCGCAGGGCGGTGGTGCCGGGGGGTGCCTGCCCCCGCCTCCCGCCCCTCCCGTGGCCACCGCCAGCCGCTTACGCCGCGCGGGAGCCGAGCTAATTAGGGGGAAACGACTCCTTAAAGAGGCAGGCGCAGCGTGCTGCTACCCTTTCTGGCAGAGGCCCCGGACTCGCCTTTCCTATCCCATCGTAACGGCTCGTCGGGTAGAGCGGCGCTGCCGTTTGGGCCAGGCGGGGGTGGTACCCCTAGGCTGTCTGCCTAATCGTGATCCCCGAGAACCGCTGTCGGAGCGGGCGTGCGCCCTCCTGCCCTCGCTTCATCCGCCCAGGCTGCGCCGTGTCAGGCCTTCCCTCCCAGAGACACGTACAGCCTGGAGGCACCGATGGCGAGGCGGAGGAGCTGTGGCGACTGCCAACGCGGCGGCTTCTAGCCATTTGAAGTCACCGGCAGCATTCTTTCCCCGTGCCCACTGCCGCCGGGTCTTGTAGCATCGTCTGGGCGGGTGGAGCCGTGCCGTGTTATAGTTGCTGAATACGATGTGATTTAAGGCTTTCTTCCCTGATGGCTTTACTTGAGAGACTCAGTCTTTGGGAAGCGGCTACAGAGAAGGTATTAGCTGCTTTCAAGAGTAAGACTCCCAGACCTGACCTTTAAATGATACATTGTAAAGGTACGTTGGCTTTCGACGATGCATTTTTCTGCCAGCGTCAGGTGGGAGGAGGGTGGATAGGGCCCGGTTGCTGAAGGTTCAATATATGAACCTGGAATTCAGCTGTGGAAAGAGAAGGACAGGTAACTACCGCTGTATCTCGTAGGCAGCTTGGCTGTGGCTGCAACCATATGCGTGCTCTGCAGATTGGGGGGGCAGACTTCAGAAAGTGTCTTCTTAGGCCTTCACATCTCATGTCTGTTTCACTTCTGCCACTGTCAGGCTGTAATGTGAGCTCCTGATTTCCCTCCACCAAACACCTAATTCTGCACCTAGTGGTACTGTGTCCTGAAAAGACCCCAAAGCAATTTTTTCCGAGTCCCTCTGCAGATAATGCCATGCAAGTGACGCACATGAGGGATAGGCTTAAACTGAGTTTTTTCTTTCTGTGCCTGTGATGCCTAGATGTGCCTTCAAGCAGTTTGTATTCCTGATTAGGTGCAGTATAAACCTGCATGCAAAATAGATGCTGCAGTTCAGTCACATAATTTTTTATGTCTGTATTCCAAATCTATAGTCTCAAAAGTTGCACTTGGCAATTAATGCCAGAATTATGGAAGTTAAATTATATATGCTTAGATTTTTGGTCTTAAATTCTCTTTGCTCCCCACACATTTTTGGCTAAAGCCTGCATCTCCTGAACAACTTGAGACCTTGATGGGACATGCCACACAAGTTTTTGTCACTGAGGTTTTGCATTGCTTATATGACCTCCAAGAACAGGTCCAGTATTCAGGAGCTCAGGAGTCTGAAAGAGTCTAGCAGTGGTAGTGGTGAAAATGACAATGGTATCCATCTTCCACCACTGTCTAGGTCTGCAGGAGACAGTATGGAAATTCCTTCTCTTTCTGAAGCAGAGTTTTTAGAAAATCTGTGATCAGTGCTATAACTACTAGCATCTGGAGTAGCTTGTGGCAAATGATTCTGAATCCTTCTGAATTTTTTTTTGGGGGGGGCCTAAAATGGCAAGTGATCCACCAGGAAATGGACCAAAACATGTCTGTCTTACCTTCTGTTTTAATGCCACCAGAAATGTCTGCATGTCAGGTATTGCAATACTCAGCCTTCAGCCTACTTACATATTTCATTTCAGCTGGAATTTTTGTATTTACTAAGTTCACAATCAGTGTTCTAGTGGGATTTGGAGAGCTAAATATTGTTTAAAGACTTGGAGATAAAACACCTGCCTAATTCGAAAACGCTACTTCTCATATGTTCCAGCTTTTAGAAGACTGGTCATGAGCATCCTTAACTAAGGAGTGGAGCACTTCCAAATACTCTGAAAGAGAGGACATTTACCGTGTGCCAGGATCAAGTCTTGACATTCAGAAGTATGGCTGCCAAATGTGCAAATGCTTAAATGCCTGTCACCCAAATGCCTGAAAGCTTTGCAAGAACAGAACAGAACTACTCACTCTGCAGAGCCACACGCATGTCTGGAAACATTATGGGTGAGCTCAGCAGATTTTACTGTTAAATCTGCAACCTGGAGAAGGATAAGTCCACTCATAAAGTAGACACTATGTCTGAAGAAATTGAGTTCTAGAAATAACTTCAGGATTAATTGTTTCTTGCCTTGTCGGAGTTTGGCATGAGGTACAGACCTCCAAATGGAAAGATACTCAATATCTTAGAAAGCAAATGCATACAGCTTTTTCATCAAAACAGTCCCTCGTCATCCTTTGGAGGGCAATTTACCAGTGATACTCACTGAAGTTCAATACTGTTCACTCTTGCTTGCCCATTAATTTTCAGTGACTGTGATGGTAGATTAGGGCAGAGTTTGGTGTGCTATTCTTCAGATAGATGGATGTATGGTATATATTTAACTCTTTACGTAACTGATCAATGTGTGGTTTTGCAGAATTCTGGCAAAAACCATGAAGCACAGGAATTTAGGAGAAGGTGTGCTGTAGCTTGCCATTTTTAAATTATGTGAGTTAAGATCAAAATGTCTATGGCATTCTGGTTTTGTATCTTTTATCACTTCTAACACAGCCTTGATGGGTCTTTAAATATAGGTTCTTTTGTATTTAAAGTTCCTTGTTTTTTCCTTCTGTTATGGAAAATCTTTTATACTAGGTTATACTGTTATCTAGCAAGTGGAGAAGGTAGTTTTAAATGTTTTACAGCTCATACTAGAGATATCTCATAAGGGAATCAACTGCAAGAAATATGTAGGCAGTCTTATATGTGCAGTAACTATACTGAGTTTTGACTGGTATGAAAAAACTCTTCTGAAAAATCAGAGGAGCTGGGGGTTGCAAAACATCACATCCATTCTTTCTCGTCTGTTATCATGAAAAGTGAGTGGTTGTATCTCAGGCCTATTAATTCAGAACTGGTCTGGGGTTTTTATATTCAAAGCCTAAGGTCTGAAATTAACAGAACAAAGTATGCTTATATATATGTATTTTACAGGATAGGTGGAAAAGAAACTCAGTTAATATTTTCTAACTGACTCTGATTATTATTTTTTTTAATAGTTGAATTGTAACCTTAATCCAGAGATTTATCAGTGTCAGAGGACCTTCAACACAGGGTCCAATCCTGAGGCTATTTTATAGGTAACGCAACAGATTTCCTGTCTGAGGACTATCACTAAAGACCAAGAGAGTTGTTCCTTCAACTTACTATGATTTATTTTGGGAACAAGTTACTAGGTCACCATGCTTTGTCAGCTATGTACTCATACACTTACAAAAATAAAGTGTTAAAATGATAACTCTATCCTTTCAAAATGCCTCAGAGTAAATCTTACACAGTATACGTATTTAAGTGCACTGTGTAACAAGTGTTCTTATCTTTCAAAAAGATAAACTCAGTGAGGTTTTCTGTTGAATTGGCACCAAGTTCTCTCTGCTTAAAAATTTAATTATGGTGTTGAGCCAGGTTTTAGTGGTAGAGGAATGTAACAGAATGACACATGGTTTATGTTCTTGTATTTCACAAGTGCTGTCAAGTGACCCTGTCTCAGTACGTTTTTAAAACACTCCCTGCCTACAACTTTCTAAATTGTTCATTAGTGACCTCAGAGATCTGTTGTAGCTAGTAAGCACATTAAGAGAATTTATGGCACAATGATTTATATGTCAGTCTTTTATATATCTCCCTCACAAAACTGTATTCCAATAAGGTATTTACATTCATCTTTAACATTGATAAAGTCATGGTTTATTTCATTATTTTATAGATGTTGGTGATTTGTATTCACAATCTTTCTTTATTTCTCTTGTTTCATTATATGCAAAATTCTTACAATGACACAGTCCTACTTACAAAATCTTACTTGGGATGTGGCAGGAAAGCCTCTCTTGAAGTCCACAGAAATATATTTCCTTCAGGAAGGATAACACTTTAGTACCTATCATATATTTGGCCCTAAAGTGGAAGGACACAGTTTGAAAATCTGCACAGTGTAGAACAGCTTGGGCAGATAACTGAAAATAATTTTTCTTCAACAATGCTCCCTTTCTCATTAAAATCTATGGAAATTCCTTGTAAGTTTTTTTTTTGTTTGGTGTGTTTTTAAATTATTTTATTTTTTAAAAATTCTTTAAAAAATATTTTTAATTTTTTAATTTAATTTTTTTTTTTTTAATTTGGGAAGAAACCTTATTTGGGTAGAAACCTTAACTCCTTTGGAGAAGTCTCACAAAGTCCTATGGCATCATTAAGTTGTGGTTACATCTTTTTAGCATGCTTGAGATGTGAGTGCTACTTAATCCCTCCTCACTTTGAGTGGAAGCAACAGTCATGAGGCCTACTTGCAAGATTTGCTAAATGGATGTAGCCATAAAGCTGTTCATTCCCCATTTTCTGGCAACATCGTGCTAGCGTTTAGTAAACATGGAATGAGTATGATAAAATTTGAAGTGACAAAGCTACACCTCAACAAAGCATTTTCACACAACTTATTTCATGTGTCAGCTATATAACAAGTTATACTCCTGTTATAACTATGCAAGATTTTTAGTGCATTGCATGCGTAGGAACCATGATAATCTCAGTAACTTGAAGTTCACCATTTGCAGCAGATCCAAAACTGTTTTAGCTTCCAAAAAACCAATCAAATGCTTTTATAGGAGGATGTATGAGCTGAAAGACGGAATTATAATGAGGAGGAAGTCACCGACTTGCACAGCAGAGCCTGTTTTGTTCACCCACAATACAGGAAGAACAAGGATTTCCCTCTCCAGAGTGATGACAGCATGCAAAAACATGACTTACCATTTTACCCCATCTTTCAACTTTTCTAACCATTCTTTACTACTTACCAAAATGTTAGGAGTCTGCTAGCAATATAAGGAGGAGAACAGACTTATCATGACGCTGTCCCTAAAGGTAAAAGAATGCTTTCCCATCATTTGCAATGTCATTAATGAAAGTCACTATTTAGCATCTGATGCATAGTAATTATTGAGTAAGTCTAATTGTTTAAGTCTTTGAATCCAGATTTCTTATGTGCAATAAATACTATTCCAAGATTCCATGATTTTTAAAAATTCCACTTTTCAAAAGGTGAAAAGGAGATTTTTGTCACATAATTTTGGTAAAAAAGTATCACTTCATGGAAATTGACTTTTGTTTTGTAATGCAAGAAAATTATATACCCCAATTTAATTGTGTGAGTTCAAGGTATGCTAAGTGTAAAAGAGACATACTAAAGGTTTAGAGGTCAAAAGGAAGAAAAATTATTTTGAATTAGAATAGAATAGAATTAACCAGGTTGGAAAAGATGTTTGAGATCATTGAATCCAACCTATCAGCCACCACTATCTAATCAACTAAACCATGGCACAAAGTGCCCCATTCAGTCTCTTCTTAAACACCTCCAGTGATGGTAACTCCACCACCTCCCTGGGCAGTCCATTCCAATGGCCAATCACTCTTTCTGTGAAGAACTTCCTAACATCCAGCCTAAACCTCCCCTGGTGCAGCTTGAGGCTGTGTCCTCTTGTTCTGGTGCTGCTTGCCTGGGAGAAGAGACCAACATCCACCTGGCTAAAACCTCCCTTCAGGTAGTTGTAGATGGCAATAGGGTCTCCCCTGAGCCTCCTCTTCTCCAGGCTAAGCAACCCCAGCCCCGTCAGCTTCTCCTCATAGGGCTTGTGTTCCAAACCACTCACCAGCTTTGTTGCCCTTCTCTGGACACATTCCAGCAAGTCAACATTTTTCCTAAACTGAGGGGCCCGGCACTGGACCAGTGCTGAGTACAGGGGTAGAATGATTTCCCTGCTCCAGCTGGCCACACTATTTTTGATGCAGGTCAGGATGCCATTGGCCTTCTTGGCTGCCTGGGCACACTGCAGGCTCCTGTTCAGCCTACTATCAACCAGTACCCCCAGGTCCCTCTCTGCCAGGCCACTGTCCAGCCACTTTGACCCCAGCCTGTAGCACTGCATGGGGATGTTGTGATCAATGTGCAGAACCCGGCACTTGGATGTGTTAAATCTCATGCCATTGGACTCTGCCCATCTGTCCAATCTGTCAAGGTCCCTCTGCAGAGCCCTCCTACCCTCCAGCAGATCAAGACCTGCCCACAGCATGGTGTCATCTGCAAATTTACTGATGATGGTCTCAATCCCCTCGTCCAGATCATCAGTAAAGATATTGAACAGGATTGGGCCTAGCACTGATCCCTGGGGGACAACACTAGTGCCTGGCTGCCAGCTGGATGTGGCACCATTCACCACCACTCTCTGGGCTCAGCCCTCCAGACAGTTCCTAACCCAGTGCAGAGTGCTGCTGTCCAAGCCACAGGCTGACAGCTTGACCAGGAGTTTACTGTGGGGGACAGTGTTAAAGGCCTTGCTGAAGTGCAGGTAGACTACATCCACAGGCTTCCCCACATCCACCAGGCATGTCACCTGATCATAGAAGGAGATCAGGTTGGTGAGGCAGGACCTGCCCTTCCTAAATCCATGTTGGCTGGGCCTGATCCCTTGGCCATCCTGTAAATGCTGTGTGATTGCACTCAAGATGACCTGTTCCATAATCTGGCACTGAGGTCAGGCTGACAGGCCTATAATTCCTTGGCTCATCCAACTGGCCCTTCTTGTGGTTGGGCACCATGTTGGCCAGCTTCCAGTCATCTGGGACCTCTCTGGTGAGGCAGAACTGTTGAAAAATGATGGAGAGTGGCCTGGTGTAATATGTCTTTAATTTAATGTTCTTTATATTGACCCTATTGATGTTTCTGTATCTTACCAAAGTGAATAAACTGAGCAGCACAAAAACACTATGTCAAGAATGCAACCAAAAAAAAAGAAAGAAGTATTTACCTTATTTTCAGAGTGCCAGAGTTTGAGCATCTCCTTTTCACATAATAGTCTGCAATTTTCCATGTTCCTGCTTTGAAAGAGTAAAGACACCATTTATCTTTTAATCAAAATTTTAATTGTGTATTGAAGTTGACTTCTCATTGTGCTGCACACTCAGAAAGCAATGGAAATTGGAAGCTTAGACACTGAGTATTGTGAAATATCGTAAGATGTACATACTATTTTTTAGTAGTTATGGAACTAGTGTAGATTAATGTGGTTGGCAGAGAATGATTTTAACAAATAGCTACTGTATATATATTCTTACAAAAAGAAAAATCTAATTTGATGCCATTGTGTTTTTATCTGATGAACAATCAGGGTTGCTCTTTATATGCACTTTTCTTTCCTACAGAATGGAAAGAGTAATTCCTCTCTGGTTATTATTCAGAATGCAAATAGTCAAGATGATGTGTTTCACTAAATTTAGTAGTTGCAGTGTGAGCTTGCTGCTGTCTTAGAGGGGTCAAAACCATTTTTAACTTTAAGTGTTTTTCAAAAATAAATTAATTTTGAGAGCAATGGAATGCATTCTACTTCTGTTAAACTGAGCTTAGTAGGTTAACATGCAATCCTCTATATGGCCATATACATATCTATGGAGTCAGCAATCCTTTCTTTAGCAAATGGCCAACATTAGACTATTGTGCCTATTTTGGGATGGTTTGAAAAATACTGCCAAATCATTGTATTATGTCAAAGCACTCTGTGATATTTGTTACCCATATTCAACTGTGCCTGAACATGCTCACCTAACATCAATTACACCATCCTGTTGCAGCCTTGCTTTTCTTAGCCTCAACACATTGTTCTTTCCTGCCTCCAGTACTGCAGAGGAGCCCATTAGGGAGTCCAGAATCTCTTCCGTGGTATGGAGAGCTGCTGCCAGCCTCCCGGAGTGGATTCTGGAAGTGGTGATGTTCTGTCCCATGTTCTGATTGTATTTCATAGTATAGGTTAGAGTCTGCTCTTCATGAAAATGGAGTGCAAATTCAGTCAGATGATGGTTATTGGACCTTCACAGGCCAACAGTTAAAGAAAGTAAAGAGGAAATGATTGTTGTTTGAAGGACTTTTTCTGTCTGTGTAACAAACACTTGTAGTGATCCTTACTCCAAGTACCCAGGGAGCAGCCAGTCTTTCAAGCCAAACCTATCTCAAATGTAAACAGTGATGCTTAGTTCTAGATAACCAATCCTTTTGATGAGGCCATGTCACAAACCTCTGTGAAGTTTACTTAAGGAAATAGTGACTGGGTATAACTCCCTAATTGCTTGTAACTCTAGTGACTCCATCAGGTTTAATGGTACTGCTTTCAATGAACAATGGTATGAAAGAGACAAGGGGTATAACCCACGAGATCTAACTAGTTGTGAAATGAACTTGAGAGGCAATCAAATCAATAGTTTTCTGAAGAACCTGCAAATTATATTGGATTGAACTTGATGTGAGGTGGCTGAAAACAAAACAGGAGTACTTAACTTTGCTTTGAAGTATTGAAAGGGTGCATGCCATAACAGAATCCCTATCTGGGAAAGGATTGATGGAGTAAAGCTGATGATACCAAAGGAATAGTAACACCTTACAATGGTCAGTTACTTCCTGCAATTAAAAACATGCTAGCATATGGCCTGTTCAAACAAAAATTTAACTAGACTAGTGCCACACACAAGAAAAAAGTGATTGATAATGTGGTATTTCTGAACTCACCCATATCAAACATATAATAGGACCACTGAGAATTGAAAAGAACTTAAGATCACTGAGGCAAACTGTAACTCAACTACCACTAAATCATATCCTGAAGTGCCACATCTACATGCTCCTTGAACTCCTCCAAGGATGTCAACTCCACCACCTCGCTGGGCAGTCTCTTCCATTGCTTCACCAATCTCTCAGTAAAGAAGTTTCTCCTAAAGTCCAGTCTAAACCTCTTCTGGCACAATTTAAATCCATTTCCTCTCATCCTATCACTATTTACTTGGAAGAAGAGACCAATTCCTCCATAATAGTTTATTGCCTCTTCTGAAAAAAGATGCTTAAAATCCATTATGTTCACTTAAAAACAAAGTCTCTCTGTCCTGGTTTATAATGATTCTCTGTTAGTTTTGGGTTTGTTTTGTTATGTAATTATCTTCTTTTCTATCTTGTATTTTTGTACAGATTGTTGCTGGATATTTCTACTGTTCTGGAACAAAGAATCTTTTGAGCTGTATCAACCTGCATTTTCCTTGGATTGTTTGTTCTGGTGTCATTTCACTGACTTCAGCACTAGAGTATTGCAGTCATATCTTCACTAAATAGACTGTAACAAACAGATCCTTTGTCTCTTTTTCTGTGCTGCATCTTATTAACCAAGCTGTGGGAAATGTTCTTTACATTGCTAAGGCATATGCACTACTACAGACAATAAATTAACCTTAACTGGAGGAAGCTTTGAAACATGTAATACAGAAACCTAGCTGAAAACAGATCATTTCATGGCTTTTTTTTTTTTTTTAATGTGCTGTACCTATTTTCTAAACCAAACTTTTACTGTTGCCTTTACCAAACATGGTATGAATAATGTTCTGTAATTTCTTAATATGAGATAGTAAGGGAAAGAGAAATACTAGATTCAATCAACTGAATTGATGTATTTCTTTTCCCCACAGTTAAAGAACAATGAACACAATTGTAGGAAGATTGTTACTTTGAATTAGAAGGCAATGCTCACAGATCGGTTGTACTAGTTTTATAGGGGCTGCTAATGATAAATCCCAAATTACACACCATTATCTAGATCAGATACTAAATCAAAGTAGGGAGCAAACAAATTGGTATTAGAAGTGTGTTACCAGCTCTGCCACTCAGAGCCTGGCTTTGAACAATGTATTTTCAGTTTTGGTGAGGAGGTGTGATAAGACTTGCTCTAATTAATATTTGTACAGTGCTGTGGAATCTGTGAATTATTTATTATATTTCAGGAAGAGGCTCCAAGGTTAGTATTATGTAAATCCAGGATCCCCTGAAGAGACATAAAATTTGTGTGCCCCTTTGCTTTCACAGAATTGCAGGAGTTTCCTTGACATCAACATTTGTTCTGCTAACTACAAATCTGGCAGTGTCTGAAAAGCAGCTCCATGAAGCTCTGATCTAATAGTTGTAACTGAATCAGTAAAATGCTTCATGCATTTGCTAAACTTCAAGATCATGAATTGTGCTATTAATTCAATGGAGCTAGTCACTAGATTAAAATTATGCCTAAATGCCTTGCTAGACTTTTGCCAGATTGTTAGGTTTATGGTTTTGATATCTTTTCTAAACTTTCTGGGAGCAGACCTCCTGATTTAAGAATTTATGGTCCAGATGAGTGTGGTGGTGGACTTATATTTCTATTAAAGTAAGTTTATGTCAAGAAATCTGTCAATATTCACGGGTACTCCTACTAAGTAGAAGTAAACATTTAATAGTTTCTGTTTAGTTATCTAAACTTTCCAAATGCTGCTGTGACTTGGCTTATACTCTTGCAGCTGATATTTAGCAATTTTATTTCTCTCAATACAAAGCTAAAATCTATAGTATTGTAAACTACCTTGCCTCAGGCAACTGCAATAAGGTTGCTGCAGTTTACATGTTTGAAGATCTGGCTTCTGTGCAATACCACTTTTGATATCAGTGTTACCATTTATAGTACAGTACATTAAGTAGTGCAAGTAGAAATACAGCTGCATCTTCCATTTATGGAGCAGCCTCAGTTCATTACAAGGACCCGATTGCATGTATCAGGCAGTATTGAACAGTGCATATTGTCTTACAGTATCAGGCTTGTAATTTGTGTTTTAAAGATTAAGGCTTTTACTTTAAGGTAGGTATTTGGGAGTTTATCTCCATGAAAATGAATCTCAGTAAAATTCCAGAGATGTAACTTAAAGCAATATAAGGTAATAAGTAGCAATAAGTGTTTTAGGTAAAAACAACCAACCAACCAAACCAAACCAACAAAACCAATAAAAAACCCCAAACCTCTGAGTGTTTTACATAGCAATGTTCCAAACAGTGGTCTGAAATTTACTATCATGGGTCCAGATCTGAAAAATGAGTGATTTGTTTGCTTTGTGTCCTAGTCAACAGGTAAAGGTGTAGACAACTGAACATCTGTGACATAGAAATATTTGTGCTGGAAAGGTGCTGTTTCTTTTAATTACCACATAAAAAACCTGATCACCCAGTGTGCTGCAGGCAATTTCTACTACTCTCTGATTAGCTTAAGGGAATACACTATTTGCATTTGATATGAAAATTTAGTTTTTAAGAAATTTGCATTAGGCAACAATGAAAAAAAATTGTTTCGGTCTCTTGGGATAAAAAGTTTTATTATTATCCTAAACAATAAAACATAGTTTAAAAGCAGTTTTTCCAGCAATAATCTCATTTGAATGTTTTGATTTATCAGAGCATTTCATTTTTGCTTTAATACACATTTTCTGGTCCCTGGAGAAGACCATAATGCACTCAGTAAAGATTCAGCATCAGAAAAAATGTATTGAAATGACAGAGTAGCATTCAGGTAAAATCGTACCCGTTTTGCTTTGGTAGATATGCATGGGTTTGAACATCAGTGATGCATATTTTATGCATATGTTAGACCTTCCTTTTATGGTTATCTGAATAATGTATCTTCTTTTATTCAAAGTGTACCATGTATTCTCTGTCATTCAAAGATACTACTGCTGTGCACAGTAATACTAAAATTTCAGCTTTTTTCAGCTGAAGAGAAGCATGACTTTGGAGAGCCACAATTCTTTTCACTAGTGAAGTGACCTGAGAAAGTACATGTTACTAAACTGGAATTAGGCAAATTATAGAGGGAATTTAGAGAGACAAAGTGCAATTGTTAGGACTGGAACATATCCAAGATCCTTGTGGTAACTTCCTTTTCTTATTAGAAGCTATATATCACATCCCACCTCCTGTCCGTATTTGCTGTGCAATTGCTGCATATTTTTTTTCTAAATTCTGAGGTTCTTTTTTTTTTTTTTTCTTTTTTCTTTTCTCTCTTTTAGTTTAAAGAGAATACCAGTTTCAGTGTCTGGACAGAAATGTCTAGAAATATATAGGTATGCTTGGTCTTTAGCAGTTAAGAAATCTGTATATAAACTGGGGTGCAATTTTAGGAGTCTGGGGGTTATAAGCTAGAGGCAGAGGTGAAACCAGCAGCCCAGGTGAAGTGCATGTACACTAATGCACGAAGTATGGGCAACAAACAAGAGGAGCTGGAAGCCTTGCTGCAGCAGGAAAGTTATGATGTAGCTGCCATCACAGAGACGTGGTGGGACAACTCACGTGACTGGAGCGCTGCAATTGATGGCTACAGGCTCTTCAGGAGAGACAGGCAAGGAAGAAGGGGTGGAGGGGTGGTCCTGTACATCAGGGAGGCACTAGATGCCATTGAGCTGGAGATCAGGGACCATCAGGTAGAGTGCCTGTGGGTGAGAATTAGAGGGAAGACCAGCAGGGCAGACATCCTGGTTGGAGTCTGTTATAGACCACCCAACCAGCAGGAAGATATTGATGAGTGATTCTATAGGCAGCTCAAGGCTGTCTCAAGATCGCCTGACCTTGTTCTCATGGGTGACTTCATCTTGCTGATATCTGCTGAGATCTTAACATAGCAGAGAGGAGGCAGTCTAGGAGGTTCTTAGAGTGCATGGAGGACAGCTTCTTATCCCAGGTGTTTTGCGAGCCTACCAGGGGTAAGGCTATGCTTGACCTCCTCTTCACCAATGGGGAAGGGCTGGTGGGTGATGTGGTGGTCGGAGGGCGTTTAGGGGCCAGCGACCATGAGATAATTGAATTTTCAGTATTCATTCAAGCTAAGAGGGGCAGCAAGAAGACCTCCACTCTGGACTTCCAGAGGGCAGACTTCGGGTTACTCAAGGAACTACCTCAGAAGGTTCCTTGGAAAACAGCCCTATAAAACAAAGGGGTCCAGGAGAGCTGGGCCTTCTTCAAGGAAGAACTGTTGAAGGCACAGGAACAGGCTGTCCCAATGTGCCGGAAGATGAGCTGCCGGGGCAGACGGCCAGCCTGGATGGGTAATGAACTTCTAAAAGAACTAAGGGAAAAAAAGAGGGTGCATCATCTTTGGAAGAAAGGTGAGGCAACCCTTGAAAAGTTTAAGGATGCTAGGGCTTGTAGGAAGAAAATTAGGGTGGCAAAAGCACACTTGGAGCTTAGACTGGCCTCTGCTGTGAAGGACAAAAAAAAAGTCCTTCTATAAATACATTAATAGCAAGAGGAGAGGCAAGGACAACCTCCACTCCTTGGTGGACACGGAGGGGAATGTTGTAACAAAGGATGAGGAAAAGGCAGAGTTACTTAACACCTTCTTTGCCTCATTTTTTTCTAGCAGGACAGAATGTCTTCCAGACAGCTGGCCTGCAGAGCTGGCAGAATGGGGTAGTTGGTGATCTGCTTAGCCGCTTGGATCCCAACAAGTCCATGGGACCAGATGGGATCCATCCTAGGGTGCTGACAGAGCTGGCAGACAAGCTGGGCAAGCCACTATCCATCATTTTTCAGCAGTCCTGGCTCACTGGAGATGTCCCAGAGGACTGGAAGCTCGCCAACGTGGTGCCCATCCACAAGAAGGGCCGGTGGGATGAGCCAGGGAATTCTAGGCCTGTCAGCCTGACTTCAGTGCCAGGCAAGATTATGGAAGAGGTCATCCTGAGTGCAATCATGCAGCACTTACAGGATGGACAAGTGTGGTCGTTTGAGGCTGTGCCTTTAAGAACAAACACTGCTGGAACACACTGGCTAATGTTTTTGGTACTAGAACCAAAACATTCTGATATTCTAAACGAATTTCATTGGTGGATAAACAAAAATTCAGCTTTAGATTGTGAAGCAGTTGGAAATTTTTTTTTCCTCAGTTCAGTTTGGTTTGGGAGTTGGGGGAGTTGGAGTTTCAGTCTGTTCTCCCTGCCTGCTTCTTCTGCGAACTGCTGGAGTTGGCCTTCAGATAAGCAAAAACTAATCCTGCATGGACTTTTGAAGCTTACTAACAACTCTTTTCCTTAGTAACTTACCTTTCTCTCTCTCTAACCCCTTTTTGGGGAAAAAGGGAGGTAGGGGGGGAGAGAGGGGGTTCAAAGGAGGGGATCCCTCCCTCGGGGAGGGATTTTTGTCGTGTTATTTCTCTTTGCTGTGTATTTCTGTATATATATTGTAAATACCTGTATATATTGTGTTATATATAACCTGCTTTCCATATATGCTTGTAAATATATAGCTTTTGCTCTTTGACTGAGTTAGCTGTGGTTTCTTACTCTGTGGAGAAGGGAGAGCTAAGCCCTGCCTATGAGTGCAGCAGTACCAGACATGATGGAACTCCAGTATGAGCTGGAATCCAAAGAGGCCAAATGGTATGCTACCATAGACATTGCTAATGCCTTCTTCTCTATTCCCATAGCAGAGGAATGCAGGCCTCAGTTTGCTTTCACCTGGAGAGGAATCCAGTACACTTTCAACAGACTGCCAATGGGCTGGATCCACAGCTCCAGCATCTGTCATGCAGTAATCCACGATGCTCTGGAGGAAGGTGGTGCTCCAGAACACATCCAGTTCATCGATGATATCATCGTCTGGGGTAAAACTGCTGAGGAAGTCTTCGAGAAAGGTAACAAAATCATGGACATTCTTCTGAATGCAGGTTTTGCCATCAAGAGAGACAAAGTGAAAGGTCCTACCACAGAGATCCAGATTCTGGGAGTGCGGTGGCAGGATGGACGCCGACACATTCCAGTGGATGTGGTAAATAGAGTCTCTACCATGGCAAATCCCACGAACAAGCAAGAAACTCTACGTTTCCTGGGGATAGTGGGATTTTGGAGACTACACATTCCTGGATACAGTCAGATTGTGAAACCTCTCTATGATGTGACTCAAAAGAGGAACACTTTCCACTGGGGACCTGAACAACAAGCAGCCTTTGACCAGATAAAGCAAGAAGTGGTTCAAGCAGTGGGTCTGGGACCTGTCCGAGATGGTCCAGACATTAAGAACATTTTGTACACGCCTGCAGGTGACAATGGTCCAACCTGGTGCTTGTGGCAAAAAGCTCCAGGTGAGACACGTGGACGACCTCTTGGTTTCTGGAGTCGAGGTTACAGAGGTTCAGAGGCAAATTATACTCCAACAGAGAAAAAGATTTTAGCTGCCTATGAAGGAGTAAAAGCAGCTTCTGAAGTAATTGGAACTGAATCACAACTTCTCTTAGCTCCCAGATTGCCAGTTTTGAATTGGATGTTCAAAGGCAAGGTTTCCACACCACATCATTCCACAGATTCCACCTGGTCTAAGTGGATGGCTCTGATAACACAGAGAGCTGGAATGGGAAATCTTGAAAGACCTGGTCTGGTGGAGGTGATCTCAAGTTGGCCTGAAGATACCAACTGCACTAAACCTCCAGAGGAGAGAGTAACTCATGCTGAGGAAGCTCCTCCTTACAATGACCTTTCAGATGATGAAAAGAAATATGCTTTGTTCACAGACGGTTCCTGTCGTCTCATCGGGAACAAGCGAAGGTGGAAGTCTGCAGTGTGGAGTCCAACACGCCAAGTTGCAGAGGCAAAGGATGGAGAAGGAGAATCCAGTCAGTTTGCAGAGGTAAAAGCTGTCCAGCTAGCTCTCGACGTAGCTGAACGTGAGAGATGGCCAAAGCTTTATCTCTACACCGACTCCTGGATGGTAGCCAATGCTCTATGGGGTTGGCTAAAGAACTGGAAAAAGAATGGCTGGCAGAGGAAAGGAAAACCCATCTGGGCAGCCGACCTGTGGCAAGACATTGCCGATCGAGTCGAGAGAATTCCAGTGAAAGTGAGACACATTGATGCTCACATTCCTAAGAGCAAAGCTACTGAGGAACAGCAGCACAACCATCAGGCAGATTTAGCTGCAAGAATTTCTCAAGTAGATAAGGACTCTGATCTTGATCTCGGCTGGAAACACCGAGGCGAGATATTCTTAGCTCGGTGGGCTCACCGATAGTCCAAGTACAGGTATGGTGAAGCTTGGCAGATTGACTACATCACTCTACCATGTTCTCGTTCTGGTAAGCAATATGTGCTTACTATGGTAGAGGCAAACACTGGATGGCTGGAAACTTATGCAGTTCCACATGCAACTGCACGCAGCACCATTCTCGGTCTGGAGAGACAGATCCTGTGGAGACACGGAACTCCAGAGAGGATTGAGTCAGACAACAGAACTCATTTCAAGAACAACCTTGTAAAGAGCTGGGCAAAAGAGCACGTATTGAGTGGATTTTCCATATTCCTTACTATGCACCAGCTGCAGGGAAGATGGAACGCTACAACGGTTTGTTGAATACCACTCTCAAAGCCATGGGAGGTGGATCTTTGAAAAACTGGGAAAAGCATTTAGCACAAGCAACCTGGCTGGTGAATAGTAGAGGTTTGGTGAACCGAGCTGGACCGACACATTCAGATCTGCTACAGAAAGTAGAAGGCGATAGAGTTCCTGTTGTTAGGGAAAAGAACCTGTTAGGTAAAACTGTTTGGGTATTTTCACCCTCAGGAGAGGCTAAACCTGTCTGAGGTTTCAGCAGAAGGTCCGGGTCACACTTATTGGGTAATGCAGGAGAATGGTGAGATTCAGTGTATTCCACAAAGAGATTTAACTTTAGCTGAGAGAGTTTAATTTCAGACTGTTGTACCGCTACATCGCGTCCAAAGGAAGAGTCCCTGAGGAACCTACGGTGCACGAACCCTGAGAACCCTGATAGCCCTGAGTCAACTGAGAGTCCCTGAGTCCCTGTTTCCCTTTTCTTCTCTTCGTCGGCAGAGAGACAAACTGTTTTCCATTTTCTTGATTTTGGATTTTCTTGGACTTCTGAATCATCGACATCTGAGTATAGCCGGAATGGATTATGAACTTGACTTACAAACTGTAAATATTGTTCTGGATTGGATGGACAGTACGAACAGCCAATGAAATTGTTTATAAAGGGGTGGACTGTGGTCGTTTGAGGCTGTGCCTTTAAGAACAAACACTGCTGGAACACACTGGCTAATGTTTTCGGTACTAGAACCAAAACATTCTGATATTCTAAACAAATTTCATTGGTGGATAAACAAAAATTCAGCTTTAGATTGTGAAGCAGTTGGGAATTTTTTTTTCCTCAGTTCAGTTTGGTTTGGGAGTTGGGGGAGTTGGAGGTTTCAGTCTGTTCTCCCTGCCTGCTTCTTCTGCGAACTGCTGGAGTTGGCCTTCAGATAAGCAAAAACTAATCCTGCATGGACTTTTGAAGCTTACTAACAACTCTTTTCCTTAGTAACTTACCTTTCTCTCTCTCTAACCCCTTTTTGGGGAAAAAGGGAGGTAGGGGGGGAGAGAGGGGGTTCCAAGGAGGGGATCCCTCCCTCGGGGAGGGATTTTTGTCGTGTTATTTCTCTTTGCTGTGTATTTCTGTATATATATTGTAAATACCTGTATATATTGTGTTATATATAACCTGCTTTCCATATATGCTTGTAAATATATAGCTTTTGCTCTTCGACTGAGTTAGCTGTGGTTTCTTACTCTGTGGAGAAGGGAGAGCTAAGCCCTCTTTCAACCTACCGCACCAAGGGATCAGGCCCAGCCAGCATGGATTTAGGAAGGGCAGGTCCTTCCTGACCAACCTGATCTCCTTCTATGATCAGGTGACCCGCCTGGTGGATGAGGGGAAGCCTGTGGATGTAGTCTACCTGGACCTCAGCAAGGCCTTTGACACCATTCCCCATAGCAAACTCCTGGCCAAGATGTTAGCCCATGGCTTGAATGGGAGCACACTGTGATGGGTTAGGAAGTGGCTGGACAGCCGAACCCAGAGACTCGTGGTGAATGGTGCCACATCCAGCTGGTGGCCAGTCAGTAGTGGAGTCCCCCAGGGATGGTGCTGGGCCCTGTGTTCTTTAACATCTTTATTGATAATCTGGATGAGGGCATTGAGTCCATCATCAGTAAATTTGCAGATGACACCAAGCTGGGGGCAGGAGTTGATCTGCTGGAGGGTAGGAGGGCTCTGCAGAGGGACCTTGATGGACTGGACAGATGGACAGAATCCAACGGCATGAGATTTAACACATCCAAGTGCCAGGTTCTGCATGTTGGCCACATCAACCCCATGCAGTGCTACAGGCTGGGGTCAGAGTGGCTGGAGAGCGGCCAGGCAGAGAGGGACCTAAGGGTGGTGGTCGATGGTAGGCTGAACATGAGCCTGCAGTGTGCCCAGGCAGCCAAGAAGGCCAGTGGAATCCTAGCCTGCATCAAGAACAGTGTGGCCAGCAGGAGCAGGGAGGTCATTCTGCCCCTGGACACTGCACTGGTTAGGCTGCACCTTGAGTCCTGTGCCCAGTTCTGGGCTCCTTAGTTTAGGAAGGATGTTGACTTGCTGGAGCATGTCCAGAGAAGGGCAACAAAGTTGTTGAGGGGCTTGGAACACAAGCCTTATGAGGAGAGACTGAGGGATCTAGGGTTGCCTATCCTGGAGAAGAGGAGACTCAGGGGTGACCTTATTGCTCTCTACAGCTACCTGAAGGGGGATTGTAGAGAGGCAGAGGTTGGTCTCTTCTCCCAGGCAACCAGTACCAGAACAAGAGGACACAATCTCAGACTGCACCAGCAGAGGTTTAGGCTGGAGGTTAGGAGGAAGTTTTACACAGAGAGAGTGATTGCCCATTGGAATGGGCTGCAGGGGAGGTGGTGGAGTCACCATCATTGGAGGTGTTTTCAAGGAGACTTGACAGGGTGCTTGGTTGCATGGTTTAGTTGGTTGGGTGGTGTTGGATGATAGGTTGGACACAATGATCTTGAAGGTCTCTTCCAACCTGGTCTATTCTATTATATTCTACTCTACTCTAAAAACAATATCACGGAGAAGTTTCCAGGACTCTGCACGACAGGGTGAAATGAGTAGATAAGGTCAATATTTACATGATTTTATATTGTCTATAAAAATATAGAATGAAAGCAGTTCCTCGGTGAAGGGAGGATTTCGGTATGACACTATTGGTGCAATTTTAGCACCAGTCTTGCAGTACTTGATATTTTCATCATATTCTCAGTTCCAAGTCTTGTTTGTCATGAAATACTCAATTTTTAAGAAGTCTGTGCTAGGGCCAACATAATGTTGATCCCAGATTCAACTTTAAAGATTTGGTGCCCTGGTGAATATGTTTGTGGATCTCAATTTTAGACAACCACACCTTGTATCTTTCTCCCCTGCTAGTCTCTAACTCCACACTTGCAATTACCTAAGCACTTTTACAGCTATAAAGCAGAAAGTGCCTCAGGTCACTTTTGCCATAGTATGCACACTCTCCGTCTTCTAATAGTTTTGGCCCAAATGCACAAAGTAATACCCCTGTAATGGCAGATCTGTACAAGCTGACATGCTCTGTCCACCTCGACTTAAAAAGTTCTAAGTTAGCTATAACTGTAGACTACCAGGAGAAATAATATTTTGGCCACTTTGGGCACTTCGCACTAGTTTTTTGTTATACTGGCTATTGTGAACCTGACTGTGGCCAAAACACATCTCTGCTGTAGGCAAAGAAACAGCTACCAAGCCAGAATGAGAAAGCTCACAGGGCATCTGAAAATAACCTAAATTGTGCATTTAAACAAAGGAAAAAAAATCCTTATTATTTTAAAAATAAGTAGACGATTTTGGGGTTTTTTTGCCCTGAGTCATTTCTCAATGCTTAGTATGCAAAATATTGAAGTTAGTTATTTCCATGATACTTTTCCTTCCTTCTCCCAGCACAGAAAGTAGTGGCGTTACAGTGCAAACTGAGTATAATTAATATCGTCAGCAGTTAGCACCCCTTAAGTTTTCCATCTTAGTACAAATCATGAAATTTGATAGGATTGTGAAAACGTTGTTACAATATGTTTTATAGCTGTAGGTTTATTGCATCAAACTCTACTTTTGGCACTTGTGAACACTAGGAGAATTTACACCATTAAATCAAGTCCTTTAAAAAAATTATAGTTCAGCCACACAGCATCACAAGCATAGATAGTAATATGTACCACTAGCCACTAATCAAAGACAAGAAAATGTGCAAGAATTACTTTACAGGCTCATTTTACTATGTGAGAATTAGTTCCTTTGATTTAATCCAATTATCTGTATGTGTATTTTTTCCTATACCAATCACTAGAGTGCTAAGTCTTAAGTGTTCAAGTGATTATTGAGAGTATCTAGTATGAGGTGTCCCTGCCCATGGCAGGGGGGTTGGAACTAAATGATCATTGAGGTCCCTTCCAACCCTGACAATTCAATGAATCTATTATACTGTGACCATTTGAGGCTGTGCCTTTAAGAAAGGGACAGTGCTGGAACACTCTGGCGGCTGAATATTTTGAAAAACAAAGATAGGTCTAAACAAATTTCATTGGTAGATTGGTAGAATGCAGCTTTAAGTTTTAGTGCAGTTGGAATCTTGTTCAGTTCCTCTCTGTTCTCCCTTTCCAGCCTGTCTGCTTCTGAGCAACTAGTCGGAGTTCTGACCTTGAATACCAGATAAGCATTAATCCTGCATGCGCTTGGAGGCCTAATAAGAATTCTCTTCCTTAATAACTGCCTTTTCTCTCTCTAACCCTTTTTGGGAAAAAAGGGAGGTAGGGGGAGAGAGGGGTGTACAGGGGGGGAACCCTCCTCTGTCCAGAGGAGGGAATTTTGTTGTGGGTTTTTTTTTTTTTTTCTGTATATTTCTGTATATATATTGTAAATACTGTATATATGGTGAATATATAACCTGCATTCCATATTGCTTGTAAATATAGCTGTGCTTCTCCAACTGAGCTAGCGGTGGTTTCTTTTCTCTGTGGGGGAGGGAGAGCTGGGCCTTCTCTCTTAACCCACCACAATCTCACTGGAGTGCAATCAGATTGTCACCATTGATGGGTCTGTCTGAAATGTCTTGAAGTTTTTAGCTTTCTTGTTGTTAGTTCACTTTTAATTCATACACATCTTAGCCATGAGAACACTTAAGGTTTCTTGTTTAAAGAACAGGCAAAAATAGAAGCACAGATTTATGTATACCTTACTTGAGTGAATGTGTATGGTTCTTTGATCATATCACAAGAAAACTGTTGATGACATGCTGAATAATAAAGCAATGTAACATATGGCAGAAGGCAAATCAGTATAGTACTTCTGGGTTTACACCAATTTACTGAATTATGCTGAAGCAGGTTTGCTAATATTTTACAAAATATATTGAACTGTTCTTTTTTCACTGCTTACTGCTATGACAGGTTTTGTCTAATGTTGTCACATAACAACCCCTCCAAGCCCACAACCAGACCAGTGGAAAAGAGCAACACCCCAAAACAGGAAACTGGAAGCATCAGCCTCTCTGCTGCTTCCAGCAGGAGGCCTCTCATGTTACAATGCAAACCACAAGCCCCATGATGCTTTGCTCCAGTCAGCACTTTCATTTTAATGCTGACGTGATGTCAGCATAGTATTGAATACACACCAGCAGATTAAACTGGCTAAACCCATGACAGGGGTGTTTCACTTTGTGATGCTGGAGGTACTACTTCTTATGCCAGTGAAAAGTAGACCATTACCAGTCACTATGGTTAAAGACATCTTTAGCCATTTGTCTTGGAAGACATAGCAGGAATTTCCAAACTCAATTTATAATAGTCTGATCTGTAATTCTTTCAAAGGCTACAGTTTTGGGTTTTTTTCAGTTTTTATATTGTTCTCACTAGTTCAAAGACCTCAATAACAGTGTGCAGGTTGAAGTTCACAAACATACTATATTAACAGGAACATTCTAGAATCTATCATGACACTATCATTGCAAAGATGTGTAGCTTTCAAAAACAGGAGCAAGTTTACATGATGAGTTTGTTTGGCTTTATTGTTAACTTTAAATAAACATATAGTGTGAGTCATTTAAGGGGAAATTTTGATCTAAATAAATTGTACATAATTATCTGCATTTAAATTCTTATTAGCAGTGATATTTATTATTGTGAATTATCTTCCAGCAGGGGTACTCTTGTGGATTTCAATCTTGTATTTCAGAATCAGCCTGTTTTTAACAGGTAAATCCAAGTTTATTTGCTCAGAAGATTTTAAAACATGGGCAAGTGTTGTTGTTGCTATTTATATATCAGGGAACCATCAGTAGCCAAATGGAATGAGCTGCTTGTGGCTACATGGGGAGCTAATAGCATAGCCTGGAAAAGAAATGGAGCATCTCAAAGATCCATATCCAACCCTGTAGACTCTGATGCCTTTCATTGTTTTATCGTCCATCTATGAAAACTTTTTTTTATCTGATTGTTGGGTTAAGTAGTAGTCAGAAGCTATTAAAAAACAAAGGAGACTAAAAGGAGGGAGAGTTTAAATTTTACAATGGTTGTGCTTAAAGGCTATGTGTGGAGGAAACACTTCTATTTCATACTCTGCAGTTTAAGAAGCCACTATACAATGACAGCTTGTACCTTTCTGCAATGTGAAAAAAACTAATAATTGAAAACCTCGAAAGGGCTCATGTCATGTTTTTAATGCATTCCTTTTCAGTGTTCTGAGTAGTTTTGTTATTGCTATGGGTAAGAAAGAGATTGAACTGATTACATACTGTGTTATAAGTAAGTGTATTTTGTATCTTGAGAAATTATTCTTCCTTCAATAATATGAAAAAATAAACAAAAGGAAAAGGGTATTTTTAAGGTTGCTGTCTCATCTTGGCTATTCCTAGACTTTCAGATTTCTGTTCTCAGCTACAACATTCTGACTACAGAATATTTTCCTTTTGGTTTTAAATCCAATTTCTAATGGTTTAAAAGACCTCTTCAAGTTAACCTGCAGGTATACAATTGCTGGGTAAGCCTTTGTCTGCCCCAAGTGCAAGGAAAGATGGGGACAATGCACCTTGAATCTGTGTTTATGCTGCTGTGATACTGGCTCTGGCAAGAGCCAGACTGGGTTTGGCATATATGAGAGCCATCTAACACTGTTCTATCATTGCTGACTACTGGAGACTCTGTGGGATCATTCATAATTGAAGGTCAGGTTTTGGACGACGGAGGTTATTGGAATCAATACAGCTGACCAATATGATCGGGTATTGATCCTTTATTGTTCCAGTATTGCAGGCCTATGGCTGTTGTAGTTTGAGCTGGGTGCCCCCCTGGTGCATTCACTTCCTGTGTCCAGAAGTCCAGCCCAGAGGGATGGACACAGGAAATTGTGTATTTCCTACCATAATTCTTTGCACCACTATAAGATCCAGTGCGGAGTCTGGCACTTCCTCTTTCCTTCCCTCTCCAAGACTTGGTAACTGGGGGAGAGATCTCCCGGCCATGGGCCTGATTGGGCCCAAGGCCACAGGGGGATGGGCAGTCTCAGGCCTGGCCAGCTGAGACTAGCCCAGCAGAGGGAGGGGGAAGAAGGAGCCCTGGGGGTTTTGGATGCACCCTCAGGTGGGGATGGGATCTTTCTTTGTCACTGCGCTTTGGGTTTTCTGTAACATTCACTGCTTTCTATTTAAACTTTCATCACTTTTGCAATCCGTTTGTCTGAGTCGTTATTTCTGCCTGTGGTGGGGAGGGGACCTGCCCCAACCCATTACAATGGCGCAGGCCTAAGGTGAGAGTATAGCACAGTAAAGTAAAGCATGGAAGGAGAAGAGATAGGACAGGCAGAAGTACGTAGCAAGGGAACTGCTACAACTTATATAAACTCAGAGTGCCTTGTTGGCATGGACCCATTGGTTCCCTGTGAGTGACCACACATCACACTATTATAGATTATTGGTCCAATACTGATGACACACAAGGTTTGTTGATGCAGGTGCATGTCCTGTTGTCCCAAGATAACTTGCTATGTTTATAGCTACCAGTGCCTTGTTTTAGTTACAGTGCTGCAGGACAGCACTGTTTGGTACACTGATAGCTGGCTCTGCACTTATGCTGAGCATGGCCTACCACCATGTCAGGCTCTAGGCCTGCACTGCCAGATTGCTCACACTGCTCCTCGCTGGCATTGCCACAGTCAGGTATATGCTTTGAAAACGTGCTTTAACAAACGGGAAATCCTCAGCAAGCCAGCAAGATTAGTTTTCCAGATGGTTATATCATTTGAACAGAGGCAAAGAATTTCACACTCCAGGTATGGCAGTGGCATTTGTAGAAATGCAAGTTTCTGCTTTGAATAGACTTGCTTAAGGGAAAAATTAGTGTTGCAGTGGCTATATGGATTTTAGTGTGAGGTGCTAACCACAGGCAAATGAGTTGAAATTTATGTGATGTAGCTCAACTGTCATTTTGATCAGAGTTAATTTAAATATACCTTAACCACTTTTACAGAAATTGACGCCATATTTTGTCCTGCAGTGGTCACGCACTGGTTATGCAATATCCTCTGCCTATATGTATATGTTTATAATTATATTTTTTTTGGTTGTTCTTTCTACTTCTTTTTGCTAGACTGTTTCTTTCAGTTGAAATGAGCAATTGATGTTGTTATCTATCCTGCCACAAGATGCATCACAACTTGAACAGTGGCTAGTACTGCCTATATCAACTAAACCTTCCAGTTAAATCATAGCAATAGTGATCACTAACCAAATGAATTAGAATAGAATAGAATAGAATAGAATAGAATAGAATAGAATAGAATAGAATAGAATAGAATAGAATAGAATAGAATAGAATAGAATAGAATAGAATAGAATGGAATAGAATGGAATAGAACAGAATGGAATAGACCAGGTAGGAAGAGACCTTCAAGATCATCGCATCCAACTTATCAACTAATTCAACCCACCTAACCAACTAAACCATGGCACCAAGCACCCCATCAAGTCTCTTCCTGAACAACTCCAATGATGGTGACTCCACCACCTCCCCGGGCAGCCCATTCCAATGGGCAATCACTCTCTCTGTGTAGAGCTTCCTCCTAACCTCCAGCCTAAACCTGCCCTGGTGCAGCCTGAGACTGTGTTCTTGTTCTGGTGATGGCTGCCTGGGAGAAGAGACCAACATCCACCTGGTGACAACCACCCTTCGGGTAGAGAGCAATAAGGTCATCCCTGAGTCTCCTCTTCTCCAGGCTAAGCAACCCCAGCTCCCTCAGTCTCTCCTCATAGGGCTTGTGTTCCAAGCCCCTCACCAACCTTGTCGCACTTCTCTGGACATGCTCCAGCAAGTCAACATCCTTCCTAAACTGAGGAGCCCAGAACTGGGCGCAGGACTCAAGGTGTGGCCTAACCAGTGCAGTGTACAGGGGCAGAATGACCTCCCTATTCCTTCTGGCCATACTGTTCTTGATGCAGGCTAAGATTCCACTGGCCCTCTTGGCTGCCTGGGGACACTGCAGGCTCATGTTCAGCCTACCATCGACCAGCACCCCCAGGTCCCTCTCTGCCTGGCCACTCTCCAGCCACTCTGACCCCAGCCTGTAGCACTGCATGGGGTTGATGTGGCCAACATGCAGAACCTGGCACTTGGATGTGTTAAATCTCATGCCGTTGGATTCTGCCCATCCATCCAGCCTGTTGAGATCCCTCTGCAGAACCTCTCTACCCTCCAGCAGATCAACTTCTGCCCCCAGCTTGGTGTTGTCCACAAATTTACTGATGATGGACTCAATGCCCTCATCCAGATTATCAATAAAGATGTTAAACAGCATGGGGTCCAGTACTGATTCTTGGGGCACACCACTACTGCCTGGCTGCCAGCTGGACGTGGCACTATTCACCACCACTCTCTGGGTTTGGCCCTCCAGCCAGTTCCTAACCCATCGCAGTGTGCTCCCATCCATTCCAGGGGCTGATAGCCTGGCCAGGAGTCTGCCATGGGGGACAGTGTCAAAGGCCTTGCTGAGGTCCAGGTAGACCACATCCACAGGCCTCCCCACATCCACCAGGTGGGTCACCTGATCATAGAAGGAGATCAGGTTGGTCACGGAGGACCTGCCCTTCCTAAATCCATGCTGGCTGGGCCTGATCCCTTGGCTGTCCTGTAAGTGCTGTGTTATTGCACTCAAGATAACCTCTTCCACAGTCTTGCCTGGCACTGAGGTCAGGCTGACAGGCCTAGAATTCCCTGGCTCATTCAACCTGCCCTTCTTGTGGATGGTCACCACACTAGCCATTTTCCAGTCTTCTGGGATCTCTCCAGTGAGCCAGGCCTGCTGAAAAATGATGGATAGTGGCTTGGCCAGCTTATCTGGCAGCTCTGTCAGCACCCTAGGATGCATCCCCTCTGGTCCCATGGACTTGTGAGGATCCAAGTGTGTCCACTAAGGAGTGGAGGTTGTCCTTGCCTCTCCTCTTGATATTAATACATTTATAAAAGGATTTTTAGATGTCCTTCACAGCAGAGGCCAGTCTAAGCTCTAAATGCGCTTTTGCCTCCCTAATTTTCTTCCTACACGACCTAGCAACATCCTTAAACATTCCATGGGTTGCCTCACTTTTCTTCCAAAGATCATACGCCCTATTTTTTTGCCTTATGTGAACGTTTGACGCTGTGCCTTTAAGAAAGGGGCACACTGGCTAAATGTTTATAAAATATTTTGGTATTCTAAACGAATTTCATTGGTAGGATTGTGGGAGGTGAGGTTAGTCCCAGCGCGGCTGGAACTTTCTCTCAGTCTTCCTTTCTTCGCTGTCCCTTTCGGCTGGATCTGCTTCTGGGCTTCTTGCCAAGAGATAAGAACTAACTAACTCCCTGTGCATAGGCCTCTGTCTGCTGTATTAACTCCCCTTTTTTCTCTTCTTCTACCTCTTTGGGGGAGAAGGGAGGTAGGGGGGTGAAGGGGGCACAGGGGGAAGCCCCCTCTGTTGGGGGTCTGGTTTCTGACTGTGTTTATTTGCTGTATATTTCTGTATATATTGTAAAATATCTGTATTTGTTGTGTTACATATAATCTGTTTCCTTGCAAAATATAATCTCATTTCTCCGACTGGGTTTAGCCGTGGTCTCTTTCTCAGTGGGGGAGGGAAAGCAGAGCCTTTCCTTTCAAACCACCACACCTTAGTTCTATTAGAAGTTCATTATCCATCCAGGTTGGCCATCTGCCCCAGCGGCTCATCTTCCAGCACATTGGCACAACCTGTTCCTACGCCTTCAACAGTTCTTCCTTGAAGCAGGTCCAGCTCTCCTGGACCCCTTTATTTTTAAGGGCTGTTTCCCAACGAACCTTCTGAGTTAGTTCCTTGAGTAACCTGAAGTCTGCCCTCCGGAAGTCCAGAGTGGAGGTCTTCTTGCTGCACCTCTTAGCTTGACTGAATACTGAAAATTCAATTATCTTGTGGTCACTGGAAACTAAACACCCTCCGACCACCACATCACCCACCAGTCCTTCCCTATTCGTAAAGAGGAGGTCAAGCAGAGCCTTATCCCTGGTAGGCTCGCAAAACACCTGGGATAAGAAGCTGTCCTCCATGCACTCTAAGAACCTCCTAGACTGCCTCCTCTCTGCTGTGTTGAGATCCCAGCAGATATCAGGCAGGTTGAAGTCACCCATGAGAACAAGGTCAGGCGATCTTGAGACAGCCTTAAGCTGCCTATAGAATGCTTCATCCACATCTTCCTCCTAGTTGGGTGGCCTATAACAGACTCCAACAGGATGTCTGCCCTGCTGGTCTTCCCTGTAATTCTCACCCACAAGCACTCAACCCAATCGACCCTGATCTCCAGCTCAATGGCATCTAGTGCCTCCCTGATTTACAGGGCCACCCCTCCACCCCTTCTTCCTTGCCTGTCTCTCCTGAAGAGCCTGTAGCCGTCAATTGCAGCGTGCCAGTCATGTGAGTCATCCCACCACGTCTCTGTGATGGCAACTACATCATAACTTTCCTGCTGTAACGAGGCTTCCAGCTCCTCTTGTTTATTACCCATGCTTCGTGCATTACTGTACATTCACTTCACCTGGGCTGCCGGTTTCACCTCTGGCTCTAGTTCATTGGCCCCAGACTCCTGCCTGGGGGGACTGGTTTCAGCCCCTTCCCCCTACAAATCTTGTTTAAAGCCCTGTCAATGAGACCTGCCAGTTCCCTTCCTAGAATCTTTTTACCTTTGGGGGTTAGGCCCTTCTCGTACACTGTGAACTTTCCCCTCCTCTGGTACAGATGTACTCCATCTGTTGGCAGCTGACCTGGTGCAGTAGAAAGTTATCCAAGATCAAAAAAACCAAAGTTCTTTTGATTGCACCAGCCTCTAAGCCACTTGTTGACTATGGCTGCTGACCTGTTCCTTACGGTATTCCCTCCTGCAACTAAGGGTATTGATGAAAAAATTATTTGTGCACCTGACCCCTCAACCAGATCTCCCAGGGCCCTGAAGTAATTTTTGACAGCCCTGGAAGTTCTGGTTGCAACATCATCATTCCTGAACTGTGTAACTATTAAGGCATAGTTGTCAGAGGTCTGCACCAGACTAGGCAGCCTTCCGGTAACATCTCTAATTTGAGCTCCTGGGAAGCAACAAACTTCCCTGTGAGTAGGGTCTGGATGACATATGGGGCCCTCTGTTCCCCTCAGGAGGGAATCACCAATAACAATTACCCTCCTCTTTTTTTTGAGGGAGCAAGTCCTGATGCCGGGGGAAGGCTCTTTAACCTTAGACTGTTTTGCCTTAGGCTGTTTAACCTTAGGCTGTTTAGCCCCAGGGAAAACGCCAGATGGTGTGTCCTCTGGTATCAGAATCATCTCAACCTCCAGTGCCCTATACTTGTTTTCCAAGGACAGTGGGGAAGGTGTTGGGAGGCAAGGAGGTTTAACCTTGCGTCTTTTGAGAGGAACCTGAGTCCATTCCCCTCTGCTTTTTGGAGAACCAGCCTCTGCTGGGGCAAGCTGCAGAGCCTGCTTACTCTTGTTCATCTCTTTCCTACTCTGGTTCATCTCTTTCCTACAATCCCTTACGTCTCTAAATCTAGCAACCTTGTCCTTCAGTCTGGCCACCAGGTTAAGCAGATAGTTGATCTGCTCACACCTGATGCAGGAGTTGTCCCCATTACTCTGCATCTCAAGAGCCAGGTGTGGTGGTTTGAAAGGAAAGGCTCTGCTTTCCCTCCCCCACTGAGAAAGAGACCACGGCTAAACCCAGTCAGAGAAATGAGATTATATTTTACAAGGAAATAGATTATATGTAACACAACAAATACAGGTATTTTACAATATATACAGGAATATACAGCAAATGAACTCAACCAGAAACCAGACCCCCCACAGAGGGGGCTTCCCCCTGTGCCCCCTTCACCCCCCTACCTCCCTTCTCCCCCAAGAGAGGTAGAAAAGAGATGTGGACGGTTAACAGGTCAGGAAAGGAAGAAAGGCCTGGCACAGGGAGTTAGTATCTTATCTTAGTTGGCCAGAATCCCAGAAGCAGATCCAGCTGAGAGGGGCAGCGAAGGAAGGAAGACTGAGAGAAAGTTCCCAACTCCCCTGGGTCCAATCTCTCCTCCCACAATTCTACCAATGAAATTTGTTTAGAATACCAGAATATTTTATAAACATTTAGCCAGTATGCCCCTTCCCTAAAGGCACAGTGTTAAACGGTCGCACCAGGCTCCAGCACTCTCTGCAGCCAGATACCTGGAGAGCTACCTGTTTGTGTTCCACCTCAGTCTGGGTCAACACTGATATTTTGAAGGAGTTTTTGCTGTGAGTCACAACTATCCTTATACCTAGCCACAGCACCTACTGGACAAAAAAAAAAATTAGAAAAAGTAATTATTAGCAAAAAACTCTTGGGTGTCTTTTATTCAGAAATTTTAACCTTCCTTTCTATGTAACAACATCTTTGTGTTGCCAGTGATGATAATAAGAAAGAAAAAGTTGAATTTTTTTAGCCTGTTACCTCAGTGACTTTTAAAGGTGCACAGCACTTATGGAAAAAGCAAACCAAAACAAACACAAAACCACCCAAAAAAACACCCCAAAGAACAAACAAATTTATTACCACAACAAAACAAAAATACCTAACCAAACCAAAATAAATAAAATAAAATATTCTTTAGGCATAGTTTCATAGTTGCTAGTCCATGTTCATTTGGAGGAATTCAACTTCCCTGATGTCTGCTGGAAATAGAACACAGCAGAGAGGGAGCAGTCCTGGAGGTTCCTGGGGTGCCAGTCTGGTTAAACAGAGGGATTTGGTTGCTGCTTAGGAAGAAGGCCATTCAGGGGGACTACAAAGTTGCTGTGAATCTATTCAGGGAGAAAATGAGAAGGGCCAAATCCTGTCTGGAAGTAATTTGGCTTCAGTTGTTAAAGAGAACAGGAAATGCTTGTACAAACATAGTAACAACAACAGGAGCCCTGGGGAGAATCTCTGTCCTTTGTTATGCCGTGGAGAACATAATGATGAGGAAAAGGATAAGGTATTCAGTACCTTGTTTGTCTGTTTTTAGTCGTAACATCAGTTGTTCTCTGGGTGCCCAGCCCTCTGAGCTGGAAGACAGGGATGGGAAGCAGAATAAAGTGCTCAAAATCCAAAACGAGTCTGCTAGTGACCTGCTGCACCACTTAGACATACACAAGTCTATGTGGCCAGATGGCATACAGCCGAGGGCACTAAGAGAGCTGGTGGAAGTGCTCACCAAGACACTTCCTATCATTTACCAGCAGTCCTGGCTAACTAAGGAAATCTCAGCTGACTGGAAAGTGGCAAGCATGATGCCCAGATAAGGGCTAGAAGGAGGATGAAGGGAAGTACAGACCTGTCAGTGTGACCTTGGTGCCACGAATATCGTGGAGCGAGTCATCTTCAGTGCCACTATGCAGCACGTGCAGTGGGATCATGTCATCAAGCCTTGTCAGCATGGATTCATGAAGGACAGGTGCTTCTTGACAAACTTGATCTCCTTCTATGACAAGGTGACCCATTTGTTGGATGAGGGAAAGCCTGTGAATGTTGTTTCCTTGAACTTCAGTAAAACAATTGACACCATGTCCCACAGCATTCTGCTGGAGAAACCATCTACTCATGGCTTGAATGGGTAAAAATCTGGCTTGATGGCCAGGCCCAAAGAATGGTGGTGGAAGGAGTTAAATCCTGCTGGAGGCTGGTCAAAAGTGCGTTTTGGCCAGGCTCTGTATTTGGGGCCAATACTCTTCAACACATACATAGAATACATACAGAGAATAAACCAGGTTGGAAGAGACCTTCAAGATCATCGTGTCCAACCCATCAACCAATCCAATACCACCCAAGCAACTAACCCACGGCACCAAGCACCCCATCAAGTCTTCTCCTGAAAACCTCCAGTGATGGCGACTCTACCACCTCCCCAGGCAGCCCATTCCAATGGGCAATCACTCTTTCTGTATAGAACTTTTTCCTAACATCCAGCCTGAACCTCCCCTGGTGCAGCCTGAGACTGTGTCCTCTTGTTCTGGTACTGGCCACCTGGGAGAAGAGACCAACATCCGTCTGTCTACAACCTCCCTTCAGGTAGTTGTAGAGAGTAATAAGGTCACCCCTGAGTCTCCTCTTCTCCAGCCTAAGCAACCCCAGCTCCCTCAGCCTCTCCTCGTAGGGCTTATGTTCCAAACCCCTCACCAACTTTGTTGCTCTTCTCTGGACTCGTTCCAGCAAGTCAACATCCTTCCTTTATCAATGATCTGAATTAGGGAATTGTGTGCATCCTCAGTGAATTTGCAGAAGATGCTAAATGGGGTGGGAGTGTTTTAATCTCCTGAAGGGTAGGAAGTATCTGCAGAGAGATCTAGGGAGGCTGGGTCATTGGACTGAGGCCAATTGTATGAGGCTTAATAAGGTTGAGTACCAGGTCCTGCACAAGCTACAGGCTTGGGGAAGAGTGTATGGAAAGCTGCCCGGCATAAAAGGACCTGGGGGTGGTGGCTGACAGCCACATGAGCCAGCAGTGTGTCCAGTTGCCCAAGAAAGTCAACATCATCTTGGTCTGTATCAGGAATAGTGTGGCCAACAGGTAGAGGGAAGTGATTCTCTTCTTGTACTGGACATTGATGAGACTGCACCTCAAATATTGTGCTCCATTTGGGGCCTTTCACTACAAGAAGGACATCGAGGTGCTGGCATGTGTCCAGAGAAGGGCAAAAAAGGTAGTGAAGCCTTAGAGAACAAGGCTTATAAGGAGTGACTGTGGAGGCTGGAGTTGTTTAGCCTGAATAAGAGAAGGCTGAGGGGAGATCTTATTGCTCTCTACAACTTCTTAAGAGGAGGATGCAGTGAAGTAGGTCTTGGTCTCTTCTCTCTAGTAAAAAGTGATAGCACAAGAGGAAATGGCCTCAAATTGTGCCAGGAGAGGTTTAGATTTTTTACTGAGAGGGTAATCAGGCATTTAAATAGGTTGTACATGAAGGTGGTAAAATCACCATTGCTCAAAGCATTAAGAAAAAATGTGTAGACATGGCATTCTGGGACATGGTTAGGTTGATGGCTCGACTCGATCATCTTAGAAATCTTTTTGAACCTACACAATTCTGTGATTCTAAGAAGTAGCTTGTCCAGAGAAGGACAACAAAGCTGACAAAGGGTCTGGACAAGTCTTATGAGGAGTGGCTGAGGGAACTGGGCTTTTTTATGTTATGGTTCTGATTCAGTCAGCAGTTGAGTTCCAATGCAATCTCTCACACAAAACTTCCTCGCACTTGCCTCCAGGTGGGACAAGAAGGAGGACTGGAAGCAAAAAAAAAAAAAAAAGAAAGCTCTATGGGTAGAAGTAAGGAGACTTTAATGAAATAATACCAAAAAGTATTGGATTTTTTACTTTTTTTTTTTTTTTTTTTTTTTAGAAAGAGACTGAAGCAAAGCAAAGCAAGGTGAACTTGGAGAGGCAGGGGGGGATGCAAAATCTGGAAGGAGAAGAGTGAATCCTGGAAACAGGAAGCATCTCATGTCAAAGTCCAAACTCCAAGACCCATTGTCCTTTGCCCTGGCCAGTCCTTTCTGTATATAGTGGGCATAATGTCAACATGGTTTTGAATACCTATTAGCTGGTTCATCTGGCTGTCTTGGTTGGTGGTTCTGCCCAGCTGAAACATGGGCATTTATTCTGGGGAAAAGGAGGTTGAAGAGAGACCTTCTTGCTGTCTACACCTATCTCAAAGAAATTTGTAGTGAGGTAGATGTTGGTCTCTTCTCCCTATTAACACGTAATAGGACAACAGCAAATGCTTAAGTTGCACCAGGGGAGGTTTGGGTTAGATGTTAGAAGAAGCTTCTCCACTGAAAACTTTATTAAACACTGGAATAGGTTTCCCAAGGAGGTGGTTGAATCACCGTCCCTGTCGGTGTTAAAAAGACATGTAGATGTGGTGCTAAGGTATATGGTTTGGCACCAGACTTGGTAGAATTATGTAACAGCAACACTCATTGATCTTAAAGATCTTTTCCAACCAGAATGTTTCTATGATTCTATTCTGTAATTCTGAAACTAAAAGACATGGAGGGGTATTATTAATCTCTAATTTTTCCACTGAGCCACATATAGCACAAGACAAAATGTGATAACTATTAGGACACAAAGAGCTGCACTACGTGGCTGTTCAGGAGAGAAAAGGAACTCTGCAACAGCATCAGGCAAACCACATGGGGAAGTTTAAGTAGACCTCAATACCCAAGCTGCAATTTACTCATGACACCAAGTTTCACAAATATCTCCTTTGAAAGTGCCATCATCTCTTAAATGACCACAAATCCATACATATTTTCTCTCAGCTAAAAGGCATTGCACCCAAAACAACTGTAAAGTTGAACAAGGAATTGTTTACATGACCAGTTACACTATTTCCTGTAGCATTTCAGTGTCTATTGATAGCTCCTTAAAGGGATATATGTATCTAGATGAAAAATGGTAGTTACATTATTTCATTATGAAGAGGTAAATTTCTGTATCTGAGCTCATATTATCACATTCCTGTAAGAAGAGAGATGCCACTTATTCTCTGATATATATTTGTTACTGTAATAAAAATGTTTATTTTAATTTATTTTATAATTACTATTTCCTGGCAGTGGTATCTTCAACCACCACTGTAACTTATTTATGAAATACATTCACAGGTTTGATTATTCGGTTGTGGGTTTTACACTGCACATATATAGACAGTTAAATGATTTAAGCACAGATCTAACACTTCCAATGCAGCAATTCAAACTGTAAATCTGTGGTTTTCCCACAAATGGGATTCCATGGTAGATTAGCTGGGTACTCATGACTTGCTCCTCTGTCTAGTATCTTCCCAGATGCTGTGGCTATAATTCAAGCAGTCTGTGGTGCTTTAAGCTTTAACTGGGAGTTAGGAGCCCAGATGGGGGCAAGACTGAGAATCTCTCCCCTACTCCCCCCCTCTTCCCTCCCAACTGAGAGGGAAAAACAAAAAGGGAAGGAGCAAATCCACCAAACAATTATATATATATATATGTATGTATGTATGTATGTATGTATATGTATATAACAGTAACAGGTAAGATTCACAAGGGCAAGGAACAAGGATTGATGGGAGGGAGACAAAGAAGAAGAATACAAAACCAGTCTCTCTCTGAAGAGGCGTGGAGGCAGCAGGGAGAAGGAACAGGCCTGACCATACAGCAGAGGAGCAGGAAGGCACCCGCAGTAGCTCTCATCCAGGAGAGGCAGGAGCCAAAAGGAGGCCTAATGGCTGCAATGTCCTGCTTTTTATACCCTAGCTGGGCAGGGAGGGGGGAGTGGAACAGACTCAGTTTCCTGGGGGAAAATGCCCTGCAGGGAGGGCAAAGCACATGCAAGCCCTCCACCCTGTTTTGCTTTTTTTCAGGATGGGCATTAACCCACCACAATCCACCCCTCTGTTCCACTTCCACTCTCCTGTCACAGCCCCTTCATCCAATCTTGACACATGGTATACAAATCCTTGATGCAAGGCCCTTGTTATCCCATCTCTCTCTCTCTCTCTCTCTGGTGCTGGTCGATGTAGTTGGTGCAGGGATGTGGAGAAAAAATCAGGAATCAGTCTGTCTTTGAAAGGGAAATTAAAATCAGGAACAGTCCATTGCTGCAGGGACATCAGGAACAGCCCATTGCTGCAGGGAAGCAGGAACAGGTGCAGGTGACATGAACCAGGAGCTGTCTGGATTGGTGTGTGGTGTGTATGTTGAGTCCTAGATGCTAGGCTGGTATTAAGCTAGGAGGCAGAAACTTAGAACGTTCTAACTTATAACTATTCACACAGTGACTATACTACATTGATGTTTGTTGCCCCCTCTGAGTTCATCCCCTCTCAGCCAGAGTCACGTTCTGCTGCGGGTTGCACTGAATGTTGTGTGGTGGTTAGGCTGGGTGCTGCCACACATGCCACACCTGTGATGTCCCAAAAGAGGGCCCAGACCAGTGGGTGGTCACAGGAAACCACGTATTTCATCCCATAATGCTCCCCTATAAAACATCAGCAAGGGGTCCTCACTTCCTCTTTCTTCCCTCCCCGCTGCCTAGATAATAGTGTGAGCTGCCTCCCTTGGGCCTGGTTAGGCCCAAGACTGAGTTGGGGCAGGGAGAAAGAGCCCTTGGGGTGGGTGTGGGACGTTCTTGGGTATGTTTTGGGATGTCTCTCTCTTTTGTCATGGTGCTTGTAGGTTTCTGTAAAACTTTTCATTGTTTTTTCCATTTAAACTTTCCACCATTTTTGCAATCCATTTGTCTGAGTGTTTCATTTGCTGGTGGTGGGAGAAATGGTCTCTAAACCTACCACATGTCCCTAGTTTCTAACATGACCCAGTACTTGTGACCAGGCCCCTCAGCCGAGACCACCCCTCAGGTTGGTTTGCCCCCACCAGCAGCAGGAAAAACCCACACTGACGTCCCCAGCAGGTTTTTCTCAGGAATTACAGGAACTCCATTTCCATCCACTGTTTGCAGCAGGTCGGACCGGGCAGGACCAGCTTGGTTCACAGATCCTCTGCTGTTCACTAACCAAGTGGCCTGAGATACGTGTTTTTCCCAGTTCCTAAAGGTTCCACCCGCCATGGCTTTTAAGGTGGTCTTTAGCAAGCCATTGTAGTGCTCGACCTTCCCCACAGCATGGTATGGGATGTGGTAAATCCACTCAATGCCATGTTCCTTTGCCCAGTCCCTTATGAGATGGTTCTTGAAGTGGGTTCCATTGTCTGACTCAATCCTCCCAGGGGTGCTGTGTCTCTACAGGATGTGTCTCTCTAGGCCCAGGATGGTGTTGCAAGCAGTGGCATGATGTACTGGGTAGGTTTCCAGCCACCCTGTGCTTGCCTCCGCCATGGTCAGTACGTACTGCTTGCCACTGTGAGACTGAGGAAGGGCGATGTAGTCGATCTGCCACGTCTCTCTGTACTTCTATTTCAACCATCTCCCCCCATACCACAGAGGCTTCATGCACTTGGCCTGCTTGATGGCAGCACGGATGTCACACTCACAGATAACTTGTGAGATGGCCTCCATAGAGATGTCCACTGATCTGTCCCGAGCCCACCGGTATGTGACATCTCTCCCTTGGTGTCCAGAAGTGTCATGGGCCCAGCGAGCTCAGAACAGCTCACCCTTGTGTTCCCAGTCCAAGTCTACTTGGGAGATTTTAGCAGCCAGATCTGCTTGGTGGTTGTGCTTGTGCTCCTCTGTGGCTCTGCTCTTGGAGATGTGTGCATCAATGTGCTGTACCTTTGTTGGCAGCCTGTCCAGGTTGGCAGCGATGTCTTGTCACAGGTCAGCAGCCCAAACAGACTTCCCTTTTCTCTGCCACCCATTCCTCCTTCATTCCTTCAGCCACCCCTACAAGGCATTGGCCACCATCCAGGAGTCAGTGTAGAGGTACAGCACTGGCCAATTCTCTCACTCTGCTATATCCAGGGCCAGCTAGACTGCTTTTACCTCTGTGTTCTGACTGGATTCACCTTCTCCATCCTTTACTTCTGCCACTTGCCTTGTTGGGCTCCAGACAGCTGCCTTCCATCTCTGCTTGCTTCCTACAAGATGGCAGGACCCATCTGTAAATAGAGCATAGCCCTTCTCATTGTCAGGGAGGTCATTGTATGGGGGAGCCTCCTCAGCACGGGTCACTGTCTGCTCTGGTGGCATTCTGAAGTCAGCACCCTCTGGCCAGTTGGTGATCACTTCCACTACGCCAGGGCATTCGAAGCTCCCCATCCAAGCTTGCTGATTTATCAGGGCCATCCACTTACTCCAGGTGGCATCTGTGGCATGATGTGGGGTTGAGCCTCTCCCTTTGAACATCCAGGTCAGGACTGGAAGCCTTGGAGCTAGAAATAGAGGTGACTCAGTCCCAATTACCTAGGAGGCAGCCCAGACACCCTCATAAGCAGCTAGGATTTCCTTCTCTGTTGTGGTGTAGTTGGCCTCAGAGCCTTTGTACCACTTACTCCAGAAACCTAGGGACCTGCCCCTGGTTTCACCAGAAGCCTTCTACCACAAGCTCCACATAGGACCATTCTCACGGGCTGCAGTGTACAGCACATTCTTGATCTCTGGTCCAATTTGAACAGGTCCCAGAGCCATAGCATGGACCACCTCTTGTTATATGTGGTCAAATGCTATCTGCTGCTCAGGTCCCCACACAAAATCATTTTTCTTCCTTGTTACATGGAAGAGAGGTTTCACGATTTGACTGTACCCAGGAATGTGCATTTTCCAGAAGCCCACAAGCCCCAAAAAGGACTGTGTCTCTTTCTTGTTCATGGGTTGCCCCAGAGTGGATACCCTGTTCACCACCTCCTGAGGGATGTGGCAACGGCCATCTTGCCATTTCACATCCAGGAACTGGATCTCCCTGGCAGGCCCTTTTACCTTGCTTCTCTTTATCACAGAATCACCGAATCACAGAATCACCAAGGTTGGAAGAGACCTCAAAGATCATCAAGTCCAACACATCACCACAGACCCCATGACTAAACCATGGCACCAAGTGTCATGTCCAATCCCCTTTTGAACACCTCCAGGGGTGGTGACTCCACCACCTCCCTGGGCAGCCCATTCCAATGGTGAATGACTTGGTCAGTGAAGAACTTTTTCCTCACCTCAAGCCTAAACTTCCCCTGGCACAGCTTGAGACTGTGTCCTCTTGATCTCTTGCTGGTTGCTTGAGAGAAGAGACCAACTCCCCCCTGGCTACAACGACCCTTCAGGTATTTGCAGACAGCAATAAGGTCTCCCTCTTCTCCAGGCTAAAATATCCCAGCTCCCTCAGCCTCTCCTCATAGGGTGTTATAGATAACTCCAGGTAAAAGTTTCTGGTCACAATTTTACTGGCAATAAAAGACCATAAAAAGGCAATAAAAAGCAATACAAGCAAGTGAAGCAACCAGTTGGGCATATGAAGGTACCAAACTTCACCTCCACAGCAGCTTTACAATAGCTTTCTTCATCTTATATAGTTACATCATCTAAATAAACAAACTTATGCTAAACAGAAGGCAGGCATATGATAATGAGTCTTCAAATAGGTGCGCAGATCCCTGCTCATGCACACTCTGCATGGTAAGGGTCCCCCCGAAGGTCGAAAGATGAAGTAAATGAATCATCCTCAAAGCTGTCCACTTTCACACATGCTCAGTTGTCCAGGCTTCTTACCTAAAGAAAACAAATCCCCAGTTCTGAATAGAACTTGAGTGTTTATCTTAATACAGCTTCTCCTCAGCTTGGTGTCTCCAATTAGCCAAACACACTGTCTCTGTTTAAGTCTGTAAAATATGCAGCTCCCTCTTTGTCTTCAAAACAGGCTCGTGCAAGCTCCTGACCCCCAATCCCAGTGCACTCTGAATTTTCTACCTTTAACACAAATCACAGAATCACCAGTGTATTCATAACATAGGGGTTGTGCTCAAGGCCTCTCACCAGCCTTGTTGCCCTTCTCTGGACACATTCACGTGTCTCAATGTCCTCCTTAAACTGAGGGGCCCTTTATGGCAAAGCCAGCTGCCAACAGGTTATCAGTTATCCTCTTAACCTTCTGGTAAACTTCCTCTGCTGTCTCACCCCATACAGTGATGTCATCAATGAACTGCAGATGCTCAGGGGCTCCACCTTTTTCTAAGGCAGTCTGGATCACCTCATGGCAGATGGTTGAGCTATGGACCCAGCCCTGAGGCAACCGATTCCATTGGTACTGTACTCTCCTCCAGGTGAAAGAAAACTGTGGCCTGCATTCTTCTGCAATGGGAATGGAGAAAAAGGGATTAGCAATGTCAATTGTGGCATACCACTTGGCCACCTTTGATTCCAGCTCGTACTGGAGCTCCAGCATGTCTGGCACAGCAGCGCTGATCGGAGGAGTCACTTCATTCAAGCCATGGTAGTCCACGGTCAGCCTCCATCCCCCATTTGCCTTCCGCACTGGCCATATCGGGCTCTTGAAGGGGGAGTGAGCCTTGCTGATCTGACGCACTGGATTTAGGGAGTAGAACCTCAAGCAATGCTCAGCTGATAGAAGGAAATGTTTTAGCTCTTATGGGCCACAAACCCTGTGAACAAACTGCAGCTATGTAGAGAGAAAAAAGCATTTAGCTGATTACCAATGGCCATTGTGACTCAGGAAGCCACACAATGACCTGAGAATAAGAGCTGGTAAACATTGCAAGAGAGTCTTTTGTCTTCTCTCTGAACTTAGATAAGAGATGCTTTATCGTTTGCCTTTTGTCTAACACCTGTCTGGGCCTTGCCTGGCGATGTGTGTTCCCTGGCATATTCTCGGCAGCCAATCATAAGTCTGTAACAGTCACATGGACACATCTAATTACCAATCACAAGTTGCTTTTCATTATGTTAGCCTATATAAAGAAAAGACTTTGTACAATAAAGTAGACACTTTGCTTGCATCAAGCTTTGTCTCCATCTCTCACTTGTGGTACTGATCACCTTCTGGCTCTCCAGTCATCAAATCAGTTGATGTATGGGGTGCTCTGTTGGTCCTGTATTGCCTGCAATGTACTATATGATAGGCAATAGGTAACTTCAAATCCTGCACCTTATGGCTGCCCACTACAGAGGGGTCATCTGACATCTCAGGCATGGTAGACAGCTATTCTTTGCCTGCAGTCTCTACAGCTGCTACCCCAAATGCCCACTTGTGCCCCCTAGGGTTCTTGAAGCATCCCTCCTGCAGAAAGCCAATGCCAAGAATGCAAGGTGCATCTGGACCAGTCATTATGTTGTGCTTTCCCCATTCATTCCCAGTCAGGCTTATCTCAGCCTGCAGTACAGTCAGGTCTTGTGAGACCCCTGTGACTCCCTGAATGCTTATGGGCTCAGCCGCTTTGTACCTCGATAGTATCTGGGTGCATTGGGCCCCTGTGTCCACCAGAGCTCGGTACTTCAGGGCTTCTAAAGTGCCAGGGCATTTCACATAAACATCCCAGTATACTCTGTTGTCCCTGGCCTCCACCTGGCTGGAGGTAGGGCACCTCTAATGCTGGCTGCAATGCCCACACTTGTCACAGGCTCCTGTGTTACTAGGAGAAGGGTCTCTTGAGTGAGAGGGGACCACTCTGGGAAACTGGGGCAGCCCTTCTCCTGGATGAGTTATCCCTGTTGTGGCCACCTTGCAGTTCCCGCACTCTGTTCCAGAGGGCAGAGGTGGGTTGGCGATGCCAGGTGTCCATGTCCTCTCCATGGTCACAGAGGAGCCTCCACAGAGCCCCCCTTGACATGCCCTGATTGTCTTGGGGTGATCTCCTAGGGGAAGGTCTCCTGTTTCTCATTGCTGAAACCTGGACCCATTCTGAAGGAGAAGGGGAAAAAGAGGCATTGCTCCCCTTTTTCAGTTCAGACATGGAGGTCTCGATCTTTTTGAAAATGCCTTTAGCCATAGTTTCTATGGCTGAGATCAGGGGGTTCTGATTTACGCTGTCCTCATATTCCCTTAAATCACTGGCAAACTCACAGAGAGTTTTAGGACTTCCATCCTGTCCAGTCAGGAGTATCCCTCCTCATGTGGGAGCATATTTCTGAGGAGCACCCTGGGTGAGTATCTTTACAAAGGGCTGTTTCGTGGGCACCTCATCTGGGTCCAAAGGGAGATGGCCATCCCCACAAATTATTTCCAGCATGGCCATCTGTCTCAGATACCGAATGCCCTGTTCCATAGTTGTCCATCTAACTGGGGCCCAGGGCAGGTCGTCTCTTGAGTGGTACAGGCTCTTGATGACATTGAGAATCTGGGCCCAGAGAGTGTGTATTCCATCGAGTTTGGCTAACTCTTTGTCCAGACCAGCATCATGAGTCAGGGAGCCTAAAAGCTTCACCTCCTTCTTATCCAGGTCCACTGTGTCCACCCCCTCGTCCCAGCATTTCAGGGCCCAGCTTAGTATTGGCTCACCCTCTTTCCTTGCATAATCCAGAGGAGTTTGCCATAGCTCCTTTCTGGGTAGAGATGTAATAGTGTTAGTTCTGTGAAGGGCTGGGCCCTGCTGATGTAACATTGTCATCATCTGTGCCTGGAGATGATTTTTGGCTTCTTTTCCTGCATGTGGTGACCAGTGCTTGAGAAACTGCATTGGCAGGAGCATCAGGGGTTAAGTGTGGAACTGCTGGTGGTGGGGCAAACCCTTGTGCCTGGGGCTCAGGCTGAGATCTGGCACACTCATTACAATCTGACCCCTCCCTCTTTGTGTTTACAGAGTGCTCACCATGCCCACAGCAGACACAACCCCAGTCGTTAAAGAGTACAAAGGAGTGTGTTATCACCCTCCAAACAACTCTTAATGGGTTAGCTCTTCCCCCACCCAACATAGTCACAGCAAATACCCCCATAAGGATTATACTTAAGCATATGGAGCATATTGCAATGTAAGGCAATTTTCCATCACAGACATTTTTATCTACATCATTGGTTTCATAGTTTGCTTCAGGAAAATTTCCTGTGTTAGATAAGTTATCACTGCCGGTAAAATTTAAAGAATTCAAGAGATACATGCCCAACTTCATTGGTAAAGGTTTTATCCAGTTGAGCAGCATCTCTATCATTAACCACACCACATGGTAAGTTTTTAATTTGTAGATATGGGTCCAAAAGATCCAGCCAAACACCCATGCAAAAGCTTGGACCATCAGATTCTTCAAAATCAACATCTCTACTTCCAGTCCCTTTCTTTCAGAAAAAGTATTGCTTTCCAAATACAGTATTAATTTCCAAGCCCCACATTGGAGGTGCCAAAATTTGTGGTGGTTTAAGCCTTAACTGGGAGTTTAGAGCCCAGATGGGGGCAAGACTGAGAATCTCTCCCCTGCTCCCCCCTCCTCTCTCCCAACAGAGACGGAAAAAAAAAAAAAGGGAAGGAACAAATCCACCAAACAATAATTTGGAGTTGGCTTGGAAGTAGAGAGGTAAAGAGTTTTCTTTTTATATATATATATGTATGTATGTATGTATGTATGTATGTATGTATGTATAACAATAACAGGTAAGGTTCACAAGGGCAAGGAACAAGGATGGATGGGAGGGGGACAAAGAAGAAGAATACAAAACCAGTCTCTCTCTGAAGAGGTGTGGAGGCAGCAGGGAGAAGGATCAGGCCCGACCATATGGCAGAGGAGCAGGAAGGCACCCGCAGTAGCTCTCATCCAGGAGAGGCAGGAGCCAAAAGGAGGCCTAATGGCTGCAATGTCCTGCTTTTTATACCCTAGCTGGGCAGGGAGGGGGGAGTGGAACAGACTCAGTTTCCCGGGGGAAAATGGCCTGCAGGGAGGGAAAAGCCCTCCACCCTGTTTTGCTTTTTTTCAGGATGGGCGTTAACCCACTACACAGTCCTTGGCTCAGAGAGGGCTAAGGGGCCTCTCTTGTGCAGAGTTCACGATCTGGAGCTTGCCCTTGGCTTGGAGATGGCTAGGGGCCTCTCTCTCATGTGCTCTGTTGCTGAGCTTCAGCCTCTTCTGGGATTCAGTTCCCTTGGAGCTTTTCCCCTTTCAGCCTTGGTCTGGGTGCAAGGCCTGGGTCATGTTGTTGGTGTGCTAGAACAGGTTCTTCAGCTGCTACTGAGGCAGCATTTGGCTCTTGTTGCTGTCTGTCTGAGGACAAGGCAAGTTGCTTGACTGCTTGGCTGGTTTAAATACTTTCCCAAGACAATTAATGTCCTTTGGTAACACAGAACCCTGATAAATGGAATGATAGAATAGGGCATATCCAAACATGGCCGGGGCACACATATTTCTCAGCTGTGTTACAAAGCTTATTACACATGGTACACGTTTATCTGGACCCCAGGAAGTGTTGCACATTCACACGTGCTTACAAGGTTAATCACATGTGCTATATACGGGGCAGCGAGACCACCAGCGGCACCTCGGCACTAGGTGAGATTTGGCGCTGCAGTTCTCCACATGGTTGCTGCTCAGGTCCGCCTGGGATAGCTACGTTACCAGCAGTGGCAATTTTAAAGCCGCTGACTGCTCGCAGTGGGGATCCATCTCAGCCCAGGTTCTTGCTCAGACACGCGCGCTGCCGCACTTTTTCTAAAACTTTGTCCAATAGGTCTCATGGGCAGGGCTAATCATGGTGGTAACTCGGCACAATAGCTCCTTTAAAAAATCAGTCTCAACTCAGACTGAGGGGGAATATATGCAGGTAGGTAGGTGTCATAAGCAAGAGGTAGGAGTCCAGGCATCTGGCTGCAGAGAGTGCTGGAGCCTGGCACTTGAGATGCAGGGTAGTGGGGGCAACTCTTTCATAATGGTGAGCAGATTGACTATCTGCTTAACCTGGTAGCCAGACTGAAGAATGAGGTTGCTAGTCTTAGAGATGAAAGGGAATGTAAGAAAGAGATGAACCAGAGGAGGAAAGGGATGAACCAGAGGAGTAAAGAGATGAACCAGAGTAAGCAGGCCCTGCAGGCTCCCCCAGCAGAGGCTGGTTATCCAAAAAGCAGAGGGGAATGGGCGTCTCAAAAGATGCAAGGTTAAACCTTCTTGCCTCCTAACACCTTCCCCGCTGCTCTTGGAAAATAGGTATGGGGCACTGGAGATCGAGGGTGAGGTGATCATGATGCCAGAGGACACACCATCTGGGGTTCTCCCTGAGGCTAAACAGCCTAAGGTTAAACAGCCTAAGGCAAAGCAGCCTAAGGTTAAGCAGCCTTCCCCTGGCATCAGGACCTGCTCCCTCAAAAAAAAAGAGGAGGGTAATTGTTATTGGTGATTCCCTTCTGAGGGGAATGGAGGGCCCCATATGTTGGCCAAACCCATCTCATAGGGAAATCTGTTGTCTGCAGGGAGCCCAAGTTAATGATGTTACCTGGTGCAACCCTCTAACTACTACCCCTTACTAGTTATGCAGTTAGGGAATGATGATGGTGCAACCAGAACTCCCAGGGCTATCAAAAATGACTTCAGGGCCCTGGGAGATCTGGTTGAGGGGTCAGGTGCTCAAATAATTTTTTCATCAATACCCTTAGTTGCAGGAGGGAATACCGTAAGAAACAGGTCAGCAGCCATAGTCAACAAGTGGCTTAGAGGCTGGTGCAGTCAAAAGAATTTTGAGTTTTTTGATCTTGGTAAACTTTCTACTGCACCAGGTCAGCTGGCAACAGAGGCAGTACATCTGTCTCAGAGAAGGGGAAAGGTCACAGTATATGAGAATAGCCTGTGCCCCAAAGGTAAAAAGATTCAGGGAAGGGAATTGGCAGGTCTCATCGACAGGGCTTTAAACTAGTTTTGAAGGCGGAAGGGCCTGAAACTAGTTCCCTCAGGCAAGAGTCTGGGGGCAATAAGCTAGTGTCAGAGGTGAAACCAGCAGCCCAGCTGAGGTGCGTGTACACTAATGCACGAAGCATGGGTAACAAACAAGAGGAGCTGGAAGCCTTGTTGCAGCAGGAAAGTTATGACGTAGTTGCCATCACAGAGACGTGGTGGGACGACTCACATGGCTGAAGCGCTGCAGTTGATGGCTATAGGCTCTTCAGGAGAGACAGGCAAGGAAGAAGGGGTGGAGGGGTGGCCCTATACATCAGGGAGGCACTAGATGCCATTGAGCTGGAGATAAGGGACAATCGGGTTGAGTGCTTGTGGGTAAGAATTACAGGGAAGACCAGCAGGGCAGATATCCTGGTTGGAGTCTGTTATAGACCACCCAACCAGGAGGAAGATGTTGATGAAGCATTCTATAAGCAGCTTAAGGCTGTCTCAAGATCTCTGGACCTTGTTCTCATGGGCGACTTCAACCTGCCTGACATCTGCTGGGATCTCAACACAGCAGAGAGGAATACAGTCTAGGAGGTTCTTAGAGTGCATGGAGGACAGCTTCTTATCCCAGGTGTTTTGCGAGCCTACCAGGGATAAGGCTATGCTTGACCTCCTCTTCATCAACAGGGAAGGGCTGGTGGGTGATGTAGTGGTTGGAGGGCGTTTAGGGGCCAGTGATCATGAAATTATTGAATTTTCGGTATTCGGTCAAGCTAAGAGGGGCAGCAAGAAGACCTCCACTCTGGACTTCTGGAGGGCAGACTTCAGGTTACTCAAGGAACTAATTCAGAGCGTTCCTTGGGATAAAACCCTTAAAAATAAAGGGGTCCAGGAGGGCTGGACCTGCTTCAAGGAAGAATTGCTGAAGGCGCAGGGGCAGGCTGTGCCAATGTCCCGGAAGATGAGCTGCCGGGGCAGATGGCCAGCCTGGATGGGTAATGAACTTTTAATAGAACTAAGAGAAAAAAAGAGGGTGTATCACCTTTGGAAGAAAGGTGAGGCAACCCACGGAATGTTTAAGGATGTAGCCAAATCTTGCAGGAAGAAAATTAGGGAGGCAAAAGCACAATTGGAGCTTAAACTGGCCTCTGCTGTGAAGGACAACAAAAAGTCCTTCTATAAATATATTAATAGCAAGAGAAAGGGCAAGGACAACCTCCACTCCTTGGTTGACATGGAGGGAAATGTTGTATCAATGGATGAGGAAAAGGCAGAGGTACTTAAACACCTTCTTTTCCTCAAGTTTTACTAGAAGGACAGAATGTCTTACAGACAGCTGGCCTGCAGAGCTGGCAGAAGGAGCCAGGGAGCTGCACAGTTTCCCTATGTTCCATGAGCAGGTGCTTGGACCTCTCCTCAGCAGCTTGCATCCCAACAAGTCCATGGGACAAGACAGGATCCATCCTAGCGTGCTGAGAGAGCTGGCAGATGAGCTGGACAAGCCACTATCCATTGTTTTCCGGCAGTCCTGGCTCACTGGAGAGGTCCCAGAAGACTGGAAGCTGGCCAACGGGGTGCCCATCCACAAGAAGGGCCGGTTGGATGAGCCAGGGAATTCTAGGCCTGTCAGCCTGACCTCAGTGCCAGGCAAGATTATGGAACAGGTCATCTTGAGTGCAATCACACAGCACTCCCAGGATAGCCAAGGGATCAGGCCTAGCCAGCATGGATTTAGGAAGGGCAGGTCCTGCCTGACCAACCTGATCTCCTTCTATGATCAGGTGACCTGCCTGGTCAATGTGGGGAGGCCTGTGGATGTAGTCTACCTGGACCTCAGCAAGGCCTTTGACACTGTCCCCCATGGCAGACTTCTGGCCAAGCTGTCAGCCCATGGCTTGGATGGGAGCACACTGTGTTGGGTTAGGAACTGGCTGGAGGGCCAAGCCCAGAGAGTGGTGGTGAATGGTGCCACATGCAGCTGGCAGCCAGTCAGTAGTGCTGTGCCCCGAGGATCAGTACTGGGCCCCATGCTCTTTAACATCTTTATTGATGATCTGGATGAGGGCATTGAGTCCATCATCAGTAAATTTGCTGACAACACCAAGCTGGGGGCAGGAGCTGATCTGCTGGAGGGTAGAGGGGCTCTGCAGAGGGTCCTCAACAGGCTGGACAGATGGGCAGAGTCCAGCAGCAAGAGATTTAACACATCCAAGTGCCGGGTTCTGCACATTGGCCACAACAACCCCATGCAGAGCTACAGGCTGGGGTCAGAGTGGCTGGAGAGCAGCCAGGTAGAGAGGGAGCTGGGGTGCTGGTCGATGGTAGGCTGAACATGAGCCTGCAGTGTGCCCAGGCAGCCAGGAGGGCCAATGGCATCCTGGCCTGCATCAGGAACAGTGTGGCCATCAGGAGCAGGGAGGTAATTCTGCCCCTGCACACCTCACTGGTAAGGCCACACCTCGAGTACTGTGTCCAGTTCTGGGCCCCTCAGTTTAGGAAGGATGTTGACTTGCTGGAACGAGTCCAGAGAATGTCAATGAAGTTGGTGAGGAGTTTGGAACACAAGCCTTACGAGGAGAGACTGAGAGATCTGTGGTTGCTTTGCCTGGAGAGAAGAAGACTCGGGGTGACCTTATCACTCTCTACAACTACCTGAAGGGAGGTTGTAGACAGGCCGATGATGGTCTCTTCTCCCAGGCAGCCAGTACCAGAAGAAGAAGACACAGTCTCAGGCTGCGCCTGATGGGGTGCTTGGTGCCAAGGGTTAGTTGTTTGGGTGGTGTTGGTTTGGTTGATGGGTTGAACGCAATGATCTTGAAGGTCTCTTCCAACCCGGTCTATTCTGTTCTATTCTACTCTATTCTATTCTATTCTATTCTATTAATTTTCCTTGGCCATCTGGACCCCAGGACCTGTCCAGGTTACCATATTTGCAGGTGTGCAACATTCACAGACTGCAGGAAACAAAATGCTAAATTTTCAATCATTAAGGCATTCGCATCATAGTGTTTTCTTTATGTGGCATTAATATGTTGGGTTCGCTGCCCATGTCTTTTCCTCTTGTTTAAATGTTCTGTACTTTCTTTGGTGCTCTGCAAAATTTGCTTAGTTCTAACACACATACTTTGCTTCTACACTTGTTAGTTTGTCCACTTTGGCCTAATGTTAGTAAACATCCTTTAAAGACAATCACTTTTAATCTTGTCAGAGATGCCTTTGTTGTGCGGGTGAAAATTAGTTATTGGCTTAGTGTTTGATCCATGCATAATAGGATGTTAGAATGAGAGAAGTTTGCTTGAGGCCATGGGAAGCATTCTACTCTGGGCTTACAAGTTCTAAATTTATAAAATGCAACATATTTAAAATAAACAAGCAAAAGGCAAATACTAGTTTAAAATGAGAAAAAGCTTGTTTTGTGTATATTAGTCTTTATGTGAGGAGTTTAAGGCATCTACTTGGCTGCAATAAAAGAAGAAAACTATGCTGAATCTTTACTGATACTTATCCCTTCCTCAGCCTTTATTATGATAGCTGATCAACAAACAACTACAAAAAGCCATACTGTTCTTATTGTGAAGACTCTGCCCCTGAATGGGATTGTTATTGGTGAGGTCCTTAAAGCATCAAACATCCTCAGTCCTCATGCCGTACCTTAGCAAATTAAGCCACGGGAACTAACTGCACCGAGACAAAGTCAGCCTGAAAAAAAAAAACAAACCAGATGAAATCTGTCCTTCAAAAATAGTGGAGAAGCCTCAATTTGCACATGAATTGCAAGGTAAAGCAGGTGTCATAACAGAAGATAGAATGTAAAGGGCATTCCCTTTCTTCTGCAGTGGAGAGCTGGACAGGGAGCCAGGATTTTGCAAATATCCACAGAGCATGGACAGCTTCCCATTTTCATTTGCTCTTATTCCACTGTAGTTAAATCAGCCAGAGCTAAGGATGTAGAGTAGGTGATAGTTCCCTTGGGAATATGTATATTAGAATTGTGGTAATTGGCAATGAAAGCAATCTATGAGTTCAGACACTTTCAGAGAGACCTCTGAATGTCTCAGCACTCTCCTTTGTTATCCTTGGTACATGCATAATAAAAATGGCTACTGAAGAAACACAGGTAGGCATGCTGACTCTAAATGTGTGTATAATATAACATACCAAGTTGTACACCAGCCTGCTCAATGACAAGCTTGAGTATTTGTATTGCCTAGCAAGCGCTGATGAAAAGCCACATAGATTCTTTATTCAGAAACTCCAATTTTGCCTCTGTTCCTGTGTTCATTTTCTTTATCAGCAGGGGATGACTTACACTTTCAAAAGTGATTAACATTTTAAAACTAGTGGGAGCATGTTGCATGGCATTTCATATTATTTAACCCTTTAGCTCTTTGCTGAAACAATTTGTTTTCTCTCTTTGGAATACAGGTCATGCTGGCATGTCAGCACATCCAGAAAATAAGCATTTTACACTATGCAAAACGCACTGGAGAAATAGTTACATGAACTATGTTTTAGCTGTACAAAGAAGTGGAGGTTTACCAGCTTTTACCTTGTGGTCTAACCTACCCACATGATTAAAGGAAACAGCCCAAGTTTACTTAATCCTTTCAGACATCCAGTTTGTCCTCAAAATAATATCTCTGATATGGCTGTTTAAAGTCACTAGTACTTAGCCATTTTTTGCATGTTTTTCTCTCAATCTCTTTTTTGTGTTATACCTTGTCTCACAGACTTGAACATACTGATGTATGGGCAAAACAGGAACTCACCAGGTACCCAAAGATCCATCTTCCAACTGTGCTTATTTTTTCTCTCAGACAGTTAGAGATCATTGTAAAGCATGGCTGAGGACTATTATTCACTTAAAAATACAGGACTTGAAGGCATTTTTTCCATATCTGTGTATAGCTACACTGTACATAGGTCCATATTAAGCAATGTCTACAGATGTGCCTTTAGTCCACTCTCAAGTACCTCTACCTGTGAATTTAAAAGCTCAACATCTCTTCAAGTCCATTAATTGGGTAGATAGTATGGTTGAAGATATGTAGAAAGGATCCAAGTTCAATATTAAAGAAGAAACAACCAACACTGTAAGTATTAGTTTATCTAGCTTATTTGTGTCTGTAAGCAAGTCCAGTAATAGGAGATCTTTCCTCCTCTGTTAGGAGGAACAAAACTACATTTCTGTTTTTCTGCAAGGTAATGTGATAAAAAGGTAGACGCAAATGTACTCTTTTCTAGATTATCAGTTTTAGGAATTCAGAAGACTTGTACATATTCTGGTTCTCTTGGGGAACTTCCCTGGTGTCTGTTGTAAATATAATACATCAGAGATAGAACAGTCCTGACGGTTTTACTAAAGTGTCTGGAGGATGACTTCCTGACACAGTTGGTGAGGGAGCAAATCAAGAAAGGCACCCTGCTGGGCCTTCTATTTGTCAATAGAGAAGGACTTCTGGGTGACATAATAGTTGGGGGCTATCTGGGCAAAGTGATCACAACATGAGAAAGTTCTCAGTTGTTGGAGAAGTAAATAGAGCAGTCAGCAGAAATGTCGCCTTGGACTTCTAGTGGGCAGATTTTGATCTGTTTTGGAGACTGCTTGATAAAAGACTCTTAGGAGGCAGTCATGAAGGGCCAAGGAATCAAGGAAGGGTGGACATTCTTCAAGAAGGAAGTCTTAAAGGCACAGGAACAGGCCATTCCCATGTGCCACAGGATGAGTAAGCATGTAAGAAGGCTGGCCTGTGCGAATACAGAGATTTGGTCGCTACTTATGGAGAAAAAGGGAATTCATGGTCATTGGAAGAAGGGGCAGGCAACTCAGGATGACTACAAAGCTGTCATGAGGCTATGTAAGGAGAAAATGAGAAGAACCAAAGCCCATCTGGAAATAATCTGGCTTTACAGAATCATAGAATCACAGGATATTAGGGTTTGGAGGGGACCTCTGAAGATCATCGATTCCAACCTCCCCTGCCAGAAATCTAGCACAGGCCACACAGGAACACATCCAGATGGGTCTTGGAAAGTCTCCAGAGAAGGAGACTCCACACCCACTCTGGGGAGCGTGTTCCAGTGCTCTGTGATCTCACAGTGAAGAAGTTCCTCCTCATGCTGAGGTGGAACCTCCTGTGTTGTAGTTTATATCCAATGCCCCTTGTCCTATCACAGGGTCCAACTGAGCAGAGCCTGTCCCCTCCCTCTTGACATCCAGCCCTCAGATATTTATAAATTTTTATTAAATCCCCTTGCAGTCTTCTCATCTCCAGACTAAACAGCCCCAGGGCTCTCAGCCTCTCCTCATAGAGCATGTGCTCCTGTCCCTTAATCATCCTGGTAGCTCACTATTGGACTCTCTTGTGTAGATCTCTGTCCCTCTTGAACCGAGGAGCCCCAAACTGGATGCAATATTACAGGTGAGGTCTCAGCAGGGCAGAGTAGAGTGGAAGGAGAACCTCCCTCAATCTGCTGAACACAAACCTCTTAATGCATTCCAGGATCCTATTGGCCTTCTTGGCCACAAGAGCACATTGCTACCTGGACTTCAGCAAGGCCTTTGACACCGTCCCCCACAGTAAACTGCTGGCTAAGCTGTCAGCTCGTGGATTGGACAGCAGCACTCTGTGCTGGGTTAGGAACTGGCTGGAGAGCCGAGCCCAGAGAGTGGTGGTGAATGGTGCCACATCCAGCTGGTGGCCGGTCACCAGTGGCGTCCCCCAGGGATCAGTGCTGGGCCCCATCCTCTTTAACATCTTCATTGATGATATGGATGAGGGGGTTGAGTCAGTCATCAGCAAGTTTGCAGATGACACCAAGTTAGGAAGAGATGTTAGTCAGTTAGAGGGTAGAAAGGCTCTGCAGAGGAACCTCGACCGACTGGGCAGATGGGCAGAGTCTAATGGTATGGCATTTAACAAGTCCAAGTGCCGGGTGCTGCACTTTGGCCACGGCAACCCCATGCAGAGCTACAGGCTGGGGTCAGAGTGGCTGGAGAGCTGCCAGACAGAGAGGGACCTTGGAGTGCTGATTGACAGCAGGCTGAACATGAGCCAGCAGTGTGCCCAGCAGGAGCAGGGAGGTCATTGTGCCCCTGTACTCTGCATTGGTTAGGCTGCACCTTGAGTACTGTGTCCAGTTCAGGGCCCTTCAGTTTAAGAAGGACATAGAGACACTTGAGCGTGTCCAGAGAAGGGCAACAAGGCTGGTGAGAGGCCTTGAGCATAGGACCTATGAGGAGAGGCTGAGGGAGCTGGGATTGTTAACCTGGAGAAGAGAAGGATCAAGGGTGACCTCATTGCCCTCTACAACTACCTGAAAGGTGATTGTAGTCAGGAAGGGGTTGGTCTCTTCTCCCAGGCAACCAGCACCAGAACAAGGGGACACAGTCTCAAGCTGCACCAGTGGAGGTTTAGACTCGAAGTGAGGAGAAAGTTCTTCACTGAGCGAGTCATTCGTCATTGGAATGGGCTGCCCAGGGAGGTGGTGGAGTCGCCGTCCCTGGAGGTGTTCAAGAGGAGATTGGACGTGGCACTTGGTGCCATGGTCTAGTTGTGAGGTCTGTTGGGACAGGTTGGACTTGATGATCCTTGGAGTCTCTTCCAACCTTAGTTATACTGTGATACTGTGATACTGTGACCCACGGATAACTTGGGTCACCTTGTTGTCCACCAGGACTCACAGGGCTTGCTCTCTTACAGCTCTCCTAACCAGTACTGGTGCAGTTTATTATTTCTTCCCAGATGCAGGACTCTGCACTTACCCTTGTTGAGTCTCATTAGGTTCCACTCTGCCCAGCTCTTCAGTCTGTCCAAATATCACTAAATGGCTACATAGCCTTCAGGTGTCTCAGCAAAGCCTTCCAGTTTGGGATTGCCATCTAACTTGCTGAGCAGACACTCTGTCACTCTGTCCCATTTGCCTCAAATTTTAATAGCAGGACAGAATGTCTTCCAGACAGCTGGCCTCCTGAGCTGGCAGATGGAGCCAGGGAGCAGTATAGTTCCCATATGTTCCAGGAGGAAGTAGTTAGAGATCTCCTCAACTGCTTGGATCCCCACAAGTCCATGGGACCAGATAGGATCCATCCTAGGGTGCTGAGAGAGCTGGCAGATGAGCTGGCCAAGCCACTATCCATAATTTTTCAGCAGTCCTGGCTCACTGGAGAGGTCCCAGATGACTGGAATCTGGCCAATGTGATACCCATCAACAAGAAGGGCCAGTTGGATGAACCAGGGAATTATAGACCTGTCAGCCTGACCTCAGTGCCAGGCAAGATTATGGAAGAGGTCATCTTGAGTGCAATCACACAGCACTTAGAGGATGGCCAAGGGGTCAGGCCCAGCCAGCATGGATTTAGGAAGGGCAGGTCCTGCCTGACCAACCTGATCTTCTATGATCAGGTGACCTGCCTGGTGGATGTGGGGAAGACTATGGATGTAGTCTACCTGGACCTCAGCAAGGCTTCTGACACCGTTCCCCATATCAAACTCCTGGCCAGGCTGTCAGCCCATGGTTTGGATGGGAGCACACTGCATTGGGTTAGGAACTGGCTGGAGAGTTGAGCCCAGAGAGTGGTGAATGGTTCCATGTCGAGCTGGCAGCCAGTCACTAGACGTGGCCCCCAGGAATCGGTACTGGGCCCCATGCTCTTTAATATATTTATTGATAATCGGGATGAGGGCATTGAGTCCATCATCAGTAAATTTGCTGACGACACCAAGCTGGGGGCAGGTGCTGATCTGCTAGAGTGTAGAGGGGCTTTGCAGAGGGACCTCGGCAGGCTGGACAGATGGGCAGAATCCAACAGCATGAGATTTAACACATCCAAGTGCCGGGTTCTGGCCACAACAATCCCATGCAGTGCTACAGGCTGGGGTCAGATTGCCTGAAGAGTGGCCAGGCAGAGAAGGACCTAAGGGTACTGGTCCATGGTAGGCTGAACATGAACCTGCAGTGTGCACAGGTGGCCAAGAAGGCCAATGGCATCCTGGCCTGTATCAGGTACAGTGTGGCCAGCAGGAGCAGGGAGGTCATTCTGCCCCTGTACACTGCACTGGTTAGGCCACACCTTGAGTCCTGTGTCCAGTTCTGTGCCCCTCAGTTTAGGAAAGATCTTGACTTGCTGGAAGGTGTCCAGGGAAGGGCAACAAAGTTGGTGAGGGGTTTGGAACACAAGCCAGACCTTATTGCTCTCTACAACTACCTTAAGGGAGGTTGTAGCAAGGTGGGGCCTGGTCTCTTCTCCCAGGCAACCAGCACCAGAACAAGCGGACACAGTCTCAAGCTGTACCAGGGGAGGTTCAGACTGGATATTAGGAAGAAATTCTACACAGAGAGAGTGATTAGCCATTGGAATGTGCTGCCCAGGGTGGTGTTGGAGTCACCATCATTGGAGGTGTTTAGGAGGAGCCTTGATAGGGTGCTTGGTTGCATGGTTTAGTTGATCAGGTGGTGTTGGATGATGGGTTGGACGTGGTGATCCTGAAGGTCTCTTCCAACCTGATCTATTCTATTCTATTCTATTCTATTCTATTCTATTCTATTCTATTCTATTCTATTCTATTCTATTCTATTCTATTCTATTCTATTCTCATCAATGTCATTGATAAAGATGTTGAACAGGACCGGAGCCAGCACTGATCCCTGGAGGACTCCACTAGTTACAGCTCTCCAGCTGAACTCTATTTTGTAACCATTTCCTAATCCATCTCACTGTCTGTTCTATCCCATACTTCCTGAGCTTGCTCACAAGAATGGTATGGGAGACATTGTCAAAAGCCTGGCTAAGGTCAAGGCAGACTACATTCACTGGTCTTCCTGCATCTACCCATTCTGTTACAACATCATAGAAAGCTATCAGATTAGTCAAACATGATTTCCTCTTGTAAATCCATGCTGACTGCTCCTGGTCATTTTATTCTCTTCCAAATATCTAGAGATGACCTCCAGAATGTGCTGATCCATCATTTTTCCAGGGAGAGAGGTGAGACTCACTGGTCTATAGTTTCCTGGAACTTCTTTCTTGCCCTTTTTTAAGACTGGAGTAATGTTGGCTTTCCTCCAAACCTCAGGCACCTCTTCTCTCTGCCACCATTTTGCAAAAATGATGGGAAGTGGTAGAGCAACATCAGCCAGCTCTCTCAACATTCTTGGATACATCTAATCAGGGCCCATGGACTTAGAATCATAGAATTGTTAGGGTTAGAAGGGACGTCAAGAATCATCTAGTTTCAACCTCACTGCCATGGGCTTGTGAATATTCAATCTTCAATCAGGACTTGTGAATATTCAATCTGTATAACTGATCCCTAACCCAGTCTTCACTGACTAGTGGAAAGTCTTCCCTCCTCCAGTTTTCTCCTTCATCCAGGGTCTGGACTTCATAGGGGAGTTCAGTCTTAGGAATAAAGACTGAAACAAGGCATTCAGCAACTCTGCCTTCTCTGCATCCTTAGTTATCAGGGCTGCCTCCTCGTTTGGCAGTGGGGCCACACCTTCCCTATTCTTCCTTTTCCTAATGATAAATTTGAAGAAGCCCTTCTTGTTCTCTTTTACTTCCTTTGATAGTTTTAGTACCAAGAGGGCTTTGGCCTTCCTTATTGCCTTCCTACATTCCCTAATAACTAGTCTATAGCTCTCCCAATTGATAAGTCCCTTCTTCCATGAACTGTAAGTATCTTTCTTCCATGACATTTCCTTCAGAAGCTCCTTGTTTGTCCATGCAAGTCTCCTGGCACGCCTACCCCATTTTTCACTCAAGGGAACAGGCTTGGAAGAAGTGACATTTGAAAATTGTCCAACTTTCTTGGGCTCCTTTACCCTCCAGAATCTTAGCCCATGGGATTCCTGAAAGTATATCTCTGAGGAGTACAAAGTAAGCCCTGCAGAAGTCCAGGGTTGTAATCCTACTTACTGCCCTGCTTCTACCCTGTATAATACTAAACTCCACCATGTCATGATCACTGTTGCCCTTAATGTCCTCAACCAGTCCTTCTCTATTAGTTAATATTAGGTTTAGCAGTGCAACTCTCCTTGTTGGCTTCTCCACTACCTGCATCAAGAAGTTATCCTCAGCACACTGCAAGAGCCTTTTGGACTGGATGTGTCTAGATGTGTGGGCTTTCCAGCCAATATCAGGGTGTAGAAGGCCTCATCAGCATCTTCTGCTTGATTTGGTGGTCTATAGTAGACACCCACAACAGTTTCACCTACCTTTCCACATCTCTTATTTCTTACCCACAAGCTTTCCACCTGTTCTACCTCACTCCTGGGATGGAACTCAACACATTCCAGTTGCTCTTGCATGTAGAGAGCAAAACCACTACCTTGCCTTGTTAGCCTATTTTTCCTGAACAGCACATAGCCATCCATGAGAGCACTCCAGCTGTGGGAGCTGTCCCACCGTGTTTCAATGATTCCAATTATATCATATTCATGCAGCCTAATGCAGATCTCCAACTCCTCCTGCTTATTCCCCATGCTCCATGCATTGTTGTATAAGCATTTCAGAGAGGGAGTTAATCCATTAGTTTTCACTCCTGCTGTCTGATCAAACTTCCAGTGAGCCCTTGTTGCAGTTTGAGCTGGGTGCCCCCTGATGTGTTCACTTCCTGTGTCTAGAAGTCCAGCCCAGAGGGGTGGACACAGGAAATTGTGTGTATTTCCTACCATAATTCTTTGCACCACTATAAGATCCAGTGCGGGGTCTAGCACTGTCTCTTTTTTTCTTCCTCCTCCGTCAGCCGGTAACTGGGGGAGATGTCTCCTGGCTTTGGGCCTGCTAGGCCCAAGGCCATGGGGGGGATGGGCAGTCTCAGACCTGGCCAGCTGAGACTAGCCCAGCAGAGGGAGGGGGAAGAAGGAGCCCTGGGGGTCTTGGGTGTACCCTGAGGTGGGAATGGGATGTCTCTGGGTTTGCTTTGGGATCTTTCTTTGTCACTGCACTTCAGGTTGTCTGTAAACATTCACTGCTTTCTATTTAAACTTTCATCACTTTTGCAATCCGTTTGTCTTGAGTGTTTATTCCTGCCCGTGGTGTGGGGAGGGGGCTGCCTCAACGCAGCACAGCCCTGCATGTGCTGATGTTTCCTTGTTGGCTCTTGCATCTTCCCCAACACATGGCTTATTATTCCGTGCCTTCTCTGAAGTAGTAGTGGAGCTGGAACACCACCTCACACACATCCCAGGCTTCTTTTCAGTCAGTCTGGTTTCTTCCCTTCCCCTCCTTCAAATCTAGTTTAAAGATTGATTAATGAGCCCAGCCAACCACTGTGATATAAACCTTCTCCTACTTTGAGAGAGATGCACCCAATCTGCTACCAGCTGATCTGACATCATGTGAGGTGACTCATGGTCAAAAACCCAGTCGTGTTGGAGGAACCAGGCTCAAAGCCAAGAACTGATCTGGTGAGTCCTTCTCAGTCTTTCTGTGTGGGTCCTTCCAATTGGGAGGATAGAAGAGAACACTACCTTACCTCCTGCTCCCTTGACCAGTTGACCCAAGGCCCTTAGGTCTCTTTTGATAGCTCTCAGCTTTAGCTGAGAATGCTTCTACAAACAGTAGCAACTACAAACAGTAACAACTGTTGGGATCCATCCTAGGGTACTGAGAGAGCTGGCAGATGTGCTGGACAAGCCGCTCTCCATCATTTTTCAGCAGTCCTGGCGCACTGGAGACATCCCAGAGGACAGGAAGCAGGCCATCTTGGTGCCCATCCACAAGAAGGGCAGGTTGGATAAGCCAGGGAATTCTAGGCCTGTCAGCCTGACCTCAGTGCCAGGCAAGATTATGGAACAGGTCATCTTGAGTGCAATCACACAGCACTCCCAGGATGGCCAAGGGGTCAGGCCCAGCCAGCATGGATTTAGGAAGGGCAGGTCCTGCCTCACCAACCTGATCACCTTCTATGATCAGGTGACCCGCCTGGTGGATGTGGGGCCTGTGGATGTAGTCTACCTGGACCTCAGCAAGGCCTTTGACACTGTCCCCCATGGCAGACTCCTGGCCAAGCTGTCAGCCCATGGCATGGATGGGAGCACACTGTGATGGGTTAGGAAGTGGCTGGAGGGCTGAGCCCAGAGAGTGGTGGTGAATGGTGCCACATGCAGCTGGCAGCCAGGCACTAGTGGTGTGCCCCAAGGATCAGTGCTGGGCCCCATGCTCTTTAACATCTTTATTGATGATCTAGATGAGGGCATAGAGTCCATCATCAGTAGATTTGCTGACGACACCAAGCTGGGGGCAGGAGTTGATCTGCTGGAGGGTAGAGAGGCTCTGCAGAGGGACCTCGACAGGCTGGACAGATGGGCAGAGTCCAACAGCATGAGATTTAACACATCCAAGTGCCGGGTTCTGCACATTGGCCACAACAACCCCATGCAGTGCTACAGGCTGGGGTCAGAGTGGCTGGAGAGCAGCCAGGTAGAGAGGGAGCTGGGGGTGCTGGTCGATGGTAGGCTGAACATGAGCCTGCAGTGTGCCCAGGCAACCAGGAGGGCCAATGGCATCCTGGCCTGCATCAGGAACAGTGTGGCCAGCAGGAGCAGGGAGGTCATCCTGCCCCTGTACACTTCACTGGTTAGGCCGCACCTTGAGTACTGTGTCCAGTTCTGGGCCCCTCAGTTTAGGAAGGATGCTGACTTGCTGGAGCATGTCCAGAGAAGGGCGACAAGGTTGGTGAGGGACTTGGAATACAAGCCCTATGAGGAGAGACTGAGGCAGCTGGGGTTGCTTAGCCTGGAAAGGAGGAGACTCAGGAATGACCTTATTGCTCTCTACAGCTACCTGAAGGGAGGTTGTAGTCAGGCAGAGGTTGGTCTCTTCTCCCAGGCAGCCAGTACCAGAGCAAGAGGACACAGTCTCAGGCTGTGCCAGGGGAAGTTTAGGCTGGAGGTTAGGAGGAAGTTTTACACAGAGAGAGTGATTGCCCATTGGAATGGGCTGCCTGGGGAGGTGATGGAGTCAACGTTGCTGGGGGTGTTCAGGGCGAGGCTTGACGGGATGCTTGGTGCCATGGTTTAGTTGATTAGGTGATGTTGGATTATAGGTTGGACATGATGGTCTTGAAGGTCTCTTCCAGCCTTGTTTATCCTATCCTATCCTATCCTATCCTATCCTATCCTATCCTATCCTATCCTATCCTATCCTATCCTATTCTATTAACAACAGGAGGACTAAGGAGAATCTCTGTCCTTTGTTGCATGCAGGGGGGAACACAGTGATAGAGGATGAGGAAAAAGCTGAGGTACTCAATACTTTCTTTGTCTGTCTTCATCAGTAAGACCAGTTATTTTCTGGATGCCCAGCCCTCTGAGCTGGACCTAGATGGGGTGAATCATCTAGAAAGGGCAAGAGGACTCTGGCATAGGAATTGGCGGAAGTCATTGAGAGGGCTTTAAACTAAGTTTGAAGGGGGTAGGTAATTAAACCAGTCTGTCCAGAGAGAAGACAGATAGAGGTAAACTAGAGTCAGTGGTGAAATCAGCAGCCCAGCTGAAGTGCATGTACACCAATGCACACAGTATAGGTAAGAAGCAGGAGGAACTGGAAGCCTTTGTACACCAGGAAAACTACAATGTAGTTGTCACTACATGTGGTGGGATGATTCACATGACTGGAGCACTGCACTAGATGGTTACAAGGTCTTTAGGTGAAACAGGAGAGGGAGAAGAGAAGGGGTAGCCCTGTATATTAGGGAAACTCTTGATGCCACAGAACTTGAGGTTGAGGATGAGAGGACTAAATGCCTGTGGGTTAAAATCAGAGGGAGGACTAACAAAACTGACATCTTGGTTGGAGTCTGCTATAGACCACCCAGCCAGGACAAAGAGGTAGATAATTATTCTACAAGCAGCCGGAGGTTGTCTCAAGATCACCAGCCTTTGTTTTTGTGGGTGACTTTAACCTGCTAGATATCTGCTGGGAACTTAGTGCAGCAGAGAGAAGGCAGTCCAGAAGGTTCTCAGAGTGTATGGAGGACAGCTCCTTGATGCAGCTGGTAAGTGAGCCTACCAGGGGGTCAGGCCCTGCTTGACCTGCAGTTCTCAAATAGTGAAGGGCTGGTGGGAGATGTGATGGTAGGATGCTGTCTAGGGTGCAGTAATCATCAAATAGTGGAGTTTTCAACATGCAGGGAAACAAGGAAGAGCAACAATAAAACTCTTACCTTGGAGTTCCAGAGGGCAGACTTAAGCTTATTTAAGCAACTAATTTGGAGAGTACCTTGGGAAGCAGCCCTTAAGAACCAAGGGATCCAGGACAGTTGGACCTACTTCAAACAGGAACTCTTGAAGGCACAGGAACAGGCTGTGCCCATGTGCTGAAAGATGATCTGCCTGTGAAGGTGACCAGGATGGATGGGCAAGCAGCTTTTGAAGGAATTAAGGGGGAAAATGTGGATGTATCACCTCTGGAAAGTGGGGGAGGAAAATAGTGATACGTTTAAGGATGTTGTTAGATCATGTTGGAGAAAAATTAGAGAGGCAAAAGCCCAGTAAGAACTCAAGCTGGCCACTTCTGTGAAGGACAATAAAAAACATTTTAATAAATATATTAATGCTGAAAAGAGGGGCAAGAAGAATCTCCACTCTTTATTGGACTTGGAGTGGAACGGAATAGAATAGAATAGAATTAACCAGGTTGGAAAAGACCTTTGAGATCATCGAGTCCAGCCTATCACCCAACACTATCTAATCAACTAAACTATGGCACCAAGTACCCCATCCAGTTTCTTTTTAAACACCTCCAGTGATGGTGACTCCACCGCCTCCCTGGGCAGCACATTCCAATGGCAAATCACTCTTTCTGTGAAGAACTTCTTTCTAACGTCCAGCCTAAACTTCCCCTGGTACAGCTTGAGACTGTGTCCTCTTGTTCTGGTGCTGGTTGCCTGGGAGAAGAGACCAACCCCACCTTGCTACAACCTCCCTTAAGGTAGTTGTAGATGGCAATAAAGTCTTCCCTGAGCCTCCTCCAGGCTAAGCAACCCCAGCCCCCTCAGCCTCTCCTCATAGGGCTTGTGTTCTAAACCCCTCACCAGCTTTGTTGCCCTTCTCTGGACACCTTCCAACAAGTCAAGATCTTTCCTAAACTGAGGGGCCCAGAACTGGACACAGGACTCAAGGTGTGGCCTAACCAGTGCTGAGTACAGGGGCAGAGTGAACTCCCTGCTCCTGCTGGCCACGCTGTTCTTGATGCAGGCCAGGATGCCATTGGCCTTCTTGGCTACCTGAGCACACTGCTGGCTCATGTTCAGCCTACTATCAACCAGTACCCCCAGGTCCCTTTCTGCCTGACTGCTCTCCAGCCACTCTGACCCCAGCCTGTAGCACTGCATGGGGTTGTTGTGGCTGATGTGCAGAACCCGGCACTTGGATGTGTTAAATCTCATGCTGTTGGATTCTGTCCATCTCTCCAGCCTGTCGAGGTCCCTCTGCAGAGATCTCCCATCCTCTAACAGATCAGCACCTGCCCCCAGCTTGGTGTCATCTGCAAATTTACTGATGATGGACTCAATACCCTCATCCTGATCATCAGTAAAGATATTGACCAGGATCAGGCCCTAGGGGCCACGTCTAGTGACTGGCTGCCAGCTGGATGTGGCACCATTCACCATCACTCTCTAGGCTCAGCCCTCCAGCCACTTCCTAACCCAGCACAGAGTGCTGCTTTCCAAGCCACGGGCTGACAGCTTGGCCAGGAGTTTGCTGTGGGGGATGGTGTCAAAGGCCTTGCTGAAATCCAGATAGACTACATCCACAGCCTTCCCCACATCCATCAGGCAGGTCACCTAATCATAGAAGGAGATCAGGTTGGTGAGGCAGGACCTGCCCTTCCTAAATCCATGCTGGCTGGGCCTGATCCCTTGGCCATCCTGTAAGTGCTGAGTGATTGCACTCAAGATGACCTGTTCTATAATCTGGCACTGAGGTCAGGCTGACAGGCCTATAATTCCCTGGCTCATCCTTCCGGCCCTTCTTGTGGATGGGTATCATGGTGGCCAGATTCCAGTCATCTGGGGCCTCTCCAGTGTTTCAAGTCTTTTGAAAAATGATGGAGTGGAGGTTGTCATTGCCTCTCCTATTGCTGTTAATATGTTTGTAAAAGGAGTTTTGTTTTCCTTCACAGCAGTGGGCAGTCTAAGCTCTAAATGGGCTTTTGCCTCTCTAATTTTTTTTCCTGCATGGACTAGAAGTCCAGAGTGGAGGTTTTGTCACTGCCCCTCTTAGCTTGACTGCATATTGAAAACTCAATTATCTCATGGTCAACGGACTCCAGACAACCTCCAAACACCACATGTCCCACCAGCCCTTCTTTATATGTCAAAAGAAGGTCAAGCAATGAGTCACCTGTGGTAGGCTCATTCAGCAGCTGTGGTAAGAAGCTATCCTCCACACACTATAAGAACCTTCTGGACTGCCTCGTCTCTGCTGTGTTTCTAGTGATATCAGGCAGGTTGAAGTCACCTATGAGAACAAGGTCAGGCGATCTTGAGACATCCTCTAGCTGCCTATAGAATAATTCATCAACTTCTTCATCCTAGTTTGGTGGTCTATAACAGACTCCAACCAGGATGTCTGCCTTGCTGGTCTTCTCCCTAATTCTCACCCACAGGCACACAACCTGATCGTCCCTGATCTCTAGTTCCATGGCATCTAGTGCTTCCCTGATGTACAGGGCCACACGTCCACCCCTTCTCCCTTTCCCGTCTCTCCTGAAGATCCTGTAGCCATCAATTAGAGTGCTCTAGTCATGTGAGTCATCCCACCAGTTTTCTGGGATGGCAGCTACATCATAACTTTCCTGCTGTAACAAGGCTTCCAGCTCCTCTTGTTTGTTACCCATGCTGTGTGCATTAGTGCACATGCACTTTAGCTGGGCTGCTGGTTTCACCCCTCACTCCAGCTTACCACCCCTAGGCACCTCTCTGGGGAGATTGGTTTCAGCCTCTTCCCCCTTTGAATCTAGTTTAAACCCCTAATATTTAAACTACAGATGAGAAAAAGGCAGAGGTACTAAATATTCTTTGCTTCCATTTTCAACAGTAAGGCAGGAGGACTTCAAGAAAACTGGCCTCCTGAACGGGTAGATGGGGTCATGGAGCAGTATAGGTCCCCTGAAATCCATGAGGAAGCAATTAGGGACTTTCTGAGCCACTTGGATACTCTCAAGTCCATGGGATCCCTCCTAGGGTACTGAAAGGACTGGCAGATGAGTTTGTTAATCCACTGTCCATCATTTGCCACCAGTCCTAGCTCACTGGAGAAGTCCCAGATGACTGGAAAAATGGTCAATGTGGTGCCCATCCACAAGAAGGGCTGGCTGGATGTGCCAGGGATTTATAGGCCTGTCAGCCTGACCTCAGTGACAGGCAAGATTATGGAGCAGATAATTTTGAGTGCAATCACACAGCACTTACAGGATGGCCAAGGGATCAGTCCCAACCAGCATGGATAAGAAGGACATTGAAACACTTGAATGTGTCCAGAGAAGGGCAACAAGGTGGGTGAGAGGCCTTGAGTACAAGTCCTATGAGGAGAGGCTGAGGGAGCTGGGATTGTTTAGCCTGGAGAAGAGGAGGCTCAGGGGTGACCTCATTGCTCTCTACAACTACCTGAAAGGGGATTGTAGCCAGGAGGGACTTGGTCTCTTCTCGCAGGCAGCCAGCACCACAATGAGAGGACACAGTCTTAGGCTGCCCCAGGGCAAGTTTAGGCTCGAGGTGAGGAGAACGTTCTTCACAGAAAAAGTTATTTGTTATTGGGATGGGCTGCCCAGGGAGGTGGTGGAGTCACCGTTCTTGGAGGTAGAATACATAGAATACATAGAATAAACCAGGTTGGAAGAGACCTTCAAGATCATCGCGTCCAACCCATCAACCAATCCAACACCGCCCAAGCAACTAACCCACAAGAATTGGGTGTGCTACTTGGAGCCATGTTTTTGTTGTCATGAGGCATTAGGTATTAAGTAATAGGTTGGACTTGATGATTTCTGAGGTCTTTTCCAACCTGGTTGATTCTGTGATTCTGTGATAGGAATGGGAAGTGGAATGAAGTGCTCAAAATCCAAAATGAGTTTGTTAATAACCTACTGTAACAGTTACATACACACAAGTCTGGGTGCCAGATGGCATACAGCCAAGGGCATTGAGAGAGTTGGTAGAAGTGCTCACCATGACACTTCCCATCACTTACCAGCAATCCTGGCTAACCAGAGAAGTCCCAGGCTTCTAGTTAAGAAAGGCTGAAAGGAGGACCCAGGGAACTTCCAAGTTCCTTGGTGCCAAGGAAGGCCATGGAGACATCTTGAGTGCCATTATATAGCATATGCAAGGCAACCAAATGATCAGGCCCTGTCAGCATGGAATCATGCATAACCTGATACCCTTCTGCTACACGGTGACCCACTTAGTGGATGAGGGAAAGGCTATGCATGTTATTTATTTGGACTTTAGTATGGCATTTCACTTTGTTTCCCGTAGTATCCTCCTGGAGAAAATGGCTGCTCTTGGCTTGAGTGGGTGAATGCTTTTCTGGGTACAAATCTGACTGGATGGTCAGGTCCAAAAAGTGGTGGTGAAGACGGTTTCAACCACTTGAAGTCCAGTCACTGGTGCTGTTCCCTAGGGGTCTGTATCTGGGACCTGTTCTCTTTAAAATCTCTATCAACAATCTGGATGAGGGAATTGAGTACATCCTCAGTAAGTTTGCAGGCAACTCTAAATAACGTGGGAGGGCAGGAAGACTCTGCAGAGAGATCTGGATAGGCTGGATTGATGGGACTGTTGATCAGCTTATTGAATGAAAGGAAACAAGAGGAAAGTAAAATAGGAATGCTTATCTAAATTTCTTCCCCCTTTCTTTGAAAGGTTTCATGTTAATACTCATGAACAATTTCCTTTTTCTACCATTCTTCCAGTAGTTGTACCTCAGTTAATTATCTTTGTTGTCTATTGAAAGTAAAGAGTAAGAAATTTGGCACTTCCCTTTGATCAAGGTTCTGTTCTTTCCCCCGGAAAAACTCTTTTTTTTTTTCCTTTTCCTCATCTTCAGAAGTGAAAAGCATTCCTCATTAGGAAGAGCAGATGCATCCTATCATAGAGGGTGGGGGGTTATAGATTCTTTGAAGCAGTTTCCTTTCTGGGTACAAATTGTTTAATTCCCGAGCACTCTCAATGTTCCAAGTATTCATGTATGTAGAATACAGTATCACTGGAAGCTCAAGGCAAACATCGTGTAAGAATAAAAGAAAATATTAAGTCATAAAACCCAGGAAGGACATAGTGCAAATACTCCTCATAACAATTGCCCAGCCAACTTCCTCAGTGAGGTTAGACTAAAGTAGTTGGAGTAAAAATATAAGCATACTACAAATAGGTGCCAGTATTCTACCTTTGTCCCTGAATAAAATGGTCAAGAAGAGAAATATAAAACGCAAAGAAAATTCTTCCTACAACTTTTGGATAATTTTGATTTATTTTAAAGGAGATATGAACCTACACTCCTTGTCATGCTCATTTGTATTTTGAAAATTTGTTCTAAAGTACTTTTAATCTTCAGATTAAACACAATTTCCTGTGGACATGCATACCAAGTATTTTGTACCTCTTCAGAAGCTAACAGTAAAAATATTGCAGGCATTTAATAAACACAGGACTGAAATAATATACTGAACTTACTTGTCATACTAGATCTTGAAATTAGATATTTTTATTCAGAAAACACTCTCTTGAAGTTTGCATATATCCCCTTTTATTTCCTTGTGAAGTTTTAAAGTTACACATGCACACACATACACTTGCTTGGAGCCTCATGAAACTGAAATGTCAAGTGAGAGTTGCTTTTTATCATGTTCTGTCAATCAAAGTAAGCAAGGCTTTGTGCATCTGTTGCTGGTATATTGGCACTTTTTGAAGAGTGTTTCGGAGGGAGCAAGAATAAATAAAGATCCTTCAGGCACTTTCTCATTTATGGATGAGGAATCAAAGCAGTCTGAAACTTCATTTTCAGCCTGATACCCTGAAGATTGTTGGCTGATAATTCTGGATGGAACAGCTTATCTGAGAGGATTAGGGAGAATATGGGCTTGCTATATCTGCTGGCTTCAGCCTATTCAGCGGGGCAGACTCTGCCACACATTATCTGTGCCTTTACATATGTCACTAATCTTATCTATATCTTTTCAGCTCCTTCTTCAGCTCCCTGTGTTAGAGCTATGGTTTCCTATACCTAAACCTCACATTTCTTCATTACACCAGATGTATAGGCGTTAGCCATCTCTAACAGCCTTTCTGTACTGTGTTGTTCAGTAATGGATAGTATGAGAAGGTAATGGTAGTGCTTTATCTCAGATCTTACAGGCCTCACATCAATGTATTAAATGCTTACCTTCCTTCCCACTAGCATACTCCATCCTCCCCTCACCATTTTTGTCCAAATCTTCTTAACAAAATAAAATCTCAACAATAGAGTACCACTGCAATCATTAAAAATCATGGAAGCTGATGATTTAGGGGGAGGTATATATGCCAGAAGGGTCAAAATAGTTTGTAACCAACCAAACAAAACCAGAACCAACCTGGAACTTTTGCCATTCTCTCCTTGATTACTAATTGATGTTACAAATTTAGTAATGGTAGCCACTCAGACAAAGTGGCTTAGAAGGAAGAAAGATTAAATCCTCTGAGAGTCCCTGTCCTTTTTTCAAATTTTAAAGGGAAGCTCCTTCCCCATATCTACTCAAAACTACTTCCCTAGCTCCAGCTATCTCCCTGCCTGTTGAGCTAAGCTCCATCGTTTCTCTCCAGTTCTGCCTTTGCTTTCCATTACATCTGCCATGCTGCCACTCTGCTGCCCTCTTTCTTTCCTAATTTTCTGCTCTTTATTCACCTCCTTCAGCCATTTTAAACTTACTTCATTACCTGTTACAGTAGCAAAAATTATAATAAATGATTTTTTTAAGCAAAGGAAATGAAACCAATGGGATTCCACTTTGCCTATTTATTTTGGTGGTTTTGATTTCAAGGACTTTTGGGTAGGGGCTGCTCTTCCTGTGTGTTTTCATTGTGCCTAGTACAATACACATCAGGGGAAAAAAAAAGAATAATTGCTCAGTCTTTGTCTTAGTGGTTTTGTTTCTGGTTAACAGCAGAACTCAAATTAGAAAAATTTCTGACTAATTTCTGGTTTCTGACTAATAGCTTACTCAATAGTACTATCTTATGCTTTATTTGTTATTAATAATTCAGCCATCCATTTTATATATGATTAATTTGAATTACCTTTGAATACAATTTAAATAATTTCAAAACACATAAATTTTGCTTCCTGTTTTTACTGCCTTCACAGTGTGTTTTATTTTAAATTGCTAAGTTGTTGGGAATCTGTATCTTGTTTGTTCTCTCAAGATTGAAACCACACAAACCCAGTCAAGGCTATGTCATTTAACATAGACTCATTTTTTTATTCTGTAACAAGCAGAAGCAACAAAAAGTGTAACCTATATCCCAACGTTATACAAATACTGCTGAATTAGGCAAGACAGCCACAGAGCATTGTATTTGATCCAGCTGTGCTGGGAGCTGTAGGAAATAAATCTGTTGGAGCAATGGAAGATTTCCTTGACTACTCGCAGTCTTTAAGAGATTTGGAAAAGCTTCTCACTGTCACTGCAGACCCCAAAAGAACTGCTGCTTTTTGATGCTCACAGTCTGTAATGGGGGATTAGCTGAAGGCTGTGTGGCCATTCAGTGAGACCTGGATGGACTGGAATGCTGGGCAAAGTGGACTAATGAATTTGATGAATATAAGCATACAGTCCTGCACCTGCAGGAACAACACCATGCAATAGTACAGATTAGGGGTTGATTTGCTGGAAAACAGCTCTATGGAGAAGGACGTTGCAGTCCTCATAGACAATAAGTTGTACATGGAACAGCAATGTGCCCTGGTAGCCGAGAAGGCCAATGGTATCCTGGTGTCTATTAAGAAGAGTGTGGCCAGCAGGTCAAGGGAAGTTCTTCTCCCCCTCTATTCTGCCCTGGTGAGACCACATCTGAAGTATTGTGTCCACTCCTGTGCTACCCAGTTCAAGAGGGACAGGGAACTACTGGACAGAGTCTAATGGAGGGCTACAAGGGTGATTAAGGGACTGCAACATCTGTCTTGAGAGGAAAAGCTGAGAGATCTGGGGCTGTTTGTTCTGGAAAAGAGGTGACTGAGAATTGATCTTACTAATGTTAATAGATATTTGAGGGGTGGGTATCAAGAAGAACATACTAGTCTTTTTTTCAGTGATAGGATAAGGCGCAGTAGATACAAACTGGAGCACATGAAAAGTTCCACCTCAACATGAGGAAAACCTTCTCCACTGTATGGTGATAGAGCACTGGAACCTGAGATGTTCTGGAGTGTCCTTCTCTAAAGACTTTTAAGATGTTAAGACTTTTAAGATGCCGGTTGGATGACCCAGGGAATTATAGGCCTGTCAGCCTGACCTCAGTGCCAGGCAAGATTATGGAAGAGGTCATCTTGAGTGCAGTCACACAGCACTTACAGGATGGCCAAGGGATCAGGCCCAGCCAGCATGGATTTAGGAAGGGCAGGTCCTGCCTGACCAACCTGATCTCCTTCTATGATCAGGTGACCCGCCTGGTCAATATGGGGAGGCCTGTGGATGTGGTCTACCTGGACCTCAGCAAGGCCTTTGACACCATCCCCCATAACAAACTCCTGCCCAAGCTGTCAGCCCATGGCTTGGATGGGAGCACACTGCGATGGGTTAGGAACTGGCTGGAGGGCCGAGCCCAGAGAGTGGTGGTGAATGGTGCCATGTCCAGCTGGCAGCCAGTCAGTAGTGGTGTGCCCCAAGGATCAGTGCTGGGCCCCATGCTCTTTAACATCTTTATTGATGATCTGGATGAGGGCATCGAGTCCATCATCAGTAAATTTGCTGATGACACCAAGCAGGGGGCAGGAGTTGATCTGCTGGAGGGTAGAGAGGCTCTGCAGAGGGACCTCGACAGGCTGGGCAGATGGGCAGAGTCCAACGGCATGAGATTGAACACATGCAAGTGCCGGGTTCTGCACATTGGCCACAACAACCCCATGCAGAGCTACAGGCTGGGGTCAGAGTGGCTGGAGAGCAGCCAGGTAGAGAGGGAGCTGGGGGTGCTGGTCGATGGTGGGCTGAACATGAGCCTGCAGAGGGCCAATGGCATCCTGGCCTGCATCAGGAACAGTGTGGCCAGCAGGAGCAGGGAGGTCACTCTGCCCCTGTACACTTCACTGGTTAGGCCACACTAGTCCTGTGTCCAGTTCTGGGCCCCTCAGTTTAGGAAGGATGTTGACTTGCTGGAATGAGTCCAGAGAATGGCAACGAAGTTGGTGAGGGGTTTGGAACACAAGCCCTATGAAGAAAGACTGAGGGAGCTGGGGTTGCTTAGCCTGGAGAGAAGGAGACTCAGGGGTGACCTTATCACTCTCTACAACTACCTGAAGGGAGGTTGTAGACAGACGGATGTTGGTCTCTTCTCCCAGGCAGCCAGTACCAGAACAAGAGGACAGAGTCTTAGGCTGCACCAGGGGAGGTTTAGGTTGGATGTTGGGAGGAAGTTCTACACAGAGAGAGTGATTGCCCATTGGAATGGGCTGCCTGGGGAGGTGGTGAAGTCGCCGTCATTGGAGGTTTTCAGGAGGAGACTTGATGGGGTGCTTGGTGCCAAGGGTTAGTTGTTTAGGTGGGTTGGATTGGTTGATGGGTTGGACGTGATGATCTTGAAGGTCTCTTCCAACCTGGTCTATTCTATTCTATTCTATTCTATTCTATTCTATTCTATTCTATTCTATTCTATTCTATTCTATGTCTGGATGTGTTTCTGTGTAACCTGCCTAAGGTGATCCTGCTTTGTCAGGGGGATTGGACTCGATCTTCAGAAGTCCCTTCCAACCCCTACTAGTCTATTATTCTAGGGACTCTCAAGGATATAAGGAAGAACTTAATTTCAGATGGTCCCATAATTTTTTTTTTCACCCTTCTACTCCAGTTGAAATATTCTTCCCTATACTCTTGCAAATGGACTTTTTCAAGAAGAGCTGAGATTAACTGAGCATTACGGGCTGCCCAGAGAGGTTGTGAAGTCTTCTCTGGACACACCCAAAACCCCTCTGGATGCATTCCTGTGCAGACTACCCTAGGTGATCCTGCTTTGGCAGGGAGTTTGGACTCAATGATCTCTGGAGGTCCCTTCCAACCTCTAATGTACTGTGATACCATGACAGTGTGATTTGATGCAGAGCTCACTTTGCCTGTGCAGTTAGCCCAGCGGTGTTTGTCATCAACTGAGAAGAACAGACCTAAACATAGCAAGGCTGCTTCTCAATACTAGAACACAATCCAGTGTTTCATCAAGTGCCCCTGAACCCCTTTATGATCCATACAGAATGAAGAGATATACAGAATCTCTTAAATATTTAATTTATAGTCAAGCCTTGTCTAAGTATGTGTCATTTATGAAAGGGTAACATGTGGCATGTGGACTCATCATTAGCCCAGGGTAACAGAGACTATGACTTTTACTTCTGTTCTCAGCCCTGCTATACAGTTACTATATGACCTTGCACAAATCAGTTAATCTTTATGTGACTAATTTTATCTATCTGTAAAATGAGGATAATAAAAGTTTCAACTACACACAGCAGGATGATGAGAATTAATTAATGCTGTAAAACTCCCTAAGAAAAAAGGCTTAATATACAGGACCTAATTGTACTAGTATTCACTCTTTGTCTCAAACATTTACTTCTAGCTGAGCATAATTACTTCAAGAAGCTACCATCTAGATTTATTAGCATTGTTTAGATTTACTGCACTCAGATATGATGCTCACATGAAAGACTCTAGAAATCAACCCAAGAGAAAACTCAAATGATTTGTTAGTAATATTAGTTGTATATCCATTTTCACAGATTACAATCAATAATACTTGGGCATGCAGAATTTGGCAGTGAAGGCTATTAGCATATGTGAAAACCAACACCTGATTGAAAGCACCCCTCTGTGTTACTAAGGTTGAAAGCACCAATTGGGTGGCTATAGGCCCCTGTGCATATGGCAGAATGTTTGCATTGTTTATGTGGCTCCTCAACTTCTGTTTTTTAAAATTTGCCCTACAACTTCACATTCTTAGTATAGTGTTCAACAAAAAATATAGGCTGGAAATGTATCATATCACCTGCTAATACATTGGAGTTTTATGGGATATGACTACTATAAAATATATAGCATGAGAAGGTATCTACTATCTATATCTAGTAGTTAGAAGGAGGTAATAGCAAAGAGAAGATGGCCATGCTCTCTTTGCTCTGCTACTGGCATACTGTTTTACCATGGGCAGCTGAAATAAATCCTAATCCAGCTGTTGTTGATGAATACTGAGACAGGAAGAAATCCCTATGTATACAGAATAATTAGTGTTCAATATCCTTATCTATAGTTTCACCTAAAATATACACAGATTTATGCTCAAAGCAATCACTTTATTTCTTTCTACTGTGAGGCTGATTTTTCAAGTTACTGTGATTGTAACAAACTCCATCAAATTAACAGTATATTTGTACTCGAAACAGAAGGTCAGTCTGAAGTTGTAAAACTGCCAAGAAAGCAGAAAACACCAGTTTAGTCTACAAGTAACAGTAGTACAACTGCCTTATCATGGACTAAGATTCTATTTTATTCTAACAATACAAATACTTGAATGTCATGTTTACTGACAACATTCATTGAGGATAATGATGTGAAAGTATCAAGAGATTTAGAGAAAAGCAGGTAAATAGAAAGTAAAACCAGCTTGATGTCTAAGTTAAGGTGTGTGGGTGAGGGAGGTTGATGGTGATGTTTTTATCTTTTGAGTTTTATTAAGCTTAAGAAATTTAGGGCACAGGGACCTTTTCTTGTAAGTTTTCTACTTAGAAGGGCTGGCTTGATATTATGAAAATCTGAGGGCTAGATTAGTTGTGATTGTACAAATCTTTATTGTGAGCCAAGAAAACTTTACTTGTATACTATTAAAATCCTTTTACAGCTTATATACTTATGTTAATATCAGCAGAGCAGAAGGATGTAACAGAAAGGGCTAAACATTGCCAGAATACCTTAGTTCTAAGCATACTTTCCCCTGGGTGAGACAAAATTAATGTACTGTTCCCAGGGAAAAAAAAAATCATACAAATAACAATGCAGCACAGGTTATTTCTACATGAAACAAAGAAAGCTAACACAAAAAGAATTAAATATAAGGTATTTTTAGGATGTGTTGGGTTTGTATATTTATTTTGATATAATCAAGGCATATAATTGCACTGAAAAATTAAAAACGGGCTTTTCCTTTTGTTCTCTCTGACATCCTTTATTTCCTGTATACCTTGATCTATTTCAAGAGAGAATTTAGAGAAGTGCCAATTACTAAAGCATCTTAATTTTCTATATAAAACATACATAAAATATTTTCTGATGAGAGGGCATATCATCTGTGAGACCACACCAAGGAGGCACCCATGAGCTGGCCTTGCATTGAATTCTCTTGCTGCCACAGTCTAAGCCAGTCTTCTCAGTTGTACTCATCCCTTCGGGCTCCATGAAGTGGCTGCTTTCAGGTCTTTGGCTAACACCTACGAACCGTACTGCCTCCATGCAGAGTCCTTCAGATCTAGAAAGTCCCCTTTCTCAAAAATACAGAGAAAGCCGTCCATCTCTTCCTACCCTTACTCAGGCTGGATTGCAGTTCCAACCACTTCATTAACCAGACTTCTACAATGTGGCCTTGAAAGTGCCAGGGAACTCAACAGCTTTGTGTGCCATGTCATGCACCCTATAGCATGCACATAGTTTATTTGTCCTTGGGTCAGGTTAATTTTTAAAACCTTTTATTTGTTTCACTGCCATTTTCCAGTTCTCTTTGGTTCTGATACAGTTTTAGCATCAGGTCTTTTGTAGTACTCTGAGATACAGTTCATGGGAAGACAGGTTGTTTACAATGCCCTGAGATGCATTCCAAGGTGCTTGCCCCTATATCCGGTGATCCAGAGAATAGAGGTAGTGCTGAGTGTGCCATTCAGGTTTTAAATTTTATCCTAAACCAACATTTTCTTAGTCAACCTTAGTGAAATTAGTCTGTCTGAAATGATAACTCTTATAGGTCTATATGCCTTGAATCCAGAATTAGTAAGATCTATCTCTTTATTATCAGGTGACTGTTTTCAAATACCTCATTTTCACAATAGGGGCTTATTTTTCTTATCATGTATCAAATAATAGAATCACTAAAGGTGGAACAAGGTAAAGTCAACTCATCCTACCTGAAGTCTCTACACACACTTGGTAAGCACTTGGATTTAATAGATGACAGTAATAACATAAATACATCTAAATGTGTGTGTGAATGAAAGACAAATCCACTCTACTCAGGTGCCTGGAAACACTGTGGCTCTCACTGGCACTAAACTATGATGGCTAGGAAGGATGCCTTTTCACCAGTTAGAGATCCTGGATGTATCTAGGAATGTGGCCTGCATCAATCCTAGTAAGTGCAAACATTATGGGAGCAGAGGTACTGGAATGTTGTCATTAAAAGGTTAATACATCTTCCACAGACAAAAACATAGGCAGTAAAAAACACACTCAACAGAGTAGCTGAAGCCTCAGAAACCCTCTTTTAGTAACCCAGTCTAGTAAATTACCATTGCTTTAGGATTTCAGTACACACTATTAGTGTCTTTCCAAAATGTAGGTAGAGCTTTCTTTCCTGCCTCTTCTTAATAGGTAAATTTCAGCAGTCACAATTCTGAACTAGGAGGAGGAGTAGGTTCTGAAAGACTATGGATATTCCTGATGGGTTACTTATAAGAAACAGTATATTTCCATAGTTTATATGACATTTTATTTACTATTCTCTGATACTGAAGGACAAACAGTACAATTCTTTCTGTGTTTTAGAAAAAAGGGTGAACGTATTCTGTTGAATCCATGCTGTATTTGCTATTAGTGTTTCACCAGGTGCAGGATTTCTTATAAAGAAGAAATCCTTAAAGCAATCTGGAGGACTTATTTTCTAAAGAAACCCTTGTAAGGAAGCTATCTAGCCCCCATAAACCCTTCTCTAGCCTGTCATAAACTACAATCAGTTTCTATAAGGAGATCAAGAAATTATGTAGCCAGACCTTTTGTGTTGAAATTTCTGTTGCAGAAAACAATCTGAGTGCTGTTTTAGATCTGAAATGTCAACAATAGATATTGAGGGGAAAAAAATCACACACAGAGAAAAAAAACCAAACAAACCAAAATAGGTACTGTACTCATTAAAATGTACCAAATCTGTCTGCAGTAGGGGTTGTCTGAGTAGTTGTGTTTTACACTATTAGATTCCATATGGAGGTTCCCAGCTATGTTTACATATTTCAGTCATAGCAGCTTGGGTAAAGTTTTGCCTGCAGCAAATATGCTGTATGGCTACAGTGCATACCCTGAAATCAGGACTTAGTAGAGGGAACAACGCTTCAACATGTGCCATGAAACTTTTCTGTCAAAGAGCAAATTCATTCTAAACATTAAAAGCAGCAACTGAAATACATTAATACCTATATTTTTTATTTTTTTTTGTTAAGCTGATATCAAGGGGTAGGTCTAGGTCAGCTACTAAATGAGGGATAGATGCTCAAAATTAACCCCTGTCCCCTTCCTAAACGGGAAGAGAAAGGGAAGAGGAACAGAGTTTGGAAAAGAAACAGTTTTAATGAAAATAATGACAATAAAATTAAGTAGATATATACAAATATATACAAACCTGATATTCATAGAATTGTAGAATAAATAAGGTTGAAAAAGACCTCAAAGATCATCATGTCCAACCTGTCACCCAACACCTCATGACTACTAAACCATGGCTTCAAGTGCCATGTACAATCCCTTTATGAACACCTCCAGGGATGGTAACTACCACCTCTCTGGGCAGCCATTTCCAATGGCCAACAACTCTGTAGAGCTTTCTCCTCACCTCAAGCCTAAACCTCCCCTGGCACAGTTTGAGACTGTGTCCTCTTGTTTTGGTGCTGGTTGCCTGGGAGAGGAGACCAACTCCCTCCTGGCTACAACAACCTTTCAGGTAGTTGTAGACAGCAGTGAGGTCTCCCCTGAGCCTCCTCTTCTCCGGTCTAAACAATCCCAGCTCCCTTATCCTCTCTTCACAGGGCTTGTGCTTGAGGTCTCTCCCCAGCCTCGTTGCCCTTCTCTGGACACGTTCAAGAGTCTCCATATCCTTCTTCAGTTGAGAGACACAGAACTGGACACAGTACTCAAGGTGTGGCCTAATCAGTGTGTTATGATCGTAAGGAGGCTATTGATATTCAATAGGTGGAACAATTAATAAAAATATTAGTGACTTTATTAATAAAAAAATCCTGCAGAAAATGTTAATAAAACCTATTTACTGGTTCAAAATATTCACTTGTGGAACAGATACCTCATTAGCAGGAACAAGTAACAATTTAAACAATATGAGCAAAAATCCAGAAACAGCAAACAACAATTTAAACTGTAAAGAAAAAAGGGAACATCAGCAATGGAGCCAGAGATTGCCCACAAGGCAGGGGGCGAATCTCCAGAACTCTGTAGGACAACAGACCTTTAATAGATGCTTACAAAAATCAGATTTTGTAATTACTCACTGATCATGGTATCACGTCACACATGTGGGGATTTAAACAAAACCAAAATGTGTTGACCATGTGAATGATGCAGGAACACAGTTTCACTTTCTGTTGACGCCTGCAGCTTGTCGCTAAGGCACATACAGGATTTATCTCCAAATGCTTTGTAGCTGAAAGCCTTGTAGAAGAGAAGTTGCTGCTGAAGCGTGCAGAACTTGTTGACTTTGTAGCTTTGCCTATTTGGAGAGGTTCTTCTGCTGCAGTTCTTTGCAGCGGTGCTTTTTGCTTCTTCCAATAAAACAAAACTGTCCTGGGGATTCAGCTCCTCCTGGTGTTCGTCTCTCAGCCTAGCGAGACACATCTGTCTGCTCCTGGACAATGATGGCAGTGACAACAAATATTGAGAGATAAAAACCTGACACTGTAACCTATAGAATGAGTTTTCTCCAAACATGGCCAAAGGTACACACACCTGGGCCACTTGGACTCCAGGGCATGTTCAGACAAGCCTTGGCAGTGTGGGCATTTTCCTGAAAAACCAGACCTGCTTTTTGTCCCTTCAGGACACAGTGCTGAGTACAGGGGCAGAATGACTTCCCTGTTCCTGCTGGCCACACTATTTCTGATGCAGGCCAGGATGCAATTGGCCTTCTTGGCCACCTGGGCACGCTGATGGCTCATGTTCTGCCAGCTATCAATCTTTATCTCTAGGTCCCTTTCTGCCTGGCTGCTCTCCAGCCACTCTGACCCCAGCCTGTAGAGCTGCACAGGGTTGTTGTGATCAAAATGCAGCACCCAGCACCTCCCTGGTGGCACTTGCATCACCATCCCCACTGATGCTGTGGCCTGGTACTGCAAAGGTCCCATACTGAACTCACTGGGAGGCTGGAAGCAGAATTAGGAGCTGGATTCTGGAATTGGATTCAGGAACTATGGATTGGGATTGAAGGCAGAATGGACAGAATCCTCCTCAGATACCATCCATTGAAGAGGGGAGCTTGACCCTTTAATTCTTCCATTTTATACTGAATATAACATATATGGAATAGAATACCTTGTTGGTTAGTTAAAGCTCACCTGTCTTGTCTCCTTCTCCGTGAAGGTCCACCTCCAGTGTGGTATACAAGATTTGTCAGTGACCTTGGTCTACACACCAGTCCACGTTACTATTAACATCAAATGTTATCACTGATAGAAGCAGACATTGCAAATATATGCCATTAACTTCAGAAAATACAGTTACTGAGATGAGACTCAGCTGAAAAGTAAAATCACAGAACTGATTTAGTTCTGTTCTAACTCAAAGTTTGCTATTGGAATGATATGCATTGGGAAGAAATTAAGCTACATGTTCTGGGAGTTGTTGAACTACATGCAACACTAATATGTCTTTGAAGCGAAGCAATGAAACAGAAGAACATAGATCTATTGGTAACATAGAATTATGCTAACTGCTGAATGATTATGAATTCTGAAAGTAAACACAAACTGTGTAGACTCTTTCAAATTCATGAATAAATTTTCATAGACAGAAATGCCATGACCAAAAAAAGGATATGCCAGGCTTGTTAAATTTTACTGAATGCTTGTTCAGTTTACAAATCTTTTAACACTTACTACAATTTTAGACTGGTGAATGATTTCATCAGACACTTGTTGCCTTCTTTTTGCAAACAGGACACGTACAAACATAGTTTTCTGGATTCATTTGTTGGGTGTGTTTTGGGTTTTTTTTGTTAATAACCATATAGATTGCTATGAAACCAATATCTGCAAATATTGGACAGCCTGATTGGGTGTGCATGTTAGTTGTGATGAGTCATAAGGTACTTTTTTCCTATTCATGCACTGGAAAAACAAGAATATCATTCTGAAAGAAATATTTACATATTTGAATACGACATTTAATTTTAGTAAATGATACTGCGTGTGGTTGCAGAGCACGGGTTGTATGAGCATTTGTGCCAGTAAAAAGCAATCATTCAGTTGTCTGTAGAAAGCAAACACAAAACATGATTGTGATTATCACTCAGCCAACACAAAATATAATCTTGTTTTTAAATAGGAATGAATTGATAATGTGCTCTTGGTAGGGCAGTTAAGTGACACTGAGGACACAAAAACAATTCCAGTGGCAGATATTTGCATACTATTTGTCCATATCCCTCATTGTAATTGACATTCTCAGGTACTTTTTGTTAAGATGAAAAATAGTTCCTAAGCAGTAACAAATTAGGCCAATGACAGTAGCAATAGATATCCAATAGTTGTCTTCAAAAACTGATATTTTTTCCATTCTGTTCTGGCTAACACCTGTCCTTAGGGTTGCTTGAAGGCTGAAATCACTTCTCACTTTGCAATATACTTCTATAACAAAGGTTAAAAAGAGCTGGGTCAGAAAAGCTGTTGTAGGGGCCTTAAATAAGCAGAGGATCCTTCTTACCATCGCAATCTCCCATGGCTGGATCAAATCTCTTTATAACTATTTAACCTATTAGGTGCAAAATGTGATGTAATCCATCTTAGAAGATGGCATCTGTTTTCATAGAACAATAACACACTGAAACCTGTATAAGATCAGGTATTTGTCCCTGCCTGCCACACATGCTTTTTCCGAGTTATTGATTCAAAATGAGCAATTCCCATTGTCTTCTCTTTATGCAGACTGTCTTCTTAATCAGTCACCCATAGCACCTAAGAGCCAGTGTGTTTTGTCTGTGATGGAAATGGTGAAACCCCCAGAGTATGAAATACTGTGCCAACTGTGCATAAGCAGAGATTAGGACAACAGAGATACCACAATGAGATGTGCCTAAGTTTTATCTAGTGACTGGTCAGAACTGGTTTTGATATTGCTACTTTCCCCCACATTACACTAAAAACATGTGACTGTCACATGTTCAGACAGAGAATAAAGATATAATAATAGCATTGTGAAAATCTGTTGTTGACAGAACTGCAAGCATTTTTATTTACAGAAGTATTTGGAGTACTGTCAGTCACTCTGTGGGAATTAAGTATCTGACGTGTTTAGACATTCAGGTAAATCTTACTAAACACCCATATGCACCTCTAGGCAGCTAAATACCTCTGCTGATTTACAGCATTTAAAAGAGGTTGCTGAGGCTTAAACTCAATGCTGCCATCATGTTAAAGACAGATCCTAGCCTGAATAAGATTCTTCAAAATAGTTAAGAATTATTAGCTAACATGAGATATGACCCTAAATCTTTCCTCCAAGGACTCTTGGAAAGAAAAAGAATTAGCTTGCACAATAGTGGTGGCAAACCCATACTTCAGATTGTCCAGGAGAAAGAAAACAGAGACCACAAAACCTTTTCCCAGCTACACCAAAACTCGTGATTCTCTTCTCTGTAACTAAATTCCACTATAATGTGGTTTAACAAACCTCAGCCAAACTTGAACTTACCTGGGGATTCCTCCTTAATTGCTATTGTGCAGACCACCCAGCTGCATGGACAAAATGTGCAGATCTGAAAATATTCTGAGTATAATACCAGTCATTAAGATCACAAGAGAGTACCATTTCCCTCATTCTGCCTACACTCCCAGTGAGTTTCTTATTCCCCTGGCAGAGAGAATGGCTTTCAAAGAATTCATCAAAAAGAAGAAGAGAAAAACCACAATTAAAAAAGCAGCTGCAGTGCAGTGTGCACATGGCATAAGCAATTTGTCAAAGCATTACGGTACAGTGTGTTGTGGTCTATAAAAAGGATATTTTAATATTCAATAAGTGGAGCTATTAATAAAAATAGTAATAATTAACTAATATAGTTATATAATAAATATATAACTTATAATTAATTAATAATTCGTTTTATTAGTTTTATTAATTAATAAAAACATTAATAATTTTATTAATCACAAAAATCCCACCAAAAATATCAAATAAAACCTATTTACAGGTTTGGGATGTTTGGTCATGGAACAGATACCTCAGCAGCAGGAACAAGTAGCAATTTAAACAATATGTACAAAAATCCATAAACAACAAACAGCACTTTAAACTGTAAGGAAAAGGAACCTTGGCAATGAAGCCAGCGATTGCCCACAACAGGGTGGGGGGGAACTCCAGAATTCCCTAGGGCAACAGACCTTCAATAGATGTTTACAAAAATCAGATACTGTAATTACTCACTGATCCTGATACCTTGTGGCACATTTTAAGATCTAGACAAACCAAAATGGCGTCGACCACGTGGTGGCTGCAGGAGCACCGTTTCACTTTCTGTTGGTGTCTGCAGCTTATTGCTGAGGCAGGATTTGCTCCCAAAGGATTTGTAGCTGAAAGCTTTGTAGAGAGGTGGTTTCTTGGCTATAATCCTTTTGTAGCAGCACTCACTCCTTGCTCCAGTCAAACGAAACTGTCCCGGGCACTCAGCTCCTCTGGGGTTTCACCTCTCGGCCCAGCAAGAAGCGTGTCTGTTCCCCGGGCTTTACAACTGTCTTGTCTGGGTAAACTGAAACACAGTTCAGCTTCCAAGCAAAGCTTATGTTTCCTTCCAGAGCACAGACAATTGCAAGACAAATGCTCTGGCTCTTTGGGATGGTACTTATAGATTTCCTGAGACAATAATGGCCAGTAGCAACACAGATCTAGGGATAAAACCCTGATATTGCAACCTATAGAAAGCCTTCTTTCCAACTGTGGTCAAAAGCATGCCCACCTGGCTCATTCTGGCTCTGAAACATGTTCAAGCAAGCCTAAAGAACCAGATCTACTAGCTTCTGGCTCATTGTCTGGTTCAGAGCAACTTTGAGGCTTTTCTGTCCATTCAGGACACAGTATCATGCAGACTGTTAAAGAAAATCTGGTGTTGTGGTGATGTGTATATTCATTCAATATAAATGACTACGTTCAAAAAAATTGTACAGTGAATCATGGTTGCAAAACCAGACTTGCTTGGTATAATGAAATCCAACAGAGCAATCACTGAAACATTTAGTTCCAATGTAAATCTTCTTGAATTTTGAAAAAAAGCATGTTAGCCAATGAGAGGTAGTATATAATACAGCCATATTTCATATAATGAATGTGGGTTGGAAGCAGTTGTAAAGAAAAGGGAATGTTTAAAAGTTGTTATGCTGTATTTGGCAAGAATGAGTCATTCTGAATGTGTCAATCATGGTAATCTAACATATTTTAAATCTAAAGGTCAATAGAAGCAGTTTCTGTGGTGGTACAATAGTTATGCCAAATATGAAAGTAAGCACTTATAAGACAATTTAAAGTATTAATACAGTATCATAGTCTGTCTTAGAGAATTAATTTCACTTTTAAATTGAAGGGCATGGATTGATCAAGGTATGAAAATTGTATTATAAATGTACTGATATAATCCATGATACTTTAATTCCAACTAGACTGCTGTGTTGGATTCCCATATCTCAAGTATTATTAACTACAGAAGAATAGTGTCTTTTCTACCAAGAAGCAGATCTTGCTGTGTCTGGGTGAAACCTGGGATCTACTGTGCATAATAGCACATAAGCATTTCCTAATGCAGTTACTGGTCATGCAAAGGTAAGTATTTTTTTTTTCCTAGGAAGTACATCTGCCTAAAAGCCATCAATGCTCATGAAGATTACTTGCATCATATGAAATGTAGGAATCCTTTTAATTACACACATCAATGGATTACAGCACTTTATACAACAAGCCACAACTGTCACAGTTTCATGAAGACTGTGAGTGAGTCAGTTAATTTGAAGGTGGATGTGTATATGAGTTTGTAAGATTCAACAGCCTTCTGTTGGCCTGAAGGCTATCAACACAGGGCTTCACACACTAAGTAAAGCAAGCAGGATGTAAGTTGGGACAGAGTGAAAATTGCAAATACCTTCAGTACGTAGGAGGGGATAAGAAGAAACATTTTTTTTTTTCTTTAGGATTATTGTAACACTAAATCTTATTTTTGCAATGAAATATCACAATGGATTCAAGGCACAAAGAATATGTGTAAACACATGGCCACTCGAACCCATATTTCAACACTAAGATAAATATCCTGATCAGAGTTCCTTATTCACTGTTTCTATGAATTTCTTTCAAAACAATGAGAAGCAATGAAAACATGACACGTAGTGCTGTTAGAATGTTTTCTATTATGTCTGTAAGTTTCTCAGTGATTTTTTTCTTCTCATCAGGGTTTTCAATCTTGGGGAACTTTCTATGGCACCAGATCCTCTAGCAACAGATGGAGAACATCCATCCCAGAGGGGAGAAAAATCCTAGCATGTGAGAACAGCTTATCTCACAGAGGGAAAAGAGTCCTAGGAAGGGATTTGTCAGGTCTCATTGATAGGGCTTTAAACTAGATTTGAAGGGGAAAGGGGCTGAAACCAGTCTCCACAGACAGGAGTCTGAGGGTGGTAAGCTGGAGTCAGGGGTGAAACAAGCAGCCCAGCTGAAGTGTGTGTACACTAATGCACACAGTACAGGTAACAAACAAGAGGAGCTGGAAGCCTTGTTACAGCAGGAAAGTTATGATGTAGTTGCCATCCCAGAAACCTGGTGGGATGACTCACATGACTGGAATACTGTAATTAGAATAGAATAGAATAGAATAGAATAGAATAGAATAAACCAGGTTGGAAGAGACCTTCGAGATCATCATGTCCAACCCATCATCCAACACTACCCAATCAACTAAACCATGGAACCAAGCATCCTGTCAAGCCTCGCCTTGAACACCCCCAGTGATGGCGACCCTACCACCTCCTTGAGCAGCCCATTCCAATGGGCAATCATTCTCTCTGTGTAAAACTTCCTCCTAACCTCCAGCCTAAACCTCCCCTGATGCAGCCTGAGACTGTGCCCTCTTGTTCTGGTGCTGGTTGCCTGGGAGAAGAGGCCAACCTCTGCCTGACTACAACCCCCCTTCAGGTAGTTGTAGAGAGCAATAAGGTCACCCCTGAGTCTCCTCCTCTCCAGGCTAAGCAACCCCAGCTCCTTCAATCTCTCCTCATAGGGCTTGTGCTCTAAACCCCTCACCATGATGGCTACTGGCTGTTCAGGAGAGACAGGTGAGGGAGAAGGGGTGGAGGGGTGGCCCTGTACCTCAGGGAGGCTCAGTGAGAACTAGACGGAAGGCCAGCAAGGCTGACATCAGGTTTGCAGTCTGTTATAGACCACCCAACCAGGATGTAGAGGCTGATTAATTATTTTATAGGCAGCTACAGGCTGTCTCAAGACTGCCAGATCTTGTTCTTATGGGCGATTTTAACCTGCCAGATATCTGCTGGGAACTCAGCAGAGAGGATGCAGTCCAGAAGGTTCTTAGAGTGTATGGAGGATAGCTTCTTATCCCAGATGCTGAATGAGCCTACCAGGGGTAAGGCCTTGCTTGACTTTCTTTTCATCAATGGAGAAGGGCTGGTGGAAGATGTGGTGGCTGGAGGCTGTCTGGGGTCCAGTGACCATGAGATAATTGAGTTTTCAATATGCAGTCAAGCTAAGAGGGGCAGCAACAAAACCTCCATTCTGTACTTCCAGAGGGCAGATTTCAGATTACTTAAGGAGCTAACTCAGAAGGTACCTTGGGAAACAGTCCTTGAAAACAAAGGGGTCCAAGAGGGCTGGACCTACTTCAAGAAAGAACTCTTGAAGGCAGAGGAACAGGCTGTGCCAATGTGCTGGAAGATGAGCCGCCGGGGCAGACAGCCAGCCTGAATGGGCAATGAGCTTCTGGATGTATTAAGGGGAAAAAAGCGGGTGTATCTATCATCTTTGGAAGGAAGGAGAGGTAACCCATAAAATGTTTAAGGATGTTGCTAGGTCATGCAGGAAAAAAAATTAGGGAGGCAAAAGCCCATTTAGAGCTTAGAGTGGCCACTGCTCGGAAGAACAAAAAATCCTACTACAAATATAATAGCAAGAGGAGGGGCAAGGACAACCTCCACTCTTAGGGGACATGGAAAGGAGTATTTTAACTAAAGATGAGGAAAAGGCAGAGGTACTTAACACCTTCTTTGCCTCAAATTTTAATAGCAGGATAGGTTGTCTTCCAGGCAGCTGGCCTCCTGAGCTGGCAGATAGAGTCAGGGAGCAGCATAGTTAGCCTGTGATCCAGGAGGAAGTAATTAGAGATCTTCTCAGCCACTTGGATCCCCACAAGTTCATGAGACCATATGGGATCCATCCTAGGGTGTTGAGAGAGCTGGCAGATAAGCTGGCCAAGCCTCTCTCCATCAGTTTTCAACAGTCTTAACACACTGGAGAGGTCCCAGATGACTGGAAGCTGGCCAACATGATGCCCATCCACAAGAAGGGCCAGAAGGATGAACCAGGGAATTACAGGCCTGTCAGCCTGACCTCAGTGCCAGATTATGGAACAGGTCATCTTGAGTGCAATCACTCAGCACTTACAGGATGGCCAAGGGATCAGGCCCAGCCAGTATGAATTAAGGAAGGGCAGATCCTGCCTCACCCACCTGATCTTCTGTGATCCCTCCTGGTGGATGCGGGGAAGGCTGTGGATGTAGTCTACCTGGACCTCAGCAAGGCCTTTGACACCATCCCCCACAGCAAACTCCTGGACAAGCTGTCAGCCCATGGCTTGGATGGGAGCACACTGCATTGGGTTAGGAAGTGGCTGGAGGGCTGAGCCCATGAGGGAGTGGTGGTGAATGGTGTCACATCCAGCTGGCAGCCAGTCACTAGTGGTGTCCCCCAGGGATCAGTGCTGGTCTGGATCCTGGTCAATATCTTTATTGATGATCTGGATGAGGGCATTGAGTCCATCATCAGTAAATTTGCAGATGACACCAAGCTGGGGACAGGTGTTGATCTGTTAGAGGATGGGGAGCTCTGCAGAGGGACCTTGACATGCTGGATAGATGGGCAGAGTTCCATGGCATGAGATTTAACACATCTAAGTTCCAGGTTCTGCACATAGGCCACAATAACCCCATGCAGTGCTACAGGCTGGGGTCAGAGTGGCTGGAGAGCGGCCAGGCAGAAAGGGACCTGGGGATACTGGTTGATTGTCATGAGCCATCACTGTGCCCAGGTGGCCAAGAAGGCCAATGGCATCCTGGTCTGTATCAGGAACAGTGTGGCCAGCGGGAGCAGGGAGGCCATTCTGCCCCTGTACACTTCACTGGTTAGGCCACAGCTTGAGTACTGTGTCCATTTTGGGGCCCCTGAATTTAAGAAAGATGTTGAGTTCCTGGAACATATCCAGTGAAGGGCAAAAAAGCTGGTGAGGGGTTTGGAGCACAAGCCCTATGAGGAGAGGCTGAGGGAGGTGGGGTTGCTTAGCCTGGAGAAGAGGAGGCTCAGGGGAGACCTTATTGCTCTCTATAACTACCTTAAGGGAGGTTGTAGCAAAGTGGGGGCTGGTCTCTTCTCCCAGGCAACCAGCACCAAAACAAGAAGACTCAGCCTCAAGCTGCACCCGGGGAGGTTTAGGCTGGATGTTAGGAAGAAATTCTTCACAGAAAGAGAGATTTGCCATTAGAATGGGCTGCCCAGGGAGGTGGCGGAGTCATCATCACTGGAGGTGTTCAAAAAGAGACTGCATGAGGCACTTGGTGCCATGGTTTAGTTGATTAGATAGTGTTAGGTGGTAGGTTGGGCTTGGTGATCTCAAAGGTCTTTTTTCAACCTGGCTAATTCTCTCCTCTCCTCTCCTCTCCTCTCCTCTCCTCTCCTCTCCTCTCCTCTCCTCTCCTCTCCTCTCCTCTCCTCTCCTCTCCTCTCCTCTCCTCTCCTCTCCTCTCCTCTCCTCTCCTCTCCTCTCCTCTCCTCTCCTCTCCTCTCCTCGAGTCTCCTCGAGTCTCCTCGAGTCTCCTCTCCTCGAGTCTCCTCGAGTCTCCTCTCCTCTCCTCGAGTCTCCTCTCCTCTCCTCGAGTCTCCTCTCCTCTCCTCTCCTCGAGTCTCCTCTCCTCGAGTCTCCTCTCCTCTCCTCGAGTCTCCTCTCCTCTCCTCGAGTCTCCTCTCCTCTCCTCGAGTCTCCTCTCCTCTCCTCTCCTCGAGTCTCCTCTCCTCTTCTCCTCACCAATAGGGAGCTTGAGACTGAAGAACCTAAACAGCTCTTTTATTTCCTCATCTCCTAAGCTTTTGCACACAACAAACAACCCCACAAGCTTCATTTGGAAGTATCTGTTCTTTAAAAATTTTCTGTAAAATATCTCTGGCTTCAAAATTATCTGTATCTATATGCAAAATTCAACTTTGTTACCAATTGCAAAACACTATGGAAAATTAAACAGGTACAGGTTTGCTGCATACTTTGAAGACCAGGTTATTATATATCATATGGAGTCTGTGGCTTTAGAGAGTATACACTCTACACTCTACTTCACTCTAGAGAGTGTATACTCTAGAGAGTATACACTCTACTCCACTCACAAGACACAAGTTTCCTTGACACCCCACAAAACACCTGACTTGTGGTAGTGCTGTGTGCACGAGGAGCCTTCTCATGAGCAGGGAAATAGCTGAGGCAGATTCCCCAAGACTCTAAAAATATGACAATCAAGGAATCCTCCTTACAGAGGCTGAATGATGCCCAGGTCTGCTCAATAAAATATAGGCATGCATATAAATGAGACACTAAAACAGGAGTAAGTGCCCTTCAAAATTAGTAAATGCGATGAATGCGGAACCTAGGAAGATGTACTTCTTTTTGTTTCACTCAACTGCTTCTTGGGGCTCATAATTGTTATTTACTGGAAATGAAGCAAACCAACTCAATCAGCCTGTCTTTAAAACTTGATCGGTCAGTTTCTAAACACTAAAGGATTTCTTCACCTGCCTCTAGTTTGCATAAATGGTAGCATGTGATGCAGCTGAGCTACCTACAAGTTGGAGTTATTTGGAACATAAATCACAGGCATGCTATGCTTTTTGTCCCTTGGGTAGCACAGTGAAGGCTAGTATGACACGAAGGGAGTCTGTCCTGCATCTCCTCCTGTGGTGAGTGCTGCAGAAACCTAGAGACCTCTCCTGGCAGAGAATAGGAAGTTGTGCATAGCTTTGCCATGACGAGCCTTTACAAACTCTTATGCTTCTGGAAAAAAACTTTTTTTTTCTTTCTTTCTTTCCTCCAGCCCCCCCTTTTCTTGGTTTGTTGTAGTCCTCTTTCCCTGGCTCTCTTGTAGAGCTATTTCTATAAAATACCAACGGCTGCTTTAGTTGTGATGGCAGTTCCTGATAATGGACATGTCTTGTTGGCAAGTTTTTATAAATCATCTGCTGTGGTGTGGGGTATATGCCTGTTATACATTGTTTGACATGTACCTCGATTAGTGAGGAGTGAAAATGTGTCAACATTTGAAAATTAAAAGAAGCACATTAAGAAGTTTAGATCAGAGGACTGCAGCACAGTCAAATGAATTACAGCTTTGCTGTTTTATAGTGACAGCAGATTAAAGCTGTGTGGGGAAAAAAAATCCCATTAGAATAATGTATCTGTGAGAAACCTTCAAAAGCCCCATTGGTGGAATAATCTCAGACACCAATTTATGGGGTAAGTTTGAGAAATCTTAGAATTTGTGATGGGGGAAAATATGACATAAGAAAGACTTAAGTAGGTAGCACTGTCTTCTGCCAATATTACTGCTGTGTGTATGTCCCCCAGGTCCCTTGAATGATTATGCCAATATCTGCAAAATTAGGATAGGACACCTATTAATCAGGATGATTAATTAACCTTCATATCTCTTCTGTGAACAATCATGAACTAGGGGACTAACTACTGGCAAACAGATCCAGTAACTTTATCCTCACAGCACAGTGACATAAGCAAATATAAATCCCACTAGTGTTATTATAATGTCTGCTAAACTAATTGAGAACATATGTCTGTCTCCAACTAAATAAATTACTGTTACAATTACATGACCCCAAGGTCACCTCCGTTAGGATATGCCTAGCACTTGAATTAACTGTTCAGCTCTTCACAGTAAGTGGCCTCAGTCAGTCAATGCCAAATAAATACTGCTAAAATATGTATTAATTACTCTAGTACTTTAGCATCTAACCCTTTTCTTTGTCAGTAGTTTTATTGTTGTTTTTTGTTCATTTATTTGTTTTGGTTTTATGGTTTTGTTTGGTTGTGTTTTGTTGCTAATTTGTTCTGGAAGGATGAGAGATTTCTGATCTAGTCTGATCGTAGTCTTTGTAGACTCTGATCCTGAAAGATGTAACACAGACAAAACTGTTTACAAACAGATAATTTCTTCTATATGAGGAATATTTTTTTAAAAAAATCTACATTATTTACTTGATTGAAAGGAGCAGACATAGCTGTGTAACTTCTATGGAGTTTCATGAATGTGCCCTTCCAAACTGCTTTGCCAGATTAGCTAAGGATAAAATGCCTCCTCTAATGAAGAATCCAAGAATCTAATGAAGAATGTTTTGCCAAAGTCAGTTACTACTGCTGAATTAAAACTGACATGCAAAATGTCAATGAGCTCACTATAGATTACTTTGTTTTAGAAATGTTGTGATTCAGTTTATACAGCAAGTAAAGCTTGTTATAAAACCATTAAAATACAAGTTCTGCTAAAAGATGCTTTCCATTCTCCTGACTTGCTAGAATTAATTTTAATGAAACTAGGTATTTTAAAGCCTAAGCCCCATACGTGTAAATCCTAAGCCCTGTGCACAGGCACTGCATGGGTCTCCTGCACTGGAACATATGTTGCCTTGAGGAATACACAATAAGTTATCATTTAGGCTATTCACATTATGTATTAGCCCCTAGAACTAAGAAAGGTCGCAGCCACTCTGCTGTAGATTGTCATAGAATTAAATTTGCTTTCTAACTGGACCAATGTAAATAAGAGCACAAGCTGGTTCTGCACACCAAATAATTTCTGCATTACTAAAATGCCTGTATTTTATTCTTGTACCACCTTCTTCTTTTTGTGTGTGTGTGTGTTTTTCTATGTAAAAAAATAAACATTTCCAAACCACAGTGTATATATATATAAAGAACCTCTAATTTTGCAATTATTTGGAATCTAATTTTCATTAGAATTAATTCTTTTAAAGAGGAAAATAAAAGTGATGACACCCTGTGGAACAGTAGACTTCATACCTTCAGAAAGAAGAATCATAGAATCATTAATTTTTAAACAAGAGACATTCATTATTGTGCTTTCTGTGACAAGGCTGTTTCTTTTTTTTTTAAATTTTCTGTAAATGATGACCATAATTGGGCCTCTCATAATGAATATTGTTATTACTAAACAGTACAATTTATATGATGTCTCCACTCTAGAAGACTTAGCTTTTTATATTGAGGAGAAAAAATCAGATGACTGAGATTATAATATAATGCTATTATTTTAAAGGTTATTGTGCAAAAAATTTAGACCATAATAATCTTTAAGCAAACTTAGTCAGACTGTGGTGGTTGAGCCAGAAAAAGAACTGAAGGATTTGCCATGACTCTGATGCAATGTTGACATTTCTCTGAGTTCCAGAGAAATGTATAAATTAAGTTATACACAAATGACATTTTTACACAATGTAAAACATTCCCATGTCATTCATGTATGTATACTAGACCTGGCAGAACTCTGTTTAGACAAAATTACTTGACTCTGCCACTAGCCAAAAAAGGATTGTCTTTAAAATTACTTGTAGTTCTATGAAGTCTTTTATTCAACTGCAAATACAAACTATTTTCAGCTTTGCCTGTGGAGATCTTTGGAGACGGCCTGGCCTGGCAGTCAAAGACACATCTATCATCAAAGAGAGGTATTTAATCAGTATACACTTTTGTTTTTCCAAGTAGAGGGGAAAAAAAAGAAATATAATATAGATCACTTCTTTTAAAACTGCAATTCTCAACACCAAATACTTGAATCTTAATGGCAAAAGGTACCTGGAGAATGCCTATAAGTATATGTTATATATAGAATGCTATGACTGTAGTATTTCTTGAATATTTTCGGCTGAGTTCAGAAGTGCATCCTAAAACAGGGGCAAATTTTGCGGAGTTTAAATGCTGCTCAGCCATTGACAGTTCTTATTAAAATGTTGATTTAGCCACAATTCACACATGTGCCAAGTTGTCTTGCTGTTTCTCTGATTAAATATGTGGCTGTATATTCCTATTTATATTGTTAAATGTGCTGAAGAATTACATAAATTTATAGAGTTTTGTAGTGCCTAAGTGACTTTGAAACAGAAGGGTTCCTCATATTGCAAGGAATCTCTCCTCCTAAGTTATCTTAAGGGTAGTCGGGATTTTGGAAATCCTGCTGAAAATGTTATACTGCAGCTTTATGATTTTTTTCCTACTGCAGTTTTAGTGAAGAGCAACATAAATATCAGCCTTCCTTTGAAGAATAAAGCAGCATGATTTCAGGAGGACCTTCTGGTACAAAGATTTGATTCAAAGTGGCATTATAAAGTTATACCCCAGGCCTACTGAACTTTTTGGTCAATATGTACAGGTCAGATTATGTTCTGTGGTATCAGGAAATCAGAGAGCACAGAGGAGAGGTCACTCCATCCTCTCAGAAGGCTTTCCACCATATGCAGTCTAAACATATGTCTTATGATGACATTAGTCAAAGATTTTAACAATTAAAAACTGGAGGTGGCCAAGTATTTTTTTTTTTAATCTAACAGACTCTTCACAGTGATAGAAAACAGGTTCAATAGATGTCTTTAGCAAGAAGGCCCAGAAGTTGCCATGGAAGAAGACAAGACTGGTCTTGAATGACAAGAATTAGAACAGAATGTTTTGTTTCAGGGTCAGCTCAGCCCAAATCAAAGTCATGATCTGACAAACTGAAAAGAAGCTTTTCAGTTCACATCAGTTTGACATTAGCTGATGTCTGTCTGAAGCATTGTTACACACCATGAGACTTGTGGTGTTTTGTGATGGGGACCTGAAAGCATGTTTCAGCTGCCAAATCCCAGTACATGTCCTAATCTTGTCCTAATAAAGCTTGGCTGTATATCATCCACCTCCCACTTTTTCCCCCCCTCTTCTTTGTTGTGCTTTCTGTAGGAAAGAAATTGAGCTCACACAGAGAAAACTGTGACACAAAACCATCAGTCCTCTAATCTTGCCAGCTGTGGGAACAGGACTGCAGACTATGTTGTGGAGAAAATGTGCACTTTGGTCAGAGCCTTATCAACTGGCTTTATTTTGCCTATCTCTGTTAAACCAAAAGGATATTTTTGGGAAACAGGATCATTTTCAATGCATCAAAATATAGGATGACCTACTTGTTTATAAAGAATCATATACTAATGTTCTTTTTTAAAACTGTAATTTACTTTCAAATAGTTTGTGCTGTGGGACAGGAAGTTCACAAACTGTGTTATAACACAAAATAGTCTTTGCCATCTCCTAATTTAACTGTAAAAGCAGGTAAAATGCAACAAATGCAGAAAATTTGTGTGTTGGTGCATGGCTTTCACAGAAAAAAGTTAGATGACCAAGAAGTTCTATGCAATTATGAAGCAGTGGAGTGGAGAGGAGAAAAGCCCCTCTGAGGTTACCTTTTCCCAAGGAATGGGTACGAAGTGTTGACAGGACTTCAACATCAGCAGTTTTGTCTGGGCTGGGCCTGCATGAATAGTGTGCTTGGTGCACAGTGCCTACCCCGAACTGATAAGAAAAAAATGAAACATAAAGTGACGTCAGTCTGCAATGTCCCCTGTTCAGGGCAAAGTCACAGTTTTTTTTCTTTGGGCTCCCTAGCACTGTGGGTACTGCTTCTTCACAATTGTTCTAGGAAGCTGAAGGTGGTTCATTTGAAAAGACAGAGGGTGCAATAGAGGTAAGAATGTGCTGCCATATTCAGAGAAATGTTGGCAAAGGTGGGGGTTTTTTTGGTGTTTTTTTGTTTGGTTGGTTGTTGTTTTTTTTTCTTTTTTTTTATTTTATGTATGGGAGGATGAAACCTTGTAATTTGCAGAATAGGATGTTCTGGAGGTAATTCAGAGGGGTGGGGTAGCAGAAGAGGTTAAAATTTGGCTCAATTGATTAAAAACTAAATAAAAGTTATACGGACATAAGAACCAAAATCAAAAAGCTTGTATTCAACCACAAGCTCTCAGCAACTGCTTCTGCACCTATTGGGCATGACTGGCACATTAACAACAACTCAAGTAAAACATTTAGAATGAAATAAAAAACAAGCAAAGCCTTCATCATATAGTCTCATTATGAATGGCACACTCAGGAACAGCATAAAAGACTCTTTAACATCTTTATTGATGATCTGGACGAGGACATTGAGTCCATCATCAGTAAATTTGCTGATGACACCAAGCTGGGGGCAGGAGTTGATCTGCTGGAGGTTAGAGAGGCTCTGCAGAGGGACCTCGACAGGCTGGACAGATGGGCAGAGTCCAACGGCATGAGATTTAACACATCCAAGTGCCAGGTTCTGCACATTGGCCACGACAACCCCATGCAGAGCTACAAGCTGGGGTCAGAGTGGCTGGAGAGCAGTCAGGCTGAGAGGGACCTGGGGGTGCTGGTTGACGGTAGACTGAACATGAGCCTGCAGTGTGCCCAGGCAGCCAAGAGGGCCAATGGCATCCTGGCCTGCATCAGGAACAGTGTGGCCAGCAGGAGCAGGGAGGTCATTCTGCCCCTGTACACTGCACTGGTTAGGCCGCACCTCGAGTACTATGTCCAGTTCTGGGCCCCTCAGTTTAGGAAGGATGTTGACTTGCTGGAACGAGCAACAAATTTGGTGAGGGGTTTGGAACATAAGCCCTATGAGGAGAGGCTGAGGGAGCTGGGGTTGCTTAGCCTGGAGAAGAGGAGACTCAGGGGGGACCTTATTACTCTCTACAACTACCTGAAGGGAGGTTGTAGACAGACGGATGTTGGTCTCTTCTCCCAGGCGGCCAGTACCAGAGCAAGAGGACACAGTCTCAAGCTGCACCAGGGGAGGTTCAGGGCGGATGTTAGGAAAAAGTTCTATACAGGAAGAGTGATTGCCCATTGGAATGGGCTGCCTGGGGAGGTGGTGGAGTCGCCATCACTGGAGGTTTTCAGGAGAAGACTTGATGGGGTGCTTGGTGCCCTGGGTTAGTTGTTTGGGTGGTGTTGGATTGGTTGATGGGCGATGATCTAGAAGGTCTCTTCCAACCTGGTTTATTCTATGTATTCTGTGTATACTCTTTGAACCACAATTATTCATGACTTGAAATCCAAGATAACATATGCCTGCAACACTCTCCCTATTTTTATGGAACAAAGGTTTAGATGTGTCCTAGTCTCAGATGTCTTTTACTATATTTTTTTTCTGGTAATATCACAACCATTCACTCTGCATTAAATCTAGGGTAAAGTAGCTGTTGCTGAAATTCCAATATTTGGGGGATTCTGCAATATATTTCTTTGGCTATGGAAGAACAATGAGATTTTGATTGCATGTAGTTGCTGAAACCCACTAATATTCTTTTATCTGAGTATAGATACATAGATTATATTGTTCTATACCAAAAGAACCATCTGTTTCACTTTAAAATAGACTTGCACTAACATTTCAATATAGAAATAGCAGAGTCATGTTTGGTGCTGCAACGTTACAAAGACTGAGTGGAAGCATCCAAAAATGAATGAAGACTCTCATGGCCAAGAGCCTGAAAATACTGTTTATCATAGCAGATGATCTGACTTGAATGCCATTATTTTGAAAAAACTTCACAGATTCAACTACATTTTACAGTTGATAATGTTAACATGGTTATGGCAGCCCATCATGAATGGAACAACAAACTGGTATTAAAAAAACAAATAGTTCTAGGAAAGAATGTCAAATTTCTCAACTTACTTTTGTAAGGGAGAATTACAACACTCTCAATTTATACCATCAGTGTAGCCAGGCTTTTTCCTTTTTTCTATTGTTGTTGTTGGTTTGTTGTTGTTGTTTTCTTGTTTCTGAGGGACTAATGCAATTTCTGACTCTGTAAGGTTCTGTATAAATGTTCTCCTGAAATAGCTCCAAACAATTTGTTCAAGACCTTGGGCACACTGACAAAAAACTACTATCCTCTTTACCTTTCCTATTTCTTGTTGTTACCCTCAAATCTTTCTACAAAATTAGGTTTTAGGATATCAACCTAGCATCAAATATGGTGAAACAAAATTAAGAAAGGAGTTTTTCAATAGAACAATAGCCAGTACTCACAGGATTATCCTTCAAAGACTGTAGTAGTTGTTTCAGCTGTACTTTCCACCAAATAAGTTGCCCATATTTGATACAGAAATTCTGATTAAAACAAAATAAAACAAAACAAGACCACAAACCAAACCAACCACAAAACCCCAAAACAAACAAGAACACAAACAAACCCACAAACCAACCAACCAACTAAAAAAACCACAAAACAAACAAACAAAAAAACCCCAACAAACCACAAACCACCAACCCAAAAAGAACCCTGAAACCAAAAACCAGGGAGCTAGGCATATGTCAATGTACATCTCCAAATCCAAGAGAGAAGGGATTTATAGCTACTGATAAACACACTGTAATGTGGTGGGTTGAAATTCTCCCCCCAGCATTAACTTTGCCAGACCAACACAGAAGCAAATGCAAGCTGTATTTACAAGCAAAACCTATACTCTACAATGGAATGTAATGAATATGTACAAAATATGCAGTATTTACAGTATTATACAGATATTTACAATTAGCAAACACAAAAATCTCCATGGTCAGAGACCAGGGAAGCTGTTACACTGCTCCCCCGCCTCCTGTCCCACAAGACAGAAAGGAACAGAGAGAAAGTGGTGGGTTAGACTTAACTAAGCAATGCAGTCAAGACAAGGTCTGCCAAGAAGCAGGTTAATCTCCCAAGCAAAGCAAGCAGAGAGATCAGAAAATAAATATTTTGGTACAGCCCATTATATAGCAGATATTCCTCCAATGAATTAGTTTAGAATAATCTTTAGTTTTCCTTTTTACACCCACCAGTGATTAATTTATAATTTTCTACTTTTCTGCTCAAAATCTGTAACTAATTTTGAAGGCACAGACTAAAACTACCACAATACACCCCTTCTAAACAAGTTCATTGGCTGATAATATTATCCAACTAACCTAAAAAAATATCTATAATAATGAGTAAATAAAGTTCATAGTCCATTCTGGCTATCTCAGATGTAGATGATTCAAAAGTTCAAAATAAAAGAGAAAACCAAAACCAGTTTGTTTCTTTGAAGATGAGGCAAAGAAAAGGAACAGGGACTCTCAGGTGACTCAGGGCTCACAGGGTTCTTAGGGTTTGTGCACTGTAGACTCCTCATGGATTCTTCCTTTGGGAGCAATGTTGTATCTGCTCACCACTCTGAATTTCTATGTGGAACACACTGAATTTCACCATTCTCTTGCATTACCCAGTAAGTGTGACGAGGACCTTCAGCAGAAACCACCCCATGGACAGGTTTACCCTCTCCTGAAGGAGAAGATACCTAAACAGTTTTGCCTAACAGATTCTTTTCTCTAGTAACAGGATTTCTATCACCTTCTACCTTTCATAGCAAATCTGAGTGTGCAGGTCCAGCTTGATTCACTGAATCTCTACTATTTACCAGCCAGGTTGCTTGTGCTAGATGTTTCTCCCAGTTTTTCAAAGATCCACCCCCCATGGCTTTGAGAGAGGTCTTTAGCAAACCATTGTAGCATTCAATCTTCCCTGCAGCTGGTGCATAGTAGGGAATGCTTGATGCTGTGCTCTTTGGCCCAGTTTTTCACCAGATTGTTTTTGAAGTGAGTTTTGTTGTCTGACTCAATCGTCTCTGGAGTTTCGTGTCTCCACAGGATTTGCCTCTCCAGACCAAGAATAGTGTTGCGTGCAGTTGCTTGTGGAACTGGGTAAGTTTCCAACAATCCAGTGTTTGGCTCTACCATAGTCAGCACATACTGCTTACCAGATAGAGAACAAGGTAGAGTGATGTAGTCAATATGCCAGGCCTCACCATACTTGTACCCTAATTATGTCCCCCCTAATTATGGGGAACATGCCCACATGTGCAATGAGCACAGTGTGCATTTTTAGAACCGGAGCCACTGTTGGAGCTATTATAGCTGTTCTGGGGAACTGTGGAAGCGACAGCTACTCTTCTGGTATTGCTACCTCAGGTTCTGCCACTTTGCAGTTTCCTCAGTCTCCTGAAAAGATTAGAAGTTGGTTGACCATCCCATCTGTTCATGTTCTCACCAAACTGATCATGCAGAGTGTGGTAGTTAGAGGCTGTGCCTTTAAGAACAAGCAGCGCTGGGACACACTGGCTAAATGTTTTCAGTACTAGAACCAAAAAATTCTGATATTCTAAACAAATTTCATTGGTTGATAGACAAAAATGCAGCTTTAGATTGTGAAGCAGTTGGAATTTTTTTTTTTTTTTCCTGAGTTCAGTTTCCTTTGGGAGTTGGGGGAGTTTGGGTGATCAGCCTGTTCTCCCTGCCTGCTTCTCTGCGAACTGCTGGAGTTGGCCTTCAGATAAGCAAAAACTAATCCTGCATGGGCTTTTTAAGTTTACTAACAACTCCTTTCCTTAGTAACTTGCCTTTCTCTCTCTCTAACCCATTTTTTGGGGAAAAAGGGAGGTAAGGGGGAGAGAGAGAGGGGGTTCCAAGGAGGGGATCCCTCCCCCGGGGAGGGATTTTTGTTGTGTTATTTCTCTTTGCTGTGTATTTCTGCGTATATATTATAAATACCTGTATATATTGTGTTATATATAACCTGCTTTCCATATATGCTTGTAAATATATAGCTTTTGCTCTTCGACTGGGCTAGTTGTGGTTCCTTACTCTGTGGAGGAGGGAGAGCTAAGCCCTCTCTCAACCTACCACACAGAGTTATCCAAATAGTCCTATATGATTGCCTTGGTGGTCTGTTTTGATTTGGTTTGGTTTGGAATGACCTCCTTTGAGGACGTCTATTCCTCACAGATGAAACTTGTATCCACCTGGAGGAAGAACTGGAATTATCTTTCTGTGCCAATTGGGATATGGAATCTTTCAGCTCTTTCATGCGATTCTCAATTTTTCCAGACAGAGTTTCAATGGCTGAAACCAAAGAAACACATGTGATGCTATCCTCCAATTGTCTCATTTGATCAGTGAATTGGATCTCCACCATAATTTCTTGCTACAATTCTACTTGCCAAAATATTTGCATAATTGGAAGGAGCAAACTTGATGAGCTTTTTAGCAAGACCAGTTCCTACAGGAACATCATCAGGATTCAGAGTTTCATGTTCACCATAGAGTATCTCTCTAACAGCAAATTCTCTCAGATGCTTAATTCCCTCATCTATGGTAGTCCAGGGTTTAGGATTCCAGGGAAGATCATCTCGGGAAGGGTATCTCAGGAAAACCACAAATAAAAGGCATATCCACAGATTAACCTTACCAAGAGCCTTGCCTAGATGTCTACCTGTTCCATTATCCTTCGAGAGAGTTCCTAGCTGAGCTGCTGACTTGTCTCCAACTATTAGAGCTGGAGCACCTGTATCATAACATCTACTAAGCCAAGCTAGAACTGGCTCCTTATCTGCTCTGATGTAATCCTTACGCACATTTCGAACCTCTTTGCGGGGTGAAGAACATCCCTGAAGATCATCTTCTCCCCCATCGATCACATCTTTCTCTACTTGTTGTCCCCATAATTCTGCTGTTGCTCTCCTAAGGATCTCTTTAAGATGAGAAGCACCACTGCTGGCTGCTGTCCTAGCTGCATCTCCATCCTGTGATGATCTCAATAACTCAGCTATATCTTTAAAACAAACCTTCTCTTCCTCCTCAGCAGGCCCTTTTCTAGCAGAGGTTCCCTCACCAGGATCAGTATCCATCTGTTCTCCCCCATTAGCTCCTGGATCAGCTTTGGCCTTTCCACTTCCAGTCTTTAAAAGTGTTAGCAGCTTATGTTTCATTTACTTTCAAAATCATGTAGAATAGAATGTTATTGGTTTGGTTTAACAAGTAGAAGACAAACCTCTCTGAAGTGGTTACTACTGTTGTGTGATACAGATCAATAAAAAGCATATTAGTCTGAGAAATCTAATTTGATTTCTCTCAACGATTGACTTATAAAAAAGTAAAGAATAGAATACATAGAATACATAGAATAAACCAGGTTGGAAGAGACCTTCAAGATCATCGCATCCAACCCATCAACCAATCCAACCCTCCTAAACAACTAACCCTTGGCACCAAGCACCCCATTAAGTCTTCTCCTGAAAAACTCCAATGACGGCGACTCCACCACCTCCCCTGGCAGCCCATTCCAATGGGCAATCACTCTCTCTGTATAGAACTTCTTCCTAACATCCAACCTAAACTTCCCCTGGTGCAGCTTGAGACTGTGTCCTCTTGTTCTGGTGCTGGCTGCCTGGGAGAAGAGACCAACATCCGTCTGTCTACAACCTCCCTTCAGGTAGTTGTAGAGAGCAATAAGGTCACCCCTGAGTCTCCTCTTCTCCAGGCTAAGCAACCCCAGCTCCCTCAGCCTCTCCTCGTAGGGCTTGTGTTCCAAACCCCTCACCAACTTTGTTGCTCTTCTCTGGACTCGTTCCAGCAAGTCAACATCCTTCCTAAACTGAGAAGCCCAGAACTGGACATAGTACTCGAGGTGCGGCCTAACCAGTGCAGTGTACAGGGTTACTTGCTTAATTGAAGCTATGTTTTAATTTACAGCCGCCTTAACAGAAGTTGACAGGCTTTGAGACAGATCAGCTGCCGTGAAGGACACTTCCGGTCCTGTCGAGACAGACGGAAATGACCTTTCCTCATTAATGGCTGCCGCTGAGGAAGGGGGAGCCACCATGTTGGGATCTGCCACCACCCCTGGCTGCTTGCCAGAATCAGCAACAGCACCGTTCAAAGCAGCCTTTCTAATAGACGTTTTAGGTTTATCTTTAACTGACACAGATTTTCCACTCTCCTCATCACTAGAAGTCTCTGGGGCTGAGCCAGAGGTGTGCCTCCTCTTCTTTGATCTATGCTTAACAATGAAGCAGGCCTTAGACACCTTCCTTTCCCGGCGTAAAACATACAGCAAATATGCAATCATTATCATCATCATCAGATTCACACACATCAAATAAATCACCTTTGGATCCCAGCCATCACTTAAAATTACTCTTTCACCTACTGGAATCTTAAACTCCCTTATCTCAATTGGCAAAGTACTCAAAGTTACATTCCTGTATCTTGTAAGCCAAAAAAAACCCAGACAGAGGTCATACAGAAGCTGGATCTTATGCATAAACCATAAATAAATTTTACGCATTAGTTATTTACCTATGTGATCGAGAATTAAGCCTAAACAATATTTGTAGACCAGAACCCCAAAAACTGAGAAGAACAGATGCTCTAAAATCCAAAACACCTTCATGTTTGCTTCTCTGACTCAGGCAAGCAATAAATCAAGTTAATTACTCTCAAGCCCCTAGTTGGGCAGCCAAAAAAGGAATGTGGTGGGTTGAGAGAGAAGGCCCAGCTTCCTCAGCCGGAAAACAAAAGGGAACACTGTATTTTAACAAGCAATGGGAAAATGCAGGATATGTATACAATATATACAGTATTTACAATATACATACAGAAATATACAGCAAAGAAGGATATAGGAACAAGATCCCCACCTCCAGAAAGAGGGGGGTTCCCCCCTGTACCCCCTTCTCTCCCCCTACCTCCCTTTCTTCCCAAAGAGGGTTAGAGAGAGAAAAAGATAGTTATTAAGAAAGAAGAATTTTAGTATGCCTTCAATATTAGTGCAGGATTAATGCTTATCTGTTCCAAGGTCGTTCTGGCTAGGAGCCCAGAAGCAGGCAAGCTGGAAAGGGAAGAACAAAGAGGAACACACACACCCACTGAACAAGATTCTAACTGCACTAAAACTTAAAGTTGTATTCTACCAATCAACCAATGAAATTTGTTTAGAATATCAATATTTACAAAATATTCAGCCAGAGTGTCCCAGCACTGGCCGTTTCTTAAAGGCACAGCCTCAAATGGTCACATAATGTTTCTTTGGTCTGTTCTTTCTGGTTTTAATCTTCTGAGAGATAAAAGACAGCAAAGGAAGGATATTTTGTGCAAAATACTCACTATTATTCCTCTTGACCTCCAACAACTTGCTTGTAAGGGTGAAGGAGAAAGCTACAATTTTACATCTGCTTCCTTTTCCTCTTTACCCCAGTTATTCTAGTTCTCCAGCTATCACAGTTTATTTTATTTTTAAAATAGTTTTTCTCTCTCTCTCTTTAATACTAATTTCCTCTGGTCTAGTCCAAAGCCTGTCCCCCACTCCCTCTTCAATATACCTGTTCCCACTTGGAATAAACCTAGCTGCAGCAAAGGTGACCTCAGAGTCCTTCCCAAATCCTAGATTTCATCATGGTAACCCAAATTTCCTCACTGCCTCCCCTTGCATCTTAGATCTTTTGGTTAACCCTCTGCTTCTAAAACCCTCCCCTGACCTAGACCAAGTCTTTATCTCTGATATCCACTTCACTGATGTAACTGCTTCTCCATCTGAGCAGAGGCTCCTGTGGAAGGGAAAGCACATCCTTGCCTGCATTATCTTCTTCCCCCATTTTCCACCTCACATCAGTTCTTGTATGCTGCTGCACAGGAGACAGAAGGCAATGTTGGTCTATAGAGCCAAGTCTGTTGCACACACACAGCACACCATGAGCCGCTTCTGAGCCTGTGATGGTTTACATGCTATATCCCTTGGTTTAAATTTCATAAAATACTTCTATTTGTGCCTACTTGGAAAAAAAAAAGAGAGCGAGAGAGAGAAAGAGAGAGAAAAAAAGAGATAGAGAGTGAAAAAGAGAGATAAAAGCATGAAATGGTGAAAGGATGAAGTCAAAGACCAAGAAGGCATCTTTTTGGTACTTTTCACAGTACATTTTCCTTTCCCTTACAGATAGCCTGCACAATCTCAGCAGAGAGCTGTGGTCTGGAGCTATTTTTGACCATTTGACCATTTTTGACCACTTGATTCAAATGAAGGGCATCAGTCTAGGAATCATCACTCCTACTCCTTCCCCTTCCAGTGAGCATGAGTTTGAAGAAGGAAAGTCTGAATGAGGAAAGAGACATAAATGGGGGAAAACAGACAAGGAATTGGCAGGGAAAGCTCTGCAATGACATTTGAAACAGAAGTAGGAAAAAAAAATATTGAGAAGACAGTGGTGAAAATTTAGAGATTAAGAGCTATTTCGGTGCTGAGAGAGAAGGAAGTAGTTTGCACTGTATCAAGTCTTGCATCATTGCAATTTGCTGTATCTTTCGCTCTGGCCATTGCTTCTGACATTTGCTCCCTTGAACTACTAGAGATTCCCTCAGAGGAAGCTGCTGGAAGTGCTACATCAGTGAGGCATTCAGACCTGAAGCTAGCAGTAATTCTCATTTCTCAAAACAATCATTCTACTCAGCCAGAAAATTATCTTGTAGGTTTTCATCTTGTCTTTGGTATTAGTTATTGCCTGGAATCTTCTGATATTATAGCTTAAATGGGTAAGTTCTATTTGAAAGTCTTTCCAATCTGGCAAAAGATAATAATCCTGCTGTTCAACAAAGTCCCCTTCATACCCTGCATAGCAACACAGACATTTGAAATGAAAGCTCATTGGTTGGAAGAAGTGCTGAGAGAGCTGGCAGATGAGCTGGCCAAGATGCTCTCCATCATTTTCCTCCAGTCCTGGCTCACTGGAGAGGTCCCAGATGACTGGAAACTGGCCAATGTGGTCCCCATCCACAAAAAGGGATGGATGGAGGAACCCGGAAACTGCAGGCCAGTCAGCCTGACCTCAGTGCCAGGGAAAGTGATGGAACAGATTATCCTGGCGGCAATAACTGCGCACCTGAAGGATGGCCAAGGGCTCAGGCCCAGCCAACATGGATTTAGGAAGGGCAGGTCCTGCCTCTCCAACCTGATCTCCTTCTATGATCAGGTGACCCGTCTGGTGGATGTGGGGAGGCCTGTGGATGTAGTCTACCTGGACTTCAGCAAGACCTTTGACACCATCCCCCACAGTAAACTGCTGTCTAAGCTGTCAGCTTGTAGTTTGGACTGCAACACTCTGTGCTGGGTTAGGAACTGGCTGGAGGGCCGAGCCCAGAGAGTGGTGGTGAATGGTGACACATCCAGCTGGTGGCCAGTCACCAGTGGCGTCCTCCAGGGATCAGTGCTGGGCCCCATCCTCTTTAACATCTTCATTGATGGTATGGATGAGGGGGTTGAGTCAGTCATCAGCAAGTTTGCAGATGACACCAAGTTAGGAACAGATGTTAGTCAGTTAGAGGGTAGAAAGGCTCTGCAGAGGGACCTCGACCGACTGGACAGATGGGCAGAGTCTAATGGCATGGCATTTAACAAGTCCAAGTGCCAGGTGCTGCACTTTGGCCACAGCAACCCCATACAGAGCTACAGGCTGGGGTCAGAGTGGCTGGAGAGCTGCCAAACAGAGAGGGACCTGGGAGTGCTGATTGACAGCCGCCTAAACATGAGCCAGCAGTGTGCCCAGGTGGCCAAGAGGGCCAATGGCCTCCTGGCCTGTATTAGGAATAGTGTGGCCAGCAGGAGTAGGGAGGTCATTGTGCCCCTGTACTCTGCATTAGTTAGGCCACACCTTGAGTACTGTGTCCAGTTCTGGGCCCCTCAGTTTAAGAAGGACATTGAAACACTTGAATGTGTCCAGAGAAGGGCAACAAGGCTGGTGAGAGCCTTGAGCACAAGCCCTATGAGGAGAGGCTGAGGGAGCTGGGATTGTTTATCCTGGAGAAGAGGAGGATCAGGGGTGACCTCATTGCTCTCTACAACTACCTGAAAGGTGGTTGTAGACAGGAAGGGGTTGGTCTCTTCTCCCAGGCAACCAGCACCAGAACAAGGGGACACAGTCTGAAGCTGTGCCAGGGGAGGTTTAGACTCGAAGTGAGGAAAAAGTTCTTCACTGAGCGAGTCATTCGTCATTGGAATGGGCTGCCCAGGGAGGTGGTGGAGTCACCGTCCCTGGAGGTGTTCAAGGGGAGATTGGACGTGGCACTTGGTGCCATGGTCTAGTTGTGAGGTCTGTTGGGACAGGTTGGACTTGATGATCCTTGGGGTGTCTTCCAACCTTAGTTATACTGTGATACTGTGGAAAGCATATTTTTTTAAAAGCTACTGTACCTCCCTCTTTGTTGTCAGAATTCAAAGTAAATTTTGAGCTCTGGGCATTTTGCACCTTCTCATCAGAAAAAATAGAAAAAGTAAAACCCACTTCAGGGTTGTTATTTTTAATGTCTCCAGTCAAGTAAAAGTTCAGGTTTTCTAGTTACTTTTGTCTAGTGGTGTGGCTTTTCTACTGGAAGATTTCTGGCTATTCTTTGCTATTAGTTTTAGAGTGTTCATCATTTCTCCTTTTAGTGGTATTCACCCCACCCCTGCTTCAAGTTCTAGCTAAGAGATAACCCAAAGTCAGGAAAGATGTTTTTTCAATATTCAGAATTTGTGCTTATACCCTTTATCTCCCAAATTATGCCTAACATCAAGCTGCAGAATACTTCATGTATAACCATAAAAATATAAAGCAATGGTTATATCCAGAACTCTAAGGCTGACTGTTGCACAAGTGGAAAAGTCAGCGACTCAGCTTGGAACACTCTCAAAAAATAGTGGAGTAGATAGACATCTAGGCAGGTGTCTTAGTAAGGTTTCTCTGTGGATACACCTACTGCTGGCAGCTCTTATGAGACACCCATCCAGAGATGAGCTTCCATGGAACCCTAAGCCTTGGAACACCATGGATGAGGGAATTAAGAGCTTGAGAGACTTTGCTGTAAGAAAAGAGATGTATGGAGACCATGGTACTCTGAATCCTGATGAAGTTCCTGTGGGAACAGGTCTTGCCAAGAAGCTCATCAAACTTGCTCCTCCTAACTATGCTACTATTTTGGCAAGCAGAATTGTGGCAAGAAATTATGGTAGGGCACCTCTTACTGTTGGCCATTTCACTGACCAGATGAGACAATTGGAGGATAGTCTCACACATATTTCTTTGGTCTCAGCCATTGAAACTCCATCTGGAAAAACTGAGAATTCCATAAAAGAGCTTGTGACCCTTTGAGGCTGTGCCTTTAAGGAAGGGACACTCTGACTGAATATTTTGTAAATATACTGTATTCTAAACGAATTTCATTGGTAGATTAGGTGGGAGTAAGATCTTAAGACCCAGGGCGGCTGGAACTTGCAGGCAGTTTCGCTTCCTGCACTCACCCTTCTCCAGCTGACTGCTTCTGGGCTTTTGGCCAAATAACAGATAAGAACTAACCCTCCTGGACTAGGCCTTCTCTACTCTTTTGTCTTTCTAACCCTCTTTGGGAAAGAAGGGAAGTAAGGAGGGTAAAGGGGGTACAGGGGGAAGCCCCCTCTGCTAGGGGTTCCTATTCCTGTTTTTGTTTCTTTGCTGTATATTTCTGTATATATTGTAAACTCTGCATATTTGTGTACATAAATTCCCTGCGATCATTGCTTTGTAAATATAGCATTTTCCCTTACGCTTTACCGGCTGAGTTGGCTGTGGCTATTTCTTCTTAGTGGGGGAGGGAAAGCTAGGCCTTTCCTTTCAACCCACCACTGAGCTGAATGAGGAATTTAAAACCTCCATATCCAAATTGGCACAGGGAGATAATTCCAATACAACTTTATCTATATGGATACAAGTTACAGCTGTCAGAAACAGGCATTCTCCAAGAGGCCATTCCAAAATAGGTCCAACCAGAACAGACAACAGGGGCAATCACCTGGGAGTATTTGAATAACTCTGTGTGATCAGTTTGGTGAGAATGTGAACAGGTGGGATGGTCAACCAACTTCTGATCTTTTGAGGAGATTAAGGAAACTGCAGAGTGGCAGAGCCTAAGGTAGCAATACTAGAAGGGAAGTTGTTACTTCCTCAGTTTCCCAGAACAACTCTAATAGCTCCAACAGCAATTCCACCCCTGACACTAGATGCTGTGCCAACTGTACATGTTGACATATTGCCCATAATAATGGTTGCCCTGCCTCCCACCAGGGGGAGGAGAGGGATAATGGAGAAAACAGAATCTATTGGGATGTGTACATTCAGTGGCCTGGCACTTCAAAATTTCAGAAGTACAGGGCCTTTGTTGACACAGGAGCTCAGTGCACCATAATACCTCCAAATTATCAAGGATCAGAGCCTGTAACTGTTCTGGGAGTCACTGGTGGTGCAAGAGTTGACTAAGGTACAAGTTGACATAAGTTTAACTGCTAAAGAGTGGAAGAGACATACTGCTGTGACAGGACCTGATGCACCGTGTATTTTGGGAATTGATTTTCTGAGAGAAGGGCGTCTCAAAGACCCTAAGGGTTACAAATGGGCTTTTGGAATAGGAACTGTATAAATTGATGGAGGAAAGTTGAAGTTGTCTATTAGACCTGAGCTTTCTGATGAATCTGCTGTTGTGGGACGACATGAGATAGAGGATGTGAAGTCACCAGCTGCTTCTCAAACTGTGCACCACAGAAAATGCAGAACCAATTGTGACCATTTGCTGTCCATTCAGAATCTAATTCATCAGTTGGAGAGTCAGAAAATCATCAGCAGAACTCATTCACCTTTCCACAGTCCAGTGTGGCCTGTGCAAAAGCAGAATGGAGACTTGCATCTGACGGCTGACTTCCGTGCCCTGAACAAAGTAACTCCACCCATGAGTGCAGCAGTACCAGACATGATGGAACTCCAATATGAGCTGGAATCCAAAGAGGCAAATAGTATGCTACCACAGACATTGTTAATGTTTTCTTCTCTATTCCCACAGAAGAGGAATGCAGGACTCATTTTACCTTTACCTGGAAAGGAGTACAGTATACTTTTAACAGATTGCCAATGGACTGGGTTCATAGGTAACAAAATCATTGACATTCTCTTGAAAGCTTGTTATTAAGCAAGACAAGGTGAAAGGACCTGCCAGAGAGATCCAGTTTCTGGGAGTGCAGTGGCAGGATGGTCCCAGGCACATTCCAGTGGATGTGGTAAACAGAGTCTCTGCCATAGCAAATCCTATAAACAAGAAAGAAACTCTACATTTCTTAGGCACAGTGGGATTTTGGAGACTGCACATTCCTGGATATAGTCAGATTGTGAAACCTCTATATGATGTAATGCAAAAGAGAAATAATTTCCAGTGGTGTTCTGCACGACAAGCAGCCTTTGACCAGATAAAGCAACAAGAATTTCAAGCAGAGGAGTGAGGTGAAAGGACCTACCACAGAGATCCAGTTTCTGGGAATGCGGTGGCAGGATGGACACTGACACATTCCAGTGGATGTGGTAAATAGAATTTCCACCATGGCAAATCCAACGAACAAGCAATGGGAATAGTGGGATTTTGGAGACTACACATTCCTGGATACAGTCAGATTGTGAAACCTCTCTATGATGTGACCCGAAAGAGAAACAGTTTCCACTGGGGACCTGAACAACAAGCAGCCTTTGACCAGATAAAGCAAGAGGTAGTTCAAGCAGTGGGTCTGGGACCTGTCCGAGATGGTCCGGACATCAAGAAGATTTTGTACATGGCTGCAAGAGACAATGGTCAAACCTGGTGCTTGTGGCAAAAAGCTCCAGGTGAGACACGTGGACGACCTCTTGGTTTCTGGAGTCAAGGAAGGTTACAGAGGTTCAGAGGCTAATTATACTCCAACAGAGAAAGGGATTCTAGCTGCCTATGAAGGAGTAAAAGCAGCTTCTGAAGAAATTGGAACTGAATCACAACTTCTCTTAGCTCCCAGATTACCAGTTTTGAATTGGATGTTCAAAGGCACCACATCATGCCACAGATTCCACCTGGTCTAAGTGGATGGCTCTGATAACACAGAGAGCTGGAATGGGAAATCTTGAAAGACCTGGTCTGGTGGAGGTGATCTCAAGTTGGCCTGAAGATAGCAACTGTACTAAACCTCCAGAGGAGAGAGTAACTTGTGCTGAGGAAGCTCCTCCTTACAATGACTTTTCTGATGATGAAAAGAAATTTGCTTTGTTCACAGACAGTTCCTGTTGTCTTGTCGGGAACAAACAAAGGTGGAAGTCCGCAGTGTGGAGTCCAAGACGCCGAGTTGTAGAGGTGAAGGATAGAGAAGGAGAATCCAGTCAGTTTGCAGAGGTAAAAGCTGTTCAGCTAGCTCTCGACTTAGCTGAACGTGAGAGATGGCCAAAGCTTTATCTCTACACCGATTCATGGATGGTAGCCAATGTTCTGTGGGGTTGGCTAAAGAACTGGAAAAAGAATGGTTGGCAGAGAAAAGGAAAACCGATTTGGGCAGCTGATCTGTGGCAGGACATTGCTGATCGAGTCGAGAGAATTCCAGTGAAGGTGAGACACATTGATGCTCACATTCCTAAGAGCAAAGCTCCTGAGGAACAGCAACACAACCATCAGGCAGATTTAGATGCAAGAGTGTAATGGGTTGGGGCAGATCCCCTCCCCACCACAGGCAGAAATAACGACTCAGACAAACGGATTGCAAAAGTGATGAAAGTTTAAATAGAAAGCAGTGAATGTTACAGAAAACCCAAAGCGCAGTGACAAAGAAAGATCCCATCCCCACCTGAGGGTGCATGCAAAACCCCCAGGGCTCCTTCTTCCCCCTCCCTCTGCTGGGCTAGTCTCAGCTGGCCAGGCCTGAGACTGCCCATCCCCCTGTGGCCTTGGGCCCAATCAGGCCCATGGCCGGGAGATCTCTCCCCCAGTTACCAAGTCTCGGAGAGGGAAGGAAAGTGGAAGTGCCAGACTCCGCACTGGATCTTATAGTGGTGCAAAGAATTATGGTAGGAAATACACAATTTCCTGTGTCCATCCCTCTGGGCTGGACTTCTGGACACAGGAAGTGAATGCACCAGGGGGGCACCCAGCTCAAACTACAATAAAGAGTTTCTCAAGTAGACATGGACTCTGCTCTTGATCTCAACTGGAAACACTGAGGTGAGTTATTCTTAGCTCGGTGGGCTCACGATTCATCAGGACATCAAGGCAGAGATGCAACATACCAGTGGGCTCATGACAGATTCATAGACATTTCCGTGGATGCTATCACAGAAGTCATCCCATGACTGTGACATCTGTGCTGCTATTAAGCAGACAAAGCAAATTAAGCCCTTGTGGTATGGTGACTGTGGTGGTTTGAAAGGAAAGGCTCTGCTTTCCCTCCCCCACTGAGAAAGAGACCATGGCTAAACCCAGTCGGAGAAATGAGATTATATTTTACAAGGAAACAGATTATATGTAACACAACAAACACAGGTATTTTACAATATATACAGGAATATACAGCAAATGAACTCAACCAGAAACCAGACCCCCCACAGAGGGGGCTTCCCCCCGTGCCCCCTTCACCCCCCTACCTCCCTTCTCCCCCAAAAGAGGTAGAAAAGAGATGTGGACGGTTAACAGGGCAGGAAAGGAAGAAAGGCCTGGCACAGGAGTTAGTATCTTATCTTAGTTGGCCAGAATCCCAGAAGCAGATCCAGCCGAGAGGGACAGTGAAGGAAGGAAGACTGAGGGAAAGTTCCAGCCGCGCTGGGTCTAACAATCTCACCTCCCACAATTCTACCAATGAAATTCATTTAGAATACCAGAATATTTTACAAACATTTAGCCAGTGTGCCCCTTTCTTAAAGGCACAGCGTCAAATGGCCACAGTCCACCCCTTCTAAACAATTTCATTGGTCGTTCGCACTGTCCATCCAATCGGAAACAATATTTACAGTTCGTGAGTAAAGTTCATAGTCCGTTCCGGCTCTACTCAGATGTAGACGATTCATAAGTCCAAAAAAGTCAGGAAATAGGAAAATGGAAACCAGCTGGTCTCTCCACAGACAAAGTGAAGAAAAAGCAAACAGGAACACAGGGACACTCAGTTGACTCAGGGTTCTCAGGGTTCGTGCACCGTAGATTCCTCAGGGATTCTTCCTTTGGGCACGTTGTAGCTGTATGATAGTCTGAAATTAAACTCTTTCAGCTAAAGTTAAATTTCTTTGTGGAATACACTGAATTTGATCATTTTCCTGCATTACCCAATAAGTGTGACCCGGACCTTCTGCTGAAACCACCCCTCGGACAGGTTTAGCCTCTCCTGAGGGCAAAAATACCCAAACAGTTTTACCTAACAGATTCTTTTCTCTAACAACAGGAACTCTATCACCTTCTACTCTCCGTAGCAGATCTGAATGTGCCGGTCCAGCTCGGTTCACTGAACCTCTACTATTCACCAGCCAGGTTGCTTGTGCAAAATGTTTTTCCCAGTTTTTCAAAGATCCACCTCCCATGGCTTTGAGAGTGGTCTTCAACAAACCGTTGTAGCGTTCAATCTTCCCTGCAGCTGGTGCATAGTAAGAAATATGGAAAATCCACTCAATACCATGCTCTTTTGCCCAGCACTTTACAAGGTTGTTCTTGAAATGAGTTCCATTGTCTGACTCAATCCTCTCTGGAGTTCCGTGTCTCCACTGGATCTGTCTCTCCAGACCGAGAATGGTGTTGCGTGCAGTTGCATGTGGAACTGCATAAGTTTCCAGCCATCTGGTGTTTGCCTCTACCATAGTTAGCACATATTGCTTACCAGAACGAGAACGTGGTAGAGTGATGTAGTCAATCTGCCAAGCTTCACCATATCTGTACTTGGACTATCTGTCACCATACCACAAGGGCTTAATTCTCTTTGCCTGCTTAATAGCAGCACAAATGTCACAGTCATGGGATGACTTGTGTGATAGCATCCATGGAAATGTCTATGGATCTGTCACGAGCCCATTGGTATGTTGCATCTCTGCCTTGATGTCCAGATGAATCGTGAGCCCACCGAGTCTAAGAATATCTCACCTCGGTGTTTCCAGTCGAGATCAAGATCAGAGTCCTTGTCCACTTGAGAAACTCTTGCAGCTAAATCTGCCTGAAGGTTGTGCTGCTGTTCCTCAGTAGCTTTGCTCTTAGGAATGTGAGCATCAATGTGTCTCACCTTCACTGGAATTCACTTGATTCGATCAGCAATGTCTTGCCACAGGTCGGCTGCCCAGATGGGTTTTCCTTTCCTCTGCCAGCCATTCTTTTTCCAGTTCTTTAGCCAACCCCATAGAGCATTGGCTACCATCCATGAATCGGTGTAGAGATAAAGCTTTGGCCATCTCTCACGTTCAGCTAAGTCGAGAGCTAGCTGAACAGCTTTTACCTCTGCAAACTGACTGGATTCTCCTTCTCCATCCTTCGCCTCTGTAACTCGGCGTGTTGGACTCCACACGGCAGACTTCCACCTTCGCTTGTTCCCGACGAGACGACAGGAACCGTCTGTAAACAAAGCATACTTCTTCTCATCATCTGAAAGGTCATTGTAAGGAGGAGCTTCCTCAGCACGAGTTACTCTCTCCTCTGGAGGTTTAGCACAGTTGGTATCTTCAGACCAACTTGAGATCACCTCCACCAGACCAGGTCTTTCAAGATTTCCCATTCGGGCTCTCTGTGTTATCAGAGCCATCCACTTGGACCAGGTGGAATCTGTAGCATGATGTGGTGTGGAACCCTTGCCTTTGAACATCCAATTCAAAACTGGCAATCTGGGAGCTAGGAGAAGTTGTGATTCAGTTCCAATCACTTCAGAAGCTGCTTTCACTCCTTCATAGGCAGCTAGAATCCCTTTCTCTGTTGGAGTATAATTTGCCTCTGAACCTCTGTAACCTCGACTCCAGAAGCCGAGAGGTCGTCCACGTGTCTCACCTGGAGCTTTTTGCCACAAGCACCAGGTTGGACCATTGTCACCTGCAGCCGTGTACAAAATCTTCTTGATGTCTGGACCATCTCGGACAGGTCCCAGACACACTGCTTGAACTACCTCTTGCTTTATCTGGTCAAAGGCTGCTTGTTGTTCAGGTCCCCAGTGGAAACTGTTCCTCTTTCGAGTCACATCATACAGAGGTTTCACAATCTGACTATATCCAGGAATGTGCAGTCTCCAAAATCCCACTATCCCCAAGAAACGTAGAGTTTCTTGCTTGTTCGTGGGATGTGCCATGGTAGAGACTCTATTTACCACATCCACTGGAATGTGTCGGCATCCATCCTGCCACTGCACTCCCAGAAACTGGATCTCTGTGGTAGGACCTTTCACTTTGTCTCTCTTGATGGCAAAACCTGCATTCAGAAGAATGTCCATGATTTTGTTGCCGTTCTCGAAGACTTCCTCAGCAGTTTTACCCCAGACGATGATATCATCGATGAACTGGATGTGTTCTGGAGCACCACCTTCCTCCAGAGCATCGTGGATTACTGCATGACAGATGCTGGAGCTGTGGATCCAGCCCATTGGCAATCTGTTGAAAGTGTACTGGATTCCTCTCCAGGTGAAAGCAAACTGAGGCCTGCATTCCTCTGCTATGGGAATAGAGAAGAATGCATTAGTAATGTCTATGATTGCATACCATTTGGCCTCTTTGGATTCCAGCTCATACTGGAGTTCCATCATGTCTGGTACTGCTGCACTCATAGGCGGTGTTACTTCATTCAGGGCTCAGTAGTCCTCGGGCTGACAGACGCCAGTCTCCATTCGGCTTTCGCACAGGCCACACTGGACTGTTGAAAGGTGAATGAGTTTTGCTGATGACTTTCTGACTCTCCAACTGACGAATCAGATTCTGAATGGGCAACAAAGAGTCACGGTTGGTTCTGTATTGTCTGTGATGCACATTCTGAGAAGCAACCGGCAATTTAATGTCCTGAATCTTGTGTTGTCCCACAACTGCAGATTCATCAGAGAGTTCAGGTCTAGCAGATAGCTTCAGTTTTTGTCCATCAATTTCTACAGAAGCTACTTCAAAAGCCCATTTGTAACCTCTAGGGTCTTTGAAACGCCCTTCTCTCAGAAAATCAATTCCCAAAATACAAGGTGCATCAGGTCTGGTCACAACTGTATGCTTCTTCCACTGCTTACCAGTTAGACTTATATTAACCTCTACCTTACTTAACTCTTGAGATCCACCAGTGACTCCCAGAATAGTTATGGACTCTGATCCCTGATAATTTGATGGCAATATGGTGCACTGAGCTCCTGTGTCAACCAAGGCCCTGTACTGCCAAAAGTGTGAAGTGCCAGGCCACTGGATGTACACATCCCAGTAGATTCTGTTATCTCCATTATCCCTCTCCTCCCCCTGGCGGGAGGCAGGGCACTCCTAATTATGGGGAACATTTCCACAGGTGCAACGAGCACACTGTACAGTGTTAGAACTGGAGCCACTGTTGGAGCTGTCATCGTTGTCCTGGGGAACTGTGGAAGTAACAGCTACCCTTCTGGTATTGCTACCCTGGGTTCTGCCACTCTGCAGTTCCCTCAGTCTCCTGAAAAGATTAGAAGTTGGTTGGCCATCCCACCTGTTCATGTTCTCACCAAACTGATCACGTAGAGTTATCCAAATGGTCCTACGTGATTGCCTTGGTGGTCTGTTTTGGTTTGGCCTGTTTTGGAATGACCTCCTTGGAGGACATCTATTCCTCACAGCTGAAACCTGCACCCACCTGGAGGAAGAATTGGAATTATCTCTCTGTGCCAATTGGCATATGGAATCTTTGATTTCATCCTTCAGCTCTCTCATGCAATCCTTTATCTCACTAGACAGAGCTTTAATGGCTGAAACCAAAGAAACACGTGTCATGCTATCATCCAGTTGTCTTAGTTGATCAGTGAATTGGCCAACCGTAGGAGGATCTCCACCATAATTCCTTGCCACAGTTCTACTTGCCAAAATGTTTGCATAATTGGAAGGAGCAAGTTTGATGAGCTTTTTAGCAAGACCAGCTGCCACAGGAATATCGTCAGGATTCAGAGTATCCTGGTCACCATAGAGTATCTCTCTAATGGCAAACTCTCTCAGACGCTTAATTCCCTCATCTATGGTAGTCCAGGGCTTAGGATTCCATGGAAGATCATCTCGGGAAGGGTATCTCAGGGAAACCGCCATTAAAAGGCGTATCCACAGATTAACCTTACCGAGAATCTTGGCTAGATGTCTATCTATTCCATTATCCTTTGAGAGAGTTCCTAGCTGAGCTGCTGACTTGCCTCCAACTATTAGAGCTGGAGCACCTGTATCATAACACCTAGCAAGCCAAGATAGGATGGGTTCCTTATCTGCTCTGAGGTAATCTTTGCGGACATTGCGAATCTCCTCCCTCAGTGACGAGCAGCTCTGCAGGTCATCCTCCTCTTTATCTATCACATCTTCCTGCACGTTTTGTCCCCATAATCCTGCTGTCACTCTCCTAAGGATCTCTTTAAGCTGAGAAGCACCACTGCCAGCTGCTGTCTTAGCTGCATCTCCATCCTGTGATGATCTCAATAACTCAGCTATATCTCTAAGACGAACCTTCTCTTCATCTCCAGCAGGCCCTTTCCTAGCAGAGGTTCCCTCACCAGGATCATCCTGTCTAGCAGAGGTTCCCTCACCGGGATCAGTCTCCTGCTCTTCTCCTCCATTAGCTCCACTAGCTCCTGGATCAGCTTTGGCCTTTCCACCTCTGGTCTTTAAGACTGCTACTTGTTTAACTGGAGCTGTGTTTGAATTTACAGCCATCCTGATAGAAGCTGACAGGTCCTGATCTAAACCAGCCGCCGTGGGGGCCCCTTCCGGTCCTGTCATGGCGGACGGAAATGACCTTGCCTCACTACCAGTCACCATCTTGGGAATGGGAGCCGCCCCTGGCTGCTTGCCAAAGTCATAGAGTGGAGCATTTAAGGCTGCTTTGCCAATAGGTTTTGCTATTTTTCTAACTGACGCAGCCCCTTCCTCGTCACTCGAGGACTCTGGGGCAGATTTAGAGGAACGCCTACGCTTCCTACATTTTTGCTTAATCACAAAACATGGTCGAGAAATGTTTTTCTCTATATGTAGAGCCCACAGCAGATAGACATTAATTATCAGCAACAGCAGGATTACACCCGTCAAATAAATCACCTTAAGATCCCAGCCAGCACTTAAAGTTACTCTTTGACCTCCTGAAGTGTTAAACTCCCGTATCTCGATTGGCAAAGTGGAAGATGTTCTATTGCCGTAATTAGTGAGCCGAAAAAAACCCAAACAGTGTTTATATAACAGCTGGATCCTATACATAAACCACAAATAGATTTTACGCATTAAATATTTACCTATCTGGTCTAACATCAACCCGATGCAGTACCGGTAGACCAATATAGAACACACGGAAAACAGCAACTGCTTAAAAACCCACAACATCTTAATTTCGTTTCTCCGGCTGAGACAAGCAATAAATCAACTTAATTACTTAATTACCCGGCCCCACATTGGGGAGCCAATTAAAAAAAGGAGTGTGGTGGTTTGAAAGGAAAGGCTCTGCTTTCCCTCCCCCACTGAGAAAGAGACCATGGCTAAACCCAGTCGGAGAAATGAGATTATATTTTACAAGGAAACAGATTATATGTAACACAACAAACACAGGTATTTTACAATATATACAGGAATATACAGCAAATGAACTCAACCAGAAACCAGACCCCCCACAGAGGGGGCTTTCCCCTGTGCCCCCTTCACCCCCCTACCTCCCTTCTCCCCCAAAAGAGGTAGAAAAGAGATGTGGATGGTTAACAGGGCAGGAAAGGAAGAAAGACCTGGCACAGGAGTTAGTATCTTATCTTAGTTGGCCAGAATCCCAGAAGCAGATCCAGCCGAGAGGGACAGCAAAGGAAGGAAGATTGAGAGAAAGTTCCAGCCACGCTGGGTCTAACAATCTCACCTCCCACAATTCTACCAATGAAATTTGTTTAGAATACCAAAATATTTTACAAACATTTAGCCAGTGTGCCCCTTTCTTAAAGGCACAGCGTCAAACGGCCACAGTGACAGATGGTTCAAGTACAGGTATGGTGAAGCTTGGCAGATTGACTACATCACTCTACCACGTTCTCGTTCTGGTAAGCAATACGTGCTTATTGTGGTTGAGGCGAACACTGGATGGCTGGAAACTTATGCAGTTCCACATGCAACTACACGCAACACCATTCTCGGTCTGGAGAGACAGATCCTGTGGAGACACAGAACTCCAGAGAGGATTGAGTCAGACAACGGAACTCATTTTAAGAACAATCTTGCAAAGAACTGGGCCAAAGAGCATGGCATTGAGCGGATATTCCATATTCCTTACTATACACCAGATGCAGGGAAGATTGAATGCTACAATGGTTTGTTGAAGACCACTCTCAAAGCCATGGGAGGTGGATCTTTGAAAAACTGGGAAAAACATTTTGCACAAGCAACCTGGCTGGTGAATAGTAGAGGTTCAGTGAGCCGAGCTGGACCAGCACATTCAGATCTGCTACAGAAAGTAGAAGGTGATAGAGTTCCTGTTGTTAGAGAAAAGAATCTGTTAGGTAAAACTGTTTGGGTATTTTTGCCCTCAGGAGAGGCTAAACCTGTCCGAGGGGTGCTTTCAGCTGAAGGTCCTGGTCACACTTATTGGGTAATGGAAGAGAATGGTGAAATTCAGTGTATTCCGCAATGAAATTTAACTTTAGCTGAAAGAGTTTAATTTCAGACTGTTGTACAGTTATATCACGTCCAAAGGAAGAATCCCTGAGGAATCTACAGTGCACAAACCCTGAGAACCCTGAGAGCCCTGAGTCAAGTGAGAGTCCCTGTATCCCTGTTTCCTTTTCTTCGCTTCATCTGCAGAGACAAACTGTTTTCCGTTTTCTTGTTTCCTGAGTTTCCTGGACTTCTGAATCATCTACATCTGAGAATCGCTGGAATGGACTATGAACTTTACTTACGAACTGTAAATATTGTTCTAGATTGGATGAACAGTATAAACAGCCAATGAAATTGTTTAGAAGGGGTTGACTGTGCCCTTTTGAGGCTGTACCTTTAAGAAAGGGCCAGTGCTGGGACACTCTGGCTGAATATTTTGTAAATATTGATATTCTAAACAAATTTCATTGGTTGATTGGTAGAATGCAACTTTAAGTTTTAGTGCAGTTAGAATCTTGTTCAGTGGGTGTGTGTGTTCCTCTTTGTTCTTCCCTTTCCAGCTTGCCTGCTTCTGGGCTCCTAGCCAGAACGATCTTGAACAGATAAGCATTAATCCTGCACTAATATTGAAGGCATACTAACGTTCTTCTTTCTTAATAACTATCTTTTTCTCTCTCTAACCCTCTTTGGGAAGAAAGGGAGGTAGGGGGAGAGAAGGGGGTACAGGGGGGAACCCCCCTCTTTCTGGAGGTGGGGATCTTGTTCCTGTATCCTACTTTGCTGTATATTTCTGTATGTATATTGTAAATACTGTATATATTGTATACATATCCTGCATTTTCCCATTGCTTGTTAAAATACAGTGTTCCCTTTTCTTTTCCAGCTGAGTTAACTGTGGGGGTTTTTTTATTCCTTCTTAGTGGGGGAGGGAAAGCTGGGCCTTCTCTCTCAACCCACCACACATTAGAATCATAGAATCACAGATTATTTCAAGTTGCAAGGGCCCTGTAAGGATCATCAAGTCCAATTCCCTGATTCTTGCAGGGCTACCTAAAGCTAAGCAATACGATTAAGTCATTTAATGCTTGCCAATGAATCAGGAGAAATCCCAGCAATTAGCCTTGTGGTGACCATAAACATACATACCTCTCAGCTTTCCAAGGTGCAAACGAGAAAAACTAGATGTGTATAAAAACTTTTTTAGGCACAAGATTAAAAAACACTTTGCACTGAGAAGTGTGAAGTTATGGCTGAAGACATCAAAGACTTACTTTCTTTTTAGAGGTTAAAGCTATAAGAAACTTTTCTCTCATAGAACAAGACATCATATAAGAAGAGAAATATTTTTTCTCTGAGAGGGCTCTGGTTTCCTGTATACAAATGGCCTGAAAATTATGTTTGTAGCCTATAAAATATCTGCTCTTTAGTTTTTTTTTTTCCCAGTTGGTTCCATTTTTGCTATTTTTCTACGCACTTAGTTATCATCACATAAATAGATGCACATCCTTTAGGAGAATATTTATTCCTTCAGAGAGAAATTAACTATGAAGAAACTCCAATGCTGATGTTAAATTAAGGCTTTATCCACTGACTGTTGAATTACTGAAAAAGCCAAAGCAGAGTTTGAATTGAATCTAGCCAGGGAGGTTGAAGGGAACACCAAGAACTTCTGCAGGTTTATTAATGGGAAGAAGACTAGGGAAGGTGTGGGCCCCCTCAGAAAGGAAACTGGTGAAATGGTCACAAGTGATGAGGAGAAGGCTGAGGGACTCAATAACTTCTTTACCTCAGTCTTCACTGCAAGGGCCTCTAGCCACACTCCTGATGTCATGGAAGACAATGCTAGGGACCACGAGGAAGAACTGCCCATCATAAGTGAAGATCAGGCTTGTGATCCCCTGAAGAACCTGCAAGTGTTCAAGTCCATGGGACCCGATGGGATACACCCATGGGTACTGACAGAACTGGCAGATGAGGTTGCTAAACCCCTCTCTATTATATCCAAAAGTCATGGCAGTCTGGGGAAGTCCCCACAGACTGGAAAAGGGGAAACATTACCCCCATTTTCAAAAACGGTGAGAAGGAGGAACCAGGGAACTACAGGCCAGTCAGTCTCACCTCTGTGCCCAGAAAGATCATGGAGCAGATCCTCCTGGAGGCACTACTGACTCAGAGGAACAGTGAAGAGGTGATTTGGAACAGTCAGCATGGTTTCGCCAAGGGCAAATCCTGCCTGACCAACCTGGTGGCCTTCTATGAACATGTGACAACGTTAGTAGATGAGGGGAGAGCAACTGATGTCGTTTACTTGGACCTGAGCAAAGCCTTCAACACTGTCCTGCACCACATCCTCATCTCCAAACTGGTGAAACACGGGTTTGATGGGTGGACCACTAGATGGATAAAGAACTGGTTTGATGGCCACACCCAAAGAGTGGCTGTCAATGGGTCCATGTCCCAGTGGAGGCCAGTGACAAGCAGAGTCCCTTGGGGATCAGTCCTGGGACCAGTCTTGTTCAACATCTTTGTGGGTGACATGGACAGTGGCATTGAGTGCACCCTCAGCAAGTTTGCTGAGGACACCAAGTTGTGTGGTGCAGCAGACACGCTGGAGGGAAAGAATGCCATCCAGAGGGACCTTGACAGGCTGGAGAGGTGGGCACAAACCAACCTCAGGAGGTTCAACAAGACCAAGTGCAGGGTCCTGCATCTGGGTCAACGCAATCCCAGGCACAAATACAGGCTGGGCAGTGACTGGCTGGAAAGCAGCCCTGAGGAGAGAGACTTGGGGGTGCTGGTGGATGAGAAGCTCAATATGAGCTCTCAGTGTGCACTTGCAGCCCAGAAAGCCAATCAGATCCTGGGCTGCATCAAGAGAAGTGTGGCCAGCAGGTTAAGGGAGATGATTTTCCCCTTCTACTCAGCTCTGGTGAGACCCCACCTGGAGTACTGCACCCAGTTCTGGAGCCCCTATTACAAGAGGGATATGGACGTGCTGGAGCGTGTCCAGAGAAGGGCCACGAGGATGATCAGAGGGCTGGAGCACCTCTCCTATGAGGACAGACTGAATGAGTTGGGGCTTTTCGGTCTGGAGAAGAGAAGGTTCCCAGGTGACCTTGTGGTAACACCAGTTACGAGCGGTGTGAGCAATCTGGCAATGCAGGCCTGGAGCCTGACATGGTGGTAGGCCATGCTCAGCGTAAGTGCAGAGCCAGCTACCAGTATGCCAAAACAGTGCTGTGCCTGCAGCACCGTAACTAAAACAAGACGCTGGTAGCTAGAAACGTAGTAAGTTATCTCAGGACAACAGGACATGCACCTGCATCAATAAACCTCGCGTGTCACCCATAGTTGGACCGATAATCTACAATAGTGTGATGTGTGGTCACTCATAGGGGACCAATGAGTCCATGCCAACAAGGCATACCAAGGTTATATAAATTGTAGCAGTTTCCTTGCTACGCACTTCTTTTTCTGCCTGTCCTGTCTCCTCTCCTTCCATGCTTTACTGTGCCATGCTTTCACCATAGGCCTGAGCCATAGGCCTGCAATACTGGAACAATAAAGGATCAATACCCGATCATATTGGTCAGCCGTATTGATTCCAAGAACCTCCGTTGTCGTCATATCTGGCTAAAGTGACCTAATTGTGGCCTTCCAGTATCTGAAGGGGGCCTACAAGAAGGCTGGGGACGGACATCTCAGGATCTCAGGTCGTGATAGGACTAGGGGGAATGGAATGAAGCTGGAGGTGGGGAGATTCAGGCTGGATGTGAGGAGGAAGTTCTTCACCATGAGAGTGGTGAAGCCCTAGAATGGGTTGTCCAGGGAGGTGGTTGGGGCGCCGTCCCTGGAGGTGTTTAAGACCAGGCTGGACGAGGCTCTGGCCAACCTGATCTAGTGTGGGGTGTCCCTGCCCATGGCAGGGGGATTAGAACGAGAAGATCCTTGTGGTCCCTTCCTACCCTGACTGATACTATGATACTGTGATATGCACTAGGTGTATGCTTTGCATACTGAAGCAGTGAATTGCTTCCTTAGGTGAGATAGTTGTGCTGTTTCTATTAGCGTATTGTTGCTTGGTTTTGTATATTCTGCTACCCCAAACTCTTTTTAAAGCACATTACAAAAGCACAAACGGCTTGAGTAATCTATAGTCCTTTAATGAAGAAATATCTTCAAAATCTTCTGACACATTTTTCAGGAATTATTTTTGGAATAGTCCTCTTTGATAAAATATGACAAACACCCTATCCAAAAATGAAGAAACTTCAACAAATGAAGAAATAGTTCACATTGCTGGCAGTTTTCAATGTAACAAACAGAAAAATCTAAACAGAGCCCTGTGTTCAAGAGGTGTTCAAGAAGGGATTGGATGTGGCACTTGAAGCCATGGTTTAGTTAGTCATGAGATGTTGGGTGATAGGTTGGACTTCATGATCTCTGAGGTCTTTTCCAACCTTGTTGATTCTACGATTCTCTACGATTCTACGATTCTCAAGAAATGCAGCCCAATACAGTACGAAGGAAACATCGTGTGCCAAGTCATTAGTTGGCACTCCAGCAAAGCTTACTGCCTCCGCATGAGTGAGATTGTAGGTTTGGATCCATATCATGATTAGGTGTATCATGGCCAGAGGAGAATCATTGTGTTCCTTTTGCATTTGGGAATTTGACATTGTGACAAATTGTACTAAGAGATGTTAATTCCTCAGGTCACGTAATATTTGTCCTATAGAAAGAAGTCAGGCAGGCATAGATTTATAGCTAATTTGTGGTAAATACTACATTGTGACCAGAATTATGCCCCAAATATGGTCAAAACATGTCCCTACATAATTTGCTCAGCCCTCCCTCCCTGCTCCTTCTGGAGTGGGAACTAAGCCCAGAGCTGAGTAAATGAAGGGCTAGCTGTCAATGTACTGGGGTAAACAACCTAATTTGCCTTTTTTGGGTAGATAAGAGCACACACCCACCTTATGGGATGCTTGTGCTGTTGTGGTGGTTTAAGCCTTAACTGGGAGTTAAAAGCTCAGATGGGGGCAAGGCTGAGAATCTCTCCCCTGCTCCCCCCTCCTTCCTCCCTACTGTGGTGGTTTAGGCTGGGTGCTGACCCAGATGCCACTGCACAGGCCACACCTGGGATGTCCCAAGGGGTGGGCCCAGCCCAGGGGGTGGTCACAGGAAACCAGGTGTTCCATTTCCCATAATGCCCTGCTCCCCTGTAAAATGTCCATGCGGGGTCTTCACTTCCTCTTTCGTCCCCTGCTGCTGCCTAGGTAAAATGGCAAGAGCTGCCTCCCTTGGGCCTGCCCAGGCCCAAGGCTGGGTTGGGGAGGAGCGGGGGAGGAAAGAGCCCTGGAGGGGGGTTGGGTGTATGCCCAGGTGGGGATGGGACGTTCCTGGGTATGTTCTGGGATCTCTCTCTTTTGTCATGGTGCTTGTGGTTCTCTGTAAAACTTTCATTGTTGTTTTTTAATTGTTTTCCTATTTTAAACTTTCCATCACTTTTTGCAATCTGTTTGTCTGAGTCATTATTTCTGCCTGTGGTGGGGAGGGAATCTGCCCCAACCCATTACACCAACAGAGAGGGGAAAAAAAGTGAAAGGAGCAAATCCACCAAACAATAATTTGGAGTCAACTTGGAAGTAGAGAGGTAAAGAGTTTTCTTTAAACAAAAAAACCCACAACCAACCAAACAAAAAAAAATTAAAAAAAAATATGTATAACAATAACAGGTAAGGTTCACAAGAGCAAGGAACAAGGATGGATGGGAGTGGGACAAAAAAAAATAAAGAATAGAATAGAATAGAATAGACCAGGTTGGAAGAGACCTTCAAGATCATCACATCCAACCTATCATCCAACCCACTTAATCAACTAAAGCATGCAACCAAACACCCCATCAAGTCTCCTCCTGAACAGCTTCAATGACAGTGACTCCACCACCTCCCTGGGCAGCCCATTCCAATGGGCAATCATTCTCTCTGTGAACATTTTCCTAACCTCCAGCCTAAACCTCCCCTGGTGCAGCTTGAGACTATGTCCTCTTGTTCTGGTGCTGGCTGCGTGGGAGAAGAGACCAAACTCTGCCTGTCTAAAACCTCCCTTCAGGTAGTTGTAGAGAGCAATAAGGTCACCCCTGAGTCTCCTCTTCTCCAGGCTAAGCAACCCCAGCTCCCTCAGTCTCTCCTCATAGGGCTTGTGTTCCAAACCCTTCACCAACTTCGTTGCCCTTCTCTGGACGTGTTCCAGCAAGTCAACATCCTTCTTTAACTGAGAGGCCCAGAACTTAACACAGTAGTCAAGATGTGGCCTAACCAATGCAGTGAACAGGGGCAGAATGACCTCTCTGCTCCTGCTGGCCACACCGTTCCTGATGCAGGCCAGGATGCCATTGGCCCTCCTGGCCTTCTCCGCACACTGCAGGCTCATGTTCAGCATACCATTGACCAGTACCCCCAGGTCCCTCTCTGCCTGGCCTCTCTCCAGCCACTCTGACCCCAGTCTGTAGAACTACATGGGTTTGCTGTGGCCAACGTGCAGAACCCGACACTTGGATGTGTTAAATCTCATGCCGCTGGATTCTGCCCATCTGTCCAGCCTGTCAAGGTCCCTCTGCAAAGCCTCTCTACCCTCCAGCAGATCAACTCCTGCCCTCAGCTTGGTGTCGTCTTCAAATTTACTGATGAGGGATTCAAAGCCCTCATCCAGATCATCAATAAAGATATTCAAAAGCATGGGGCCTAGCACTGATCCTTGGGGCACACCACTAGTGACTGGCCGCCAGCTGGATGTGGCACCATTTACCACCACTCTCTGGGCTCGGCCCTCCAGCCAGTTCCTAATCCAATGCAGTGTGCTCCCTTCCAAGCCATGGGCTGACATCTTGGCCAGGAGTTTGCTGTGGGGGATGCTGTCAAAGGCCTTGCTGAGGTCCAGGTAGACCACATCCACAGGCCTCCCCACATCCACCAGGTGGGTCACCTGATCATAGAAGGCGATCATGTTGGTCAGGCAGGACCTGCCCTTCCTACATCCATGCTGGCTGGACCTGAGCCCTTGGCCCTCCTTCAGGTGTGCAGTTATTGCTGCTAGGGTAATCTGCTCCATCACTTTCCCTGGCAGTGAGGTCAGGCTGACTGGCCTGTAGTCTCCAGATTCCTCCATCTGACCCTTCTTGTGGATAGGGACTACATTGGCCAGTTTCCAGTCATCTGGGACCTCACCAGTGAGCCAGGACTGGAGGAAAATGATGGAGAGCGGCTTGGCCAGCAAACATCAGGCAGGTTGAAGTCGCCCATGAGAATAAGGTCAGGTGATCTTGGGACAGCCTTAAGCTGCCTATAGAATGCTTCATCAACATCTTCTTCCTGGTTGGGTGGTCTATAACAGACTCTAACCAGGATGTCTGCCCTGCTGGTCTTCCCTCTAATTCTCACCCACAGGCACTCAACCCAGTAGTCATTGATCTCCAGCTCAATGGCATCTAGTGCCTCCCTGATGTACAGGGCCACCCCTCCACCCTTTCTTGCTTGCCTGTCTCTCCTGAAGAGCCTGTAGCCATCAATTGAAGCACTCCAGTCATGTGGGTCGTCCCACCACATCTCTGTGATGGCAACTACATCATAACTTTCCTGCTGCAACAAGGCTTCCAGCTCCTCTTGTTTGTTGCCCATACTTCATGTATTAGTGTACATGCACTTCACTTGGGCTGCTGGTTTCACCCCTGGCTCCAGCTCATCACCCCCAGACTCCTGCCTGGGGGGATTGGTTTCAGCCCTTTCCCCCTTCTAATCTTGTTTCAAGCCCTGTCAATGGCACCTGCCAACTCCCTTCCTAGAATCTTTTTTCCCTTTAAGGGGCAGGCCATTCTCATATACTGTCATCTTTCCCCTCCTCTGGGACAGATGTACTCCATCTGTTGGCAGCTGACCTGGTGCAGTAGAAAGTTTTACAAGATCAAAAAACCCAAAATTCTTTTGGTTGCAGCAGTCTCTAAGCCACCTGTTGATTATAGCTGCTGGCCTGATCCTTCTGGTATTCTCTCCTGCAACTAAGTGTATTGACGAAAAAATGATTTGTGCACCTGACCCCTCAACCAGATCTCCCAGGGTCTTGAAGTCATTTTTGATAGCCCTGGGAGTTCTGGTTACAACATCATCATTCCCTAACTGCGTAACTATTAAAGGATAGTAGTCAGAGGGCTGCACCAGACTAGGCAGCCTTCTTGAGCTCCTGGGAAGCAAAAAACTTCCCTGTGAGAAGGGTCTGGACAACATATGGGGCCCTCTGTTTACCTCAGGAGGGAATCGCCAATAACAATTATCCTCTTTTTTTTGAAGGAACGAGTCCTGATGCTGGGGGAACGCTGTTTAACATTAGGCTGGTTTGCCTTAGGGAAAACCCCAGATGGTGTGTCCTCCAGCAATCAGCATCACCTCACCCTCAACCTCCAGTGCCCCATATTTATTTTCCAAGGGGGTGTGGGGAAGGTGTTGGGAGGCAAGGAGGTTTAACCTTGAGTCTTTTGAGAGGAACCTGCGTCCATTCCCCTCTGCTTTTTGGATAACCAGCCTCTGCCAGGGGAACCTTCAGAGCCTGGTTACTCAAGTTCATCTCCCTTCTACATTCCCTTACAGCTTTAAGTTTAACAACCTTGTCCTTCAGCTTGGCCACCTGGTTAAGCAGATAGTCGATCTGCTCACACCTAATGCAGGAGTTGTCCCCACTACCCTGCATCTCAAGTGCCAGGCTCCAGCACACTCTGCAGTCAGATACCTGGACACCTACAGGCTCATGTTCCACCCCAGTCTGAGTCAACACTGATTTTTTGAAGGTATTATTCCTATGAGTCACCTGGACACCTACCTTCTCATGTTCCAGTCCAGTCTGAGTCGACACTGATTTTTTAAAGGAATTATAGCTACGAGTTACCACCATGCCTATCCTTGGCCACGTGACCGGCTGGACAAAAAAATTAGAAAAAACATGGCAGTGCATGCGGCTGGCTGCAGCTGAATGAGAACACGAGAGAACATGAGAGAGCTCCCCACTGAAATGGAAGCCCCCACGAGCCATGGCTGCCTCTTTAAATCTGCTGCTAGTGACGTAGCGATCACGAGTTGCAGGCACGTGAAAAGATGGCTCTGCTGATCCTTGCAGTGTGCCTTGGGATCGCCGAGGTCCTGGCTGTTCCCGTTGCCTGAAAAGGAGAGCTGCTGGTCTTGGCACGTTCCCAAGAGAGCTTCCCTCTGAAATGCCAAAGAAGAAGAATATAAACCAGTCTCTCTCTGAAGAGGCGCAGAGGCAGCAGGGAGAAAGACCAGGTCCAACCATGTGGCAGAGGAGCAGGAAGGTAGCTGCAGTACCTCTCATCCAGGAGAGGCAGGAGCCAAAAGGAGCGCTAATGACTCCAATGCCTTCCCTTTTATACCCTAGCTGGGCAGGGAAGGGGGAGTGGAACAGACTCAGTTTCCCAAGGGGAAAACGCCCTGCAGGGAGGGCAAAGCACTCGCAAGCCCTCACCCTGTTTTCAGAATGGGCATTAACCCACCACAGCTGTGCTTGTGTTTCTTCCATATGCTCTGTCATTGGCTAATGATGTTTACCTAGTTTGACTATTGTCTAAATCCAAGCCTCGAGAAAATGATAAATATTACCTACATTATAAACAACTCACTCTTTTACTATTATGCTCTTTCACTCCTTGCACTCTTTTGCACTCTTGCTTTGCTCTTCTGCTCTTGCTCCTTGCATGTGCCTTTGTCTGCAGTCCAGAGAGAAGCCTCCTACCTGGGAAGTACCCTTGTGCCTCAGTTTACCCGGCAGGCTGCAAAGAGTCCTTCACATAAACTGCACTGAAGCAACAGCCATCTTAGTGTTGTATCTCCAGTCCCACCAGCAGAAAGAAGCTGCCTAACCATGCCCAGAAGGGACAGAGACTTGGAAAACCAGTCCCTAGGGAGAACTTATCCTAATTGTTTTTGGCAGTTCTAAAAGTGTCTGCTGCAAACACAAAGCTGCAGTCCTGCAAGCCAAAGCTGGCCTGTGCGACTGCCGCTCACAAAGCCAAAACCACACACAGCTGCTTCTGTGCCAGCTGCTAGGTTGTAGGAGAAGGGGAGCCACCTCTTGTCACTCCACAGCCCTCTAAGCCAAGTGCCCGGGTGATCCACAGCACTGCCCATGCCCTGCCAGGACCACCTATGAGTGTCCCAGACAGCTTCGTAAAGGTCAGCCTTTCAACCCTAGAAATGGGAGCTGCAAGATCCTTGCTCATTTCTGAGTTGAGCCAGGAGGAAAGCCACTTTGCACTTCCCCCACCATATTCTCCAGCCGCTGTTGTAGGGTGCTCCAAACTCCCCTTCCCCCACCTCCATCTGTGGAGGTTTGAATGGGGGAAAACAAAGGTGGGAAATTCCCTGCAGGCTTGAGAGTGGAGAGGTAAAAAATAACACCTTTCCTCCCATCGGGAGCTAAAGTCCTACACATGTATTCACTCGTGGGAAAGCCTGCGCTGGGATCTGGAGTTGGTTTCTTTGATTATTGGGCAACTTTTACTGCACCCGACCTGCTGGGTCCTGATGGTGTGCATTTATCTGGAAAGGGTAAGAAAGTCCTAGCACTAGAGTTGGCAGGGCTCATTAGAAGAGCTTTAAACAAGGTCTAAAGGGGGTGAGTGAGGAAATCAGTCCCTCTGCAGAGGAAAGAGTAGGGCACAAATTAGGGTCAGTTGAGAAGTCGGGAGCCCAGATGAAGTGCATGTACACCAATGCACGCAGCATGGGCAATAAGCAAGAGGAGCTGGAAGTCCTGGTCCTCCAGGGTGACTATGATATAGTCACCATCTCAGAAACTTGGTGGGACAATGCGCACAATTGGAGTGCTACACTGGGGGGTTACAGGCTCTTTAGAAGAGACAGGCAAGGGAGAAGAAGTGGAGGGGTGGCCCTGTATATTAGGGAGTCACTCTCTGCCACAGAGTTTGAGGTGGAACATGAGGGAATTGAGAGTCTGTGGGTTAGAATCAGAGGGCAGCCTAACAAATCTGACCTCCTGGTTGGAGTCTGTTATAGACCACCCAACCAGGATGAGGAGGCTGACAATTATTCTACAAGCAATTGGAGGCAGTCTCAAGATCATCAGATCTTGTCCTTGTGGGCAACTTCAACCTACCAGATATCTGCTGGAAACTTAATTCAGCAGAAAGGAGGCAGTCCAGAAGATTCCTGGAGCGAATGGAGGACTGCTCCCTGATGCAGCTGTTAAGTGAGCCTAGCAGGGGACAGGCTCTGCTTGACCTGCTGTTCTCCAATAGGGAAGGGCTGGTTGGAGATGTGATTGTGGGAGGCTGCCTAGGGTGCAGTGACCACGAGATAGTGAAGTTTTCAATATGCAGGGAGATAGGGAGGCCCACTGTGACCGTTTGACGCTGTGCCTTTAAGGAAGGGGCACACTGGCTAAATGTTTATAAAATATTTTGGTATTCTAAACAAATTTCATTGGTAGAATTGTGGGAGGCGAGATTGTTAGACCCAGGGGAGCTGGGACTTTCTCTCAGTTTCTCTTCCTTCGCTGTTCCTTTTGGCTGGATCTGCTTCTGGGCTTCTGGCTAGCTAAGTTAAGATACTAACTTCTGTGCCAGGCCTCTCTTCCTTTCCTGCCCTGTTAACTGTCCACATCTCTTCTCTACCTCTTGTGGGGGAGAAGGGAGGTAGGGGGGTGAAGGGGGCACGGGGGGAAGCCCCCTCTGTGGGGGGTCTGGTTTCTGGTTGAGTTTATGTGCTGTATATTTCTGTATATATTGTAAAATACCTGTATTTGTTGTGTTACATATAATCTGTTTCCTTGTAATATATACTCTCATTTGTCTGACTGAGTTTTAGCCGCAGTTTCTTTCTCAGTGGGGGAGGGAAAGCAGAGCCTTTCCTTTCAAACCACCACACCCACCAACAGAATCTTCACCTTGGACTTCCGGAGGGCAAACTTCAGCCTGTTTAAGAATTTTATTTGTAAAATTCCCTGGGTATCAGCCTGCAAGAACCAAGGGGTTCAGGACGGTTGAGCCTACTTCAAACAGGAGCTCTTGAAGGCACAGGAACTGGCAGTTCCTACGTGCCAAAAGACGAGCCGGCGAGGAAGGTAACCGGCCTGGATGAGCAAGCAGCTCCTGGAGGATTTAAGGGGAAAAAAGAGGCAGTATCAGCTTTGGAAGGGGAAGGCTTCTCGAGGTATGTTTAAGGAAGCTGTTAGATTATGTAGGAATAAAATTAGAGAGGCAAAGGCCCAGTTGGAACTGAAACTGGCCACCTCTGTGAAAGAAAATAAAAAAACATTTTTACAAATACATTAACACTAAAGAGAAGGGCAAGAAGAAACTCCACTACTTATTGGACCTGGAAGGGAACACGGTGACTGAAGATGAGGAAAAGGCTGAGCTCCTGAACACCTTCTTTTCCACAATTTTTAACAGCAAGGCAAGAGTTCAGGATGAGTGGCCTCCTGAGCTGGGTGAAGGGGTTGGGGAGCAGTGTGATGCCCTGGAAATCCATGAGGAATTAGTTCGGGACCTACTGAGCTACTTGGACACTCACAAGTCCATGGGGCCAGGTGGGATCCATCCTAGAGTGATGAGAGGTGGCAGATGAGCTGGCCACGCCGCTCTCCATCATTTTCCTCCAGTCCTGGCTCACTGGAGAGGTCCCAGATGACTGGGAACTAGCCAATGTGGTCCCCATCCACAAGAAGGGTCAGATGGAGGAACCTGGAAACTACACGCCAGTCAGCCTGACCTCAGTGCCAGGGAAAGTGATGGAGCAGATTATCCTGGCAGCAATAACTGCACACCTGAAGGAGGGCCAAGGGCTCAGGTCCAGCCAACATGGATTTAGGAAGGGCAGATCCTGCCTTTCCAACCTGATCTCCTTCTATGATCAGGTGACCCTTCTGGTGGACGTGGGGAGGCCTGTGGATGTAGTCTACCTGGACTTCAGAGAGGCCTTTGACACCGTCCCCCACAGTAAACTGCTGGCTAAGCTGTCAGCTTGTGGCTTGGACCGCAACACTCTGTGCTGGGTTAGGAACTGGCTGGAGGGCCGAGCCCAGAGAGTGGTGGTGAATGGTGTCATATCCAGCTGGTGGCCAGTCACCAGTGGTGTCCCCCAGGGATCAGTACTGGGCCCCGTCCTCTTTAACATCTTCATTGATGATCTGGATGAGGGGGTTGAGTAAGTCATCAGCAAGTTTGCAGATGACACTAAGTTAGGAGCAGGTGTTGGTCAGTTGGAGGGTAGAAAGGCTCTGCAGAGGGACCTTGACCGACTGGACAGATGGGCAGAGTCTAATGGCATGACATTTAACAAGTCCAAGTGCCAGGTGCTGCACTTTGGCCACGGCAACCCCATGCAGAGCTACAGGCTGGGGTCAGAGTGGCTGGAGAGCTGCCAAACAGAGAGGCACCTGGGGGTATTGATTGACAGCCGCCTAAACATGAACCTGCAGTGTGCCCAGGTGGCCAAGAAGGCCAATGGCATCCTGGCCTGTATTAGGAATAGTGTGGCCAGCAGGAGCAGGGAGGTCATTGTGCCTCTGTATTCTGCATTAGTTAGGCCGCACCTTGAGCACTGTGTCCAGTTCTGGGCCCCTCAGTTTAAGAAGGACATCGAGACACTTGAACATGTCCAGAGAAGGGCAAAAAGGCTGGGGAGAGGCCTTGAGCACAAGTTCTATGAGAAGAGGCTGAGGGAGCTGGGATTGTTTAGCCTGGAGAAGAGAAAGGATCAGGGGTGACCTCATTGCCCTCTACAGCTACCTGAAAGGTGGTTGTGGCCAGGAAGGGGTTGGTCTCTTCTCCCAGGCAACCAGCACCAGAACAAGGGGACACAGTCTCAAGCTGTGCCAGGGGAGGTTTAAGCTCGAGGTGAGGAGAAAGTTCTTCACCGAGAGAGTCATTAGTCATTGGAATGTGCTGCCCAGGGAGGTGGTGGAGTCACCATCCCTCAAAGTCTTCAAGAGGAGATTGGACGTGGCACTTGGTGCCATGGTCTAGTCATGGGGTTTGTGGTGTCTGGTTGGACTTGATGATCCTCGAGGTCTCTTCCAACCTTGGTGATACTGTGATACTGTGATTGGTTGGCTTCTTTTTGCCCAGTATATTTTGGCAGTGTGCATGTTGTCTGGTGAAATCTTAAACAGAGTGACCAGAAAGTGGTCTAGAACTTGTTCTGGGACTCATTTTTGGGACTCATTTGGAATTCACTAGATTCGTGGTAAAATTTGAGAGATTTGCCTGCAGCACTCAGACCTGGCTTCTCCCTGGACCTCTGTACCCTGGGTTCCTGCTCCTTACCTTTGCTGGAGTGACCGTGCGTGCCGTAAACTGTGGCTATTCACTGGAAACACACCAGCAGTGTGGCTTTTCTTGAGCTGCTAAGGCAGTGCTGCTCCATGATATTTGCCTTGTTGGAGCTGTGTCTAAGGACTCTTTAAATTTGGCGGGTTCCTTTTCTTTGGATTTATGCCATGTGATCCACAAATTGGATTATACAGCTTGCAGTTCTGGAGGCTGCTGCCAAGGAGAGATCAGGGACCATCTCCAAAGTTCTACTCTGCCCTTGTGAATAAAATCCAGCTTTCTCAGCTTTTCCTTAGGGTCCTGGCTTGCCTCTGATTTGGTAAGTGGGGTAAAGCTATTTTGTGGCTTAGTCCTTTCCATTTTTTGAATTCTCTAAATTGAACTGAAGTTGCCCATAAGCATCCTTGTAGAATTTCCAACTGAATAGAACCTGTAAATGCAATGTCACTAGTTTCATAAATAATTTTGGGGGAGTTTTGGGGAAAATAAATTTAATTACATTTTTATAATTCCCACCTCATTAATTTATTCCCAATCAAAACCACCACTCTGGTGGAAACATGGGAATTGCTCCCCCACAGAGTTCTGCAAATTCTGCAGCACAGCCAGCACCAAGATAATTGCCCAGGAGTCTGTTCCAGGTGACCCAGACTCCAGCTCCACCCCCCTCCCCAGAGTCCACACTATACCCTCCAGCTGTGGGAGAAAGTTGCCTCTAGTGTGTCCTGAAGGGACTGCCTCCGGATCCAGCTATGGCCTTGCTGAGCCCCTCAAGCCTCGTCAGCTACCAGCGTAGCAACAAGCTTAGCAATGAGCCTTCACCAGTGAAACTGTGCCTTTTCAGTGTTCACATGTGTAATACCAGTTTTGGTTTTGTTTAAAGTGCTTTAGCCCTGGTGGCAATGTAAGCTGTGGATTGTAAAGGAGCCACTCTTGGTGCTGAGAGTCATAATTCGTGAGTAAAAATTGGTTTAAGTCTCTTTGAAAGGTTCTTTTAGTTGCAGGTCCCTACACTTAGCCTCACCACTGTATTCAGCTGCCAGGTGCCTGCCACGTCATCCCCTAGAGGACAAGCAGCAAATTACACCCAAGTTCTCATTGAATAACTAGTTTGTATTTTTGCAATCTGGTTCAAAATTGTTAAACTCTACCAGTTTATGGGATTATATGCATGACTGTACACTAGAAACTGCATATATAGTATTTAAAATGTTATTAATAATTTTAATCTTAAATAACAATTATTACTATTTCATGCTTAATAATTCATATTAATAAACATGACACATTAAAGCTCAAACTCTTACTTTTACACCAAGAACAAAAAAATGTATTTTAGTGACTACAGGTTAAAGAGCTGAGTTTTCAAACACTGGTACCTGCATTGCTTATAATTCACAAAAACTTCTTTGCTAATCCTCGGAATGATACATGCAGCAAAAAAAAAATAGCAGAGAATAAGGAATAGACTTTTTCTGCTGGCATGCCCTATTAAAATTCTGTCAGACTACAAAAAAATGCTGAATTAGAAAAAAAGTGTAATCTCAGTATTTAAGATGGTGTTGAAAATAAAGAGGGCAGTAGCTTATGTGAAGAGTTTATTAAACTAATATTAGATGTAGTTTGTTAGTGTATTATTTATTATGAAATATAGCATATTATTAGTTTGTTAAAACTAATGTTTTGAGGGGCACAGAATTCTGAACAATTGCAACTTCCATGTCATTCTTGACCCTTTTAAAAGCTTGCAACAGTTATCATATCAATAGACAGTAAACTTGATCTTTTATTTAAAAGTTCCTAAATCTTTGGGATTCAAATATCAGATTGTCCCCTCAAATAGCTACAAGGAAAAGAAATGAATGACAAACAATGAAACAACTGACAGAGAATGTGTTGCCAATGTGTGATTATGTGGTTCAGATAAGTAAGGACAAGTATTCCTTTTCTTGAAGGATATGAAACTCTCATAGATAGAATTAGCCTTACTTTCTATCCTTATACAACAGCAGTGCAGACAATTTTATTACTGTCAGCTCTTTTCCCTTGTACAACAAAACAGATTCTGCCCCTGGTTGCACACATAGATCTCTACTTATGTCAGCAAGCTTATTTAGTGAACGAACTTCACTCAAGGTATTGAGTTCTCTTTTTGGTTACAGAAAAGAAAAATTCCTTCTGAATTGCATGAGTAGCTGATAATTCATTTTCTTATTCTGTTCTTGAGATAACTTGTTAAATTAATCCTGTCAATTTATTTTGTGGTGTCTTCATGACTAAATGCTGATTTTGCAAACATCTGTTTCAATGACAGTGGCAAACTCACTACTTTTATGAGCCTTACATATTTTAGATAGATTTACTGTTGACCTTTTTGGGTAATTGAATTATTTTGTTGTTACTAACATTTCTGTAATTGATATTGTTGTCAGTGCCATCAGGGTACTTCTTTTAAGTGGAATATGGTATAATGGCTGATAATCTTACTTAACCATACTAAATCACATAAACAGAATTTAACTTTTTTGGATTTGAAGCTGAAAGTATCATTAAACCTTTCAGTACTAGACAACTATAAATTGCCACTCAATTCAAATACATAACTGACATACTTTAAAAGTTTCTTATTTTGTTTCTTATTGTTTTCTCAATTTCATTTGCCATCAAGTCGTAAAAATCAGAAGGTTTATGCTGTTTAGATAAACGTTATGTGATTGCTGAAAAACCCAACACTTACCTGAATCAGAGGAAGTATTTACTAAAAAGTTTTACCCCATGGCACACATAGCCATGGCATATTGACTATGGAGCGTTCTTTATTTTTTCTGAACCACAAACTAATCTTGATAGTCATACATCATTATTTTATTGTAAATCTGAGTTCAAATGCATACCTTCAGAGAACCAGTCACTGACAATTTTCACCCTGAGTCTGAGTTCAACTCAGTCATCCTTAAAGAGAGCATAAACTAAATGTCCAGTGAAAGTGAACAACATTTTAATGTATTTAATTTAATGAGCACATGTGATGAATTCACTTTGCATCCTGCAGCAGGCAATGCTGGTTTAACACATGGGCTAGCGCATCCATTTGGTGGACAGTAAATGTTTCTCTAAGCTATGTCAGACAGAGCAAGGCAAAAGCCAGCCTGGTGAATGAGAGTCCTTTTTAACCAACTATCTCACACTTGCTGTTTGTTTTAGTAAATCTATGAGTGGAATCACATCACAGGGATGAAAGAACCAGAGGGCTCTTATTAGTTTCCTATTGTTAGAGTTGCCTAATACTTCTGACTATAAAATCATGTTGATAAGACCACCCAGCCTGGGCATGAAGTTTTACCTTGCATTAACCACTTGTCCCAGTTTGAGACCAGGCAGATCCTCTCTTGCCTCTCACTGGGGCAGAGAAATGAGACTCTCACAAATGGATTGCAGAAGTGATGGAAAATTTAAATGGAAATGCAGTAAGTATTTTACAGAGAGCTACAATTACAGTGACAAAGATGATCCCAAAGCATACAGAATCCCTTACAGCATACCCAGAAACCTCCCAGCACTCCCCTTCTCCCTATCTGAGGGTACACCCAAAGCCACCAGGGCTCTTTCTTCCCCCTCCACTGCTAGGCTAAAGACAGGTCAGAGAGTGCCCCCCACCATTCCCCCTGCCTCCCCCCTTTCTCTTCCTGGCATTAGGCCTAGCCAGGCCTAAGAGGCCTGGATACTCCCACACCACTAGCAGATAGGAAAGCATCTCTCACAGGAGTAGGGAGAGAAGAAAGAGGAAGTGTGAGACTTTGCCGATAAATTTATAGGGAGCAGGATATCATGGGTATGAAATACGCTGTTTCCCATATCCACCTACTAGGCTGGACACTTGGGACACAGGAGGTGTATCTTGTGTGGCAGCAGCAGTATACACTTAGCCTAAACTGCCACACCACCCCAGGATAAATTCACTGGCAAGTGAGTTTAGATAACACTCTTTGAAAGTTTCTGAAAAAAGCACTTTGTTTATATTAAAAATGCTGGCAATTCTTATTTTACTTGAAAATATGGCAAGTAGGAGTGTCTGCAGTGAAAACACACTTTCACAGAATCTTCATCAAATCATAGGATGTTTTGACTTGGAAGCAACCTTTGAAAGTAATCTAGTCCAATCTAAATTGTGGTGAGCAGAGGCATCCTCAACTAGATCAGCATGCTCAGAACCCTCATCAACTATACCTTGAACATTTCCAGGGATGGGGCATATACCAATTTTCTGTGCAACTTGTTCCAATGTTTTACCACCTTCATTGTAAAATATTTCTTCCTTATACCTATTCCACCCTCTTTAAGCTGAAACCATTACTTCTTGTCCTGTCACATCAGACCTTGATAAAAAGACTGTCTCCATCACCACATTAAGGTGTCCCCAGAGCCTTATCTTCTCCAGGATGATTCAACCTGAATCTCTCAGACGTTTTTCATAGGAAAGTTATTCCACCTCTCTGATAATTTTTATGGCCTTCTGGACTCACTCCAGCAGGTCTTTCTCATGCTGAGGACTCTAGATCTGGACACAATATTCTAGACGAGGTGTAAGCAGAGTATAGTAGAGGGGCAGAATCACCTTCCTTAACATCCCTCAGTCTGCTGGTCACAGGTCTTTTGATGCAGTCCAAGATAATACTTGGCCTTAGAGATGCTAGCATACATTGGTAGCTCATGTCCAGCTTTTTATTCAGAAGTACCCTCAAGACCTTCTCTACAGAGCTGCTCTTGATCCACACGTTCCAGCATGTATATGTGCTTGGGATTGCTCTATTTTATCTTGTTGAACCTCATGAGACTCACATAGGTCCACCATTCAAACTTGTCAAAGGTGCTGCAAGAAATTATGTCAAAATCTTTACATAAGTCCATGATAGAAGACATCCTAGCTTTTCCCCTGTTCAATCTCACTCCATCACAGAAGCCACTGGGTTGGTTGTGTAGGACCTGCCCTTGGTGAAACCGGGCTGGTTGTCTCAAATCACCTCTGTCCTAGAAGCATTAGTATAGCTTTTAGGAGTATCTGTTCAATGATCTTGGCAGCCAGAGATGAGAGTGACAGGTTGCTTTTTCCCAGGGTCCTGCTTTCTAATCTTTTTGGGTGCAATGTTTCATTATTTTTGAGTCCCCAGGGATTCCACCTGACAGCCATGAAATTTCAAATATCATGGACTGTGGCTTGGGAACTGCATCAGCCAATTTCTTCAGAACTCTGGCATGCTTCACTCCAGATCCTATAAACCTATGTGTATTCAGTTTCCTTGTCTTCTCTGTTCATTGGGAAGCCTCTGTTTGTCGGGAAGCCCTCTCAGGACAGCACCAAGACCAGCAGCCGCTGGTGACCAGCCGCCGCTCTCCTTCTTGGGCTGCGGGAATCGCCAGCACCCAGAGATTGCTGCTCACGTTGCGAGGCTAGGAGGAGCCGTCTTTTCACGTGGTCAGACTCGTGATCCCAGTGGTGGGAGCAGCTTAATTTAAAAGGGTTTGCTGTGGCTCACGGAGTCTCTGTTCGTCGGGAAGCCCGTATTCTCTTGTACTCTCTCGTGCTCTCACACGCTGCCGCACTATTTCTATTTTTTTTTTAAATTTTTTTTTGTGTGTGTGCAGTAGGTGCTGTAGCCAGGTGGAGGGTTGGTATCTTCTCCCAGGCAGAGGAACCAGCAGAAGTATGGGCAACAAACAAGAGGAGCTGGAAGCCTTGCTGCAGCAGTAAAGTTATGATGTAGTTGCCATCACAGAGACGTGGTGGGATGACTCACATGACTGGAGCGCTGCAATTGATGGCTACAGGCTATTCAGGAGAGACAGGCAAGGAAGAAGGGATGGAGGGGTGGCCCTGTACATCAGGGAGGCACTAGATGCCATTGAGCTAGAGATCAGGGACAATCGGGTTGAGTGCTTGTGGGTAAGAATTATAGGGAAGACCAGCAGGGCAGACATCCTGGTTAGAGTCTGTTATAGACCACCCAGCCAGGAAGAAGATGTTGATGAAGCATTCTATAGGCAGCTTAAGGCTGTCTCAAGATCTCTGGACCTTGTTCTCATGGGTGACTTCAACCTGCCTGACATCTGCTGGGATCTCAACACAGTGGAGAGGAGACATTCTAGGAGGTTCTTAGAGTGCATGGAGGACAGCTCCTTATCCTAGGTGCTGTGTGAGCCTACCAGGGGCAAGGCTATGCTTGACCTCCTCTTCACCAATAGGGAAGGGATGGTGGGTGATGTAGTGATTGGAGGGTGTTTAGAGGCAGGTGACCACGAGGTAATTGAATTTTCAGTATTCGGTCAAGCTAAGAGGGGCAGCATGAAGACCTCCACTCTGGACTTCCAGAGGGCAGACTTCAGGTTACTTAAGGAACTAATTCAGAGGATTCCTTGGGATAAAGCCCTTTAAAATAAAGGGGTCCAGGAGGGCTGGGCCTTCTTCAAGGAAGAACTGTTGAAGGTACAGGAACAGGCTGTGTCAAAGTGCTGGAAGATGAGCCGCTGGGGCAGACAGCCAGCCTGGATGGGTAATGAACTTTAAATAGAACTTAGGGAAAAAAAGAGGGTTTATCATCTTTGGAAGAAAGGTGAGGCAACCCATGAGAAGTTTAAGGATGTAGCCAAATCATGCAGGAAAAAAATTAGGGAGGCAAAAGCACATTTGGAGCTTAGACTGGCCTCTGCTGTGAAGGACAACAAAAAGTCCTTCTGTAAATATATTAATAGCAAAAGGAAGGGCAAGGACAACCTCCACTCCTTGGTTGACATGGAGGGAAATGTTGTATCAGAGGATGAGGAAAAGGCAGAGGTAGTTAACACCTTCTCTGCCTCAATTTTTACTAGAAGGACAGAAAGTCTTCCAGACAGCTGGCCTGCAGAGCTGACAGAAGGAGCCAGGGAGCTGCAGATTCCCTGTGTTCTATGAGCAGGAGATTGGAACTCTCCTCAGCAGCTTGGATCCCCACAAGTCCGTGGGACCAGATAGGATCCATCCTAGGGTGCTGAGAGAGCTGGCAGATGAGATGGCCAAGCCACTATCCATTGTTTTTCATCAGTCCTGGCTCACTGGTGAGGTCTCAGAAGACTGGAAGCTGGCCAACGGGGTGCCCATCCACAAGAAGGGCCAGTTGGATGAGCCAGGGAATTCTAGGCCTGTCAGCCTGACCTCAGTGCCAGGTAAGATCATGGAAGAGGTCATCTTGAGTGCAATCACACAGCACTTACAGGATGGCCAAGGGATCATGCCCAGCCAGCATGGATTTAGGAAGGGCAGGTCCTGCCTGACCAACATGATCTCCTCCTATGATCAGGTGACCCGCCTGGTGGATGTGGGGAGGCCTGTGGATGTGGTCTACCTGGACCTCAGCAAGGCCTTTGACACCGTTCCCCATAGCAAACTCCTGGCCAAGCTGTCAGCCCATGGCTTGGATGGGAGCACACTGCGTTGGGTTAGGAAGTGGCTGGAGGGCTGAGCCCAGAGAGTAGTGGTGAATGGTGCCACATCCAGCTGGCGGCCAGTCAGTAGTGGTGTACCCCAAGGATCAATGCTGGGCCCTGTGCTTTTTAACATCTTTATTGATGATCTGGATGAGGACATTGAGTCCATCATCAGCAAATTTGATGACGACACCAAGCTGGGGGCAGAAGTTGATCTGCTGGAGGGTAGAGAGGCTCTGCAGAGGGACCTCGACAGGCTGGACAGATGGGCAGAGTCCAACGGCATGAGATTTAACACATCCAACTGCCAGGTTCTGCACATTGGCCATAACAACCCCATGCAGTGCTACAGGCTGGGGTCAGAGTGGCTGGAGAGCAGCCAGGTGGAGAGGGACCTGGGGGTACTGGTCAATGGTAGGCTGAACATGAGCCTGCAGTGTGCCCAGGCAGCCAGGAGGGCCAATGGCATCCGGGCCTGCATCAGGAACAGTGTGGCTAGCAGGAGCAGGAAGGTCATTCTGCCCCTGCACACCTCACTGGTAAGGCCACAGCTTGAGTACTGTGTCCAGTTCTGGGCCCCTCAGCTTAGGAAGGATGTTGACTTGCTGGAATGAATCCAGAGAAGGTCAATAAAGTTGGTGAGAGGTTTGGAACACAAGCCCTATGAAGAAAGACTGAGGGAGCTGGGATTGCTTAGCCTGGAGAAGAGGAGACTCAGGGGTGACCTTATTGCTCTCTACAACTACCTGAAGGGAGGTTGTAGACAGGCGGATGTTGGTCTCTTCTCCCAGGCAGCCAGCACCAGAACAAGAGGACACATCTCAGGCTGCACCAGGGGAGGTTTAGGCTGGAGGTTAGGAAGAAGTTCTACACAGAGAGAGTGATTGCCCATTGGAATGGGCTGCCTAGAGAGGTGGTGGAGTTGCCGTCATTGGAGGTTTTCAGAAGGAGACTTGATGGAGTGCTTGGTGCCATGGGTTAGTTGTTTAGGTGGGCTGGATTGGTTGATGGGTTGGACGCGATGATCTTGAAGGTCTCTTCCAACCTGGTTTATTCTATTCTATTCTATTCTGTTCTGTTCTGTTCTTTTACAATGGGCTTTCAGGCCCCCAGTCCCAACCATGACATGTATCCATGGGAGAGTTTTGGGAAGAGAGGCTGTCATTGAAGAATCACATCTTCTGGAAATGCAACACAGCAGAAGGGGAGTAGTCCCAGAGGTTCACAGAGTGTGTGGAGGAACACTTCCTGACACATCTGCTGATGGAACTATCTAGAGAAGGTGCCCTGGTGGACCAGCAGTTTATGAACGGAGAAGGACTTGTGTGATTATCAGTACTGAGAAATAAAGAAATACCAATGTTAAGGTTAAAAGAGTAATTTCAGTCTAAATCACTTGAGCATAGTTATTGACTGATCATACATTTATTTTACCTCATTCTCACTCAGTATAAAGAAAAAGCTCAATCCGGGCATATCATTGAAGTTTTCAAGTAATGGAGGGGCTGCAGATCAGAGCTCTGTCTTAACCTGCTGGAGGAGCCAGAGGGTGCCACTTAATGGAGAATAGGACAAGTGCAAGACTAAAACCAGCTCTGGCTCTGAAAGCAGTGCTTTGGCAGTATCTACATTTTCAATATGTCCTGTCACTGCTGCATCACCTTTGCTATTCCGGCTGAGTTATAAACCAAAGTTTTCATAAGTTGCTACTAAATGTTCATTGCTCTTTTATGAGTGGCAATTTATGACTATGATGAATAAACTGCAAAGTGCTGAGCTGTGAATGAAGTCAGTAATCCAGTACTCTGAATTTATAAAATTCTAGAAAATTCTAATTATGCTGAAAAAACCCTAGCCAGATCACTTTAAATGTGAACCCTAGAGTGTACATCTTAGGAAAAGGTTCCCTATATTAGTTACACGTCTTATAAAGAGGATTGATAATATTTCTCAATTAGTAAACAGCTTTCAAGTGTTTGACCTGTGGTGACAAAAATTTTGCTGTGATTATTTCAAAAGTTAAGTCTGTAATTATATAAAAAAAAATGATGCTTGCAGGCAAAGGTCCCCAAAACTGAAAGTTGCCAAGGTAGAAGTTGGAATGATAACAAAATAAAGTAATTTTCCTTAAAAGTGGAAAAATGAAAGCTAAAGGTAATAGGGTTTTGCAGATGACACCAAACTAGGAAGGAATATTCCTCTGCTTGATGATAAAAAGGATCTGCTTAAGGATAAAAAGGCTCTGCAGAGGAATCTGGATGGCTGGATTGATGGGCTGAGGTCTGTTGGATGAGATTCACCAAGGTAAAATCTTGGGTCCTGCACTTGTGTCACAACAACCCCATGCAACACTGCACTAGGCTTGGAGAAGAATGGCTGGAAATCTGCCAAGCAGGAAAGGACCTGGGGCTGCTGCTTGACAGATAGCAGTGTGCTCAGGTAGCCACAACAGCATCCTGGCCTGTATCAGGAGTAGTGTGGCCAGCAGGAAGTGATTGTGCCCTTGTAGTTGACACTGGTGAGGTGCTTTAATGGTGTGGTGAAGGCATATTATGGCTAGATATTGAATTTTGTCCCAGCATGTGGACAAGTTTCCCCTCCTTCATGAGGGAAACAAAGGCTAAGGCATTAGCCACTCAGGCACAGATCATTGCATGCACTCAGAGCATGGGATGCTTGTGCGGATACTAAGTATGGGCATAACTCTAGCTTCACATTTCCTATAAATTGAAGCCAGTTGTTTACAAGAGTGCCCATGTATCAAATCCAGCCTCAAGGAACCTATAAGTATTACCCTAGTTGGTAAGCAAATTGCCCCCTCTTTCACTTTGCTCTCTCTCCTTGCTTGAGAGGACAAAGCTTGTGCTATAGCCTCTGCCATTGACTTCGTTGAGTCTTCTCTCTCATATATGCAAGCAAACAAGAAGCCTCTGCACAATGAGGATAAGCCTGCAGCCAGGCAGGCCTGTTAAGACTTAGCCCTGAGAATATCTCCAGAGGAAGGACCTTCACTGAGCCTGAGGAGCTCCAGCAGTGTTACAGCTGGTCTCATTGACCATGAGAGCCCACCGTGGCTCCAGAGGACTGGACCCCCGAGGGTAAGATCTGCCCAACTGTCGGGGAAAAGGACTTAGCCGTGTCTGGCAGTCCACACGTCTGCGTTAAGCCATAAGCAACAGACTGACCGTGTGTTTGTCAGATCGGAAAGCAGGATCACGTGCTTGCGTAACCCTGCTATCGTGGGAGAGGAGCCACCACTTCTGTCACTCTGAGCCCTGTAAACCTCAGGGAAATCCAGAGCACTGTCCGTGCACCAAAGCTGGGACAGTTCTGAAAGGGTCCAGCTGCTCCTTTGAGCCAAGTAAAAGGGGACACAGCCACTCCATGCAGCCACGCTTCTTTGCCTGGGCTGTTCACGTGTGATCGTTTGAGGCTGTGCCTTTAAGAGAGAGACAGTGTTGGGAACACTCTGGCTGAATGTTTTTGTATCAAAATGAAAATATGATACTCTAAATTAATTTCATTGGTGGATGGGCAGAATGCAACTTTAAGTTGTAGGGCAGTTGGAATTTTTTCTCAGTTTGGGTTTCAGCCTGTCCTCCGTGACAGCCTGATCTGCTTCTCTCCCTGTCCGCTTCTGAGAAAACTAGCTGGAGCTGACCTTGAGATAAGCAAAACTAATCCTGCATGGGCTTTTGAAGCCTTACAACATCTCTTTCCCTTAATAACTGCCTTTCTTTCTCTCTCTAACCCCTTTTTGGGAAAAAAGGGAGGTAGGGGGGGAGAGAGGGGGTTACAGGGAGGGAAACCCTCCTCCCCGAGGAGGGAATTTTGTTGTGTTATTTTTCTTTGCTGTGTATTTCTGTATATATATTGTAAATACCTGTATATATTGTGTTATATATAACCTGCTTTCTATATATGCTTGTAAATATAGCTTGCTTCTCCGACTGAGTTTAGCTGTGGTTTCTTACTCTGTGGGGGAGGGAGAGCTAGGCCCTCTCTCAACCTACCATATCATGCCAGCCCCGGAACCCGCTGCAGCAGGGCCAACCTTGCTGGGTCCAGCCCTGCCTGCTACCATGCCAGATCGGAAGCCTCTGAGCCCGGCTATCGTGACCATTGCCCTGGCCTGCCATGCGAGCTGACCCTGTGAGGACCGAATCTGAGGGCTGACCCCATCCTGGGACCTGGCCAGCTGGGCTGACCCCTCAGGACCGCTCCCTATCATCTGGAGGGAGTCTGCTAGAGTCCTCCAAGGGAACCTGTCTACCAGCTACGTCTAGGTAAGCATGGGATGCTTGTGCGAATACTAAGTATGGGCATAATTCTAGTTTCACACTTCCTATAAATTGAAGCCAGTTGTTTACAAGAGTGCCCATGTATCAAATCCAGCCTCAAGGAACCTATAAGTATTACCCTAGTTGGTAAACAAATTGCCCCCTCTTTCACTTTGCTCTCTCTCCTTGCTTGAGAGGACAAAGCTTGTGCTATAGCCTCTGCCATTGAATTTGTTGAGTCTTCTCTCTCATAAATGCAAGCAAACAAGAAGCCTCTGCATGACGAGAAGAAGCCCGTATCCAGGCAGGCCTGTTAAGCCTTAGCCCTAAGAATATCTCCAGAGAAGGGATCTTTGCTGAGCCTAAGAACCTACAGCATCATTACAGCCAGTCTCATCGAACGGAAGAGCCCACCATGTCTCTAGAGGACTGGACCCCCGAGGGTAAGATCTGCCCAACTGTTGGGGAGAAGGGACTTAGCCAAGTCCGGCAGTCCACACATCTACGTTAGCCTTAAGCAGCAGACCGATGAGAGTGACAAAATCCTGTCTGTGTCAGATTGGAAAGCAGGATCACATGCCTGTGTAACCTCGCTATTGCAGGAGAGGAGTCGCTACTTCTGCCACTCCGTGTCCTGTAAACCTCAGGGAAGACCTAGAGCACCATTCATGCCTGTACCCCGAAGCAGGTCCCGCTGCTCCATGCAGCCGCGCTTCTTTCCCCGGGGCCGTTTACGCCAGCCCCGAAATCCATCGCAGCAGGGCCAACCCTGCTGGGTGCAGCCCGCCTGCTGCTGTACCAGATTGGAAGCCTCTGAGCCCACCTATCAGGAACTGTTGCCCTGCCCTGCCATGTGAGCCAATTCTTTGAGGATGGATTCTGTGAGGGCCAACGCCATCCCGGGACCTGCCCCAATGGCCCTGCCAGGCCGACCCCTCAGGACTGCTCCCTATCATCTGGAGGGAGCCTGCTGGAGTCCTGCAAGGGAACCTGCCTACCGGCTAAGCCCAGGTTCCATCTCGTCTCCACTGCTGCAGAGAGAGGATTGCCGCACAGAGCTGTCATCCAGACCAGCCTAGGAACCAGTCCAGTGACAGTAGTCTGCTGGAACCCAAGCTTGATACAAACAACAGACACTGTATATCTTCCACATGGTTTCCACTCACTAACATTCAATTCAAGGCATTTGCATCTAGCAGTAACCTCTGACACATAGAAACATTTGCTGTATATAGTTACCAGCCACCCACGCCCCATCGAGTCACTATCCAGTGGCCAAGAGGCAGAATTGCACCCTTCATTATATAAATAGAAAGTGATTCTGTAAATATTCCAACTGAGTTCTAATTATAAATACTAAACCACTTATGGAGTGTATTTCATGATCATGCACTAGAACATGTATATAAAATAGTGATTAATCAGGTATTAATAATTTGATAAGGATTTGATAAGGAGGAGACTTGATGGGGTGCTTGGTTGCATGATTAGGTGGTGTTGGATGACAGGTTGGACATGATGATCTTGAAGGACTCTTCCAACCTGGTCTATTCTATTCTATTCTATTCTATTCTATTCTATTCTATTCTAAAGAACAAGAGGACTCAGTCTCAAGCTGCACCAGGGAAGTTTTAGGCTGGATGCTAGGAAGAAGTTCTTCTTAGAAAGAGTGGTTGGCCATTGGAATGGGCTGCCCAGGGAGGTGGTGGAGTCACCATCACTGGAAGTGTTTAAGAAGAGGCTGGATGGGGCACTTAGTGCCATGATTTAGTTGATTAGGTGGTGTTGGGTGATAGGTTGGACTTGCTAATCTTGAAAGTCTTTTCCAACCTGGTTAATTCTATTCTATTCTAAGGTTGGATTTGATGACCTCCAAGGCCTTTTCCAACCCAGTTTATTCTATTCTATTCTATTCTATTCTATTCTATTCTATTCTATTCTATTCTATTCTATTCTATTCTATTCTATTCTATTCTATTCTATTCTAAATCTTTAGCTATTTTTGTACAATTTTTCCACATATTAAACAGATTTAAATAAAATAATTTTCTGAAATTTCTAGTAATAATTATTTTTCTGCTTCAGGGGAGGATAAAAACCCCACAACTAATAAAATTTATTCTTTTCACCTGTTAAAAAATGTGATTTAAGAAACTCCTTCAATGAGAACCTTTTGTTCTCATAGTAAAAAAAAAATTAAAGTAAAATATATAGTATTTTGCATCTTTTTCATAAAATAAGGACAACAACCAAACAAGGTTGGTCAAACTACAAGATTTTTACACAATTTCATTTTGCCAAGTGTCAGGAGACTTGGTAATATGATAGGTGCATTCTTTAGCCCTGGCAGGGGTTCACATCAAGGCTTCATACACTGCAGAAAATAGGCTATGCTCTGTGGAAGAATCAGTACTGTGAAGCAGACAGTGCTGCAGAAAGATGGCTCAGGCCATACAGGGTCAACCAGCCCTCTATGTCTCTTGTTCACATTATGGACCTTCCTTGTCCTTAATTTCAATCCTTGTTTGTTGGGTGCCCAAAGGTCAGTCTGTACTGGACAGCCTTGGCTGCTTTATGTGCAATCAGGGACACGGGAGCCACAAAACCAAAAAGCCATGTGTAACAATAAGTAGCCTGTAAGATACATTTTGGGGGATATCAGATTGAGCACCCAAAATGAATGGCACTTCTCACCTTAATCCCTCTGTGTCAATTGCACAATTTCCTGCATAATGCAAGAAAACCAAATTCCTGTTTGTCAAGCACTTTCATGAAGTAGATAAAAAGCACATGAAGCAATTAATGAGTCTGGCTTTAGAGCTAAGTTTGAATAGTATAAAATAAGCAGCGCTTAAGGCCACACGTTGTAGAATAAAGATAAAGAAAAATAGTGAATAGCTGCTCACACCGCAAGTCCTCACTATCCATATATTTAAAAAAAAAAAAAAAAGACAGCTACATGGATATTTCTTTTGAATAAATAAACAAATAGTTTGTTTCTTTGGTATATCATAAAATAAGAGTTTCTTAAGACTGCAACTTTTTATGGAAACACGTTCTTTTGAATTATGCTTTTGTCAAAAGGACTTCCATATCCTAGAAGGGAATTATCAAAAGCTAAGTTGAAGACAGATAAACCCACGGAGGCAGGCCCACTCCAGAGTGGCCACCAGCTTGGTTGTTAGGCAACACTAAATAACATTCTGCTGTAGGAGAATTCAATTACCTAGCAGGTTTAGGGATGGCTGGAGGTCATGTGTCTGGCAGCAGTCCTCCTCCTTCTTTTCTGTCAGGTACCTTTCTTGTTATGTCCTGCTTATTACAGGTAGAGTTCATGCTACCTGTGCACTTTTTTGACACTTGTCATCCTGCTTTCCACATCTCAGAAGAGATCTGAGATCATTCAAGTACTGCAAATCTGTTATTTCTTTCTCCGCTTTTATTTCAAAGTGCCTAGTTTTTGTTCCTAAGTGGAATTGAAAACTACCAGAGTTTTATTAATAAATAGCCCTGCTGGACCTTAGAAATCTTTCTGAGGATGACATAAACACTGTAAAGCAGTAAGCATGGGGGCAACAAACAAGACAGCCTTAATTCTGACATTTTCTAACCTTTGATTCTTCAACTTTAATACGGAAAATACGTAGCACATGCACACAGGAAATGATGGCAGAGTGTGAAACCGCAAACTTTATGATGTATCTAAGAAAAAAATATCAATTTAAGCTAGTGCACATGGACTAAACATTTATATAGTGCAATAGTGACAAAAGACTTTAAAAATCACACTCCTAAATACAAAAATCTCTATTATCAAAACAAATGGCATAGATGTGACAGATGAAGAGAAAAGAAATGGTTTCTTTTTCAAAGAGGCAAACATCATCTAACACATGGAGAATATAAGTAGTATAAAGGTGCATGAAAAGGGGATATGGATCTGGACAACCTTAATGTTAGATAATCAAGATGAATGCTTCAGACAGAAGTCTTCATACTATAGAGATCCTTGTTAGTGGGAAAAGGCAAGCATTTACAGAGGCATATAGGCTTAACATATTTGCCTATTGATTACACAAAAGTCTGAGATTAGTACACTTCTAACTTAAAAGCAAAACAACCTTGGAAAACTGTGTTTCTCTGCTTCCTTCTGTGTTCGTCTTTGGGGGGCGGGGGGAAAGATATTTAAGGATATTTTTCTCTCCATTCCAAATATTCTCATACTAAAGGGCAGGTTGGAGAATACATTAATCACATAACTAATATGGCAAATGACATCAGTGCCCTGTTACCTCAGAACAGGTTGCATGGCTTGTAACTAGTTTGAACCTGTCTCTGGAGTTAATGGGGAGCATTTGCATTTCAACAAAGTCTTGTGGTGTCCCAAAACATCTGCAGACTAAAAAACACAATGGTGAAGGTGCAGATGAATTTCTTTTGGTACAACTGTATTTTAGAACACATTTTCCATGTCGCACATTCTGGCTTTTTAAAATTGGACGTGTATTAGCTATAATTGTTATATAATTTGCTGATAACAACATATACTCCTGGAAAACCTAATCAACTACCACCATTTTGGTCATGGAAACAATCAGGAGTGAGTGTGTTCAGAGGCTGCAATTTTCAAGCAGCAGCAAGGGAGTAAGTCAACTAATTGAATTGAATGGGAATAAGGCATTTACATCTTTCGAAGAAGCTTTGAAAAGCCAGCCTAGTTTTCTTATGCATTCAGACACAGATGTTCTTATCTAATTTTGGATGTTCTCCATTTTCTCTCATCTGGGTGTCCAAGGGTCAGTCTTTTATGCCTGATGTTCTTGAAGTTTATCAACTCTCTATCGTCACTTATCAAACACTTTTCCTAAAGGATTTTCCTCGCTTACCCTCATGCTCTTTTCTCAGTTTTTAAGGCCATGGAGTTGGCTTGATATTTGTAAGTGTGCTGCTTCTCTGCCCACTCTAACTTTTAATGACCATACATTGGATTCTGCTCAGAGAGCTGAGCATTATTGATTGTGAGATCTTAAAATGTATGTTATATTGATAACAATAATAATCTTTAAAATTTATTTTTTTGAAATCTCTGCCTTAGTTTTCACTCTGTCCCTACTGGTTGTAAAATAATTGTAAACTATTAACAGGGAAATTGAGTTCCCTAAACTAGAGAGATGGTTCCAGTAATTCGTTGTTAACCTACCTTACTGATATTGGTTCTTTATGACCAAGTCTAGTTTTATCATCATGGTTATCAAACCCAGCTCCACTAAATGCTTCTGGTGTAACAAGAATTAGGGTGAAATTTGGAGTGGGGCATTCATTTATTAGGGGTGGTGGTAGGATCTTATGCCTTTGCAATATGCAAGATTAAACCCAAGAGAAATTAGCTTCAATATGGGATTTTTATGCTGATTTTATTAGGAAAATAGATCTTATTTCAACTCCCATCCTCTGGATTTCCCTTAGAAAGAAAGAAACATGAAAAACACAGAATTTTTTTTTAAAGACACAAAATGAAAGTAATTCTTAGTAAGTTAAATTTTACAACTGTTCTCCTTTTTCTGTGAATCTGAGATAGTATCAATGCTGATGACACTCCCCCTTCTCTGTTGTAATTTCTGCCAGATGATGAAATGAACCTGACCTCCTTCTATGATCAGGTGACCCGCCTGGTGGATGTGGGGCAGGCTGTGGATGTAGTCTACCTGGACCTCAGCAAGGCCTTTGACACCATCCCCCACAGCAAACTCCTGGCCAAACTGTCAGCCCATGGCTTGGATGGGAGCACACTGCGATGGGTTAGGAACTGGCTGGAGGGCCGAGCCCAGAGAGTAGTGGTGAATGGTGCCACATCCAGCTGGCAGCCAGTCACCAGTGGTGTGCCCCAAGGATCAGTGCTGGGCCCCATGCTCTTTAACATCTTTATTGATGATCTGGATGAGGGCATCGAGTCCATCATCAGTAAATTTGCTGATGATACCAAGCTGGGGGCAGGAGTTGATCTGCTGGAGGGTAGAGAGGCTCTGCAGAGGGACCTCGACAGGCTGGACAGATGGGCATAGTCCAACGGCATGAGATTTAACACATCCAAGTGCTGAGTTCTGCACATTGGCCACAGCAACCCCATGCAGAGCTACAGGCTGGGGTCAGAGTGGCTGGAGAGCAGTCAGGTAGAGAGAGACCTGGGGGTGCTGGTTGACGGTAGACTGAACATGAGCCTGCAGTGTGCCCAGGCAGCCAGGAGGGCCAATGGCATCCTGGTCTGCATCAGGAACAGTGTGGCCATAAGGAGCAGGGAGGTCATTCTGCCCCTGTACACTGCACTGGTTAGGCCACAACTTGAGTCCTGTGTCCAGTTCTGGGCTCCTCAGTTTAGGAAGGATGTTGACTTGCTGGAGCGTGTCCAGAAAAGGGCAACAAAGTTGGTGAGGGGCTTGGAGCACAAGCCCTATGAGGAGAGATTGAGGGAGCTGGGGTTGCTTAGTCTGGAGAAGAGGAGACTCAGGGGTGACCTTATTGCTCTCTACAACTACCTGAAGGGAGGTTGTAGTGAGGCGGAAGTTGGTCTCTTCTCCCAGGCAACCAGTACCAGAACAAGAGGGCACAGTCTCAGGCTGCGCCAGGGGAGGTTTAGGCTGGAGGTTAGGAGGAAGTTTTACACAGAGAGAGTGATTGCTCACTGGAATGGGCTACCTGAGGAGGTGGTGGGGTTGCCGTCGCTGGGGGTGTCAAGGGCGAAGCTTGACAGGATGCTTGGTTGTATGGTTTAGTTGATTGGGTAGTTTTGGATGATAGGTTGGACACAATGATCTCAAAGGTCTCTTCCAACCTGGTTTATTCTATTCTATTCTATTCTATTCTATTCTATTCTATCTGCAGTTGTGGGACAACACAAGATTCAGGACATTGAATTGCCAGCTGCTTCTCAGCCTGTGCATCACAGACAATACACAACCAACTGTGACTCTTTGTTGCCCTTTCAGAATCTGATTCATCAGTTGGAGAGTCAGAAAGTCATCAGCAAAACTCATTCACCTTTCAACAGTCCAGTGTGGACTGTGAGAAAGCAGAATGGAGACTGGCGTCTCACAGTGGACTACCGAGTCCTGGATGAAGTAACTCAGCCTATGTGTGCAGACATGATGGAACTCCAATATGAGCTGGAATCCAAAGAGGCCAAATGGTATGCAATCATAGACATTGCTAATGCATTCTTCTCTGTTCCCATAGCAGAGGAATGCAGGCCTCAGTTTGCTTTCACCTGGAGAGGAATCCAGTACACTTTCAACAGACTGTCAATGGGCTGGATCCACAGCTCCAGCATCTGTCATGCAGTAATCCATGATGCTCTGGAGGAAGGTGGTGCTCCAGAACACATCCAGTTCATCGATGATATCATCGTCTGGGGTAAAACTGCTGAGGAAGTCTTCGAGAAAGGTAACAAAATCATGGACATTCTTCTGAATGCTGGTTTTGCCATCAAGTGAGACGAGAAAGGACCTACCTCAGAGATTCATTTTCTGGGAGTATGGTGGCAGGATGGATGACGACACATTCCAGTGAATGTGGTAAATAGAGTCTCTACCATGGCACATCCCACGAACAAGCAAGAAACTCCACGTTTCTTGGGGATAGTGGAATTTTGGAGACTACACATTCCTGGATACAGTCAGATTGTGAAACCTCTGTATGATGTGACTCGAAAGAGGAACACTTTCCACTAGGAACCTAAACAGCAAGCAGCCTTTGACCAGATAAAGCAAGAGGTAGTTCAAGCAGTGGGTCTGGGACCTGTCCGAGATGGTCCAGACATTAAGAACATTTTGTACACGGCTGCAGGTGACAATGGTCCAACCTGGTGCTTGTGGCAAAAAGCTCCAGGTGAGACATGTGGACGACCTCTTGGTTTCTGGAGTTAAGGTTACAGAGGTTCAGAGGCAAATTATACTCCAACAGAGAAAGAAATTCTAGCTGCCTATGAAGGAGTAAAAGCAGCTTCTGAAGAAATTGGAACTGAATCATAGCTTCTTTTAGCTTCCAGATTACCAGTTTTGAATTGGATGTTCAAAGGCAAAGGTTCCACACCACATCATGCCACAGATTCCACCTGGTCTAAGTGGATGGCTCTGATAACACAGAGAGCTGGAATGGGAAATCTTGAAAGACCTGGTCTGGTGGAGGTGATCTCAAGTTGGCCTGAAGATAGCAACTGTACTAAACCTCCAGAGGAGAGAGTAACTCATGCTGAGGAAGCTCCTCCTTACAATGACCTTTCTGATGATGAGAAGAAATATGCTTTGTTCACAGACGGTTCCTGTTGTCTCAGCGGGAACAAACAAAGGTGGAAGTCTGCAGTGTGGAGTCCAACACACCGAGTTGAAGAGGCGAAGGATGGAGAAGGAGAATCCAGTCAGTTTGCTGAGGTAAAAGCTGTCTAGCTAGCTCTCAACGTAGCTGACCATGAGAGGTGGCCAAAGCTTTATCTCTACACCGACTCATGGATGGTAGCCAATGCTCTATGGGGTTGGCTAAAGAACTGGAAAAAGAATGGCTGGCAGAGGAAAGGAAAACCTATTTGGGCAGCTGACCTGTGGCAAGACATTGTTGATTGAGTCGAGAGGATTCCAGTGAAGGTGAGACACATTGATGCTCACATTCCTAAGAGCAAAGCTCCTGAGGAACAGCAACACAACCATCAGGCAGATTTAGCTGCAAGGGTTTCTCAAGTAGACAAGGACTCTGCTCTTGATCTCAAGAGCAGAAACATCGAGGTGAGATATTCTTAGCTCAGTGGGCTCACGATTCATCAGGACATCAAGGCAGAGATGCAACATACCAATGGGCTCATGACAGATCCATAGACATTTCCATGGATGCTATCACACAAGTCATCCATGACTGTGACATTTTGCTGCTCTTAAGCAGGCAAAGCAAATTAAGCCCTTGTGGTATGGTGACAGGTGGTCCAAGTACAGGTATGGTGAAGCTTGGCAGATTGACTACATCACTCTACCACGTTCTCGTTCTGGTAAGCAATACGTGCTTACTATGGTAGAGGCCAACACTGGATGGTTGGAAACTTATGCAGTTCCACATGCAACTGCACACAACACCATTCTCGGTCTGGAGAGACAGATCCTGTGGAGACACGGAACTCCAGAGAGGACTGAGTCAGACAACGGAACTCATTTCAAGAACAACCTTGTGAAGAGCTGAGCAAACGAGCACGGTATTGAGTGGATTTCCATATTCCTTACTATGCACCAGCTTCAGGGAAGATTGAAGGCTACGACGGTTTGTTGAAGACCACTCTCAAAGCCATGGGAGGTGGATCTTTGAAAAACTGGGAAAAACATTTTGCACAAGCAACCTGGCTGGTGAACAGATGTTCAGTGAACCAAGCTGGACCGGCACATTCAGATCTGCTATGGAGAGTAGAAGGTGATAGAGTTCCTGTTGTTAGAGAAAATAATCTGTTAGGTAAAACTGTTTGGGTATTTTCACCCTCAGGAGAGGCTAAACCTGTCCGAGGGGTGCTTTCAGCTGAAGGTCCTGGTCACACTTATTGGGTAATGCAAGAGAATGGTGAAATTCAGTTGTAATGGGTTGGGGCAGATCCCCTCCCCACCACAGGCAGAAATAACGACTCAGGCAAACGGATTGCAAAAGTGATGAAAGTTTAAATAGAAAGCAGTGAATGTTACAGAAAACCCAAAGCGCAGTGACAAAGAAAGATCCCATCCCCACCTGAGGGTGCATGCAAAACCCCCAGGGCTCCTTCTTCCCCCTCCCTCTGCTGGGCTAGTCTCAGCTGGCCAGGCCTGAGACTGCCCATCCCCCTGTGGCCTTGGGCCCAATCAGGCCCATGGCCGGGAGATCTCTCCCCCAGTTACCAAGTCTCGGAGAGGGAAGGAAAAAGAGGAAGTGCCAGACTCCGCACTGGATCTTATAGTGGTGCAAAGAATTATGGTAGGAAATACACAGTTTCCTGTGTCCATCCCTCTGGGCTGGACTTCTGGACACAGGAAGTGAATGCACCAGGGGGGCACCCAGCTCAAACTACAACATCAGTATATTCCACAAAGAAATTTAACTTTAGCTGAAAGAGTTTAATTTCAGACTGTTGTACAGCTACATCTCGACCACAGGAAGAATCCCTGAGGAATCTACAGTGCACGAGCCCTGAGAACCCTGAGAGCCCTGAGTCAAGTGAGAGTCCCTGTATCCCTGATTCCCTTTTCTTCGCTTTGTCCGCTGAGAGACAAACTGTTTTCCATTTTCTTATTTCCTGATTTTCTTGGACTTCTGAATCATCTACATCTGCGTATAGCTGGAACGGACTATGAACTTTACTTACGAACTGTAAATATTGTCCTGGTTTGGATGGACAGTACAAACAGCCAATGAAATTTTTTAGAAGGGGTGGACTGTGACTGTTTGAGGCTGTGCCTTTAAGAAAGGGACAGTGCTGGCTAAATATTTTGTAAATATATTGTATTCTACATGAATTTAATTGGTAGATAGGTAGGAGTACAATCTTAAATTTCAGTACATCTGAAACATTCGGCAGTTTGCTTCCTTTTGCTCACCCCTTCCAGCTGTCTGTTTCTGGGCTTCTGGCCAAATAACAGGTAAGCATTAATAAGCATTAATCCTGCTCTAGGCCTCTGCCTCGTTAACTCTCCTTTTCTCTTTCTAACACTCTTTGGGGAAAAAAGGGAGGTAGGGGGGTGAAGGGGGTAGAAGGGGAAACCCCCTCTGCTGGGGGTCTTGTTCCTCTTTTTGTTTCTTTGCTGTATATTTCTGTATATATTTTAAATTTTGTATATTTGTGTACATAAATTCCCTGTGTTCCAAATTGCTTTTGTAAACACGGCATTCCCTTTTGCTTCACCGTCTGAGTTAGGAGTGGCTATTCCTTCTTAGTGGGGGAGGGAAAGCTGGGCCTTCTCTCTCAACCCACCACACTTGTACACAGTCTAAAGTGTAACTAGAAAGTATTTCTCTACTAGTTCTGTAAAGGTTTTGGCATCATGATTGTGGTGGTTTAGGCTGGGTGCTGGCCCAGATGCCACTGCACAGGCCACACCTGGGAGGTCCCAAGGGGTGGGCCCAGCCCAGGGGGTGGTCACAGGGACCAGGTATTCCATTCCCATAGTGCCCTGCTCCCCTATACAAAGGCCATGCGGGGTCTTCACTTCCTCTTTCATCCCCTGCTGCTGCCTAGGTAACATGGCATGAGCTGCCTCCCTTGGGCCTGCTCAGGCCCAAGGCTGGGTTGGGGGGGGAAGAAAGAGCCCTGGGGGGGGGTTTGGGTGTACCCCCAGGTGGGGATGGGATGTTCTTGGGTATGTTCTGGGATCTCTCTCTTTGTCATGGTGCTTGTGGGTCTCTTTAAAACTTTCATTGTTGTTTGTTATTGTTTTTCCTATTTAAACTTTCCATCACTTCTGCATTCCGTTTGCCTGAGTCGTTATTTCTGCCTGTGGTTGGGAGGGGATCTGCCCCAACCCATTACATTTGCACATGTCATAAGAAGAGTTCTAATTTGATGATATGTTCTGGGTGCAGGGATTATGGTATGGAATAAGGGGTGGTCTGTGGTGGTTTAGGCTGGGTGCTGGCCCAGATGCCACTGCGCAGGCCACACCTGGGAGGTCCCAAGGGGTGGGCCCAGCCCAGGGGGTGGTCACAGGGACCAGGTATTCCATTCCCATAATGCCCTGCTCCCCTATAAAAAGGCCATGCGGGGTCTTCACTTCCTCTTTCGTCCCCTGCTGCTGCCTAGGTAACATGGCGTGAGCTGCCTCCCTTGGGCCTGCTCAGGCCCAAGGCTGGGTTGGGGGGGGAAGAAAGAGCCCTGGGGGGGGGGTTTGGGTGTACCCCCAGGTGGGGATGGGATGTTCTTGGGTATGTTCTGGGATCTCTCTCTTTGTCATGGTGCTTGTGGGTCTCTGTAAAACTTTCATTGTTGTTCATTGTTGTTTTCCTATTTAAACTTTCCATCACTTTTGCAATCCGTTTGCCTGAGTCGTCATTTCTGCCTGTGGTGGGGAGGAGATCTGCCCCAACCCATTACAATGATATATGCTATCTCTGGTGACATTCTGATGTGCTATAATTGGCTTTAGATGTAAATTTTTTGTTATAAATACTTACAAGTTTTATTTATCTTAATATGGGTCTTATGCTTGGTTTCCAATGGGTAAAACACCATTCTGGAATAGGATATTTTAAACTGCATAATTTACAAATTTCTATCTTTCAGGAGCCTGTTTACAGGTTTTCCACAAGGCTCAACTTTGCAGCTGATGGCACAGCATTTTAAACCTATATAATCAGGAAGTTAAGCATGTAGCCTGAAGTGTTTTGTCACTGTGTTTTTGTTAAATGTGCCTTTAATCATTAAATGGATGATCAATGCCTTAAAAAAAAAAAAAAAAGGTAGGCATTTTACACTAATTCATACACCATGTAATTTGACACCATGTGAGTATACAGTCCCCATTTTAATCATATTTTAACACTGTCATGGGGAAAGGAGGTAGTTGTAAGTAGTTTGATTTGATCAGTCTAAAGAACCATTTATCAGCAAAGTTCACGGCCCTCTCTGGAGGGCCAAGCCCAGAGGGTGGTGGTGAATGGTGCCATATCCAGCTGACAGCCAGTCACTAGTGGGCCCCTCAGTTTAGGAAGGACGTTGATTGCTGGAATGTGTCCAGAGAAGGGCAACAAAGTTGGTGAGGGGTTTGGAACACAAGCCCTATGAGGAGAGACTGAGGGAGCTGGGATTGATTAGCCTGGAGAGGAGGAGACGCAGGGGTGACCTTATTGCTGTCTACAACTACCTGAAGGGAGGTTGTAGACAGGAGGATGTTGGTCTCTTCGCCCAAGCAGCCAGCACCAGAACAAGAGGACACATCTCAGGCTGCGCCAGGGGAGGTTTAGGATGGAAGTCAGAAAGAAGTTCTATACAGAGAGAGTGATTGCCCATTGGAATGGGCTGCCCGGGGAGGTGGTGGAGTGACCATCATTGGAGGTGTTCAGGAGGAGACTTGGTGGGGTGCTTGGTGCCATGGTTTAGTTGTTTAGGTGGGTTGGATTGATTGATGGGTTGGACGCGATGATCTTGAAGGTCTCTTCCAACCTGGTCTATTTTATTCCATTCCATTCCATTCCATTCCATTCCATTCCATTCCATTCCATTCCATTCCATTCCATTCCATGCTATGCTATGCTATGCTATTCCACTCTATTCTATTCTATTCTATTCTGTTCTATTCTATTCTATTCTATTCTATTCTATTCTATTCTATTCTATTCTATTCTATTCTATTCTATTCTAGTGGTGTGCCCCAAGGATCAGTGCTGGGCCCCATACTCTTTGACATCTTTATTGATGATTTGGACAAGGACATTGAGTCCATCATCAGTAAATTTGCTGACGACACCAAGCTGGAGACAGGAGTTATCTGCTGCAGAGTAGAGAGGCTCTGCAGAGGGACCTTGACAGGCTGGACAGATGGGCAGAGTCCAACAGCATGAGATTTAACCCATCCAAATGCTGGGTTCTGCACATTGGCCACAGCAACCCATATAGTGCTACAGGCTGGGGTCAGAGTGGCTGGAGAGCAGTCAGGCAGAGAGCGACCTGGGGATACTGGCCGATGGTAGGCTGAACACAGTCTCAAGCTGTGCCAGGGGAGGTTTAGGCTGGAGGTTAGGAAGGAGTTCTACACAAAGAGAGTGATTGCCCATTGGAATGGGCTGCCCGAGGAGGTTGCGGGGTCACCATCACTGGAGGTGTTGAGGAGGAGACTTGACAGGGTGCTTGGTTGCATGGTTTAGTTGATTAGGTGGTGTTGGATAATAGGTTGGACACGATGATCTTGAAGGACTCTTCCAACCTGGTTTATTCTAATTCTAATTCTAATTCTAATTCTAATTCTAATTCTAATTCTAAAAATAAAAATAAAAATAAAAATAAAATAATTAAAATAAAATAAAATAAAATAAAATAATAGAATAGAATAGAATAGAATAGAATAGAATCAAATTAACCAGGTTGGAAAATATCTTTGAGATCATCGAGTCCAACCTATCATCCAACACCATCTAATCAACTAAACCATGGCACCAAGTGCCCCATCCAGTCTCTTCCTAAATACCTCCAGTGATGATGACTCTTTCTGTGAAGAACTTTCCCCTCACGTCAAGCCTAAACTCCCCCTGGTGTAGCTTGAGACTCTGTCCTCTTGTTCTGGTGCTGGTTGCCTGGGAGAAGAGACCAGTCCCCCACGTGGCTACAACCTCCTTGCAGGTAGTGAGAGAGAGCAACAAGGTCTCCCCTGAGCCTCCTCTTCTCCAGGCTAAGCAACCACAGCTCCCTCAGCCTCCCCTTATAGGGCTTGTGCTCCAAACCCCTCACTAGCTTTCTTGACCTTCTCTGGACATGTTCCATGAACTCAACATCTTAAATTCAGGGGCCCCAAAATGGATACATACTCAAGGTGTGGTCTGACCAGTGCTGAGTACAGGGGCAGAATGACCTCCCTGCTCCTGCTGGCCATACTATTTCTGATACAGGCCAGGATGCCATTGGCATTCTTGGCCACCTGGGCACACTGATGGCTCATGTTCAGCCTAGTATCAACCACTACTACTTAATCTGTTCATGAGCTGCTTGCCCATCCAGGCCGGTTTCCTTCCCTGCCAGCTCATCTTTTGGCACATGGGCACAGCCTGTTCCTGTGCCTTCAAGAGCTCCTGTTTGAAGTAGGTGCAACCATCCTGGATCCCTTTGTTCTTAAAGGCTGCTACCCAGGGTACTCTCCAAATTAGTTGCTTAAACAAGCTGAAGTCTGCCCTCCAGAAGTCCAAAGTGAGGGTTATGTTATTGCTCCTCCTTATGTCCATGCATATTGAAAACTTTACTATCTCATGGTCACTGCACTCTAGACCGCCTCCCACTATCACATCTCCCTCCAGCCCTTCTCTATTTGAGAACAGCAGGTCAAGCAGGGTCTGACCCCTGGTAGGCTCACTTAAGAGCTGCATCAAGAAGCTGTCCTTTATGAAGAGAAGTTCAACATGAGCTCTCAATGTGCACTTGCAGCCTGGAAAGCCAATCAGATCCTGGGCTGCATCAAGAGAAGTGTGCCCAGCAGGTCAGGAGAGGTGATTCTCCCCCTCTACACAGCTCTTGTGAGATCCCAGCTGGAGTACTGCATCCAGTTCTGGAGCCCCTATTACAAGAGGGATATGGACATGATGGAACGTGTCCAGAGAAGGGCCACAAGGATAATCAGAGGGCTGGAGCACCTCTCCTATGAGGACAGACTGAAGGAGTTGGGGCTGTTCAGTCTGGAGAAGAGAAGGCTCCCAGGTAACCTAATGTGGCCTTCCAGTATCTGAAGGGGGCCTACAAGAAGGCTGGGGAGGGACTTCTCAGTATATCAGGTTGTGATAGGACTAGGGGGAATGGAATGAAGCTGGAGGTGGGGAGATTCAGGCTGGACGTGAGGAGGAAGTTCTTCACCATGAGAGTGGTGAAGCCCTGGAATGGGTTGTCCAGGGAGGTGGTTGGGGCCCCATCCTTGGAGGTGTTTAAGACCAGGCTGGATGAGGCTCTGGCCAGCCTGATCTAGTGTGGGGTGTCCCTGCCCATGGCAGGGGGCTTGGAACTAGATGATCCTTGTGGTCCTTTCCAACCCTGACTGATACTACTACGATAGCCTCTAAGATCCTTGTAGACTGCCTCCTCTCTGCTGAGTTCAGTTCCCAGCAGATGTCTGGCAGGTTAAAGTCACCCACAAATACAAGATCTGATGATCTTGAGACAGCCTCCAGTTGCTTTAGAATATTTCATCAACCTCTTCATCCTGGTTGGGTGATTAATTAAGTTAATTAAGCCAAAGAAGTTGATAATGATCAAGACTGAAATTCTCAAAGCAATAGAGTGCATTTTAAAAATGCATTTGAGAAGTTTAAACAGTGCTTCTGTGGATAAACTCTATGCAATATTTGAAAATCTTTTCTTTCTGAAGTTGGATAAACAATGATGAGAATAGGGTGTAAGAGCGGCCTATATTCTCACATAAATAGTAGGTGAAAATTCCGAGATGGACTAAATCACTGAAACACTGAATATATCTGGTTGAAAGAGACCTCAAAGATCATCCAGTTCAGCCTTTGACCTAAGTCTGAAAGGTTAACAAAAATACATGTCTCTAAGTGCCAGGTCCACACAATGCTTGAGCTCCTCCAGGGATGATGACTGACACTGCCCTGGGCAGGCTATATTAATGTGTGATAACCCTTTCAGTGAAGAAGTATTTCCTAATATCTAGCCTAAACTTACCCTGGTGCAGCTTGTAACCATTTCCTCTAGACTTGTTACTAATCCATAATGAGAAATGACCAGGAAAAAAAAGGATCATTATTATATTTTATTCAGTGAGATGTAGCTCAGACATAAAATCTTATTACCCTTGCCAATGGAGGTTCAACAATTTATCATAAGAATTTAAAAAATAATTAGGACAAAATATTAGAAAATATGCCACAGAGATACTTTCTGATTATTTACTCTTTGTAGTAGCCACAATCTCATTCACCTACCTGGATGTTCTTTCAGATACTGTAATTGACAGTTTCTCTGATAGTAATTAAAAAAATATTCTATTTGCAGTAATAGAAAATGCATAGTGGACTTTCTTTCAGCACAGGGTCAGATACTGAACAACTTCACCACCGGTCTCTCTGCAGTAAGCCATTAAAGCCCACTCATGGATATCTCCAAAATGGAAGAGACTTTAAATGTATCTTGAAAAGTTCATGGGGTTAGAGTTAGAAGCTTCAACAGAAGAAACTGTGTCTTGAATCAAAATAAAGAACTAAGCAAAACTGCAGAAAATTATTCTGGTTCCTAGGGCATAATTTTATCTAGTCTTATAAGTGGGGTTGTAAACATGACAAAGTACAATCATGCTTTCTCCTTTCTTGTTCTCTGTGATTGTCTTTCTGTCCTCTCTGGCAGCAACTGTATTAAGGCTTCAGAGATATATTCACCTGACTATGGGAAGCTTTCTTAACTTCTCTTCCTAAAGCTCTGCCTGGATATTTAACTAAAGGTGTAGTACTTCCCTGTAAGACACTAAATCTTGTCTCTCTTGGTGTGAATCAACAAAGATAAAAATCTCCTTTGCCCACGCAATAGCTGATGTGTTTTGGACAGATGCCACTGGATAACAACTCTCTGCAATGTTCGTAGACAAGATCATCTCTAACCCTCAGCTACCCCGGAAAGGGAGGATGGTGAAAAGCACAATGGTTTCACCACCTGGACATACCTAAAAGACTGTATAAAAGACCTGAGCAATGCCTGCTCAGGAGAAGAAAAAGGGCATCACCATGTAGCCTGGAAGCAGCAGAACAGGAGAAACCCTCTCTCTGCATCTTAATTTCCACCTGCTGCAACTCATGGAGCTGAAGTGGCTGCTCAGAGAAGGATTTGGACTTGGACTTTGGGATCTCTCCCTCCCTTCCTCCAGCAGAGGAGCAACAAAGCCAACAAAGATGACATCTCCTCCATGCCAAAGTGGCAGCACCCTTCCCCCACAGATCCAAACCATCTAGGGGGGTGGGGAGGGTGGTGTCTTGGTCCATAGAGGGAAAGAGACTCAGTTCTTTTGAATATTCCCGTGGTGTGAAATTAGAGGCACAAATGAGGTCAAAATATCAACAGCCAGACTATTTATTACATAAATCAAGTGGATGGATCAGAAGGGGAGAGAGAGAGAAAATAGGGAGAGAGAGAAGAGAGAGAGAAGAGGAAAGGAATTCTATTACCACACCCCTCGCCCCCCCAAGAAAGTTCGAGTCGGTGGAGCAAAGGTGCTGCAGGAGATGTTGGGTCTGTAGAGAAAGGGTACTGAGGCTTTGGCTGGAGAAGAGATGTGGTCCTCTGGGCAGCCTCTTCAGCTCCATGAGTTGCAGCAGGCGGATCTTAGGACACAGAGAGAAGGTTCAGTCTGCTTCTTCCAGGCTCCATGGCCTCTTCAGAGCAGCATCGTCCCGGGCTTTTCCATCTCTCATGCTTTCTTTCTCAATGGCATTGTCCTTCTTCTGTGTTTTCCTTCATCTGTGTTTTTTTTTCTCCGTTTTTCTTCTTCTGCGCCAGTAGATGCTCAAGTCTTTTATACAGTTTTTTAGTCCTTAGGTATGTGTCCAAGTATTGTCCCTCAGGAAATCAAGGGCCAGGAAATCATCCTCAGGTAAGTATCCAGGTATCGGTCCCCAGGAAATCTTTCTGTGTATTCCTGTGTGTTTGGGCAGGGGTCTGGATGGGGGGGGGGGGGGGGGGGGGGGGGGGGGCAGGGAGGGGGAGCTATCCACCTCCTCCTTCTCCATCTACCTGCCCACACACTCATTACACATCAGGAAATAGGTGGTGAATCCATTGTCTCACCATCCTCCCTTTCCAGGGTACTTGATGGGTGGAGATTATCTTGTCTTATGCATATTCCTGAAGGTGGCCTCGGTCCATTGCTGTGAGGCCAGCTGTGGTCCAGTGATTGATGTTATCTTTGCACCTTCCAAGAGTTGTTCCAGTGGCTCTGCCCAACACATATCAACTATTGTCTGGACAAGCAGCAACTAATTTTATGTTTGACGAGTCATACCAGGAGAGACAAGCTGTTAGTCTCTCACAGGTGGTAATATAGAATAGAATAAACCAAGTTGGACGAGACCTTCAAGATCTTCGCATCCAACCCATCAACCAATGCAACCCACCTGATCAACTAAACCATGCAACCAAGCACCCCACCAAGTCTCCTCCTGAACACCTCCAATGATGGTGACTCCACCACCTCTCTAGGCAGCCCATTCCAATGGGCAATCACTCTCTCTGTATAGAACTTTTTCCTAACATTCAGCCTATACCTCCCCTGGCGCAGCCTGAGACTGTGTCTTCTTGCTCTGGTGCTGGCTGCCTTGGAGAAGAGACCAACCTCCACCTGTCTACAACCTCCCTTCAGGTAGTTGTAGAGAGCAATAAGGTCACCCCTGAGTCTCCTCTTCTCCAGGCTAAGCAACCCCAGCTCCCTCAGCCTCTCCTCATAGGGCTTGTGTTCCAAAACCCTCACCAACTTCATTGCCCTTCTCTGGACACGATCCAGCAAGTCAACATCCACCTTAAACTGAGGAGCCCAGAACTGGACACAGTACTCGAGGTGTGGCCTAACCAGTGAAGTGTAGAGGGGCAGAATGACCTCCCTGATCCTGCTGGCCACACCGTTCCTGGTGCAGGCCAGGATGCCATTGGCCCTCCTGGCTGCCTGGGCACACTGCAGGCTCATGTTCAGCCTACCGTCAACCAGCACCACCAGGTCCCTCTCTGCCTGGCTGCTCTCCAGCCACTCTGACCCCAGCCAGTAGCACTGCATGGGGTTGTTGTGGTCAATGTGCAGAACCTGGCAGTTGGATGTATTCAATCTCATGCTGTTGGATTCTGCCCATCTGTCCAGCCTGTCGAGGTCCCTCTGCAGAGCCTCTCTACCCTCCAGCAGATCAACTCCTGCCCCCAGCTTGGTGTCATCTGCCAATTTACTGATGATGGACTCGATGCCCTCATCCAGATCATCAATAAAGACGTTAAAGAGCATGGGGTCGAGCACTGACCCCTGGGGCACACCACCAGTGACTGGCCGCCAGCTGGATGTGGCACCATTCACCACCACTCTCTGGGCTCGGCCCTCCAGCTACATCCTAACCCAATGCAGTGTGCTCCCATCCAAGCCATGGGCTAACATCTTGGCCAGGAGTTTGCTATGGGGAACGTTGTCAAAGGCCTTGCTGAGGTCCAGGTAAACTACATCCACAGGCCTCCCCACATCCACCAGGCGGGTTACCTGATCATAGAAGGAGATCAGGTTGGTCAGACAGGACCTGCCCTTCCTAAATCCATGCTGGCTCGGCCTGATCCCTTGGCCATCCTGGAAGTGCTGTGTGACTGCACTCAAGATGACCTGTTCCATAATCTTGCCTGGCACTGAGGTCAGGCTGACAGGCCTAGAATTCCCTGGCTCATCCAACCGACCCTTCTTGTGGATGGGCACCCCGTTGGCCAGCTTCCAGTCTTCTGAGACCTCTCTAGTGAGCCAGGACTGATGAAAAATGATGGCAAGTGGCTTGGCCAGCACATCTGCCAGCTCTCTCAGCACCCTAGGATGGATCCTATCTGGTCCCATGGACTTGTGGGGATCCAAGCAGCTGAGGAGAACTCCAATCACCTGCTCATGGAACACAGGGAAAATATGCAGCTCCCTGGTACCTTCTGTCAGCTCTGCAGGCCAGCTGTCTAGAAGACGTTCTGCCCTGCTAGTAAAAATTGAGGCAACGATGGTGTTAAGTACCTCTGCCTTTTCCTCATCCTGTGATACAACATTTCCCTCCATGTCAACCAAGAAGTGGAGGTTGTCCTTGCCCTTCCTCTTGCTATTAATATATTCATATAAGGACTTTTTGGTGTCTTTCACAGCAGAGGCCAGTTTAAGCTCCAAATGTGCTTTTGCCTCCCTAATTTTCTTCCTGCATGATTTGGCTACATCCTTAAACATTCTGTGGAATGCCTCACCTTTCTTCCAAAGATGATACACCCTCTTTGTTTCCCTTAGTTCTATTAGAAGTTCATTACCCATTCAGGCTGGCCGTCTGCCCCAGCGGCTCATCTTCCGGCACATTGGCCGCAGCAACCCCATGCAGAGTTACAAGCTGGGGTCAGAGTGGCTGGAGAGCAGTCAGGCTGAGAGAGACCTGGGGGTGCTGGTTGATGGTAGACTGAACATGAGCCTGCAGTGCGCCCAGGCAGCCAGGAGAGCCAGTGGCATCCTGGCCTGCATCAGGAACAGTGTGGCCAGCAGGAGCAGGGAGGTCATTCTGCCCCTGTACACTGCACTGGTTAGGCCGCACCTTGAGTACTGTGTCCAGTTCTGGGCCTCTCAGTTTAGGAAGGATGTTGACTTGCTGGAGCGTGTCCAGAAAAGGGCAACAAGGTTGGTCAGGGGCTTGGAGCACAAGCCCTATGAGGAGAGATTGAGGGAGCTGGGGTTGCTTAGTCTGGAGAAGAGGAGACTCAGGGGTGACCTTATTGCTCTCTACAACTACCTGAGGGGGGGTTGTAGACAGGCAGAGGTTGGTCTCTTCTCCCAGGCAACCAGTACCAGAACAAGAGGACACAGTCTCAGGCTGCGTCAGGGGAGGTTTAGGCTGGAGGTTAGGAGGAAGTTTTACACAGAGAGAGTGATTGCCCATTGGAATGGGCTGCCTGAGGAGGTGGTGGGGTCGCCGACGCTGGGGGTGTTCAGGGCGAGGCTTGACAGGATGCTTGGTTGTATGATTTAGTTGATTAGGTGGTGTCGGATGATAGGTTGGACACGATGATCTCGAAGGTCTCTTCCAACCTGGTTAATTCTATTCTATTCTATTCTATTCTATTTATAGAAGGACTTTTTGTTGTCCTTCACAGCAGAGGCCAGTCTAGGCTCTAAATGCACTTTTGCCTCCCTAATTTTCCTCCTACATGACCTAGCACCATCCTTAAACATTCCATGGGTTGCCTCACCCTTCTTTCAAAGATGATACACCCTCTTTTTTCCCCGTTGTTCTATTAGAAATTCATTGCCCATCCAGGCTGGCGGTCTGCCCCGGCAGCTTATCTTCCAGTACATTGGCACAGCCTGTTCCTGCGCCATCAACAATTTTTCCTTGAAGGAGGTCCAGCTCTCCTGGACCCCTTTATTTTTAAGGGCTTTATCCCAAGGAACCTTCTGAGTTAGTTCCTTGAGTAACCTGAAGTCTGCCCTCCGGAAGTCCAGAGTGGAGGTCTTCTTGCTGCCCCTCTTAGTTTGACCAAATACTGAAAATTCAATTATCTCATGGTCACTGGCCCCTAAACACACTCCAACCACTACATCACCCACCATCCCTTCCCTATTGGTGAAGAGGAGGTCAAGCATAGCCTTAACCCTGGTAGGCTCACGCAGCGCCTGGTATAAGAAGCTGTCCTCCATGCACTCTAAGAACCTCCTAGACTGCCTCCTCTCTGCTGTGTTGAGATCCCAGCATATATCAGGCAGGTTGAAGTCGTCCATGAGAACAAGGTCAGGCAATCTTGAGACAGCCTTAAGCTGCCTACAGAATGCTTCATATATATATATATATATATATATATATATATGTATATATATAATTCCTTTCCTCATCTCTCTCCCTCTTTTCCTTCTCTCCCTCTATTATTCCCCCCTATCTCCCTTCTTTCATCCACTTTATTCTGTTAATAAAGAGCCTTTCTGCTGATATTTTGGCCTTGTTTGTGCCTCTAATTTCTTAACATGGGAATATTCAAAAGAACAGAGTCTCTTTCCCTCTCAAGACTGAGACATTCCCCCAGTTTAGGGGCCATTGAATGATGAATGAATGCACAAGCCCTGTTGCTGTATAACAAAGAGATTCCAGAAGTGCAGAGAGCAGAGAATCTCAGAAGTCCTTTACTGTTGCATTGTAGAATCACTAGCATTACAGAGTCTCAGAGTCCCACTTACAGGAGTCCCAGAAGCCCTTAACAGATGAAGCAGCTAACAGAAGTCCTGAGCATATCCATCACATAATCCCTACACCAGAGGCCTTGCAAGAAGTAACTAACAGAAGCAGAAGTCCCCAGCAGCCCTAACCCAAGCCATTTCTAACCTAAGTCCCTAGCCCCCAGTAAGTACTTCTCAGAGTGGCTGTTTTTATACTCTTTTTTAATCAATCTCTTAATCAGGAAAATCCAACCACATATAAAATCTAAAATCTTTTCCCAATAAGAGATGTCAGCACGTCAAGGAGGCAGCTTCCAGTCAAAGGGTGCCAATGTGACGATGTTGTTCTTGGCATGCATGGAATGTTATTATTTTGCTCTATGCACCATGCCAAGGAATTGGTCAGCTAAGGAACAATGCACTCTGCAAGCATCCAGCAGCTGACCTCAGAGTAGTGGTTACAACATAAAGGCAGTAGTGTAATGAGTCCCAGAGAAAGTTTCTTGAATTTCAGAAACACACTTAAGTGCTTTTCAAATAAAATGTTTCTGCTGGGCTGTGGTGTATTATTTTCAAAGTTCAAGAGGAAGCCAAATAATAAATAATTGTACGTTTGTTTATTTGAAGAGCTGAAACAACTTTTACCTTTAAAGCTAGAACAAGCTTTCTGTAAATCAACTGATGTATCAAAAAGCCCTACCATGAGTATTTATAGAAAAATCACTATAGGAAAACTACCGTGCCTCACTGAATTGCATAATGAAGTTAGGATTGGAAAACAGTGTTTATTCAACCATACTGATGTTATTCCATCTGCAACTTCACTGTGCAGACCTGTATGAAGATTTTTGGTTCAAATATTGAACATCCATCCACATCTACTGAAGGCAGATTACTTTTGCGTGTGTGTATTTAAAAGGCAATATTGATGTTTCATTTGTTAGAGCTGTGTTGATGCATAGGTTAGATGGGCAGTTTCAGCACTGCAGTGTTAACAAGAGAATACCTGTGTGTGTTTTCTCTCTAGTATTACCATTTTTGCAGGGATATGGCTTAGCCATTACTTGAAAGTATAAAGGAACTCATTGTATTGGTAATATATTTTGGCTTAATAAAGCTAAAGCACTAAGATTCATGTTGATGCATATGATATAAAAACTTTATTGCCTTTTTCTAGGAGAAAAAATAACTAGTAAAGACATTTGTAGGCAGCTTACAAAGCAATCCTGCTTGCAGGCAGAATTAGTTGACCAAAGTGTTCTATAATGGTAGAGCTCTGCCACCTTTACAGTGTCCTTCCTCTGTGCAAAAAGCTCTTGGTAGCATGGTGCTTTTCATTTGGTCTGTATGGACCAATAACAAATTCTCCATGCAATTCCTAAAAGTCAGAGAAAATTCTATAAGGGTATGTATTTCATTTTGAGGATGCAAAGTTGGTTTGAATTACATGCTTTTCACCATCAAAGGTTGTTCAGCATTTCTAAGGTTTTAATTCAGAGAATAAAAATCTTCCAAAGTTTTTTGTTAGGAAGGAACTCTGCTTTACTAGAGAGATAGACCTGAAACTTTCTATACCTGCACACTCACATTCATATCGGTATGTGCATCAATTGCTTATGTAAATCTCTGATTATGGGGTTGCGGGGTTACACAGGCACATGATCCTACTTTCTGATCTGACAAACACACGGTCAGTCTGTTGCTTATGGCTTAACGCAGATGTGTGGACTGCCAGACATGGCTAAGTCCTTTTCCCCGACAGTTGGGCAGATCTTACCCTCGGGGGTCCAGTCCTCTGGAGCCACGGTGGGCTCTCATGGTCAATGAGACCAGCTGTAACACTGCTGGAGCTCCTCAGGCTCAGTGAAGGTCCTTCCTCTGGAGATATTCTCAGGGCTAAGTCTTAACAGGCCTGCCTGGCTGCAGGCTTATCCTCATTGTGCAGAGGCTTCTTGTTTGCTTGCATATATGAGAGAGAAGACTCAACGAAGTCAATGGCAGAGGCTATAGCACAAGCTTTGTCCTCTCAAGCAAGGAGAGAGAGCAAAGTGAAAGAGGGGGCAATTTGTTTACCAACTGGGGTAATACTTATAGGTTCCTTGAGGCTGGATTTGATACATGGGCACTCTTGTAAACAACTGGCTTCAACTATAGGAAATGTGAAGCTAGAGTTATGCCCATACTTAGTATCCGCACAAGCATCCCATGCTCTGGGTGCATGCAATGATCTGTGCCTGAGTGGCTAATGCCTTGGCCTTTGTTTCCCTCATGAAGGAGGGGAAACTTGTCCATATGCTGGGACAAGATTCAATATCTAGCCATAATATGCCTTCACCACACAGATGTACTCCATCTGTTGCTAGCAGACCTGGTGCCCATAGAAAGCTCCCCAAGATCGAAACACCCATAATTCTGTTGGTGGCACCAGCCTCTGAGCCACTTGGTAATTACACCTGCTTTCTTATTCCTTTCAGTATTACTTCCTGAAACTAAGGGTATTGATGAAAAAATTACCTATGTCCCTGACCCCTCTACGAGTTCTCCTAGAGCCTTGAAGTCCTTTTTGATTGCCTTTGCTCCTCTGGTTTCTACATCATCGCTCCCTACCTGCATATCTATCAAGGGATAGCAATCAGAGGGCTGTACCAGACTAGGCAGCCTTCTGGTAACATATCTGATGCAGGCCCCAGGGACCTGCAGATTTCCCTGTGGGAAAGATCTAGCCGACATATGGGGCCCTCTGTTCCCTTGAGGAGGAAATCACCAATAACAATGACTCTCCTCTTTTTTTTGAGGAAAAGTCCTGATGTGGGTGGAAGGCTGTTTTGCTTTAGGCAACACCTCAGAAGATGTGTCTTCTGCCTTCTCATTCACCTCACCCTCAAATTCCAGTGCCCCATACTTATTCTGCAAGGGCGGCTGTGAAGGTGAGGGGAGCCATGAAGGTTTTACTTTGCTTCTCCTACCAGGGACCTGTACCCATTTCCTGCTGCATCTTGGGTCATGTCCCTCTGCTAGGGAAGCCTGCAGAGCCTGGTTCCTCAAATCCAGCTCCCTTTCACATTCCCTTACAGTCCTAAGTTTAGCAACCTCTTTGTCAGTTCAGCCACTAGATTAAGCAGATGATAGAGCTGCTCACACCTAATGCAGGTGTTATCTCCATTGTCCTCCATTTTAGATGCCAGGCTACAGCACTCTCTGCAGCCAGTTGCCTGGACACCTATCTGCTTAAGTTCAATCTCAGTCTGGGCCCACAAGGATCTTCTGAAAACAGCTTTGTGGTAAGTTACCACCATCCCTGTCCCTGGCCATGTGACCTAACTGAAGAATCATTCAGAAATGAGCCCATGTGACTCAGCATCTCCCTCCCTGTGGTGAAAACACCGCTGCTGCACCAGTCTCCGTCCATGCTGCACCAGACTCTCAGGAGTGGAAAGCCAGCTTTGGGTGGGGGAGGGATTGGTGACGTGCTGCTCTGCACAGTGCTGCTCTGCACAGTGCAGTGCCTGGATCTTGCCTCAGTGTGTTGCAGTTGCAGATGTGAAGTTTTAAACCAGTGTAGATAAGATTTTAAGATAAAACATAAAAGGATATATTTTTTCTTACTACAACTCAAGAATAGTGTGATATGGGACAGAAGGGAAAGTACTGTTACCAAACTGTCATTGATTTTTGAAATTCAAATTGTTTCATGCTCACCGATTAAATAGCTCTACTCCTGTACTACTGCTCTGATGTGCTTACAGAGTGGCACCAGCTAATCACAATTACACAATATCGTTTCCCCCCACTTTTCTCATTTTGCTGAGGCTCCTAGGACAGAGAGCACAGCGTTCACCAGCCACAGAGAATCTGAAAATCATATTCTCACCTGCCATTTGCATTTGGCACCAATGTCAGCTAATGGCTCTCCTCTGTGCCCCTGCAATTACACTCTTCCATATTAACCACACCTTTCAAATCTAGAATGTGTGAATGCTTACACAAAAGACACACTAATCTCTCTCTACCCAGTAACACTATGTCCCTGAATTGTTTCTACAATTTTGTTTTATCTACTGTCCATGGAACAACTGTATGTGTTGCAAGATACCAAACTTATAGATAAGAATAACTAGATGTTAAGACCCTTGACTGCATTTATAATGTTGAGCAGTTGTTCCTTTTGAGACACGGATAACCTTTTCTGCTTCCTGTTATAAATTTCTTGTTTCTCTCACTTACCCTTTAAATGGAAACATAAGTCTACCATTTAATAAAACCCCAATAATTATCCTGCTTTAAAGGACAAGGGCTAATCACTTGCTGCTTAGCATTCCAGACACATGACAGTGGAGGAGAATAAATCAGTTAAACAGCAAGATGCAGCGCAACTAATTTTCATGTAAAACATGGTGATTGCCACTGCCTTTTTTTTTTCTGCCTTTTTTTTTTAAACCATTGTGATTATTTTTAAGCTGTTAAAGCCCAAACATTCCCATCTATCAGTTTATGAATTATTAATAAACAAAAAGACAGAAAAGAGGCTTTCTTTTCCTAAATATAATCTGCTAAGCCACCACAGACTGAAGTGCCTCACACTGATTCCTAATTTACATAGTCCCAGTTGGAAGTTAATGAAGACTGCTGAGCCACCTTTCAACATGCAGATAAACCTTCATGTATTTAAAAGTAGGGAATATGTGCTTGTTGCTGGCAAATTATTCATCTAAGACCTGAAGTTTCTGACATCACCTGCGTCAGATAAACTGTCACCCAAATTGCAAACTAATTAGTGATTCAAACATTTTCGAGCCGATTGATGACAGAATAATTTACGCTTGTTTCTCAGTTTCCAGCTGGCATAGGCTGCTGACTGGAGACCTAATTAACACTAGTACATCAGTCATGTTCTGCCAAGGCAGCACGTACAATTAAAAGGCAGTTTAAATGGAATATCACACTAAAGAGGCTGGTAGATGCAAATGTGAGGAAACAGCACTTTAGGATAAAATGACAACAGAACCCCACAAACCAAAACAAAATAGAATAGGGATATTTATTTTTTTAATGGAGAAGTAAATTGTATTCCACATAGACTGTTTAGCAAAATGAAACAAGTAGAGAGGCAAAACATGTACAGTAAATTCTTAATTTTTATTATTCCAATGGGTTTTAACTAGATGCATTTCTTTACATATTTGTTAGAAAATCGATGCATACTTTCATTTCAGCTTCTTAAAAAGGAAATTGAGAGCATCAGTGATAGCTTGGAAGTTATTTCCATCAATAGTATAAGACAAAACAAAAATATCAGTGTATGTACTTGTGAAGACTCTATATGGAAGCAGCTTTCAAAACTAGTTGCAAATAACCAAAGATATAACCCAAAGCTCCCTGAAGTGAAGGGAAAACTGATCATGGGATGTGTAGGGGAGTACTGAAAATATCCAGATACTCTTGATTCTTATTTTCAGGTGAAACTGCTAAATTTTGAAAACATCTGTATTATGTGGTACATGTAGAATGTTTTCCAGTGGCATTCCTCTGACCAAATCACAAAATGTTTGGTGAAAAAAGTAGTTATTGCATGGATTTTATTGAAAAGCATTAATGTTATGGGTGCAAATACAATCTGTGATCTGATACTGTACCAGGCATGTATTGTAGCCTATAACTGCAGAAACACAGCTGTTTGCAGCACTGCTGTCAGGCATCTCTTTTCTTTTATTAGACCCACTTTAGTATATCAAATTATAACCACAATGCCTGTACATCCATGGCTCTTTAACTATAAACCAGTCAGGTAGGAGAAAATGTGTTTTGTCATCTCTGTAATGAGAAATGAGGATAGTTGTAACCTGTGTTTTCATTTACATTTGAACTACAAGAGCACTGGCTGTTTAAAATTGATGATCAAGCTAAGGACAAAAACAGACCTCCTTGACACAGCTCACAAAAAGTGTTAAGCTGAGAGTGCCAGAACCCTGTTGCAATGTATGCTGCATATTTGATGACACTGGTTTATCTTACTCAATGTGACCTCTGTGGGGGAAAAAATTTCATGAATATAAACAGCCCTGAGGTTGGTGCCTTGTCTGCTAAGGTGTTTTTGAGATTATCTATAGCACATGACAGATGAGCCCTTGATTCTTGCAGCACTCAAACACAGAAAAAAGAGAAGTCACTGTAGTAACTGCAAACAGACCTCCAGAGAGGAGATGTACAAAAGCACTCCAATTTGTTTCTGAGAGCACATCAGATTGAAACCTCACATCACTCAGTGCAGTTACACTTTATTGTCAAATGCCACTTTGCAGTGCCGTATATTTGCATCTTTAAAATTTTTTCGGTACGTAATAACTTACTTTAGTGTAGTGACAGGAGGTTCATACATCACCTTTGACAGCTGAGCTATTCTAAGAAGCTTTACAAATCAGTGAATCGGAGATGAGGGGTGAAACTCACCTTAGACATAAATAAGCCAGACTTTTCTGACTTTGCTAGAACTAGGCAAGATTTTTTCTGTGAGGCATGGTGAAGGTCACACACTGCTGACACTGTTGTGGCCATAAGATAAGAATAACCAGAAAACTTGGCTTACCTTTTAGGTGGTACATCTCATAGCTTCTGCTGGCTTGTCTGAGGTGTCCAGCACTGAGCTCACCAGTAAGCACTGAGACATTCAGTAGGACAGTGAAATCCCAGTGGTCATAGCAGATAGGATGACCAGCAGCTGACAGAAACAATGAGATGGGGATCATCTGAAAAGGGAGTGTGGGAACGGTTAGGCAACAGCCAGGCAACAGCTGTCAGGATTGTTATATAGGATTCAGGAATGCAAATTTTTGCACTCACAGTTCCACTCCAGTGTTCCCTTTTACAATTTGTGTTTCATGGCTTTACATACAATTTTTTTTTTTCTTCTCATCTGTAGAACTTGATTTAGAACAATAAGATCATGCTCTGCTTTCTAAAAAGGTTGTCAAAACTATCAGCCTATCAGCATTGCTAGCAATAAGAAAGAGAAACACCACGGAGTTTTAATATTAATATATCACATTGAGGTAATAGGACAAATTAGTAACATTTTCTGGTTTCAGAAAGAATATCCTTCATAGCAGAAGACAGATTTTGCTTTTACCACAGGGTCTTTCTTACAAATCTCACAGGAAAGGCTTGTAACCTACAGCCAACATTCCTGTACAATAGAGCATTGGAGAACAGCATCAGACCTTTTGGGTTAAACAAGTGGAGCAAAGTATCTGTTGCAGTTTGAGCTGGGTGCCCCCTGATGTGTTCACTTCCTGTGTCCAGAAGTCCAGCCCAGAGGGGTGGACACAGGAAATTGTGTGTATTTCCTACCATAATTCTTTGCACCACTATAAGATCCAGTGCGGGGTCTAACACTTTCTCTTTTCTTCCTCCTCCTTCAGCCGGTAACTGGGGGAGATGTCTGCTGGCTTTGGGCCTGGCTAGGCCCAAGGCCATGGAGGGATGGGCAGTCTCAGACCTGGCCAGCTGAGACTAGCCCAGCAGAGGGAGGGGGAAGAAGGAGCCCTGGGGGTCTTGAGTGTACCCTCAGGCGTGAATGGGATGTCTCTGGGTTTGCTTTGGGATCTTTCTTTGTCACTGCGGTTTGGGTTTTCTGTGACATTTACTGCTTTCTATTTAAACTTTCATCACTTTTGCAATCCGTTTGTTTGAGTGTTTTTATTCCTGCCCGTGGTGGGGAGAGAGGGGGCTGCCTCAACCCAGCACATTCTTGGTAGCAGAGGATGGTTGTAGTGGGGAGGGGGTCTGCCTCTAACCCACCACAGTATCTTTCTACTGCTGCTTTCTCCACTTGTTTCCATGCTGTTGCTGATCACTACAGTGGTTTGTCCTGTCGCCTCAGAGAGAAACATTATTATAAAAGAAGGAATCCTGAATTCTCTAGGGAAACTGAAACTTCTAATGTGCAATGCAAATACAGTATCTGCTAGCCAGTTTGTGTTTATAACATATTAACCAAGTGCAGTATCACCTCCCCGGTGCGGACCCCAGAAAAACCTGGGTGCTCACTCTTACAAGCTTTCTCTAAAGCTCTCTATCTAATGCCAAACAAATGCAAATCTTTCTAATATGAAATATATTTTCTTCCATTTCAAATGTTTTCCTTCTTGGGTTTCCTAATGTGAAGGCTTGCTTTCTTTGATGAAAACAGAGCTTACACAATTAAACATGTTAATTACACAATTTATTTTGTAACCTAAAGGAGAGAACAGCATTCAGGAAAATAGATTGGGAGAGCTATTTAAGGGCTTTGGGTTTTTTAAGAGATGTAGTAGTATTTTCTGGGTGTAGAAGAAAAGTTTAACCAATGCCAGCAGAGATTAAATAATGGTAATGTTGTGGGAATGGAAACAAAGACATTGTTGCACCGTCAAACAGTTAACCTTGGAAAACCAATTCCATTCACCTTTTACCACAGATTTATGTGACCTTTGGGAACTGACTTAATCCAATGGCATCTCATTTACCGATTTGCAAAGAGAATAAAATGGTATTTTCACTCTCTAACAATCTTCACTGATCATTTAGACTTGCTAGTTGTACAAACTGTTCAATTTGAGATATGATTATCCACGTATATACTATGGCGCCTGGCTTGTAAGCTTTTCAGGATAGTCTTTAAATATATGAATACCTGGACCCAATCTTTTTTGTAATTCTTACCTATGGTTACAAAACTCTGAAATAACTAAAAGTTTTCACATTCAAAACCTAGACCATTGCGAATGGTTTGTGAACACATAATTTTTGAGCCTTCCTGCAGCAGACCCTAAAGATTTCTGAAGATTTTTTAATATAAGTTTTATTCACAGGAGGTGTATTACAGAAATACAGTTTACTTAGGTTCATCTTACTTTTTTTCCATGTATTTCTTTCCCATAACTGGCACTGTCCTCAGAGATATCCGTCATGTCATAGGAACAAAAACACGTGTCTCTATTTCCATATGCATTGCACAGTGGAAATGTTCTTGACCAGCAAAATCTGAATCCTCTCTGTTCCCTAAACTCTTAAGGGAGCACCTCAGTTTCATCTTCCATCCTTTTAGTTTTCCAGTGTGCCTTAATTCCTTTTCTTCTGTACTTGTAGAAATGAACTGCTTGAAAATATCTATGAAACTCAGCCTCACTCTGTGGGACTTCAGTCCTTAGCTATGTCTGCAGGCATCACACCCCAGTGGTGCTTGATTTTAAATCAGGAGCATCTCAACAAGAAAGTGATGAACTGCTGGAAATTAGAAGATGCAAGAATGAAAGACAGTCCTGAGGAACATAACATGAGTAAAGTGAGAGGAAGATGGGAGGAGAAGAAAAAGGAAACCAAGACCTATGGGAAACTATGATGTTGAAAACAAATCTTGTAAGTGTATCAAACATACAGAAAGGATAGATTAAAGAAAGTGCTAAGTTGTCCTGGAACATAGTATTGAAAAGCCAAGAAATACCATGTAGTAGTAGTGGCAAGCCAGCCAGTGCAAAGAGAGGTTGATTCTGAATTGGAAATAAGCTTTGGGTCTGAATGAGCTTTGTGATCAGCTTTGACTGACTTGGCCGACCCTTTTTTCTTTAGGTTTTGTAGTTCATGATTCACTGGTATATTTCAGGATTATACTGTAATATATGGATCACAGGTGAAAAGCAAATACTCCGTGAAGCTGGAGAGGTTCATTAAAGCAGTAGCTGTTGATGAATCATCTCCTTCTGTGTCACTTAGGGTGGTGTGAAGGTACAAATTTGATTGCATCTCACTGCCACTTAACATCGAGACAGAACAATCTATGCCTAGACTACTCAGCAAAGAATCCCAGTGCTAAACAAGTACATGCATTAGCAATCACAACAGAAGTAACAAGTAGCCTAGAGGCTTAATATAGATAATAGGAAGCTCAAAAAACAACAGATACTCTTCTCTTGCAGGAATAAGGCTGTTTCTAACATTCTGTAAACTAACAGTACAATTCTATCCATTCATTTCAACAGAATTATATTGGGTTTATGAATGTGTGGCTGAAAAAAGAATTAGGCTTGTTGTCCACTTGGGAATAATTCACAGCATATTTGTAAAGCATAAACAAACAAACAAGCCTGTTCTAAAAGAAAAATGAAATAAATAAAAAAGGAAAGACAAAAAAAAATCAAGAATAGCAAGAGCTATCTGCAAAAGCAGTAGTTTGGGTATGGACATAAAAGATCAGGAGGGAGCTTTTGCTTCCTGAGACACTTCCTCCAATCATTTAACTATCATGCTTTTCCATCTTATTGCTCCTGAAATTCTGTGAATAGCTGTTTTTCCTTCAAAGAATTTTGCAATTAGTACCAACTACCTTCTTTGTAAAGTTGCTCAAGTATTTTCTCTTCATCAATATCTTCGGTCCCTTGAAATGATAGCTGGTGAAGGAAAAGGAGCCTTCTTCTGTCCTAAGCCCTCATCATTATTGCTAAGTGGAGCTGTCTTTTCTTGATCCAAACCACAGAGCTGCAGATTTTATGTACCAGGCACCATGCATACACCAAAGTTTTACAAATATTTTTCAATAGCATACCGCATTTTAAAAGCCATAATATTAACTGATTGTATTCTCCAGGGGCAAATTCAGTGAAATTAAACTTCCAGCTTCCCACCCCCTGCCCCAGTTCTTTTGTTTCCATCATTAATATGTTTCAAACAAATAACCTTGCCACTCTTTCAGTAAGGAAGACTCTAAAACCAGAAGGGCTGTGAAATACTGTGTGCTTCATAACCAGAAGTAATTAATCTCTAAAGTACGTGAGAGTTTTCTGTTTTTCTCAGGCTAACAGAAAATTTGCTGGCAGAAGAGGGCAATTGTACATGATTACATAGTTACATGCACGAGTGATTTTATATCACACACACATACATATGCACGTATGTGTGTTGCAAATACATATACATATGTACTAGCATACTAGCGTATGGCTGGAACCTCATCTGCTATAAATAACTGACTTCAATGGAAATCATTGATTTCCATTGTCTGCAAATCTGGTGTCATGTATGTGTCTGTAGATATACTTACATTTCAAATTGAGAAGTGTTCTGTCTTCTAAAACTATTTTAGATCTGTTGAGAAAAATTACAGAGACTCATAGAATCACAGAATGTTAGGGGTTAGAAGGGACTTTGAAAGCTCATCCAGTCCAACCTCCCTGCCAGAGGAGGATCACCTATCCTGCATGATATACATATCATGCAGGAATGCATCCAGGTAGGTTTTTAGTATCTCCAGAGAAGAAGACTCTACAACCCCACTGGGCAGACCATTCCGGTCTGTAATGAAGTAATCTTACTACAGCATTTAATTGTCTTATATATATATATTTTTTTTTTTTGGTAAATCACTTAATCTAGGAAATTATTTATGCTATTGTAACACTTAAAAACTTGGAGTAAGATATTATAGAAATGTAGAAGACCTAATAGACTAAACATTGATATTCTGTGCTTAAAAATAGTCATGTTTTCTGGCAAAATTTTGAGGAATTGAGAACTGCAGCATCTTTCATGTATTGTTGGTAAAGCAGCCAAAAGGAAGTGAAAAAATACTATTTTTTAACATGGATTTTAAACACAGATTGCCAGTGTTTTACAGGAGTAGCATATTTAATTTGATAAAAAGTGATTATTTAAATTTTTTTCCTAATGGCCAGTCCATTCATTTACTCCCCTTGAAACAAGAATGTATAGTTGTTTCATCAGCAGAGATGGAACTATGGAGTGAAAAAAAAAAAAAAAAGGCAGAAACAAAAATGAAAGAAGGAAAAAAAAATTACCCAATTTCTGGTCACAAGCAGTACTTGGCTCTTTAACAAAATCTTATGCTGAGGAAAGTTAATCAGTTGGCATTCTGTGGAACTAATTAGAGCTGTAAAACCCTGGGCAAGTGTTATGAGAAAATTTCTACAAATGTTAAACTATATAAAAGCCTTGTATCTTTCTTGTTCCCTTTGTTGTTTTCTGTTCAGAAACAAACATAGCATTTGCTGGTGGCAAAGTTGGAGGAAAACAATGAATTAAAAGAAAACTGATTTTAAGGCTAAATTCAATTCACTTAATTTTTTTTCCAAAAAAAGCCCCAATCTGTTTCCTATCCACCCCTTTCTACAGCTCCCTGTTACTGTTCTACACAAATCCCAATGTTGTGGTGTTAAAGTATTTGCAAAGTACAAAGATTGAGAGCCTGCTCCAACTGAAAACATAACTCAAGAGAGGGGAATGAGAGGCACTTATAGCTGAAAATTTTCTCACTGTGGTTTGCTATGATGCTGGGCAGTTAGTTGTGCTAGCTCCATACAGGGCACATGATGAACAAGTAGTAAGGAGAAGGTAGGTGGTTGGACTGCCATTTGGGGATAATGCTGGCTTAAATTAATATCAAGCTATGAGTATAGAATTGCTCTCATTGTGCCAACAGAAATATATGTCACTGTTTTCACAACTAACCAACTAATCATAGCAATCTTATTGAAATCTGGCTGTAGTACTATTTTCCAAGCTGTGGTCTGTGGATCTCAGGTACAAAAAAGTCACATATGATTTCACAGAATCAACCAGTTGGAAGACACCTCCAAGATCATGGATTCCAACTGATCATCCATCCCTAAATAATCAACTAGAACATGGCACTAAGAGCCTTATCCAGTCTGTTCTTAAGCATCTCCAGGCATGTTGACTTGTCCCTGACAGCCCATTCCAATGGGCAACCACTCTTTCTGAAAGAACTTCATTCCAAGATCAAGCCTAAACTTCCCCTTGCACAGCTTGAGACCATGTCCTCTTTTTCTGTTGCTGGTTGCTTGGGAGAAGAGACCAACCCCCACCTGGCTACAACCTCCCATCAGGAAACTGTAGACTGCAATAAGGTCTCCCCTGAGCCTCCTCCAGGTTAAACAACCCCAGCTGCCTTAGCTGCTCCTCGCAGGGCTTGTGCTCCAAACCCCTCACCAGTTTTGTTGCCCTTCACTGGATACGTTCCAGCAACTCAACATCTTTCTTAAACTGAAGGGCCCAGAACTGGACACAGTACTCAAGGTGTGGCCTAACCAGTGCTGATTACAGGGGCTTCCCTGCTCGTGATGGCCACTCTGTTACTGATACAGACCAGGATGCTGGGGGCACACTGTTGGCTCATGTTCAGCTTACTGTCAACCTTTGCATAGAAATTATATGAATCACTATATTTTTTTCTCCATAAACATTCAACTAAACTAATACTGTTACCCAGATAGGATGCAAACATTATCAGGAGTGCAGACAACCTGCCCCCTATGCATAAAAATTTTAAGGCTCATAGTGTCTTAATCTGGCAGATTTTGTAGAAAGACCTCTAGACATTGGTGCTGTCTGACCCATCACACTACTGTTATGGAATTTATTGAATAATTAATTAAGATATGGCAAATGGATATTGATTAAAATATTAATAAATTTTTTTTAATATGAAACATTTGCAAAAACTTATTAAATAGGTTTGATGTAAGATTAGAATATATGTTTACAGTGGGAATGTACAGTATTTAGTCATATATAACAATTTTTAACAATTTTCTGCAAACTGGTAGGAATAACAGGAAAAACAGGGAAAGAGAGAATCCCTGGGAGTCAAAGTGGGGGGAGACTCAACAAGAACCATTAAGCCAAAAAGGCAATGAATTCATTACTCACAGCTGGTTCCACCCAAGTGGGGAGTGCCGCTGCTGTGTATTAGCTGTTGAGGCTTTTGGGGCACTCTCATGCACCAGACATGGCTGGTGCTGGCAGGAATGCCACTCAGTCTTGGGCTGGTCTGGCTCCAGCAGGACAGTAGGCTGTTTTATGACGCTATGGCAAAGGGCTCTTGTCTTACCTGGGTAAATTGAGGCACAGCAAAATTCTAGTTGCATGGGGAAGCAAGGCTTGGCTCTGGATCCTAAGCTCATGGCTTCTCTAGCTTGCAGTGGGTAGGCTTGTGGCTTTTATCCCAGGTTCTGGACCAGGCAACTCAAGGAAAGAGAACTCAAGGCAACTTCAAGCAAGGCAGGTCCAAGGCAAAGCAGATTCAAGCAAGGCAAAGGCAACTAGAAATCAGCCTATATATATCTTGCCCAAGATCCTATTGGGCCAGTAGGGCAACTGATGCCAGCATATAGTTACCCAATGAAAAGGGACTCAACCAGGCTGTGGTCCTAAAAGGCAGAAACACAGGCCTGGTCTGGGAGGAGCAGTGGTCCGTATATGTGCTTTTACCCCAGAAGTAGACCTGTTTATCAGACATGCATGGTTCTGTCCCCTTTGTTCATTTTCCTGCATTATCCCAACTTTCTGCAGGAAGGAGTGGGGAGAGGGAGACCATATCTAGACACATCAGGGTTTGTGTGGGTTTGTGCTGGGTATCATTTGGCCCTACCATGACACTAACAGACATTTTTGCTTACATGTTCAAGAGTACATTACTTGCTTGTAGAAAATCTAGTCTTGCTCAAGATCCAGCATATAAACTTGACATTGACCACAATCTTGTATTAGTATGATCAACCAGTATGAATATCTGCTATTTCAGTGATGACATCCACTGCAGGGCTGACAGCCTTCACTAGAGGAACAAGTTAAGCTGCTGCTGCTGCTATCATCTTGAGTGTGCCAATGTTATCTCTCCAATTCTTGGGGCAGTTAAGAAGAGAAATGTAACATGAAAGAAATATGCTTTCATTTACAGCAAATTAAAAAAAATACTCACAGAAATGGCAAAGCAAGAAATTTCTGATTATCTCACTCCCACTTACATGCAATTATTTGTGTGAATAGTGCCATTGCAATAGAAGTTACTGCTTGGGTGGTTAACTACTCACCAAGAAACAGACTCAATTCAAATTATTTCAAATTGCAAATGCTTTTAAGAAAAATCAGGATTTGCTCAAGACAACTCCTAAAAGGAAAAGAATATTCAGTCAAACATGCTTGAAAATTTTCACCCTAAATTATAAAAGGAGAAGCAATTTTGTGGGTTCCCTCCCTGCCCAAAGTGCTTAATATTACTATCTATTATGTGCTGGAGTTATTTGACTTCAAAGTTACATTGTTAATTTCATTTGGTGAAATTCCTTTTTTTTTCCCTCCATGCCCTTAATTTCTCCCTCAGAGATAGGTTTGCCACACTCTTGTTTTCATCTCATCAAATACTCCATTTTCATTCTTTGTTTTTAAAACAGTAGAACTAGGTGTTTTATTCTTCTAATTGTGCTGACAGTGCAGCCATAAAAAGATGAAGAGTATGACTCAGGAAGAGGCAATTCATTCTTTATCTTCAGTGAATACACATCATTCCACAATCTGGGAAGAATCTTCACTGAAAAACACTTTTTTTGAAAGAGCTGTCATGTGACTGTCATTGATTTTAAATGTCACAAGATCAACTCTCCCATCACTGCCTCAAGAAGTGCCATATAGCATATTTCAGAGGTAACAAAAAACAAAATCAGAGCAAGTCTGGAGAAGGTTATATTTCTCCTCTCCTAATTAAAATGCTACAGACAAGCTTTTGAAATACAGAGATGAAAAAACACAATATATATTGTACTCAGTTTGCTCTGCTCTGAACCAATCTAAAACCAATTATGTTTTGAAGAAAAACTTACTAATTTAGGCTTAAAACATGTGGTCAAAGATGCACTTTACTACCAAGATGCTTGAGCCAATATGATAATTACTATGGCCTGTTTAAGTCCAATGGTAAAATGGACAGTGATTTAGGGAAACAATTTTTAACATCTTAAATTCTACAATGACATGTCCATTCTTTCCTATGGCACATACCTTGAAGCTTAGAAGTTTTCCCTCTTTTCAAAACTTTTACCTGTGTGTGTGCACATAGTTAATGGCTATGGCAGCCAGCCTCACACACTGGTAAATCTACAAATTACTTTTCTGAATGTCATTCTGTTCTTCTGTTGATATCCACTCTTTTCCAGTGTTCTATATACACCTTCTTGTCTCATTTTTATGGTAAAAGAGGCTGATTATTTTTAGTCCCTTTTTCACATGGACGGTTTTCTTTAGGCTAACTATTCTGAAGTCTGTCACTTTGGCAGGCCATTGCTGAGGTGGAAAAAATTGTATTCTGTCATTGTGATACATCATTCTCTCAAAGACCTCATCCCTTCCCAGAAAGGGCTAATGCTACCTACCCAAAAAACCCCCAAACCAACTGTGTAGCAGTACTGCTGTTGCCATGAAGAGCACCATGGAGAACTAGAAGTAACAGAAAATTGTTATCAAAATCACAGCCTACATGGCAAATACAAACTCTAACTCCTAGTGAAGAGCAGTGTAGATTGTTTTAGCCCTGCTGGCTACATGTGCAGAACCAAAATCAGACACTGACAGAAAAATTTTATCTACAAATGTATCAATTAAACCGAAGTGCTAATTGTGTGGACATGCCGAATCTAGGCCAACACTATAGTACAAGAGTCTATGTCTTCTCTGTTTGCTGTGAGATATTCGTGAAGTGACAGCTGATAGCAACCCAAGGAAATAGGAATTTGACAAATACAGATCAACTTTTTAAAAAAAAAAAAAAAAAAAGGTGGAGGAGAAAGAAAGAAGAAGGGAAAAAACCCCATTCAACCTGGAAAGTATGAGTAGCCTGAAATCACATTATCGCTCAGGCTTTCCAAAGTGGGAGCTGCCAACATTATTGTCACTGACAGAGCCTGAATAGGGAGGGGAATTTTTGGCAGAGAACAAGATGTTGCTTCTTGTTTACACTGCTTGGAGCAGTGCTGTCCGTATTTAAGAAGCCAGTGTCCATCAAAGGAAAAGAAGAAAAAATCTGTTGTAAAACAAAAGCATTGATCCAGGAGTCTGTAAAGGTAGAGGTAAATAATACAGCTATCAATAAAAGATTCTGACCTGAAAGGTATATTTAACGTGGAGGTAAATTATACTAGTTTTCCCTTGTTCAAGGACAATATTAGTATATTTCGTTTTTCCAGGAAGGATACAAGCTTTGTTTTATGTTTGCATACGGCTTTGCCCAAAGTGAGCACTTCAAAGCCCTGGAAGTAAGAATGTGTCTCATGTACAAATGAAGCAGCTCACAGAGATCTCTCTTTATGCTACAGTCATCTCAGTCTTTATTGTACTACCTTCTTAAACCATTTCTCAACAGGCATTGTTCTTTTTCTAGTGCAGTTGTCAATAGACTTCACTTGGTACTTCCAGGATGCTAGGTTTCCAAGGCTGCATTACCTGCAGATACTCACTCTTCATCATGTTTGAAATGCTTCAAAACCCAGAGTGAAAGAGGCAGATTCAGAAGAAGCCAAGTCTAGTTCAGTTATTCCATGAACAACATAGCTGTTCAGGAGCAGCCAGGGCCATCACCACAGGCAAGTCTTTCACCATGTCAGACCATGGAGGGAAGAGAAAAGTCAGTAACGTGGTCAGGGAAGTGGGAGGAGTTGATGGCAATTTTGTGTGGGTGGGAATTAGTACAAAACTCAGATGCAACTTGACTTAAATGAGGGCAACAGCAGAGGCTCATGAAGTGCTTGTTATTACCCAGATAACAAGTTAACGATGAGGCATCAGTGTGCTCTTGTGGCCAAGAAGGCAAATGGTACCTTGAGGTGCATTGAGAAGCCTGGGCATTGGGTGGAGGGAGGTTCTCCTTCCCCTCTACTCTGCCTTGGTGTGGCCATATCAGAGTTTTGTGTCTAGTTTTGGTATCTCCATTTCAAGAGGGACACAGAACTATGGAAGAGAGTCCAATAAAGGGCAAAAAAGATTATTAGGGAGCCGGAGACACTCACACAGAAACACTGAGAAACCTAAGTCTGTTTAACCTTCAAAAGAGAAGGCTGAGAGAAGGTCTTATCAATGCTTGTAAGCATTTAAAGGGTGGAGGTCATGAGATTGTAGCTGGGCTCTCACAAGTGGTGCCCAGTGATAGGAAAAGGGGTAACAGGCACAAACGAGAATATGGGAAGTTCCACCTAAACATAGGAAAAATATTCTTTACTTTGAGGAAAATGGAGTACTGGAATGGGTTGTCCATAACAGTTGTGGAATCTCCTCTTGAGGTTTCCAAAATCAGTCTGGATGTGTCCCCATGCAACATCATGCTCTCCATCATTTTTCAACAGTCCTGGCTCACTGGAGAGGTCCCAAATGCCTGGAAGATAGCCGACATGATGGCCGTCCACAAGAATGGCGAGAAGGAGAAACCTGCAAACTCCAGGCCTGTCAGCCTGACCTCAGTGCCAGGCAAGATTATGGAACAGGTCATCTTGAGTGCAATCACACAGCACTTACAGGATGGCCAAGGGGTCAGGCCCAGCCAACATGGATTTAGGAAGGGCAGGTCCTGCCTGACCAAACTGATCTCCTTCTATGATCATGTGACCCACATAGTGGTGGTTGGGAAGGCTTTGGATGTAGTCTACCCGGACTTCAGCAAGGCCTTTGACACCATCCCCCATAGCAAACTCCTGGCCAAGTTGTCAGCCCATGGCTTGGACAGCAGCACTCTGCGCTCAGTTAGGAACTGTTAGGGATTGAGTCCATCATCAGTAAATTTGCAGATGACACCAAGCTGAGGGCAGATGTTGATCTGCTGGAAGGTAGAGAGGCTCTGCAGATGGACCTTGACAGGCTGGACAGATGGGCAGAATCCAACGGCATGAGATTGTGCCGGGTTCTGCACATTGGCCACAACAACCCCATGCAGTGCTACAGGCTGGGGACAGAGTGGCTGGAGAGCAGCCAGGCAGGGAGGGATCTGGGGGTGTTGGTTGATAGTAGGCTGAACACGAGCCATCAGTGTGCCCAGGTGGCCAAGAATCCCAATGGTATCCTGGCCTGTATCAGGAATAGTGTGGCCAGCAGGAGCAGGGAAGTCATTCTTCTGCTGTACTCAGCACTGGTTAGTCCACACCTCAAGTACTGTGTCCAGTTCTGGGCCCCTCAGTTTAGGAAAGATGTTGAGTTGCTGCAACATGTCCAGAGAAGGGCAAGAAAGATGGTGAGGGCTTTGGAGCACAAGCCCTATGAGGAGAGGCTGAGGGAGATGGGGTGGTTTAGCTTGGAGAAGAGGAGGCTCAGGGGAGACCTTAATGCCCTCTAACACTACCTGAAGGAAGGTTGTAGCCAGGTAGGGACTGGTCTCTTCTCCCAGGCAACCAGCACCAGAACAAGAGGACACAGTCTCAAGCTGCCCCAGGGGAGGTTTAGGCTGGATGTTAGGAAGAAATTCTTCACAGAAAGAGTAATTGGCCATTGGAATGTGCTTCCCAGGGAGGTGGTGGAGTCACTTTCATTGGAAGTGTTTAAAAAGAGACTGGATTAGGCTCTTGGTGCCATGGTTTAGTTGATTAGATAGTGTTTGGTGACAGGTTGGACGTGTTTAGCGACGACGGAGAATGGAGTCAATACATCTGATCAATATGATCTAGTATTGTCCTTTATTGCTTCAGTATTGCAGGCCTATGGCTCAGGCCTATGGTGAAAGCATGTTACAGAGCAGACAGTAGAGCTGACAGGCTAGTAAGAAAAGCATGGAGGAAAGTGCGCAGTAAGAAAACCCTTAGAACTTGTATCAACTCGGAGGGCATTGCTGGCATGGCTTCATTGGGCCCTCATGAGTGACTACACACTATTACTATAGATTATTGGTTAAATCAGTAATAACACGCAAGATTGTTGATGCACATGTGTGTCCTGTTATTCTGAGATAACTCTCTGTGTTTATAGCTACCGGTGTCCTGCTTTGGTCACACGGTGCAGGCACAGCACTATTCTGCTATGCTGCTAGCTACTTCTGCACCCATGCTGGACACGGCCTACCACCATGTCAGGCTCTAGGCCTACACTGCCAGATTGCTCACACTGCTTATTGCAACCATTACCACAGATGTGATGATCTCAGAAGTCTTTTCCAACCTGGTTAATTTTGTATTCAGTATTCTGTATGATCTAAGTGTACCTGCTTTAGTAAGATGGAGTGGACTAG